>NW_028116613.1:0-600000 GCF_964273445.1 Streptopelia decaocto | reverse complement strand
CGGGATTTCCAAAATGTTGAAAGGAACTCGAAACATGTCAACCTTGGTTTTGAGAATCTCTCTCGGAGTTTGAGAGATTTGGACGTGAAAGGGTACCAATCTTGTCGGGGATTGGGAACCCTTCGCGAGAATGTCCAAAGTTTCAGCGGGATTTCCAAAATATTGAAAGGAACTCGAACCATGTCAACCTTGGTTTTGAGAATCTCTCCCGGAGTTTGAGAGATTTGGACGTGAAAGGGTACCAATCTTGTCGGGGATTGGGAACCCTTCGCGAGAATGTCCAAAGTTTCAGCGGGATTTCCAAAATGTTGAAAGGAACTCGAAACATGTCAACCTTGGTTTTGAGAATCTCTCCCGGAGTTTGAGAGATTTGGACGTGAAAGGGTACCAATCTTGTCGGGGATTGGGAACCCTTCGCGAGAATGTCCAAAGTTTCAGTGGGATTTCCAAAATGTTGAAAGGAACTGGAACCATGTCAACCTTGGTTTTGAGAATCTCTCCCGGACTTTGAGAGATTTGGACGTGAAAGGGTACCAATCTTGTCGGGGATTGGGAACCCTTCGCCAGAATGTCCAAAGTTTCAGCGGGATTTCCAAAATGTTGAAAGGAACTCGAAACATGTCAACCTTGGTTTTGAGAATCTCTCCCGGAGTTTGAGAGATTTGGACGTGAAAGGGTACCAGTCTTGTCGGGGATCGGGAACCCTTCGCGAGAATGTCCAAAGTTTCAGCGGGATTTCCAAAATGTTGAAAGGAACTCGAAACATGTCAACCTTGGTTTTGAGAATCTCTCCCGGAGTTTGAGAGATTTGGACGTGAAAGGGTACCAATCTTGTCGGGGATTGGGAACCCTTCGCGACAATGTCCAAAGTTTCAGCGGGATTTCCAAAATGTTGAGAGGAACTCGAAACATGTCAACCTTGGTTTTGAGAATCTCTCCCGGAGTTTGAGAGATTTGGACGTGAAAGGGTACCAATCTTGTCGGGGATTGGGAACCCTTCGCGAGAATGTCCAAAGTTTCAGCGGGATTTCCAAAATGTTGAAAGGAACTCGAAACATGTCAACCTTGGTTTTGAGAATCTCTCCCGGAGTTTGAGAGATTTGCACGTGAAAGGGTACCAATCTTGTCGGGGATTGGGAACCCTTCGCCAGAATGTCCAAAGTTTCAGCGGGATTTCCAAAATGTTGAAAGGAACTCGAAACATGTCAACCTTGGTTTTGAGAATCTCTCCCGGACTTTGAGAGATTTGCACGTGAAAGGGTACCAATCTTGTCGGGGATTGGGAACCCTTCGCGAGAATGTCCAAAGTTTCAGCGGGATTTCCAAAATGTTGAAAGGAACTCGAAACATGTCAACCTTGGTTTTGAGAATCTCTCCCGGAGTTTGAGAGATTTGGATGTGAAAGGGTACCAATCTTGTCGGGGATTGGGAAGACTTCGCGAGAATGTCCAAAGTTTCAGCGGGATTTCCAAAATGTTGAAAGGAACTCGAAACATGTCAACCTTGGTTTTGAGAATCTCTCCCGGAGTTTGAGAGATTTGGACGTGAAAGGGTACCAATCTTGTCGGGGATTGGGAACCCTTCGCGAGAATGTCCAAAGTTTCAGCGGGATTTCCAAAATGTTGAAAGGAACTCGAAACATGTCAACCTTGGTTTTGAGAATCTCTCCCGGAGTTTGAGAGATTTGCACGTGAAAGGGTACCAATCTTGTCGGGGATTGGGAACCCTTCGCGAGAATGTCCAAAGTTTCAGCGGGATTTCCAAAATGTTGAAAGGAACTCGAAACATGTCAACCTTGGTTTTGAGAATCTCTCCCGGACTTTGAGAGATTTGCACGTGAAAGGGTACCAATCTTGTCGGGGATTGGGAACCCTTCGCCAGAATGTCCAAAGTTTCAGCGGGATTTCCAAAATGTTGAAAGGAACTCGAAACATGTCAACCTTGGTTTTGAGAATCTCTCCCGGAGTTTGAGAGATTTGGACGTGAAAGGGTACCAATCTTGTCGGGGATTGGGAACCCTTCGCGAGAATGTCCAAAGTTTCAGCGGGATTTCCAAAATGTTGAAAGGAACTCGAAACATGTCAACCTTGGTTTTGAGAATCTCTCCCGGAGTTTGAGAGATTTGGACGTGAAAGGGTACCAATCTTGTCGGGGATTGGGAACCCTTCGCGAGAATGTCCAAAGTTTCAGTGGGATTTCCAAAATGTTGAAAGGAACTGGAACCATGTCAACCTTGGTTTTGAGAATCTCTCCCGGACTTTGAGAGATTTGGACGTGAAAGGGTACCAATCTTGTCGGGGATTGGGAACCCTTCGCCAGAATGTCCAAAGTTTCAGCGGGATTTCCAAAATGTTGAAAGGAACTGGAAACATGTCAACCTTGGTTTTGAGAATCTCTCCCGGAGTTTGAGAGATTTGGACACGAAAGGGTACCAATCTTGTCGGGGATTGGGAACCCTTCGCGAGAATGTCCAAAGTTTCAGCGGGATTTCCAAAATGTTGAAAGGAACTCGAAACATGTCAACCTTGGTTTTGAGAATCTCTCCCGGAGTTTGAGAGATTTGGACGTGAAAGGGTACCAATCTTGTCGGGGATTGGGAACCCTTCGCGAGAATGTCCAAAGTTTCAGTGGGATTTCCAAAATGTTGAAAGGAACTGGAACCATGTCAACCTTGGTTTTGAGAATCTCTCCCGGACTTTGAGAGATTTGGACGTGAAAGGGTACCAATCTTGTCGGGGATTGGGAACCCTTCGCCAGAATGTCCAAAGTTTCAGCGGGATTTCCAAAATGTTGAAAGGAACTCGAAACATGTCAACCTTGGTTTTGAGAATCTCTCCCGGACTTTGAGAGATTTGGATGTGAAAGGGTACCAATCTTGTCGGGGATTGGGAAGACTTCGCGAGAATGTCCAAAGTTTCAGCGGGATTTCCAAAATGTTGAAAGGAACTCGAAACATGTCAACCTTGGTTTTGAGAATCTCTCCCGGAGTTTGAGAGATTTGGACGTGAAAGGGTACCAATCTTGTCGGGGATTGGGAACCCTTCGCGAGAATGTCCAAAGTTTCAGCGGGATTTCCAAAATGTTGAAAGGAACTCGAAACATGTCAACCTTGGTTTTGAGAATCTCTCCCGGAGTTTGAGAGATTTGCACGTGAAAGGGTACCAATCTTGTCGGGGATTGGGAACCCTTCGCGAGAATGTCCAAAGTTTCAGCGGGATTTCCAAAATGTTGAAAGGAACTCGAAACATGTCAACCTTGGTTTTGAGAATCTCTCCCGGACTTTGAGAGATTTGCACGTGAAAGGGTACCAATCTTGTCGGGGATTGGGAACCCTTCGCCAGAATGTCCAAAGTTTCAGCGGGATTTCCAAAATGTTGAAAGGAACTCGAAACATGTCAACCTTGGTTTTGAGAATCTCTCCCGGAGTTTGAGAGATTTGGACGTGAAAGGGTACCAATCTTGTCGGGGATTGGGAACCCTTCGCGAGAATGTCCAAAGTTTCAGCGGGATTTCCAAAATGTTGAAAGGAACTCGAAACATGTCAACCTTGGTTTTGAGAATCTCTCCCGGAGTTTGAGAGATTTGGACGTGAAAGGGTACCAATCTTGTCGGGGATTGGGAACCCTTCGCGAGAATGTCCAAAGTTTCAGTGGGATTTCCAAAATGTTGAAAGGAACTGGAACCATGTCAACCTTGGTTTTGAGAATCTCTCCCGGACTTTGAGAGATTTGGACGTGAAAGGGTACCAATCTTGTCGGGGATTGGGAACCCTTCGCCAGAATGTCCAAAGTTTCAGCGGGATTTCCAAAATGTTGAAAGGAACTGGAAACATGTCAACCTTGGTTTTGAGAATCTCTCCCGGAGTTTGAGAGATTTGGACACGAAAGGGTACCAATCTTGTCGGGGATTGGGAACCCTTCGCGAGAATGTCCAAAGTTTCAGCGGGATTTCCAAAATGTTGAAAGGAACTCGAAACATGTCAACCTTGGTTTTGAGAATCTCTCCCGGAGTTTGAGAGATTTGGACGTGAAAGGGTACCAATCTTGTCGGGGATCGGGAACCGTTCGCGAGAATGTCCAAAGTTTCAGCGGGATTTCCAAAATGTTGAAAGGAACTGGAACCATGTCAACCTTGGTTTTGAGAATCTCTCCCGGAGTTTGAGAGATTTGCACGTGAAAGGGTACCAATCTTGTCGGGGATTGGGAACCCTTCGCGAGAATGTCCAAACTTTCAGCGGGATTTCCAAAATGTTGAAAGGAACTCGAAACATCTCAACCTTGGTTTTGAGAATCTCTCCCGGAGTTTGAGAGATTTGGACGTGAAAGGGTACCAATCTTGTCGGGGATTGGGAACCCTTCGCGAGAATGTCCAAAGTTTCAGCGGGATTTCCAAAATGTTGAAAGGAACTCGAACCATGTCAACCTTGGTTTTGAGAATCTCTCCCGGAGTTTGAGAGATTTGGACCTGAAAGGGTACCAATCTTGTCGGGGATTGGGAACCCTTCGCGAGAATGTCCAAAGTTTCAGCGGGATTTCCAAAATGTTGAAAGGAACTGGAACCATGTCAACCTTGGTTTTGAGAATCTCTCCCGGACTTTGAGAGATTTGGACGTGAAAGGGTACCAATCTTGTCGGGGATTGGGAACCCTTCACGAGAATGTCCAAAGTTTCAGCGGGATTTCCAAAATGTTGAAAGGAACTCGAACCATGTCAACCTTGGTTTTGAGAATCTCTCCCGGAGTTTGAGAGATTTGGACGTGAAAGGGTACCAGTCTTGTCGGGGATTGGGAACCCTTCGCCAGAATGTCCAAAGTTTCAGCGGGATTTCCAAAATGTTGAAAGGAACTCGAAACATGTCAACCTTGGTTTTGAGAATCTCTCCCGGAGTTTGAGAGATTTGGACGTGAAAGGGTACCAATCTTGTCGGGGATTTGGGAACCCTTCGCGAGAATGTCCAAAGTTTCAGCGGGATTTCCAAAATGTTGAAAGGAACTCGAACCATGTCAACCTTGGTTTTGAGAATCTCTCCCGGAGTTTGAGAGATTTGGACGTGAAAGGGTACCAATCTTGTCGGGGATTGGGAACCCTTCGCGAGAATGTCCAAAGTTTCAGCGGGATTTCCAAAATATTGAAAGGAACTCGAAACATGTCAACCTTGGTTTTGAGAATCTCTCCCGGAGTTTGAGAGATTTGGACGTGAAAGGGTACCAATCTTGTCGGGGATTGGGAACCCTTCGCGAGAATGTCCAAAGTTTCAGCGGGATTTCCAAAATGTTGAAAGGAACTCGAAACATGTCAACCTTGGATTTGAGAATCTCTCCCAGAGTTTGAGAGATTTGGACGTGAAAGGGTACCAATCTTGTCGGGGATTGGGAACCCTTCGCGAGAATGTCCAAAGTTTCAGCGGGATTTCCAAAATGTTGAAAGGAACTCGAAACATGTCAACCTTGGTTTTGAGAATCTCTCCCGGAGTTTGAGAGATTTGGACGTGAAAGGGTACCAATCTTGTCGAAGATTGGGAACCCTTCGCGAGAATGTCCAAAGTTTCAGCGGGATTTCCAAAATGTTGAAAGGAACTCGAAACATGTCAACCTTGGTTTTGAGAATCTCTCCCGGAGTTTGAGAGATTTGGACGTGAAAGGGTACCAATCTTGTCGGGGATTGGGAACCCTTCGCGAGAATGTCCAAAGTTTCAGTGGGATTTCCAAAATGTTGAAAGGAACTGGAACCATGTCAACCTTGGTTTTGAGAATCTCTCCCGGACTTTGAGAGATTTGGACGTGAAAGGGTACCAATCTTGTCGGGGATTGGGAACCCTTCGCCAGAATGTCCAAAGTTTCAGCGGGATTTCCAAAATGTTGAAAGGAACTCGAAACATGTCAACCTTGGTTTTGAGAATCTCTCCCGGAGTTTGAGAGATTTGGACGTGAAAGGGTACCAGTCTTGTCGGGGATCGGGAACCCTTCGCGAGAATGTCCAAAGTTTCAGCGGGATTTCCAAAATGTTGAAAGGAACTCGAAACATGTCAACCTTGGTTTTGAGAATCTCTCCCGGAGTTTGAGAGATTTGGACGTGAAAGGGTACCAATCTTGTCGGGGATTGGGAACCCTTCGCGAGAATGTCCAAAGTTTCAGCGGGATTTCCAAAATGTTGAAAGGAACTCGAAACATGTCAACCTTGGTTTTGAGAATCTCTCCCGGAGTTTGAGAGATTTGGACGTGAAAGGGTACCAATCTTGTCGGGGATTGGGAAGACTTCGCGAGAATGTCCAAAGTTTCAGCGGGATTTCCAAAATGTTGAAAGGAACTCGAAACATGTCAACCTTGGTTTTGAGAATCTCTCCCGGAGTTTGAGAGATTTGGACGTGAAAGGGTACCAATCTTGTCGGGGATTGGGAACCCTTCGCCAGAATGTCCAAAGTTTCAGCGGGATTTCCAAAATGTTGAAAGGAACTCGAAACATGTCAACCTTGGTTTTGAGAATCTCTCCCGGAGTTTGAGAGATTTGCACGTGAAAGGGTACCAATCTTGTCGGGGATTGGGAACCCTTCGCGAGAATGTCCAAAGTTTCAGCGGGATTTCCAAAATGTTGAAAGGAACTCGAAACATGTCAACCTTGGTTTTGAGAATCTCTCCCGGAGTTTGAGAGATTTGGACGTGAAAGGGTACCAATCTTGTCGGGGATTGGGAAGACTTCGCGAGAATGTCCAAAGTTTCAGCGGGATTTCCAAAATGTTGAAAGGAACTCGAAACATGTCAACCTTGGTTTTGAGAATCTCTCCCGGAGTTTGAGAGATTTGGACGTGAAAGGGTACCAATCTTGTCGGGGATTGGGAACCCTTCGCGAGAATGTCCAAAGTTTCAGCGGGATTTCCAAAATGTTGAAAGGAACTCGAAACATGTCAACCTTGGTTTTGAGAATCTCTCCCGGAGTTTGAGAGATTTGGACGTGAAAGGGTACCAATCTTGTCGGGGATTGGGAACCCTTCGTCAGAATGTCCAAAGTTTCAGTGGGATTTCCAAAATGTTGAAAGGAACTGGAACCATGTCAACCTTGGTTTTGAGAATCTCTCCCGGAGTTTGAGAGATTTGGACGTGAAAGGGTACCAATCTTGTCGGGGATTGGGAACCCTTCGCGACAATGTCCAAAGTTTCAGCGGGATTTCCAAAATGTTGAAAGGAACTGGAAACATGTCAACCTTGGTTTTGAGAATCTCTCCCGGAGTTTGAGAGATTTGGACACGAAAGGGTACCAATCTTGTCGGGGATTGGGAACCCTTCGCGAGAATGTCCAAAGTTTCAGCGGGATTTCCAAAATGTTGAAAGGAACTCGAAACATGTCAACCTTGGTTTTGAGAATCTCTCCCGGAGTTTGAGAGATTTGGACGTGAAAGGGTACCAATCTTGTCGGGGATCGGGAACCGTTCGCGAGAATGTCCAAAGTTTCAGCGGGATTTCCAAAATGTTGAAAGGAACTGGAACCATGTCAACCTTGGTTTTGAGAATCTCTCCCGGAGTTTGAGAGATTTGGACGTGAAAGGGTACCAATCTTGTCGGGGATTGGGAACCCTTCGCGAGAATGTCCAAACTTTCAGCGGGATTTCCAAAATGTTGAAAGGAACTCGAAACATATCAACCTTGGTTTTGAGAATCTCTCCCGGAGTTTGAGAGATTTGGACGTGAAAGGGTACCAATCTTGTCGGGGATTGGGAACCCTTCGCGAGAATGTCCAAAGTTTCAGCGGGATTTCCAAAATGTTGAAAGGAACTCGAACCATGTCAACCTTGGTTTTGAGAATCTCTCCCAGAGTTTGAGAGATTTGGACCTGAAAGGGTACCAATCTTGTCGGGGATTGGGAACCCTTCGCGAGAATGTCCAAAGTTTCAGCGGGATTTCCAAAATGTTGAAAGGAACTCGAAACATGTCAACCTTGGTTTTGAGAATCTCTCCCGGAGTTTGAGAGATTTGGACGTGAAAGGGTACCAATCTTGTCGGGGATTGGGAACCCTTCGCGAGAATGTCCAAAGTTTCAGTGGGATTTCCAAAATGTTGAAAGGAACTCGAAACCTGTCAACCTTAGTTTTGAGAATCTCTCTCGGACTTTGAGAGATTTGGACGTGAAAGGGTACCAATCTTGTCGGGGATTGGGAACCCTTCGCGAGAATGTCCAAAGTTTCAGCGGGATTTCCAAAATGTTGAAAGGAACTCGAACCATGTCAACCTTGGTTTTGAGAATCTCTCCCGGAGTTTGAGAGATTTGGACGTGAAAGGGTACCAATCTTGTCGGGGATTGGGAACCCTTCACCAGAATGTCCAAAGTGTCAGCGGGATTTCCAAAATGTTGAAAGGAACTCGAAACATGTCAACCTTGGTTTTGAGAATCTCTCCCGGAGTTTGAGAGATTTGGACGTGAAAGGGTACCAATCTTGTCGGGGATTGGGAACCCTTCGCGAGAATGTCCAAAGTTTCAGCGGGATTTCCAAAATGTGGAAAGGAACTCGAAACATGTCAACCTTGGTTTTGAGAATCTCTCCCGGACTTTGAGAGATTTGGACGTGAAAGGGTACCAATCTTGTCGGGGATTGGGAACCCTTTGCGAGAATGTCCAAAGTTTCAGCGGGATTTCCAAAATGTTGAAAGGAACTCGAACCATGTCAACCTTGGTTTTGAGAATCTCTCCCGGAGTTTGAGAGATTTGGACGTGAAAGGGTACCAGTCTTGTCGGGGATTGGGAACCCTTCGCGACAATGTCCAAAGTTTCAGCGGGATTTCCAAAATGTTGAAAGGAACTGGAAACATGTCAACCTTGGTTTTGAGAATCTCTCCCGGAGTTTGAGAGATTTGGACACGAAAGGGTACCAATCTTGTCGGGGATTGGGAACCCTTCGCGAGAATGTCCAAAGTTTCAGCGGGATTTCCAAAATGTTGAAAGGAACTCGAAACATGTCAACCTTGGTTTTGAGAATCTCTCCCGGAGTTTGAGAGATTTGGACGTGAAAGGGTACCAATCTTGTCGGGGATCGGGAACCGTTCGCGAGAATGTCCAAAGTTTCAGCGGGATTTCCAAAATGTTGAAAGGAACTGGAACCATGTCAACCTTGGTTTTGAGAATCTCTCCCGGAGTTTGAGAGATTTGGACGTGAAAGGGTACCAATCTTGTCGGGGATTGGGAACCCTTCGCGAGAATGTCCAAACTTTCAGCGGGATTTCCAAAATGTTGAAAGGAACTCGAAACATATCAACCTTGGTTTTGAGAATCTCTCCCGGAGTTTGAGAGATTTGGACGTGAAAGGGTACCAATCTTGTCGGGGATTGGGAACCCTTCGCGAGAATGTCCAAAGTTTCAGCGGGATTTCCAAAATGTTGAAAGGAACTCGAACCATGTCAACCTTGGTTTTGAGAATCTCTCCCGGAGTTTGAGAGATTTGGACCTGAAAGGGTACCAATCTTGTCGGGGATTTGGAACCCTTCGCGAGAATGTCCAAAGTTTCAGCGGGATTTCCAAAATGTTGAAAGGAACTCGAAACATGTCAACCTTGGTTTTGAGAATCTCTCCCGGAGTTTGAGAGATTTGGACGTGAAAGGGTACCAATCTTGTCGGGGATTGGGAACCCTTCACCAGAATGTCCAAAGTGTCAGCGGGATTTCCAAAATGTTGAAAGGAACTCGAAACATGTCAACCTTGGTTTTGAGAATCTCTCCCGGAGTTTGAGAGATTTGGACGTGAAAGGGTACCAATCTTGTCGGGGATTGGGAACCCTTCGCGAGAATGTCCAAAGTTTCAGCGGGATTTCCAAAATGTTGAAAGGAACTCGAAACATGTCAACCTTGGTTTTGAGAATCTCTCACGGACTTTGAGAGATTTGGACGTGAAAGGGTACCAATCTTGTCGGGGATTGGGAACCCTTTGCGAGAATGTCCAAAGTTTCAGCGGGATTTCCAAAATGTTGAAAGGAACTCGAACCATGTCAACCTTGGTTTTGAGAATCTCTCCCGGAGTTTGAGAGATTTGGACGTGAAAGGGTACCAGTCTTGTCGGGGATTGGGAACCCTTCGCCAGAATGTCCAAAGTGTCAGCGGGATTTCCAAAATGTTGAAAGGAACTCGAAACATGTCAACCTTGGTTTTGAGAATCTCTCCCGGAGTTTGAGAGATTTGGACGTGAAAGGGTACCAATCTTGTCGGGGATTGGGAACCCTTCGCGAGAATGTCCAAAGTTTCAGCGGGATTTCCAAAATGTTGAAAGGAACTCGAACCATGTCAACCTTGGTTTTGAGAATCTCTCCCGGAGTTTGAGAGATTTGGACGTGAAAGGGTACCAATCTTGTCGGGGATTGGGAACCCTTCGCGAGAATGTCCAAAGTTTCAGCGGGATTTCCAAAATGTTGAAAGGAACTCGAACCATGTCAACCTTGGTTTTGAGAATCTCTCCCAGACTTTGAGAGATTTGGACGTGAAAGGGTACCAATCTTGTCGGGGATTGGGAACCCTTCGCGAGAATGTCCAAAGTTTCAGCGGGATTTCCAAAATGTTGAAAGGAACTCGAAACATGTCAACCTTGGTTTTGAGAATCTCTCTCGGAGTTTGAGAGATTTGGACGTGAAAGGGTACCAATCTTGTCGGGGATTGGGAACCCTTCGCCAGAATGTCCAAAGTTTCAGCGGGATTTCCAAAATGTTGAAAGGAACTCGAAACATGTCAACCTTGGTTTTGAGAATCTCTCCCGGAGTTTGAGAGATTTGGACGTGAAAGGGTACCAATCTTGTCGGGGATTGGGAACCCTTCGCGAGAATGTCCAAAGTTTCAGCGGGATTTCCAAAATGTTGAAAGGAACTCGAAACATGTCAACCTTGGTTTTGAGAATCTCTCCCGGAGTTTGAGAGATTTGGACGTGAAAGGGTACCAATCTTGTCGGGGATTGGGAACCCTTCGCGAGAATGTCCAAAGTTTCAGCGGGATTTCCAAAATGTTGAAAGGAACTGGAACCATGTCAACCTTGGTTTTGAGAATCTCTCCCGGAGTTTGAGAGATTTGCACGTGAAAGGGTACCAATCTTGTCGGGGATCGGGAACCCTTCGCGAGAATGTCCAAAGTTTCAGCGGGATTTCCAAAATGTTGAAAGGAACTCGAACCATGTCAACCTTGGTTTTGAGAATCTCTCCCGGAGTTTGAGAGATTTGCACGTGAAAGGGTACCAATCTTGTCGGGGATTGGGAACCCTTCGCGAGAATGTCCAAAGTTTCAGTGGGATTTCCAAAATGTTGAAAGGAACTGGAACCATGTCAACCTTGGTTTTGAGAATCTCTCCCGGAGTTTGAGAGATTTGGACGTGAAAGGGTACCAATCTTGTCGGGGATTGGGAACCCTTCGCGAGAATGTCCAAAGTTTCAGCGGGATTTCCAAAATGTTGAAAGGAACTGGAAACATGTCAACCTTGGTTTTGAGAATCTCTCCCGGAGTTTGAGAGATTTGGACGTGAAAGGGTACCAATCTTGTCGGGGATTGGGAAGACTTCGCGAGAATGTCCAAAGTTTCAGCGGGATTTCCAAAATGTTGAAAGGAACTCGAAACATGTCAACCTTGGTTTTGAGAATCTCTCCCGGAGTTTGAGAGATTTGCACGTGAAAGGGTACCAATCTTGTCGGGGATCGGGAACCCTTCGCGAGAATGTCCAAAGTTTCAGCGGGATTTCCAAAATGTTGAAAGGAACTGGAACCATGTCAACCTTGGTTTTGAGAATCTCTCCCGGAGTTTGAGAGATTTGGACATGAAAGGGTACCAATCTTGTCGGGGATTGGGAACCCTTCGCGAGAATGTCCAAACTTTCAGCGGGATTTCCAAAATGTTGAAAGGAACTCGAAACATGTCAACCTTGGTTTTGAGAATCTCTCCCGGAGTTTGAGAGATTTGGACGTGAAAGGGTACCAATCTTGTCGGGGATTGGGAACCATTCGCGAGAATGTCCAAAGTTTCAGCGGGATTTCCAAAATGTTGAAAGGAACTCGAACCATGTCAACCTTGGTTTTGAGAATCTCTCCCGGAGTTTGAGAGATTTGGACCTGAAAGGGTACCAATCTTGTCGGGGATTGGGAACCCTTCGCGAGAATGTCCAAACTTTCAGAGGGATTTCCAAAATGTTGAAAGGAACTCGAAACATGTCAACCTTGGTTTTGAGAATCTCTCCCGGAGTTTGAGAGATTTGGACGTGAAAGGGTGCCAATCTTGTCGGGGATTGGGAACCCTTAGCCAGAATGTCCAAACTTTCAGCGGGATTTCCAAAATGTTGAAAGGAACTCGAAACATGTCAACCTTGGTTTTGAGAATCTCTCCCGGAGTTTGAGAGATTTGGACGTGAAAGGGTACCAATCTTGTCGGGGATCGGGAACCCTTCGCGAGAATGTCCAAAGTTTCAGCGGGATTTCCAAAATGTTGAAAGGAACTGGAACCATGTCAACCTTGGTTTTGAGAATCTCTCCCGGAGTTTGAGAGATTTGGACGTGAAAGGGTACCAATCTTGTCGGGGATTGGGAACCCTTCGCGAGAATGTCCAAACTTTCAGCGGGATTTCCAAAATGTTGAAAGGAACTCGAAACATATCAACCTTGGTTTTGAGAATCTCTCCCGGAGTTTGAGAGATTTGGACGTGAAAGGGTACCAATCTTGTCGGGGATTGGGAACCCTTCGCGAGAATGTCCAAAGTTTCAGCGGGATTTCCAAAATGTTGAAAGGAACTCGAACCATGTCAACCTTGGTTTTGAGAATCTCTCCCGGAGTTTGAGAGATTTGGACCTGAAAGGGTACCAATCTTGTCGGGGATTGGGAACCCTTCGCGAGAATGTCCAAAGTTTCAGCGGGATTTCCAAAATGTTGAAAGGAACTCGAAACATGTCAACCTTGGTTTTGAGAATCTCTCCCGGAGTTTGAGAGATTTGGACGTGAAAGGGTACCAATCTTGTCGGGGATTGGGAACCCTTCGCGAGAATGTCCAAAGTTTCAGTGGGATTTCCAAAATGTTGAAAGGAACTCGAAACCTGTCAACCTTAGTTTTGAGAATCTCTCTCGGACTTTGAGAGATTTGGACGTGAAAGGGTACCAATCTTGTCGGGGATTGGGAACCCTTCGCGAGAATGTCCAAAGTTTCAGCGGGATTTCCAAAATGTTGAAAGGAACTCGAACCATGTCAACCTTGGTTTTGAGAATCTCTCCCGGAGTTTGAGAGATTTGGACGTGAAAGGGTACCAATCTTCTCGGGGATTGGGAACCCTTCACCAGAATGTCCAAAGTGTCAGCGGGATTTCCAAAATGTTGAAAGGAACTCGAAACATGTCAACCTTGGTTTTGAGAATCTCTCCCGGAGTTTGAGAGATTTGGACGTGAAAGGGTACCAATCTTGTCGGGGATTGGGAACCCTTCGCGAGAATGTCCAAAGTTTCAGCGGGATTTCCAAAATGTTGAAAGGAACTCGAACCATGTCAACCTTGGTTTTGAGAATCTCTCACGGACTTTGAGAGATTTGGACGTGAAAGGGTACCAATCTTGTCGGGGATTGGGAACCCTTTGCGAGAATGTCCAAAGTTTCAGCGGGATTTCCAAAATGTTGAAAGGAACTCGAACCATGTCAACCTTGGTTTTGAGAATCTCTCCCGGAGTTTGAGAGATTTGGACGTGAAAGGGTACCAGTCTTGTCGGGGATTGGGAACCCTTCGCCAGAATGTCCAAAGTTTCAGCGGGATTTCCAAAATGTTGAAAGGAACTCGAACCATGTCAAACTTGGTTTTGAGAATCTCTCCCGGAGTTTGAGAGATTTGGACGTGAAAGGGTACCAATCTTGTCGGGGATTGGGAACCCTTCGCCAGAATGTCCAAAGTTTCAGCGGGATTTCCAAAATGTTGAAAGGAACTCGAACCATGTCAACCTTGGTTTTGAGAATCTCTCCCGGAGTTTGAGAGATTTGGACCTGAAAGGGTACCAATCTTGTCGGGGATTGGGAACCCTTCGCGAGAATGTCCAAAGTTTCAGCGGGATTTCCAAAATGTTGAAAGGAACTCGAACCATGTCAACCTTGGTTTTGAGAATCTCTCCCAGACTTTGAGAGATTTGGACGTGAAAGGGTACCAATCTTGTCGGGGATTGGGAACCCTTCGCGAGAATGTCCAAAGTTTCAGCGGGATTTCCAAAATGTTGAAAGGAACTCGAAACATGTCAACCTTGGTTTTGAGAATCTCTCTCGGACTTTGAGAGATTTGGACGTGAAAGGGTACCAATCTTGTCGGGGATTGGGAACCCTTCGCCAGAATGTCCAAAGTTTCAGCGGGATTTCCAAAATGTTGAAAGGAACTCGAAACATGTCAACCTTGGTTTTGAGAATCTCTCCCGGAGTTTGAGAGATTTGGACGTGAAAGGGTACCAATCTTGTCGGGGATTGGGAACCCTTCGCGACAATGTCCAAAGTTTCAGCGGGATTTCCAAAATGTTGAAAGGAACTCGAAACATGTCAACCTTGGTTTTGAGAATCTCTCCCGGAGTTTGAGAGATTTGGACCTGAAAGGGTACCAATCTTGTCGGGGATTGGGAACCCTTCGCGAGAATGTCCAAAGTTTCAGCGGGATTTCCAAAATGTTGAAAGGAACTCGAAACATGTCAACCTTGGTTTTGAGAATCTCTCCCGGAGTTTGAGAGATTTGCACGTGAAAGGGTACCAATCTTGTCGGGGATCGGGAACCCTTCGCGAGAATGTCCAAAGCTTCAGCGGGATTTCCAAAATGTTGAAAGGAACTCGAAACATGTCAACCTTGGTTTTGAGAATCTCTCCCGGAGTTTGAGAGATTTGCACGTGAAAGGGTACCAATCTTGTCGGGGATTGGGAACCCTTCGCGAGAATGTCCAAAGTTTCAGTGGGATTTCCAAAATGTTGAAAGGAACTGGAACCATGTCAACCTTGGTTTTGAGAATCTCTCCCGGAGTTTGAGAGATTTGGACGTGAAAGGGTACCAATCTTGTCGGGGATTGGGAACCCTTCGCGAGAATGTCCAAAGTTTCAGCGGGATTTCCAAAATGTTGAAAGGAACTGGAACCATGTCAACCTTGGTTTTGAGAATCTCTCCCGGACTTTGAGAGATTTGGACGTGAAAGGGTACCAATCTTGTCGGGGATTGGGAACCCTTCGCGAGAATGTCCAAACTTTCAGCGGGATTTCCAAAATGTTGAAAGGAACTCGAAACATATCAACCTTGGTTTTGAGAATCTCTCCCGGAGTTTGAGAGATTTGGACGTGAAAGGGTACCAATCTTGTCGGGGATTGGGAACCCTTCGCGAGAATGTCCAAAGTTTCAGCGGGATTTCCAAAATGTTGAAAGGAACTCGAACCATGTCAACCTTGGTTTTGAGAATCTCTCCCGGAGTTTGAGAGATTTGGACCTGAAAGGGTACCAATCTTGTCGGGGATTGGGAACCCTTCGCGAGAATGTCCAAACTTTCAGAGGGATTTCCAAAATGTTGAAAGGAACTCGAAACATGTCAACCTTGGTTTTGAGAATCTCTCCCGGAGTTTGAGAGATTTGGACGTGAAAGGGTGCCAATCTTGTCGGGGATTGGGAACCCTTAGCCAGAATGTCCAAACTTTCAGCGGGATTTCCAAAATGTTGAAAGGAACTCGAAACATGTCAACCTTGGTCTTGAGAATCTCTCCCGGAGTTTGAGAGATTTGCACGTGAAAGGGTACCAATCTTGTCGGGGATTGGGAACCCTTCGCGAGAATGTCCAAAGTTTCAGCGGGATTTCCAAAATGTTGAAAGGAACTCGAACCATGTCAACCTTGGTTTTGAGAATCTCTCCCGGAGTTTGAGAGATTTGGACGTGAAAGGGTACCAATCTTGTCGGGGATTGGGAACCCTTCGCCAGAATGTCCAAAGTTTCAGCGGGATTTCCAAAATGTTGAAAGGAACTCGAAACATGTCAACCTTGGTTTTGAGAATCTCTCCCGGAGTTTGAGAGATTTGGACGTGAAAGGGTACCAATCTTGTCGGGGATTGGGAACCCTTCGCGAGAATGTCCAAAGTTTCAGCGGGATTTCCAAAATGTTGAAAGGAACTCGAACCATGTCAACCTTGGTTTTGAGAATCTCTCCCGGAGTTTGAGAGATTTGCACGTGAAAGGGTACCAATCTTGTCGGGGATTGGGAACCCTTCGTCAGAATGTCCAAAGTTTCAGTGGGATTTCCAAAATGTTGAAAGGAACTCGAAACATGTCAACCTTGGTTTTGAGAATCTCTCCCGGACTTTGAGAGATTTGGACGTGAAAGGGTACCAGTCTTGTCGGGGATCGGGAACCCTTCGCGAGAATGTCCAAAGTTTCAGCGGGATTTCCAAAATGTTGAAAGGAACTCGAAACATGTCAACCTTGGTTTTGAGAATCTCTCCCGGAGTTTGAGAGATTTGGATGTGAAAGGGTACCAATCTTGTCGGGGATTGGGAACCCTTCGCGAGAATGTCCAAAGTTTCAGCGGGATTTCCAAAATGTTGAAAGGAACTCGAAACATGTCAACCTTGGTTTTGAGAATCTCTCCCGGAGTTTGAGAGATTTGGACATGAAAGGGTACCAATCTTGTCGGGGATTGGGAACCCTTCGCGAGAATGTCCAAACTTTCAGTGGGATTTCCAAAATGTTGAAAGGAACTGGAACCATGTCAAACTTGGTTTTGAGAATCTCTCCCGGACTTTGAGAGATTTGGACGTGAAAGGGTACCAATCTTGTCGGGGATTGGGAACCCTTCGCGAGAATGTCCAAAGTTTCAGCGGGATTTCCAAAATGTTGAAAGGAACTGGAAACATGTCAACCTTGGTTTTGAGAATCTCTCCCGGAGTTTGAGAGATTTGGACATGAAAGGGTACCAATCTTGTCGGGGATTGGGAACCCTTCGCGAGAATGTCCAAAGTTTCAGCGGGATTTCCAAAATGTTGAAAGGAACTCGAAACATGTCAACCTTGGTTTTGAGAATCTCTCCCGGAGTTTGAGAGATTTGGACGTGAAAGGGTACCAATCTTGTCGGGGATTGGGAACCCTACGCGAGAATGTCCAAAGTTTCAGCGGGATTTCCAAAATGTTGAAAGGAACTCGAAACATGTCAACCTTGGTTTTGAGAATCTCTCCCGGAGTTTGAGAGATTTGGACGTGAAAGGGTACCAATCTTGTCGGGGATTGGGAACCCTTCGCGAGAATGTCCAAAGTTTCAGCGGGATTTCCAAAATGTTGAAAGGAACTGGAACCATGTCAACCTTGGTTTTGAGAATCTCTCCCGGAGTTTGAGAGATTTGGACCTGAAAGGGTACCAATCTTGTCGGGGATTGGGAACCCTTCGCGAGAATGTCCAAAGTTTCAGCGGGATTTCCAAAATGTTGAAAGGAACTCGAAACATGTCAACCTTGGTTTTGAGAATCTCTCCCGGACTTTGAGAGATTTGGACGTGAAAGGGTACCAATCTTGTCGGGGATTGGGAACCCTTCGCGAGAATGTCCAAAGTTTCAGCGGGATTTCCAAAATGTTGAAAGGAACTCGAAACATGTCAACCTTGGTTTTGAGAATCTCTCCCGGAGTTTGAGAGATTTGGACATGAAAGGGTACCAATCTTGTCGGGGATTGGGAACCCTTCGCGAGAATGTCCAAAGTTTCAGTGGGATTTCCAAAATGTTGAAAGGAACTCGAATCATGTCAAACTTGGTTTTGAGAATCTCTCCCGGACTTTGAGAGATTTGGACGTGAAAGGGTACCAATCTTGTCGGGGATTGGGAACCCTTCGCGAGAATGTCCAAAGTTTCAGCGGGATTTCCAAAATGTTGAAAGGAACTCGAAACATGTCAACCTTGGTTTTGAGAATCTCTCCCGGAGTTTGAGAGATTTGGACGTGAAAGGGTACCAATCTTGTCGGGGATTGGGAACCCTTCGCGAGAATGTCCAAAGTTTCAGCGGGATTTCCAAAATGTTGAAAGGAACTCGAACCATGTCAACCTTGGTTTTGAGAATCTCTCCCGGAGTTTGAGAGATTTGGACGTGAAAGGGTACCAATCTTGTCGGGGATCGGGAACCGTTCGCGAGAATGTCCAAAGTTTCAGCGGGATTTCCAAAATGTTGAAAGGAACTGGAACCATGTCAACCTTGGTTTTGAGAATCTCTCCCGGAGTTTGAGAGATTTGGACGTGAAAGGGTACCAGTCTTGTCGGGGATTGGGAACCCTTCGCGAGAATGTCCAAACTTTCAGCGGGATTTCCAAAATGTTGAAAGGAACTCGAAACATATCAACCTTGGTTTTGAGAATCTCTCCCGGAGTTTGAGAGATTTGGACGTGAAAGGGTACCAATCTTGTCGGGGATTGGGAACGCTTCGTGAGAATGTCCAAAGTTTCAGCGGGATTTCCAAAATGTTGAAAGGTACTCGAACCATGTCAACCTTGGTTTTGAGAATCTCTCCCGGAGTTTGAGAGATTTGGACGTGAAAGGGTACCAGTCTTGTCGGGGATCGGGAACCCTTCGCGAGAATGTCCAAAGTTTCAGCGGGATTTCCAAAATGTTGAAAGGAACTCGAAACATGTCAACCTTGGTTTTGAGAATCTCTCCCGGAGTTTGAGAGATTTGGACGTGAAAGGGTACCAATCTTGTCGGGGATTGGGAACCCTTCGCGAGAATGTCCAAAGTTTCAGCGGGATTTCCAAAATGTTGAAAGGAACTCGAAACATGTCAACCTTGGTTTTGAGAATCTCTCCCGGAGTTTGAGAGATTTGGACGTGAAAGGGTACCAATCTTGTCGGGGATTGGGAACCCTACGCGAGAATGTCCAAAGTTTCAGCGGGATTTCCAAAATGTTGAAAGGAACTCGAAACATGTCAACCTTGGTTTTGAGAATCTCTCCCGGAGTTTGAGAGATTTGGACGTGAAAGGGTACCAATCTTCTCGGGGATTGGGAACCCTTCACCAGAATGTCCAAAGTGTCAGCGGGATTTCCAAAATGTTGAAAGGAACTCGAAACATGTCAACCTTGGTTTTGAGAATCTCTCCCGGAGTTTGAGAGATCTGGACGTGAAAGGGTACCAATCTTGTCGGGGATTGGGAACCGTTCGCGAGAATGTCCAAAGTTTCAGCGGGATTTCCAAAATGTTGAAAGGAACTCGAAACATGTCAACCTTGGTTTTGAGAATCTCTCCCGGAGTTTGAGAGATTTGCACGTGAAAGGGTACCAATCTTGTCGGGGATTGGGAACCCTTCGCGAGAATGTCCAAAGTTTCAGCGGGATTTCCAAAATGTTGAAAGGAACTCGAAACATGTCAACCTTGGTTTTGAGAATCTCTCCCGGACTTTGAGAGATTTGGACGTGAAAGGGTACCAATCTTGTCGGGGATTGGGAACCCTTCGCCAAAATGTCCAAAGTTTCAGCGGGATTTCCAAAATGTTGAAAGGAACTCGAAACATGTCAACCTTGGTTTTGAGAATCTCTCCCGGAGTTTGAGAGATTTGGACGTGAAAGGGTACCAATCTTGTCAGGGATTGGGAACCCTTCGCGAGAATGTCCAAAGTTTCAGCGGGATTTCCAAAATGTTGAAAGGAACTCGAACCATGTCAACCTTGGTTTTGAGAATCTCTCCCGGAGTTTGAGAGATTTGGACGTGAAAGGGTACCAATCTTGTCGGGGATTGGGAACCCTTCGCGAGAATGTCCAAAGTTTCAGCGGGATTTCCAAAATGTTGAAAGGAACTCGAAACATGTCAACCTTGGTTTTGAGAATCTCTCCCGGACTTTGAGAGATTTGGACGTGAAAGGGTACCAATCTTGTCGGGGATTGGGAACCCTTCGCGAGAATGTCCAAAGTTTCAGCGGGATTTCCAAAATGTTGAAAGGAACTCGAAACATGTCAACCTTGGTTTTGAGAATCTCTCCCGGAGTTTGAGAGATTTGGATGTGAAAGGGTACCAATCTTGTCGGGGATTGGGAACCCTTCGCGACAATGTCCAAAGTTTCAGCGGGATTTCCAAAATGTTGAAAGGAACTCGAAACATGTCAACCTTGGTTTTGAGAATCTCTCCCGGACTTTGAGAGATTTGGACGTGAAAGGGTACCAATCTTGTCGGGGACTGGGAACCCTTCGCGAGAATGTCCAAAGTTTCAGCGGGATTTCCAAAATGTTGAAAGGAACTCGAAACATGTCAACCTTGGTTTTGAGAATCTCTCCCGGACTTTGAGAGATTTGGACGTGAAAGGGTACCAATCTTGTCGGGGATTGGGAACGCTTCGCGAGAATGTCCAAACTTTCAGCGGGATTTCCAAATGTTGAAAGGAACTCAAAACATGTCAACCTTGGTTTTGAGAATCTCTCCCGGAGTTGGAGAGATTTGGACGTGAAAGGGTACCAATCTTGTCGGGGATTGGGAACCCTTCGCGAGAATGTCCAAAGTTTCAGCGGGATTTCCAAAATGTTGAAAGGAACTCGAAACATGTCAACCTTGGTTTTGAGAATCTCTCCCGGAGTTTGAGAGATTTGGACGTGAAAGGGTACCAATCTTGTCGGGGATTGGGAACCCTTCGCGAGAATGTCCAAAGTTTCAGCGGGATTTCCAAAATGTTGAAAGGAACTCGAAACATGTCAACCTTGGTTTTGAGAATCTCTCCCGGAGTTTGAGAGATTTGGACCTGAAAGGGTACCAATCTTGTCGGGGATTGGGAACCCTTCGCGAGAATGTCCAAAGTTTCAGCGGGATTTCCAAAATGTTGAAAGGAACTCGAAACATGTCAACCTTGGTTTTGAGAATCTCTCCCGGAGTTTGAGAGATTTGGACATGAAAGGGTACCAATCTTGTCGGGGATTGGGAACCCTTCGCGAGAATGTCCAAAGTTTCAGCGGGATTTCCAAAATGTTGAAAGGAACTCGAAACATGTCAACCTTGGTTTTGAGAATCTCTCCGGACTTTGAGAGATTTGGACGTGAAAGGGTACCAATCTTGTCGGGGATTGGGAACCCTTCGCGAGAATGTCCAAAGTTTCAGCGGGATTTCCAAAATGTTGAAAGGAACTGGAACCATGTCAACCTTGGTTTTGAGAATCTCTCCCGGAGTTTGAGAGATTTGGACGTGAAAGGGTACCAATCTTGTCGGGGATCGGGAACCCTTCGCGAGAATGTCCAAAGTTTCAGCGGGATTTCCAAAATGTTGAAAGGAACTCGAAACATGTCAACCTTGGTTTTGAGAATCTCTCCCGGAGTTTGAGAGATTTGGACGTGAAAGGGTACCAATCTTGTCGGGGATTGGGAACCCTTCGCGAGAATGTCCAAAGTTTCAGTGGGATTTCCAAAATGTTGAAAGGAACTGGAACCATGTCAACCTTGGTTTTGAGAATCTCTCCCGGATTTTGAGAGATTTGGACGTGAAAGGGTACCAATCTTGTCGGGGATTGGGAACCCTTCGCGAGAATGTCCAAAGTTTCAGCGGGATTTCCAAAATGTTGAAAGGAACTGGAAACATGTCAACCTTGGTTTTGAGAATCTCTCCCGGAGTTTGAGAGATTTGGACATGAAAGGGTACCAATCTTGTCCGGGATTGGGAAGACTTCGCGAGAATGTCCAAAGTTTCAGCGGGATTTCCAAAATGTTGAAAGGAACTCGAAACATGTCAACCTTGGTTTTGAGAATCTCTCCCGGAGTTTGAGAGATTTGGACGTGAAAGGGTACCAATCTTGTCGGGGACTGGGAACCCTTCGCGAGAATGTCCAAAGTTTCAGCGGGATTTCCAAAATGTTGAAAGGAACTCGAAACATGTCAACCTTAGTTTTGAGAATCTCTCCCGGAGTTTGAGAGATTTGGACGTGAAAGGGTACCAATCTTGTCGGGGATTGGGAACCGTTCGCGAGAATGTCCAAAGTTTCAGCGGGATTTCCAAAATGTTGAAAGGAACTCGAAACATGTCAACCTTGGTTTTGAGAATCTCTCCCGGAGTTTGAGAGATTTGGACGTGAAAGGGTACCAATCTTGTCGGGGATTGGGAACCCTACGCGAGAATGTCCAAAGTTTCAGCGGGATTTCCAAAATGTTGAAAGGAACTCGAAACATGTCAACCTTGGTTTTGAGAATCTCTCCCGGAGTTTGAGGGATTTGGACGTGAAAGGGTACCAATCTTGTCGGGGATTGGGAACCCTTCGCGAGAATGTCCAAAGTTTCAGCGGGATTTCCAAAATGTTGAAAGGAACTCGAAACATGTCAACCTTGGTTTTGAGAATCTCTCCCGGACTTTGAGAGATTTGGACGTGAAAGGGTACCAATCTTGTCGGGGATTGGGAACCCTTCGCGAGAATGTCCAAAGTTTCAGCGGGATTTCCAAAATGTTGAAAGGAACTCGAAACATGTCAACCTTGGTTTTGAGAATCTCTCCCGGAGTTTGAGAGATTTGGACGTGAAAGGGTACCAATCTTGTCGGGGATTGGGAACCCTTCGCCAGAATGTCCAAAGTTTCAGCGGGATTTCCAAAATGTTGAAAGGAACTCGAAACATGTCAACCTTGGTTTTGAGAATCTCTCCCGGAGTTTGCGAGATTTGGACGTGAAAGGGTACCAATCTTGTCGGGGATCGGGAACCCTTCGCGAGAATGTCCAAAGTTTCAGCGGGATTTCCAAAATGTTGAAAGGAACTCGAACCATGTCAACCTTGGTTTTGAGAATCTCTCCCGGAGTTTGAGAGATTTGGACGTGAAAGGGTACCAGTCTTGTCGGGGATTGGGAACCCTTCGCGAGAATGTCCAAAGTTTCAGTGGGATTTCCAAAATGTTGAAAGGAACTGGAACCATGTCAACCTTGGTTTTGAGAATCTCTCCCGGAGTTTGAGAGATTTGGATGTGAAAGGGTACCAATCTTGTCGGGGATTGGGAACCCTTCGCGAGAATGTCCAAAGTTTCAGCGGGATTTCCAAAATGTTGAAAGGAACTGGAAACAAGTCAACCTTGGTTTTGAGAATCTCTCCCGGAGTTTGAGAGATTTGGACATGAAAGGGTACCAATCTTGTCGGGGATTGGGAAGACTTCGCGAGAATGTCCAAAGTTTCAGCGGGATTTCCAAAATGTTGAAAGGAACTCGAAACATGTCAACCTTGGTTTTGAGAATCTCTCCCAGAGTTTGAGAGATTTGGACGTGAAAGGGTACCAATCTTGTCGGGGATCGGGAACCGTTCGCGAGAATGTCCAAAGTTTCAGCGGGATTTCCAAAATGTTGAAAGGAACTGGAACCATGTCAACCTTGGTTTTGAGAATCTCTCCCGGAGTTTGAGAGATTTGGACGTGAAAGGGTACCAATCTTGTCGGGGATTGGGAACCCTTCGCGAGAATGTCCAAAGTTTCAGCGGGATTTCCAAAATGTTGAAAGGAACTCGAAACATGTCAACCTTGGCTTTGAGAATCTCTCCCGGAGTTTGAGAGATTTGGACGTGAAAGGGTACCAATCTTGTCGGGGATTGGGAACCCTTCGCGAGAATGTCCAAAGTTTCAGCGGGATTTCCAAAATGTTGAAAGGAACTCGAACCATGTCAACCTTGGTTTTGAGAATCTCTCCCGGAGTTTGAGAGATTTGGACGTGAAAGGGTACCAATCTTGTCGGGGATTGGGAACCCTTCGCGAGAATGTCCAAAGTTTCAGTGGGATTTCCAAAATGTTGAAAGGAACTGGAACCATGTCAAACTTGGTTTTGAGAATCTCTCCCGGACTTTGAGAGATTTGGACGTGAAAGGGTACCAATCTTGTCGGGGATTGGGAACCCTTCGCGAGAATGTCCAAAGTTTCAGCGGGATTTCCAAAATGTTGAAAGGAACTCGAAACATGTCAACCTTGGTTTTGAGAATCTCTCCCGGAGTTTGAGAGATTTGCACGTGAAAGGGTACCAATCTTGTCGGGGATTGGGAACCCTTCGCGAGAATGTCCAAAGTTTCAGCGGGATTTCCAAAATGTTGAAAGGAACTCGAACCATGTCAACCTTGGTTTTGAGAATCTCTCCCGGAGTTTGAGAGATTTGGACGTGAAAGGGTACCAATCTTGTCGGGGATCGGGAACCGTTCGCGAGAATGTCCAAAGTTTCAGCGGGATTTCCAAAATGTTGAAAGGAACTGGAACCATGTCAACCTTGGTTTTGAGAATCTCTCCCGGAGTTTGAGAGATTTGGACGTGAAAGGGTACCAGTCTTGTCGGGGATTGGGAACCCTTCGCGAGAATGTCCAAACTTTCAGCGGGTTTTCCAAAATGTTGAAAGGAACTCGAAACATATCAACCTTGGTTTTGAGAATCTCTCCCGGAGTTTGAGAGATTTGGACGTGAAAGGGTACCAATCTTGTCGGGGATTGGGAACGCTTCGTGAGAATGTCCAAAGTTTCAGCGGGATTTCCAAAATGTTGAAAGGTACTCGAACCATGTCAACCTTGGTTTTGAGAATCTCTCCCGGAGTTTGAGAGATTTGGACGTGAAAGGGTACCAGTCTTGTCGGGGATCGGGAACCCTTCGCGAGAATGTCCAAAGTTTCAGCGGGATTTCCAAAATGTTGAAAGGAACTCGAAACATGTCAACCTTGGTTTTGAGAATCTCTCCCGGACTTTGAGAGATTTGGACGTGAAAGGGTACCAATCTTGTCGGGGATTGGGAACCCTTCGCCAGAATGTCCAAAGTTTCAGCGGGATTTCCAAAATGTTGAAAGGAACTCGAAACATGTCAACCTTGGTTTTGAGAATCTCTCCCGGAGTTTGAGAGATTTGGACGTGAAAGGGTACCAATCTTGTCGGGGATTGGGAACCCTACGCGAGAATGTCCAAAGTTTCAGCGGGATTTCCAAAATGTTGAAAGGAACTCGAAACATGTCAACCTTGGTTTTGAGAATCTCTCCCGGAGTTTGAGAGATTTGGACGTGAAAGGGTACCAATCTTCTCGGGGATTGGGAACCCTTCACCAGAATGTCCAAAGTGTCAGCGGGATTTCCAAAATGTTGAAAGGAACTCGAAACATGTCAACCTTGGTTTTGAGAATCTCTCCCGGAGTTTGAGAGATTTGCACGTGAAAGGGTACCAATCTTGTCAAGGATTGGGAACCGTTCGCGAGAATGTCCAAAGTTTCAGCGGGATTTCCAAAATGTTGAAAGGAACTCGAAACATGTCAACCTTGGTTTTGAGAATCTCTCCCGGACTTTGAGAGATTTGGACGTGAAAGGGTACCAATCTTGTCGGGGATTGGGAACCCTTCGCGAGAATGTCCAAAGTTTCAGCGGGATTTCCAAAATGTTGAAAGGAACTCGAAACATGTCAACCTTGGTTTTGAGAATCTCTCCCGGACTTTGAGAGATTTGGACGTGAAAGGGTACCAATCTTGTCGGGGATTGGGAACCCTTCGCGAGAATGTCCAAAGTTTCAGCGGGATTTCCAAAATGTTGAAAGGAACTCGAAACATGTCAACCTTGGTTTTGAGAATCTCTCCCGGAGTTTGAGAGATTTGGACCTGAAAGGGTACCAATCTTGTCGGGGATTGGGAACCCTTCGCCAGAATGTCCAAAGTTTCAGCGGGATTTCCAAAATGTTGAAAGGAACTCGAAACATGTCAACCTTGGTTTTGAGAATCTCTCCCGGAGTTTGAGAGATTTGCACGTGAAAGGGTACCAATCTTGTCGGGGATTGGGAACCCTTCGCGAGAATGTCCAAAGTTTCAGCGGGATTTCCAAAATGTTGAAAGGAACTCGAAACATGTCAACCTTGGTTTTGAGAATCTCTCCGGACTTTGAGAGATTTGGACGTGAAAGGGTACCAATCTTGTCGGGGATTGGGAACCCTTCGCGAGAATGTCCAAAGTTTCAGCGGGATTTCCAAAATGTTGAAAGGAACTCGAAACATGTCAACCTTGGTTTTGAGAATCTCTCCCGGAGTTTGAGAGATTTGGACGTGAAAGGGTACCAATCTTGTCGGGGATCGGGAACCCTTCGCGAGAATGTCCAAAGTTTCAGCGGGATTTCCAAAATGTTGAAAGGAACTCGAAACATGTCAACCTTGGTTTTGAGAATCTCTCCCGGAGTTTGAGAGATTTGGACGTGAAAGGGTACCAATCTTGTCGGGGATTGGGAACCCTTCGCGAGAATGTCCAAAGTTTCAGTGGGATTTCCAAAATGTTGAAAGGAACTGGAACCATGTCAACCTTGGTTTTGAGAATCTCTCCCGGAGTTTGAGAGATTTGGACGTGAAAGGGTACCAATCTTGTCGGGGATTGGGAACCCTTCGCGAGAATGTCCAAAGTTTCAGCGGGATTTCCAAAATGTTGAAAGGAACTGGAAACATGTCAACCTTGGTTTTGAGAATCTCTCCCGGAGTTTGAGAGATTTGGACATGAAAGGGTACCAATCTTGTCCGGGATTGGGAAGACTTCGCGAGAATGTCCAAAGTTTCAGCGGGATTTCCAAAATGTTGAAAGGAACTCGAAACATTTCAGCCTTGGTTTTGAGAATCTCTGCCGGAGTTTGAGAGATTTGGACGTGAAAGGGTACCAATCTTGTCGGGGATCGGGAACCGTTCGCGAGAATGTCCAAAGTTTCAGCGGGATTTCCAAAATGTTGAAAGGAACTCGAAACATGTCAACCTTGGTTTTGAGAATCTCTCCCGGAGTTTGAGAGATTTGGACGTGAAAGGGTACCAGTCTTGTCGGGGATTGGGAACCCTTCGCGAGAATGTCCAAACTTTCAGCGGGTTTTCCAAAATGTTGAAAGGAACTCGAAACATATCAACCTTGGTTTTGAGAATCTCTCCCGGAGTTTGAGAGATTTGGACGTGAAAGGGTACCAATCTTGTCGGGGATTGGGAACGCTTCGTGAGAATGTCCAAAGTTTCAGCGGGATTTCCAAAATGTTGAAAGGTACTCGAACCATGTCAACCTTGGTTTTGAGAATCTCTCCCGGAGTTTGAGAGATTTGGACGTGAAAGGGTACCAGTCTTGTCGGGGATCGGGAACCCTTCGCGAGAATGTCCAAAGTTTCAGCGGGATTTCCAAAATGTTGAAAGGAACTCGAAACATGTCAACCTTGGTTTTGAGAATCTCTCCCGGACTTTGAGAGATTTGGACGTGAAAGGGTACCAATCTTGTCGGGGATTGGGAACCCTTCGCCAGAATGTCCAAAGTTTCAGCGGGATTTCCAAAATGTTGAAAGGAACTCGAAACATGTCAACCTTGGTTTTGAGAATCTCTCCCGGAGTTTGAGAGATTTGGACGTGAAAGGGTACCAATCTTGTCGGGGATTGGGAACCCTACGCGAGAATGTCCAAAGTTTCAGCGGGATTTCCAAAATGTTGAAAGGAACTCGAAACATGTCAACCTTGGTTTTGAGAATCTCTCCCGGAGTTTGAGAGATTTGGACGTGAAAGGGTACCAATCTTCTCGGGGATTGGGAACCCTTCACCAGAATGTCCAAAGTGTCAGCGGGATTTCCAAAATGTTGAAAGGAACTCGAAACATGTCAACCTTGGTTTTGAGAATCTCTCCCGGAGTTTGAGAGATTTGCACGTGAAAGGGTACCAATCTTGTCAAGGATTGGGAACCGTTCGCGAGAATGTCCAAAGTTTCAGCGGGATTTCCAAAATGTTGAAAGGAACTCGAAACATGTCAACCTTGGTTTTGAGAATCTCTCCCGGACTTTGAGAGATTTGGACGTGAAAGGGTACCAATCTTGTCGGGGATTGGGAACCCTTCGCGAGAATGTCCAAAGTTTCAGCGGGATTTCCAAAATGTTGAAAGGAACTCGAAACATGTCAACCTTGGTTTTGAGAATCTCTCCCGGAGTTTGAGAGATTTGGACGTGAAAGGGTACCAATCTTGTCGGGGATTGGGAACCCTTCGCGAGAATGTCCAAAGTTTCAGCGGGATTTCCAAAATGTTGAAAGGAACTCGAAACATGTCAACCTTGGTTTTGAGAATCTCTCCCGGAGTTTGAGAGATTTGGACCTGAAAGGGTACCAATCTTGTCGGGGATTGGGAACCCTTCGCCAGAATGTCCAAAGTTTCAGCGGGATTTCCAAAATGTTGAAAGGAACTCGAAACATGTCAACCTTGGTTTTGAGAATCTCTCCCGGAGTTTGAGAGATTTGCACGTGAAAGGGTACCAATCTTGTCGGGGATTGGGAACCCTTCGCGAGAATGTCCAAAGTTTCAGCGGGATTTCCAAAATGTTGAAAGGAACTCGAAACATGTCAACCTTGGTTTTGAGAATCTCTCCGGACTTTGAGAGATTTGGACGTGAAAGGGTACCAATCTTGTCGGGGATTGGGAACCCTTCGCGAGAATGTCCAAAGTTTCAGCGGGATTTCCAAAATGTTGAAAGGAACTCGAAACATGTCAACCTTGGTTTTGAGAATCTCTCCCGGAGTTTGAGAGATTTGGACGTGAAAGGGTACCAATCTTGTCGGGGATCGGGAACCCTTCGCGAGAATGTCCAAAGTTTCAGCGGGATTTCCAAAATGTTGAAAGGAACTCGAAACATGTCAACCTTGGTTTTGAGAATCTCTCCCGGAGTTTGAGAGATTTGGACGTGAAAGGGTACCAATCTTGTCGGGGATTGGGAACCCTTCGCGAGAATGTCCAAAGTTTCAGTGGGATTTCCAAAATGTTGAAAGGAACTGGAACCATGTCAACCTTGGTTTTGAGAATCTCTCCCGGAGTTTGAGAGATTTGGACGTGAAAGGGTACCAATCTTGTCGGGGATTGGGAACCCTTCGCGAGAATGTCCAAAGTTTCAGCGGGATTTCCAAAATGTTGAAAGGAACTGGAAACATGTCAACCTTGGTTTTGAGAATCTCTCCCGGAGTTTGAGAGATTTGGACATGAAAGGGTACCAATCTTGTCCGGGATTGGGAAGACTTCGCGAGAATGTCCAAAGTTTCAGCGGGATTTCCAAAATGTTGAAAGGAACTCGAAACATTTCAGCCTTGGTTTTGAGAATCTCTGCCGGAGTTTGAGAGATTTGGACGTGAAAGGGTACCAATCTTGTCGGGGATCGGGAACCGTTCGCGAGAATGTCCAAAGTTTCAGCGGGATTTCCAAAATGTTGAAAGGAACTCGAAACATGTCAACCTTGGTTTTGAGAATCTCTCCCGGAGTTTGAGAGATTTGGACGTGAAAGGGTACCAATCTTGTCGGGGATTGGGAACCCTTCGCGAGAATGTCCAAAGTTTCAGCGGGATTTCCAAAATGTTGAAAGGAACTCGAAACATGTCAACCTTGGTTTTGAGAATCTCTCCCGGAGTTTGAGAGATTTGGACGTGAAAGGGTACCAATCTTGTCGGGGATTGGGAACCCTTCGCGACAATGTCCAAAGTTTCAGCGGGATTTCCAAAATGTTGAAAGGAACTCGAAACATGTCAACCTTGGTTTTGAGAATCTCTCCCGGAGTTTGCGAGATTTGGACGTGAAAGGGTACCAATCTTGTCGGGGATCGGGAACCCTTCGCGAGAATGTCCAAAGTTTCAGCGGGATTTCCAAAATGTTGAAAGGAACTCGAACCATGTCAACCTTGGTTTTGAGAATCTCTCCCGGAGTTTGAGAGATTTGGACGTGAAAGGGTACCAGTCTTGTCGGGGATTGGGAACCCTTCGCGAGAATGTCCAAAGTTTCAGTGGGATTTCCAAAATGTTGAAAGGAACTGGAACCATGTCAACCTTGGTTTTGAGAATCTCTCCCGGAGTTTGAGAGATTTGGACGTGAAAGGGTACCAATCTTGTCGGGGATTGGGAACCCTTCGCGAGAATGTCCAAAGTTTCAGCGGGATTTCCAAAATGTTGAAAGGAACTGGAAACAAGTCAACCTTGGTTTTGAGAATCTCTCCCGGAGTTTGAGAGATTTGGACATGAAAGGGTACCAATCTTGTCGGGGATTGGGAAGACTTCGCGAGAATGTCCAAAGTTTCAGCGGGATTTCCAAAATGTTGAAA
The DNA here is from genome assembly GCF_964273445.1 of Streptopelia decaocto. NCBI lineage: Eukaryota > Metazoa > Chordata > Aves > Columbiformes > Columbidae > Streptopelia > Streptopelia decaocto. The sequence goes on along the minus strand of NW_028116613.1, from coordinate 570,051 downwards.
GGAACTCGAACCATGTCAACCTTGGTTTTGAGAATCTCTCCCGGAGTTTGAGAGATTTGGACCTGAAAGGGTACCAATCTTGTCGGGGATCGGGAACCGTTCGCGAGAATGTCCAAAGTTTCAGCGGGATTTCCAAAATGTTGAAAGGAACTGGAACCATGTCAACCTTGGTTTTGAGAATCTCTCCCGGAGTTTGAGAGATTTGGACGTGAAAGGGTACCAATCTTGTCGGGGATTGGGAACCCTTCGCGAGAATGTCCAAAGTTTCAGCGGGATTTCCAAAATGTTGAAAGGAACTCGAAACATATCAACCTTGGTTTTGAGAATCTCTCCCGGAGTTTGAGAGATTTGGACGTGAAAGGGTACCAATCTTGTCGGGGATTGGGAACCCTTCGCGAGAATGTCCAAAGTTTCAGCGGGATTTCCAAAATGTTGAAAGGAACTCGAACCATGTCAACCTTGGTTTTGAGAATCTCTCCCGGAGTTTGAGAGATTTGGACGTGAAAGGGTACCAGTCTTGTCGGGGATCGGGAACCCTTCGCGAGAATGTCCAAAGTTTCAGCGGGATTTCCAAAATGTTGAAAGGAACTCGAAACATGTCAACCTTGGTTTTGAGAATCTCTCCCGGAGTTTGAGAGATTTGGACGTGAAAGGGTACCAATCTTGTCGGGGATTGGGAACCCTTCGCGAGAATGTCCAAAGTTTCAGCGGGATTTCCAAAATGTTGAAAGGAACTCGAACCATTTCAACCTTGGTTTTGAGAATCTCTCCCGGAGTTTGAGAGATTTGGACGTGAAAGGGTACCAATCTTGTCGGGGATTGGGAACCCTTCGCGAGAATGTCCAAAGTGTCAGCGGGATTTCCAAAATGTTGAAAGGAACTGGAACCATGTCAACCTTGGTTTTGAGAATCTCTCCCGGAGTTTGAGAGATTTGCACGTGAAAGGGTACCAATCTTGTCGGGGATTGGGAACCCTTCGCGAGAATGTCCAAAGTTTCAGCGGGATTTCCAAAATGTTGAAAGGAACTCGAACCATGTCAACCTTGGTTTTGAGAATCTCTCCCGGACTTTGAGAGATTTGGACGTGAAAGGGTACCAATCTTGTCGGGGATTGGGAACCCTTCGCGAGAATGTCCAAAGTTTCAGCGGGATTTCCAAAATGTTGAAAGGAACTCGAACCATGTCAACCTTGGTTTTGAGAATCTCTCCCGGAGTTTGAGAGATTTGGACCTGAAAGGGTACCAATCTTGTCGGGGATTGGGAACCCTTCGCCAGAATGTCGAAAGTTTCAGCGGGATTTCCAAAATGTTGAAAGGAACTCGAAACATGTCAACCTTGGTTTTGAGAATCTCTCCCGGACTTTGAGAGATTTGGACGTGAAAGGGTACCAATCTTGTCGGGGATTGGGAACCCTTCGCCAGAATGTCCAAAGTTTCAGCGGGATTTCCAAAATGTTGAAAGGAACTCGAACCATGTCAACCTTGGTTTTGAGAATCTCTCCCGGAGTTTGAGAGATTTGCACGTGAAAGGGTACCAATCTTGTCGGGGATTGGGAACCCTTCGCGAGAATGTCCAAAGTTTCAGCGGGATTTCCAAAATGTTGAAAGGAACTCGAAACATGTCAACCTTGGTTTTGAGAATCTCTCCCGGAGTTTGAGAGATTTGGACCTGAAAGGGTACCAATCTTGTCGGGGATCGGGAACCGTTCGCGAGAATGTCCAAAGTTTCAGCGGGATTTCCAAAATGTTGAAAGGAACTGGAACCATGTCAACCTTGGTTTTGAGAATCTCTCCCGGAGTTTGAGAGATTTGGACGTGAAAGGGTACCAATCTTGTCGGGGATTGGGAACCCTTCGCGAGAATGTCCAAAGTTTCAGCGGGATTTCCAAAATGTTGAAAGGAACTGGAAACATGTCAACCTTGGTTTTGAGAATCTCTCCCGGAGTTTGAGAGATTTGGACATGAAAGGGTACCAATCTTGTCCGGGATTGGGAAGACTTCGCGAGAATGTCCAAAGTTTCAGCGGGATTTCCAAAATGTTGAAAGGAACTCGAAACATTTCAGCCTTGGTTTTGAGAATCTCTGCCGGAGTTTGAGAGATTTGGACGTGAAAGGGTACCAATCTTGTCGGGGATCGGGAACCGTTCGCGAGAATGTCCAAAGTTTCAGCGGGATTTCCAAAATGTTGAAAGGAACTCGAAACATGTCAACCTTGGTTTTGAGAATCTCTCCCGGAGTTTGAGAGATTTGGACGTGAAAGGGTACCAATCTTGTCGGGGATTGGGAACCCTTCGCGAGAATGTCCAAAGTTTCAGCGGGATTTCCAAAATGTTGAAAGGAACTCGAAACATGTCAACCTTAGTTTTGAGAATCTCTCCCGGAGTTTGAGAGATTTGGACGTGAAAGGGTACCAATCTTGTCGGGGATTGGGAACCGTTCGCGAGAATGTCCAAAGTTTCAGCGGGATTTCCAAAATGTTGAAAGGAACTCGAAACATGTCAACCTTGGTTTTGAGAATCTCTCCCGGAGTTTGAGAGATTTGGACGTGAAAGGGTACCAATCTTGTCGGGGATTGGGAACCCTTCGTCAGAATGTCCAAAGTTTCAGTGGGATTTCCAAAATGTTGAAAGGAACTCGAAACATGTCAACCTTGGTTTTGAGAATCTCTCCCGGAGTTTGAGGGATTTGGACGTGAAAGCGTACCAATCTTGTCGGGGATTGGGAACCCTTCGCGAGAATGTCCAAAGTTTCAGCGGGATTTCCAAAATGTTGAAAGGAACTCGAAACATGTCAACCTTGGTTTTGAGAATCTCTCCCGGAGTTTGAGAGATTTGGACGTGAAAGGGTACCAATCTTGTCGGGGATTGGGAACCCTTCGCGAGAATGTCCAAAGTTTCAGCGGGATTTCCAAAATGTTGAAAGGAACTCGAAACATGTCAACCTTGGTTTTGAGAATCTCTCCCGGAGTTTGAGAGATTTGGACGTGAAAGGGTACCAATCTTGTCGGGGATTGGGAACCCTTCGCGACAATGTCCAAAGTTTCAGCGGGATTTCCAAAATGTTGAAAGGAACTCGAAACATGTCAACCTTGGTTTTGAGAATCTCTCCCGGAGTTTGCGAGATTTGGACGTGAAAGGGTACCAATCTTGTCGGGGATCGGGAACCCTTCGCGAGAATGTCCAAAGTTTCAGCGGGATTTCCAAAATGTTGAAAGGAACTCGAACCATGTCAACCTTGGTTTTGAGAATCTCTCCCGGAGTTTGAGAGATTTGGACGTGAAAGGGTACCAGTCTTGTCGGGGATTGGGAACCCTTCGCGAGAATGTCCAAAGTTTCAGTGGGATTTCCAAAATGTTGAAAGGAACTGGAACCATGTCAACCTTGGTTTTGAGAATCTCTCCCGGAGTTTGAGAGATTTGGACGTGAAAGGGTACCAATCTTGTCGGGGATTGGGAACCCTTCGCGAGAATGTCCAAAGTTTCAGCGGGATTTCCAAAATGTTGAAAGGAACTGGAAACAAGTCAACCTTGGTTTTGAGAATCTCTCCCGGAGTTTGAGAGATTTGGACATGAAAGGGTACCAATCTTGTCGGGGATTGGGAAGACTTCGCGAGAATGTCCAAAGTTTCAGCGGGATTTCCAAAATGTTGAAAGGAACTCGAAACATGTCAACCTTGGTTTTGAGAATCTCTCCCGGAGTTTGAGAGATTTGGACCTGAAAGGGTACCAATCTTGTCGGGGATCGGGAACCGTTCGCGAGAATGTCCAAAGTTTCAGCGGGATTTCCAAAATGTTGAAAGGAACTGGAACCATGTCAACCTTGGTTTTGAGAATCTCTCCCGGAGTTTGAGAGATTTGGACGTGAAAGGGTACCAATCTTGTCGGGGATTGGGAACCCTTCGCGAGAATGTCCAAAGTTTCAGCGGGATTTCCAAAATGTTGAAAGGAACTCGAAACATGTCAACCTTGGTTTTGAGAATCTCTCCCGGAGTTTCAGAGATTTGGACGTGAAAGGGTACCAATCTTGTCGGGGATTGGGAACCCTTCGCGAGAATGTCCAAAGTTTCAGCGGGATTTCCAAAATGTTGAAAGGAACTCGAACCATGTCAACCTTGGTTTTGAGAATCTCTCCCGGAGTTTGAGAGATTTGGACGTGAAAGGGTACCAGTCTTGTCGGGGATCGGGAACCCTTCGCGAGAATGTCCAAAGTTTCAGCGGGATTTCCAAAATGTTGAAAGGAACTCGAAACATGTCAACCTTGGTTTTGAGAATCTCTCCCGGAGTTTGAGAGATTTGGACGTGAAAGGGTACCAATCTTGTCGGGGATTGGGAACCCTTCGCGAGAATGTCCAAAGTTTCAGCGGGATTTCCAAAATGTTGAAAGGAACTCGAACCATTTCAACCTTGGTTTTGAGAATCTCTCCCGGAGTTTGAGAGATTTGGACGTGAAAGGGTACCAATCTTGTCGGGGATTGGGAACCCTTCGCGAGAATGTCCAAAGTGTCAGCGGGATTTCCAAAATGTTGAAAGGAACTGGAACCATGTCAACCTTGGTTTTGAGAATCTCTCCCGGAGTTTGAGAGATTTGCACGTGAAAGGGTACCAATCTTGTCGGGGATTGGGAACCCTTCGCGAGAATGTCCAAAGTTTCAGCGGGATTTCCAAAATGTTGAAAGGAACTCGAACCATGTCAACCTTGGTTTTGAGAATCTCTCCCGGAGTTTGAGAGATTTGGACCTGAAAGGGTACCAATCTTGTCGGGGATTGGGAACCCTTCGCGAGAATGTCCAAAGTTTCAGCGGGATTTCCAAAATGTTGAAAGGAACTCGAACCATGTCAACCTTGGTTTTGAGAATCTCTCCCGGAGTTTGAGAGATTTGGACCTGAAAGGGTACCAATCTTGTCGGGGATTGGGAACCCTTCGCCAGAATGTCGAAAGTTTCAGCGGGATTTCCAAAATGTTGAAAGGAACTCGAAACATGTCAACCTTGGTTTTGAGAATCTCTCCCGGAGTTTGAGAGATTTGGACGTGAAAGGGTACCAATCTTGTCGGGGATTGGGAACCCTTCGCCAGAATGTCCAAAGTTTCAGCGGGATTTCCAAAATGTTGAAAGGAACTCGAACCATGTCAACCTTGGTTTTGAGAATCTCTCCCGGAGTTTGAGAGATTTGCACGTGAAAGGGTACCAATCTTGTCGGGGATTGGGAACCCTTCGCGAGAATGTCCAAAGTTTCAGCGGGATTTCCAAAATGTTGAAAGGAACTCGAAACATGTCAACCTTGGTTTTGAGAATCTCTCCCGGAGTTTGAGAGATTTGGACGTGAAAGGGTACCAATCTTGTCGGGGATTGGGAACCCTTCGCGAGAATGTCCAAAGTGTCAGCGGGATTTCCAAAATGTTGAAAGGAACTGGAACCATGTCAACCTTGGTTTTGAGAATCTCTCCCGGAGTTTGAGAGATTTGCACGTGAAAGGGTACCAATCTTGTCGGGGATTGGGAACCCTTCGCGAGAATGTCCAAAGTTTCAGCGGGATTTCCAAAATGTTGAAAGGAACTCGAACCATGTCAACCTTGGTTTTGAGAATCTCTCCCGGACTTTGAGAGATTTGGACGTGAAAGGGTACCAGTCTTGTCGGGGATTGGGAACCCTTCGCGAGAATGTCCAAAGTTTCAGCGGGATTTCCAAAATGTTGAAAGGAACTCGAACCATGTCAACCTTGGTTTTGAGAATCTCTCCCGGAGTTTGAGAGATTTGGACGTGAAAGGGTACCAGTCTTGTCGGGGATCGGGAACCCTTCGCGAGAATGTCCAAAGTTTCAGCGGGATTTCCAAAATGTTGAAAGGAACTCGAAACATGTCAACCTTGGTTTTGAGAATCTCTCCCGGAGTTTGAGAGATTTGGACGTGAAAGGGTACCAATCTTGTCGGGGATTGGGAACCCTTCGCGAGAATGTCCAAAGTTTCAGCGGGATTTCCAAAATGTTGAAAGGAACTCGAACCATTTCAACCTTGGTTTTGAGAATCTCTCCCGGAGTTTGAGAGATTTGGACGTGAAAGGGTACCAATCTTGTCGGGGATTGGGAACCCTTCGCGAGAATGTCCAAAGTGTCAGCGGGATTTCCAAAATGTTGAAAGGAACTGGAACCATGTCAACCTTGGTTTTGAGAATCTCTCCCGGAGTTTGAGAGATTTGCACGTGAAAGGGTACCAATCTTGTCGGGGATTGGGAACCCTTCGCGAGAATGTCCAAAGTTTCAGCGGGATTTCCAAAATGTTGAAAGGAACTCGAACCATGTCAACCTTGGTTTTGAGAATCTCTCCCGGACTTTGAGAGATTTGGACGTGAAAGGGTACCAATCTTGTCGGGGATTGGGAACCCTTCGCGAGAATGTCCAAAGTTTCAGCGGGATTTCCAAAATGTTGAAAGGAACTCGAAACATGTCAACCTTGGTTTTGAGAATCTCTCCCGGAGTTTGAGAGATTTGGACGTGAAAGGGTACCAATCTTGTCGGGGATTGGGAACCCTTCGCGAGAATGTCCAAAGTTTCAGCGGGATTTCCAAAATGTTGAAAGGAACTCGAACCATTTCAACCTTGGTTTTGAGAATCTCTCCCGGAGTTTGAGAGATTTGGACGTGAAAGGGTACCAATCTTGTCGGGGATTGGGAACCCTTCGCGAGAATGTCCAAAGTGTCAGCGGGATTTCCAAAATGTTGAAAGGAACTGGAACCATGTCAACCTTGGTTTTGAGAATCTCTCCCGGAGTTTGAGAGATTTGCACGTGAAAGGGTACCAATCTTGTCGGGGATTGGGAACCCTTCGCGAGAATGTCCAAAGTTTCAGCGGGATTTCCAAAATGTTGAAAGGAACTCGAACCATGTCAACCTTGGTTTTGAGAATCTCTCCCGGAGTTTGAGAGATTTGGACCTGAAAGGGTACCAATCTTGTCGGGGATTGGGAACCCTTCGCGAGAATGTCCAAAGTTTCAGCGGGATTTCCAAAATGTTGAAAGGAACTCGAACCATGTCAACCTTGGTTTTGAGAATCTCTCCCGGAGTTTGAGAGATTTGGACCTGAAAGGGTACCAATCTTGTCGGGGATTGGGAACCCTTCGCCAGAATGTCGAAAGTTTCAGCGGGATTTCCAAAATGTTGAAAGGAACTCGAAACATGTCAACCTTGGTTTTGAGAATCTCTCCCGGAGTTTGAGAGATTTGGACGTGAAAGGGTACCAATCTTGTCGGGGATTGGGAACCCTTCGCCAGAATGTCCAAAGTTTCAGCGGGATTTCCAAAATGTTGAAAGGAACTCGAACCATGTCAACCTTGGTTTTGAGAATCTCTCCCGGAGTTTGAGAGATTTGCACGTGAAAGGGTACCAATCTTGTCGGGGATTGGGAACCCTTCGCGAGAATGTCCAAAGTTTCAGCGGGATTTCCAAAATGTTGAAAGGAACTCGAAACATGTCAACCTTGGTTTTGAGAATCTCTCCCGGAGTTTGAGAGATTTGGACGTGAAAGGGTACCAATCTTGTCGGGGATTGGGAACCCTTCGCGAGAATGTCCAAAGTGTCAGCGGGATTTCCAAAATGTTGAAAGGAACTGGAACCATGTCAACCTTGGTTTTGAGAATCTCTCCCGGAGTTTGAGAGATTTGCACGTGAAAGGGTACCAATCTTGTCGGGGATTGGGAACCCTTCGCGAGAATGTCCAAAGTTTCAGCGGGATTTCCAAAATGTTGAAAGGAACTCGAACCATGTCAACCTTGGTTTTGAGAATCTCTCCCGGACTTTGAGAGATTTGGACGTGAAAGGGTACCAGTCTTGTCGGGGATTGGGAACCCTTCGCGAGAATGTCCAAAGTTTCAGCGGGATTTCCAAAATGTTGAAAGGAACTCGAACCATGTCAACCTTGGTTTTGAGAATCTCTCCCGGAGTTTGAGAGATTTGGACGTGAAAGGGTACCAGTCTTGTCGGGGATCGGGAACCCTTCGCGAGAATGTCCAAAGTTTCAGCGGGATTTCCAAAATGTTGAAAGGAACTCGAAACATGTCAACCTTGGTTTTGAGAATCTCTCCCGGAGTTTGAGAGATTTGGACGTGAAAGGGTACCAATCTTGTCGGGGATTGGGAACCCTTCGCGAGAATGTCCAAAGTTTCAGCGGGATTTCCAAAATGTTGAAAGGAACTCGAACCATTTCAACCTTGGTTTTGAGAATCTCTCCCGGAGTTTGAGAGATTTGGACGTGAAAGGGTACCAATCTTGTCGGGGATTGGGAACCCTTCGCGAGAATGTCCAAAGTGTCAGCGGGATTTCCAAAATGTTGAAAGGAACTGGAACCATGTCAACCTTGGTTTTGAGAATCTCTCCCGGAGTTTGAGAGATTTGCACGTGAAAGGGTACCAATCTTGTCGGGGATTGGGAACCCTTCGCGAGAATGTCCAAAGTTTCAGCGGGATTTCCAAAATGTTGAAAGGAACTCGAACCATGTCAACCTTGGTTTTGAGAATCTCTCCCGGACTTTGAGAGATTTGGACGTGAAAGGGTACCAATCTTGTCGGGGATTGGGAACCCTTCGCGAGAATGTCCAAAGTTTCAGCGGGATTTCCAAAATGTTGAAAGGAACTCGAACCATGTCAACCTTGGTTTTGAGAATCTCTCCCGGAGTTTGAGAGATTTGGACCTGAAAGGGTACCAATCTTGTCGGGGATTGGGAACCCTTCGCCAGAATGTCGAAAGTTTCAGCGGGATTTCCAAAATGTTGAAAGGAACTCGAAACATGTCAACCTTGGTTTTGAGAATCTCTCCCGGAGTTTGAGAGATTTGGACGTGAAAGGGTACCAATCTTGTCGGGGATTGGGAACCCTTCGCCAGAATGTCCAAAGTTTCAGCGGGATTTCCAAAATGTTGAAAGGAACTCGAACCATGTCAACCTTGGTTTTGAGAATCTCTCCCGGAGTTTGAGAGATTTGCACGTGAAAGGGTACCAATCTTGTCGGGGATTGGGAACCCTTCGCGAGAATGTCCAAAGTTTCAGCGGGATTTCCAAAATGTTGAAAGGAACTCGAAACATGTCAACCTTGGTTTTGAGAATCTCTCCCGGAGTTTGAGAGATTTGGACGTGAAAGGGTACCAATCTTGTCAGGGATTGGGAACCCTTCGCGAGAATGTCCAAAGTGTCAGCGGGATTTCCAAAATGTTGAAAGGAACTGGAACCATGTCAACCTTGGTTTTGAGAATCTCTCCCGGAGTTTGAGAGATTTGCACGTGAAAGGGTACCAATCTTGTCGGGGATTGGGAACCCTTCGCGAGAATGTCCAAAGTTTCAGCGGGATTTCCAAAATGTTGAAAGGAACTCGAACCATGTCAACCTTGGTTTTGAGAATCTCTCCCGGACTTTGAGAGATTTGGACGTGAAAGGGTACCAGTCTTGTCGGGGATTGGGAACCCTTCGCGAGAATGTCCAAAGTTTCAGCGGGATTTCCAAAATGTTGAAAGGAACTCGAACCATGTCAACCTTGGTTTTGAGAATCTCTCCCGGAGTTTGAGAGATTTGGACCTGAAAGGGTACCAATCTTGTCGGGGATTGGGAACCCTTCGCCAGAATGTCGAAAGTTTCAGCGGGATTTCCAAAATGTTGAAAGGAACTGGAACCATGTCAACCTTGGTTTTGAGAATCTCTCCCGGAGTTTGAGAGATTTGGACGTGAAAGGGTACCAATCTTGTCGGGGATTGGGAACCCTTCGCGAGAATGTCCAAAGTTTCAGCGGGATTTCCAAAATGTTGAAATGAACTCGAACCATTTCAACCTTGGTTTTGAGAATCTCTCCCGGAGTTTGAGAGATTTGGACGTGAAAGGGTACCAATCTTGTCGGGGATTGGGAACCCTTCGCGAGAATGTCCAAAGTGTCAGCGGGATTTCCAAAATGTTGAAAGGAACTGGAACCATGTCAACCTTGGTTTTGAGAATCTCTCCCGGAGTTTGAGAGATTTGCACGTGAAAGGGTACCAATCTTGTCGGGGATTGGGAACCCTTCGCGAGAATGTCCAAAGTTTCAGCGGGATTTCCAAAATGTTGAAAGGAACTCGAACCATGTCAACCTTGGTTTTGAGAATCTCTCCCGGACTTTGAGAGATTTGGACGTGAAAGGGTACCAATCTTGTCGGGGATTGGGAACCCTTCGCGAGAATGTCCAAAGTTTCAGCGGGATTTCCAAAATGTTGAAAGGAACTCGAACCATGTCAACCTTGGTTTTGAGAATCTCTCCCGGAGTTTGAGAGATTTGGACCTGAAAGGGTACCAATCTTGTCGGGGATTGGGAACCCTTCGCCAGAATGTCGAAAGTTTCAGCGGGATTTCCAAAATGTTGAAAGGAACTCGAAACATGTCAACCTTGGTTTTGAGAATCTCTCCCGGAGTTTGAGAGATTTGGACGTGAAAGGGTACCAATCTTGTCGGGGATTGGGAACCCTTCGCCAGAATGTCCAAAGTTTCAGCGGGATTTCCAAAATGTTGAAAGGAACTCGAACCATGTCAACCTTGGTTTTGAGAATCTCTCCCGGAGTTTGAGAGATTTGCACGTGAAAGGGTACCAATCTTGTCGGGGATTGGGAACCCTTCGCGAGAATGTCCAAAGTTTCAGCGGGATTTCCAAAATGTTGAAAGGAACTCGAAACATGTCAACCTTGGTTTTGAGAATCTCTCCCGGAGTTTGAGAGATTTGGACCTGAAAGGGTACCAATCTTGTCGGGGATCGGGAACCGTTCGCGAGAATGTCCAAAGTTTCAGCGGGATTTCCAAAATGTTGAAAGGAACTGGAACCATGTCAACCTTGGTTTTGAGAATCTCTCCCGGAGTTTGAGAGATTTGGACGTGAAAGGGTACCAATCTTGTCGGGGATTGGGAACCCTTCGCGAGAATGTCCAAAGTTTCAGCGGGATTTCCAAAATGTTGAAAGGAACTCGAAACATATCAACCTTGGTTTTGAGAATCTCTCCCGGAGTTTGAGAGATTTGGACGTGAAAGGGTACCAATCTTGTCGGGGATTGGGAACCCTTCGCGAGAATGTCCAAAGTTTCAGCGGGATTTCCAAAATGTTGAAAGGAACTCGAACCATGTCAACCTTGGTTTTGAGAATCTCTCCCGGAGTTTGAGAGATTTGGACGTGAAAGGGTACCAGTCTTGTCGGGGATCGGGAACCCTTCGCGAGAATGTCCAAAGTTTCAGCGGGATTTCCAAAATGTTGAAAGGAACTCGAAACATGTCAACCTTGGTTTTGAGAATCTCTCCTGGAGTTTGAGAGATTTGGACGTGAAAGGGTACCAATCTTGTCGGGGATTGGGAACCCTTCGCGAGAATGTCCAAAGTTTCAGCGGGATTTCCAAAATGTTGAAAGGAACTCGAAACATGTCAACCTTGGTTTTGAGAATCTCTCCCGGAGTTTGAGAGATTTGGACGTGAAAGGGTACCAATCTTGTCGGGGATTGGGAACCCTTCGCGAGAATGTCCAAAGTGTCAGCGGGATTTCCAAAATGTTGAAAGGAACTGGAACCATGTCAACCTTGGTTTTGAGAATCTCTCCCGGAGTTTGAGAGATTTGCACGTGAAAGGGTACCAATCTTGTCGGGGATTGGGAACCCTTCGCGAGAATGTCCAAAGTTTCAGCGGGATTTCCAAAATGTTGAAAGGAACTCGAACCATGTCAACCTTGGTTTTGAGAATCTCTCCCGGACTTTGAGAGATTTGGACGTGAAAGGGTACCAGTCTTGTCGGTGATTGGGAACCCTTCGCGAGAATGTCCAAAGTTTCAGCGGGATTTCCAAAATGTTGAAAGGAACTCGAACCATGTCAACCTTGGTTTTGAGAATCTCTCCCGGAGTTTGAGAGATTTGGACCTGAAAGGGTACCAATCTTGTCGGGGATTGGGAACCCTTCGCCAGAATGTCGAAAGTTTCAGCGGGATTTCCAAAATGTTGAAAGGAACTCGAAACATGTCAACCTTGGTTTTGAGAATCTCTCCCGGAGTTTGAGAGATTTGGACGTGAAAGGGTACCAATCTTGTCGGGGATTGGGAACCCTTCGCGAGAATGTCCAAAGTTTCAGCGGGATTTCCAAAATGTTGAAAGGAACTCGAACCATGTCAACCTTGGTTTTGAGAATCTCTCCCGGAGTTTGAGAGATTTGCACGTGAAAGGGTACCAATCTTGTCGGGGATTGGGAACCCTTCGTCAGAATGTCCAAAGTTTCAGTGGGATTTCCAAAATGTTGAAAGGAACTCGAACCATGTCAACCTTGGTTTTGAGAATCTCTCCCGGAGTTTGAGAGATTTGGACGTGAAAGGGTACCAATCTTGTCGGGGATTGGGAACCCTTCGCGAGAATGTCCAAAGTTTCAGCGGGATTTCCAAAATGTTGAAAGGAACTCGAAACATGTCAACCTTGGTTTTGAGAATCTCTCCCGGAGTTTGAGAGATTTGGACGTGAAAGGGTACCAGTCTTGTCGGGGATTGGGAACCCTTCGCGAGAATGTCCAAAGTTTCAGCGGGATTTCCAAAATGTTGAAAGGAACTCGAAACATGTCAACCTTGGTTTTGAGAATCTCTCCCGGAGTTTGAGAGATTTGGACGTGAAAGGGTACCAATCTTGTCGGGGATTGGGAACCCTTCGCGAGAATGTCCAAAGTTTCAGCGGGATTTCCAAAATGTTGAAAGGAACTCGAAACATGTCAACCTTGGTTTTGAGAATCTCTCCCGGACTTTGAGAGATTTGGACGTGAAAGGGTACCAATCTTGTCGGGGATTGGGAACCCTTCGCGAGAATGTCCAAAGTTTCAGCGGGATTTCCAAAATGTTGAAAGGAACTCGAACCATGTCAACCTTGGTTTTGAGAATCTCTCCCGGAGTTTGAGAGATTTGGACGTGAAAGGGTACCAATCTTGTCGGGGATTGGGAACCCTTCGCGAGAATGTCCAAAGTTTCAGCGGGATTTCCAAAATGTTGAAAGGAACTCGAACCATGTCAACCTTGGTTTTTAGAATCTCTCCCGGAGTTTGAGAGATTTGGACCTGAAAGGGTACCAATCTTGTCGGGGATTGGGAACCCTTCGCCAGAATGTCGAAAGTTTCAGCGGGATTTCCAAAATGTTGAAAGGAACTCGAAACATGTCAACCTTGGTTTTGAGAATCTCTCCCAGACTTTGAGAGATTTGGACGTGAAAGGGTACCAATCTTGTCGGGGATTGGGAACCCTTCGCGAGAATGTCCAAAGTTTCAGCGGGATTTCCAAAATGTTGAAAGGAACTCGAAACATGTCAACCTTGGTTTTGAGAATCTCTCCCGGAGTTTGAGAGATTTGGACGTGAAAGGGTACCAATCTTGTCGGGGATTGGGAACCCTTCGTCAGAATGTCCAAAGTTTCAGTGGGATTTCCAAAATGTTGAAAGGAACTCGAAACATGTCAACCTTGGTTTTGAGAATCTCTCCCGGAGTTTGAGAGATTTGGACGTGAAAGGGTACCAGTCTTGTCGGGGATCGGGAACCCTTCGCGAGAATGTCCAAAGTTTCAGCGGGATTTCCAAAATGTTGAAAGGAACTCGAAACATGTCAACCTTGGTTTTGAGAATCTCTCCCGGACTTTGAGAGATTTGGACGTGAAAGGGTACCAATCTTGTCGGGGATTGGGAACCCTTCGCGAGAATGTCCAAAGTTTCAGCGGGATTTCCAAAATGTTGAAAGGAACTCGAAACATGTCAACCTTGGTTTTGAGAATCTCTCCCGGAGTTTGAGAGATTTGCACGTGAAAGGGTACCAATCTTGTCGGGGATTGGGAACCCTTCGCGAGAATATCCAAAGTTTCAGCGGGATTTCCAAAATGTTGAAAGGAACTCGAAACATGTCAACCTTGGTTTTGGGAATCTCTCCCGGACTTTGAGAGATTTGGACGTGAAAGGGTACCAATCTTGTCGGGGATTGGGAACCCTTCGCGAGAATGTCCAAAGTTTCAGCGGGATTTCCAAAATGTTGAAAGGAACTCGAAACATGTCAACCTTGGTTTTGAGAATCTCTCCTGGACTTTGAGAGATTTGGACGTGAAAGGGTACCAATCTTGTCGGGGATTGGGAACCCTTCGCGAGAATGTCCAAAGTTTCAGCGGGATTTCCAAAATGTTGAAAGGAACTCGAACCATGTCAACCTTGGTTTTGAGAATCTCTCCCGGAGTTTGAGAGATTTGGACGTGAAAGGGTACCAATCTTGTCGGGGATTGGGAACCCTCCGCCAGAATGTCCAAAGTTTCAGCGGGATTTCCAAAATGTTGAAAGGAACTCGAAACATGTCAACCTTGGTTTTGAGAATCTCTCCCGGAGTTTGAGAGATTTGGACGTGAAAGGGTACCAATCTTGTCGGGGATTGGGAACCCTTCGCCAGAATGTCCAAAGTTTCAGTGGGATTTCCAAAATGTTGAAAGGAACTCGAAACATGTCAACCTTGGTTTTGAGAATCTCTCCCGGAGTTTGAGAGATTTGGACGTGAAAGGGTACCAATCTTGTCGGGGATTGGGAACCCTTCGCGAGAATGTCCAAAGTTTCAGCGGGATTTCCAAAATGTTGAAAGGAACTCGAAACATGTCAACCTTGGTTTTGAGAATCTCTCCCGGACTTTGAGAGATTTGGACATGAAAGGGTACCAATCTTGTCGGGGATTAGGAAGACTTCGCGAGAATGTCCCAAGTTTCAGCGAAATTTCCAAGATGTTGAAAGGAACTCGAAACATGTCAACCTTGGTTTTGAGAATCTCTCCCGGAGTTTGAGAGATTTGGACGTGAAAGGACACCAATCTTGTCGGGGATCGGGAACCATTCGCGAGAATGTCCAAAGTTTCAGCGGGATTTCCAAAATGTTGAAAGGAACTCGAAACATGTCAACCTTGGTTTTGAGAATCTCTCCCGGAGTTTGAGAGATTTGGACGTGAAAGGGTACCAATCTTGTCGGGGATTGGGAACCCTTCGCGAGAATGTCCAAAGTTTCAGCGGGATTTCCAAAATGTTGAAAGGAACTCGAAACATGTCAACCTTGGTTTTGAGAATCTCTCCCGGAGTTTGAGAGATTTGGACGTGAAAGGGTACCAATCTTGTCGGGGATTGGGAACCCTTCGCGAGAATGTCCAAAGTTTCAGCGGGATTTCCAAAATGTTGAAAGGAACTCGAAACATGTCAACCTTGGTTTTGAGAATCTCTCCCGGAGTTTGAGAGATTTGGACGTGAAAGGGTAGCAGTCTTGTCGGTGTCACGAAATATTACACGGAGGCACCCCAAGGTTAATTTAAGGGACAACAGAGTCCACAGCAACTTTTATTAAACCAGTAAGAAACAGGGTTCTTGCACTCCACAAGTGACTTAAATACAGGTTCAGATATCAGTTGAGGAAATAATTTGAAGGGGCAGCAACTAATACAACAGCGGTCCACAGTGTGCATGCACGTGGCTGCACCAAAACAATGCCGGAGCCAGCCTTGGGTCCCGGAGAAGCACACACTTGCCAAACACGGTGCAAAAGAGATGCACGTACTCGTAGTGAGTACGAGAAGTGTGCACTCGCGATTCCGCGAGGGTAAATTTATAATACACTCGCAATTGTGCGAGGAAATAATTTACTTACCCGTGCCAGTGTGCACGGAATCCTACACGTGCTTATCTGAAAGCACGGGAGGAAAATACACTCGCGGTTGTGCGAGGGGCTCTCAGCGGCCACTCGCGACTGTGCGAGGATTAATTTAAAGTACCCGTGCAAATGTGCACGGAAAATATATGTGCAAATGTGCACGGAAAATATATGTGCAAATGTGCACGGAAAATATAAATGTACTCGCAATCCTGCGAGAAGTTTTACTTACACACGTGGCGGCAGGGCAAGTGGAGTCTCCATCCCGGGGAGCGGGGGGGGCCCGTGGCTCCCGGCGGCAGGGGCCAAGCTCGTGCTCCGAGGGACCCGCACAAAGGGCGGAGTCGCCGACGAGCGTCCCGTTTTATAGGCTGATCAGACCTGACTGGAGTCACTCTAGAAGCTTCTCTGCACCTCCACACTGTCTGTGGGTGCCTCTGAAGCTTTCCAAACATCCCCCATACTGGCCGCAGGGACCCAGCGGCTCAGTGGCGCCTGGGCACTCCCTTCTCCTAATGGGCCTGGCAGGGTGTGCTCTGGGCCACACAAAAGAAGCTGTTAGCCTCAAGTACCAGAGAAAGAGGGGAGGGGGGTTGCATTCCACGACAATCCCACCCTGTGACTACAGTCATGGTCTGATATAACTCTGGAGTGGTGTTATAGTCACCTCTTGCCTCCAAAGTAAAAAGGGGACGGTTCTGCCGGTGAGCCTTAATGTCCACTGTGGATCACCATGTCTCATGTGTTGACTTACCCCTGCAAAACAGTTATTAATCACAGTATACAATAGAAGTAATTACAACAATCAACAATTGCCCAAGGTAATTACTGAGTCCCAGCATCAGTCACAGCTCATTAGTGCTTCCATTCCTGTGAAGGCCTTCCTTCTGAATGGCTTGCTGGTATCAGCTGGATCCTTTTCCACCCCGTCATTGTTGGTGTTGTTTCCAAGGCATCTGGATGCTCTTCCATCCCTTGCTGGTGTTAGGTGGATCTTCTTCCACAATAGAAACAGAGATTTTGTAGAAAAAACCTACAACAACACTCATCAGTTGTTTTAACCTGAGCGTTTGGCTTACCCAAGAGTAGCAGCTTTATTTTGCATTCCCCATCAGGCACTCGTGCACACACACGTTAAATCACACGCGCCCAGACACCCATAGGCCATGTGGGGTCCCTGGCTGCTGCAGCAATGGGGAACCAGTGTAGCTAAAACCTTACACCAAACACACACAAGCAAACACCTTAAAGCAACCACTGCAATGGGGGGTTTAAGTTAAAAGGTTAAGCTTCTGCTGCAACAAAATGGGCTGTATACAGCAAATACACGTGCCTCTTTAACCCTCCAAGCAATGGCTTATTATTATTTTTAAAATCTTCTACCATTTAAGGCAAAGAGTGTGTATTAACAAGAAAGGTCAGAAAACAGCCTTATATTTATCCAAGGACATTTCAATTTGCTATTCCAATGGACAAACATAAGTTTTGTAGAAAAGAAGGAACCAGGAAAAGCAGCTTCAAATATGCATAAAAGCAACATCAACAACAAAAGTAGTTAAGTCTGCTAATACTGAATGCAAAAGAATCTTAGAAGGTACAGCTCGTTCACATGTCCAGGCCGAAGCAAAGACTAGTGCCATGACTCTGCTTGCTGCTGGTCAAAATCCCTTATTAGTCTCTTAATATGAGACAGCTTGTTGTGGAGATACACGCATCTGTACTTCTCTTCCACCCTGTCATCTTCCTTCGCCCTGCAAGAAAACACAAAAACAGATCTCGGTCCCTTTGGAACCGGGCTTTCATAGTTAACATGTTGAACTAACTCAGAAGTTTCTGAGCAGGAACTATCTCTTGGACCTTTTGTTCTGGGGGCAGGTCTTTATCAATATCATTAATGACCTCCATAATGCCCCATTTAGCCGCGGTGGAGTGCCAGTAAATTTTTTTTTGATAGGAAGTAATATTCTCTTGGACCTTTTGTCTTGGGGGCAGGTCTTTATCGAGTTGTTGCCTGTTATTGACTCATTATCAAAATCATTAATGGCCTCCATAATGCCTCATTTAGCTGCAGTGGAGTGCCAGTATATATATATATTTTTTTTTTGATAGCAAGTAATATTAGCAGCTACTTTTAGTAAGCAGCGGTGCTGAGGCACATTGCCGGGTCCTAGTGCGAGCTGCCTCTGAACCTCAGAGAGCACTGAGCTGCGGGCGGGGTCGCTGGCCCAAGCCGCGGCTTTTTTTTTTTTTACTTCAGTTTGCGAGAGTGGGGGGGGGCGCTCCCGCCCGCAGCGAGGGGGGGTGGCGGCCAACCTGGGGAAGGTGGTTGCCTCCCGGCGCTCGCAAGGCCGAGCTGCCCCGCCCCACACCGCCAGGGCTTGGATGCCAGGAACGGTGGCGGGGAGGGGGCCAGCCGGGGGGAGGTGCGCAGAGAGGCGGCAGAAGCTTCACGGGGAGAAGTTTGTCTCCGTTTTTCGGGTCACGCCCGTACTGGACATGTATTTCTAGCTGCCCTTTCAGGCTGCTCCGTTTCGCGCCGCCAGTCCCGGAGCGGTCGCCAGCACTCGCGAGGTCGGGCTTTGTTATGCCGGACCCTCCGAGTTGCTGGAGACTCCGCTTCGCGCCGCCAGTCCCGGAGCGGTCGCCGGTCCCGGAGCGGTCGCCGGTCCCGGGGCGGTCGCCAGCACTCGCAAGGTCGGGCTTTGCTATGCCGGACCCTCCGAGTTGCCGGTACTGGGCGGGGACCGTCTGGACACCGCGGCTGGGGACAGGTCGTGGTCTCGACTGCGATGGGCAGTCGGGACCGGCCGGGAGAGGGGAAGCGTCCGAACTACCACTTAACAATATCCGATCACCCTCGGCACACGGGACAACACAAACAAAGCACGTACACGTCTCCATTTCAATGAAAGAGAGCACATCCTCTCTTTCATCAACACTGTTTTCAGTGTCGGGAAGCGGCGGGGCGGCGTGGCGTTCACTTAAAAAGCCCGCGCGCTTGTTTTGCCGCAAAACTTCTTCCTCTCTTTGGAAGTCAAGTTTACGCACAGCCCGCGCTAAGTTAAAGCAAACGGCCAGAAGGAAACACACCGCGAGATGCCAAGTTGAATCAGAAATGTTACTCAACCCTCCAAATAATTCCTCCATCTCTGATATCCTGCCGACTACGCCAAAATTGTCACGAAATATTACACGGAGGCACCCCAAGGTTAATTTAAGGGACAACAGAGTCCACAGCAACTTTTATTAAACCAGTAAGAAACAGGGTTCTTGCACTCCACAAGTGACTTAAATACAGGTTCAGATATCAGTTGAGGAAATAATTTGAAGGGGCAGCAACTAATACAACAGCGGTCCACAGTGTGCATGCACGTGGCTGCACCAAAACAATGCCGGAGCCAGCCTTGGGTCCCGGAGAAGCACACACTTGCCAAACACGGTGCAAAAGAGATGCACGTACTCGTAGTGAGTACGAGAAGTGTGCACTCGCGATTCCGCGAGGGTAAATTTATAATACACTCGCAATTGTGCGAGGAAATAATTTACTTACCCGTGCCAGTGTGCACGGAATCCTACACGTGCTTATCTGAAAGCACGGGAGGAAAATACACTCGCGGTTGTGCGAGGGGCTCTCAGCGGCCACTCGCGACTGTGCGAGGATTAATTTAAAGTACCCGTGCAAATGTGCACGGAAAATATATGTGCAAATGTGCACGGAAAATATATGTGCAAATGTGCACGGAAAATATAAATGTACTCGCAATCCTGCGAGAAGTTTTACTTACACACGTGGCGGCAGGGCAAGTGGAGTCTCCATCCCGGGGAGCGGGGGGGGCCCGTGGCTCCCGGCGGCAGGGGCCAAGCTCGTGCTCCGAGGGACCCGCACAAAGGGCGGAGTCGCCGACGAGCGTCCCGTTTTATAGGCTGATCAGACCTGACTGGAGTCACTCTAGAAGCTTCTCTGCACCTCCACACTGTCTGTGGGTGCCTCTGAAGCTTTCCAAACATCCCCCATACTGGCCGCAGGGACCCAGCGGCTCAGTGGCGCCTGGGCACTCCCTTCTCCTAATGGGCCTGGCAGGGTGTGCTCTGGGCCACACAAAAGAAGCTGTTAGCCTCAAGTACCAGAGAAAGAGGGGAGGGGGGTTGCATTCCACGACAGTCGGGGATCGGGAACCCTTCGCGAGAATGTCCAAAGTTTCAGCGGGATTTCCAAAATGTTGAAAGGAACTCGAAACATGTCAACCTTGGTTTTGAGAATCTCTCCCGGACTTTGAGAGATTTGGACGTGAAAGGGTACCAATCTTGTCGGGGATTGGGAACCCTTCGCGAGAATGTCCAAAGTTTCAGCGGGATTTCCAAAATGTTGAAAGGAACTCGAAACATGTCAACCTTGGTTTTGAGAATCTCTCCCGGACTTTGAGAGATTTGGACGTGAAAGGGTACCAATCTTGTCGGGGATTGGGAACCCTTCGCGAGAATGTCCAAACTTTCAGCGGGATTTCCAAAATGTTGAAAGGAACTCGAAACATGTCAACCTTGGTTTTGAGAATCTCTCCCGGAGTTTGAGAGATTTGGACGTGAAAGGGTACCAATCTTGTCGGGGATTGGGAACCCTCCGCCAGAATGTCCAAAGTTTCAGCGGGATTTCCAAAATGTTGAAAGGAACTCGAACCATGTCAACCTTGGTTTTGAGAATCTCTCCCGGAGTTTCAGAGATTTGGACGTGAAAGGGTACCAATCTTGTCGGGGATTGGGAACCCTTCGCGAGAATGTCCAAAGTTTCAGCGGGATTTCCAAAATGTTGAAAGGAACTCGAAACATGTCAACCTTGGTTTTGAGAATCTCTCCCGGAGTTTGAGAGATTTGCACGTGAAAGGGTACCAATCTTGTCGGGGATTGGGAACCCTTCGCGAGAATGTCCAAAGTTTCAGCGGGATTTCCAAAATGTTGAAAGGAACTCGAAACATGTCAACCTTGGTTTTGAGAATCTCTCCCGGACTTTGAGAGATTTGGACGTGAAAGGGTACCAATCTTGTCGGGGATTGGGAAGACTTCGCGAGAATGTCCAAAGTTTCAGCGGGATTTCCAAAATGTTGAAAGGAACTCGAAACATGTCAACCTTGGTTTTGAGAATCTCTCCCGGAGTTTGAGAGATTTGGACGTGAAAGGATACCAGTCTTGTCTGGGATCGGGAACCGTTCGCGAGAATGTCCAAAGTTTCAGCGGGATTTCCAAAATGTTGAAAGGAACTCGAACCATGTCAACCTTGGTTTTGAGAATCTCTCCCGGAGTTTGAGAGATTTGGACGTGAAAGGGTACCAATCTTGTCGGGGATTGGGAACCCTTCGCGAGAATGTCCAAACTTTCAGCGGGATTTCCAAAATGTTGAAAGGAACTCGAAACATGTCAACCTTGGTTTTGAGAATCTCTCCCGGACTTTGAGAGATTTGGACGTGAAAGGGTACCAATCTTGTCGGGGATTGGGAAGACTTCGCGAGAATGTCCAAAGTTTCAGCGGGATTTCCAAAATGTTGAAAGGAACTCGAAACATGTCAACCTTGGTTTTGAGAATCTCTCCCGGAGTTTGAGAGATTTGGACGTGAAAGGGTACCAATCTTGTCGGGGATTGGGAACCCTTCGCGAGAATGTCCAAAGTTTCAGCGGGATTTCCAAAATGTTGAAAGGAACTCGAAACATGTCAACCTTGGTTTTGAGAATCTCTCCCGGACTTTGAGAGATTTGGACGTGAAAGGGTACCAGTCTTGTCGGGGATTGGGAACCCTTCGCGAGAATGTCCAAAGTTTCAGCGGGATTTCCAAAATGTTGAAAGGAACTCGAACCATGTCAACCTTGGTTTTGAGAATCTCTCCCGGAGTTTGAGAGATTTGCACGTGAAAGGGTACCAATCTTGTCGGGGATCGGGAACCCTTCGCGAGAATGTCCAAAGTTTCAGCGGGATTTCCAAAATGTTGAAAGGAACTCGAAACATGTCAACCTTGGTTTTGAGAATCTCTCCCGGAGTTTGAGAGATTTGGACGTGAAAGGGTACCAATCTTGTCGGGGATTGGGAACCCTTCGCGAGAATGTCCAAAGTTTCAGCGGGATTTCCAAAATGTTGAAAGGAACTGGAACCATGTCAACCTTGGTTTTGAGAATCTCTCCCGGAGTTTGAGAGATTTGCACGTGAAAGGGTACCAATCTTGTCGGGGATCGGGAACCCTTCGCGAGAATGTCCAAAGTTTCAGCGGGATTTCCAAAATGTTGAAAGGAACTCGAAACATGTCAACCTTGGTTTTGAGAATCTCTCCCGGAGTTTGAGAGATTTGGACGTGAAAGGGTACCAATCTTGTCGGGGATTGGGAACCCTTCGCGAGAATGTCCAAAGTTTCAGCGGGATTTCCAAAATGTTGAAAGGAACTCGAAACATGTCAACCTTGGTTTTGAGAATCTCTCTCGGAGTTTGAGAGATTTGGACGTGAAAGGGTACCAATCTTGTCGGGGATTGGGAACCCTTCGCGAGAATGTCCAAAGTTTCAGCGGGATTTCCAAAATGTTGAAAGGAACTCGAACCATGTCAACCTTGGTTTTGAGAATCTCTCCCGGAGTTTGAGAGATTTGGACGTGAAAGGGTACCAATCTTGTCGGGGATTGGGAACCCTTCGCGAGAATGTCCAAAGTTTCAGCGGGATTTCCAAAATGTTGAAAGGAACTCGAAACATGTCAACCTTGGTTTTGAGAATCTCTCCCGGACTTTGAGAGATTTGCACGTGAAAGGGTACCAATCTTGTCGGGGATTGGGAACCCTTCGCGAGAATGTCCAAAGTTTCAGCGGGATTTCCAAAATGTTGAAAGGAACTCGAACCATGTCAACCTAGGTTTTGAGAATCTCTCCCAGAGTTTGAGAGATTTGGACGTGAAAGGGTACCAATCTTGTCGGGGATTGGGAACCCTTCGCCAGAATGTCCAAAGTTTCAGCGGGATTTCCAAAATGTTGAAAGGAACTCGAAACATGTCAACCTTGGTTTTGAGAATCTCTCCCGGACTTTGAGAGATTTGGACGTGAAAGGGTACCAATCTTGTCGGGGATTGGGAACCCTTCGCGAGAATGTCCAAAGTTTCAGCGGGATTTCCAAAATGTTGAAAGGAACTCGAAACATGTCAACCTTGGTTTTGAGAATCTCTCCCGGAGTTTGAGAGATTTGGACGTGAAAGGGTACCAATCTTGTCGGGGATTGGGAACCCTTCGCGAGAATGTCCAAACTTTCAGCGGGATTTCCAAAATGTTGAAAGGAACTCGAAACATGTCAACCTTGGTTTTGAGAATCTCTCCCGGAGTTTGAGAGATTTGGACGTGAAAGGGTACCAATCTTGTCGGGGATTGGGAAGACTTCGCGAGAATGTCCAAAGTTTCAGCGGGATTTCCAAAATGTTGAAAGGAACTCGAAACATGTCAACCTTGGTTTTGAGAATCTCTCCCGGACTTTGAGAGATTTGCACGTGAAAGGGTACCAATCTTGTCGGGGATTGGGAACCCTTCGCGAGAATGTCCAAAGTTTCAGCGGGATTTCCAAAATGTTGAAAGGAACTCGAAACATGTCAACCTTGGTTTTGAGAATCTCTCCCGGACTTTGAGAGATTTGGACGTGAAAGGGTACCAATCTTGTCGGGGATTGGGAACCCTTCGCCAGAATGTCCAAAGTTTCAGCGGGATTTCCAAAATGTTGAAAGGAACTCGAAACATGTAAACCTTGGTTTTGAGAATCTCTCCCGGAGTTTGAGAGATTTGGACGTGAAAGGGTACCAGTCTTGTCGGGGATCGGGAATCCTTCGCGAGAATGTCCAAAGTTTCAGCGGGATTTCCAAAATGTTGAAAGGAACTCGAAACATGTCAACCTTGGTTTTGAGAATCTCTCCCGGAGTTTGAGAGATTTGGACGTGAAAGGGTACCAATCTTGTCGGGGATTGGGAACCCTTCGCGAGAATGTCCAAAGTTTCAGCGGGATTTCCAAAATGTTGAAAGGAACTCGAAACATGTCAACCTTGGTTTTGAGAATCTCTCCCGGACTTTGAGAGATTTGGACGTGAAAGGGTACCAATCTTGTCGGGGATTGGGAAGACTTCGCGAGAATGTCCAAAGTTTCAGCGGGATTTCCAAAATGTTGAAAGGAACTCGAAACATGTCAACCTTGGTTTTGAGAATCTCTCCCGGAGTTTGAGAGATTTGGACGTGAAAGGATACCAGTCTTGTCTGGGATCGGGAACCGTTCGCGAGAATGTCCAAAGTTTCAGCGGGATTTCCAAAATGTTGAAAGGAACTCGAACCATGTCAACCTTGGTTTTGAGAATCTCTCCCGGAGTTTGAGAGATTTGGACGTGAAAGGGTACCAATCTTGTCGGGGATTGGGAACCCTTCGCGAGAATGTCCAAACTTTCAGCGGGATTTCCAAAATGTTGAAAGGAACTCGAAACATGTCAACCTTGGTTTTGAGAATCTCTCCCGGAGTTTGAGAGATTTGGACGTGAAAGGGTACCAATCTTGTCGGGGATTGGGAACCCTTCGCGAGAATGTCCAAAGTTTCAGCGGGATTTCCAAAATGTTGAAAGGAACTCGAAACATGTCAACCTTGGTTTTGAGAATCTCTCCCGGACTTTGAGAGATTTGGACGTGAAAGGGTACCAATCTTGTCGGGGATTGGGAAGACTTCGCGAGAATGTCCAAAGTTTCAGCGGGATTTCCAAAATGTTGAAAGGAACTCGAAACATGTCAACCTTGGTTTTGAGAATCTCTCCCGGAGTTTGAGAGATTTGGACGTGAAAGGGTACCAATCTTGTCGGGGATTGGGAACCCTTCGCGAGAATGTCCAAAGTTTCAGCGGGATTTCCAAAATGTTGAAAGGAACTCGAAACATGTCAACCTTGGTTTTGAGAATCTCTCCCGGAGTTTGAGAGATGTGGACGTGAAAGGGTACCAATCTTGTCGGGGATTGGGAACCCTTCGCCAGAATGTCCAAAGTTTCAGTGGGATTTCCAAAATGTTGAAAGGAACTCGAAACATGTCAACCTTGGTTTTGAGAATCTCTCCCGGAGTTTGAGAGATTTGGACCTGAAAGGGTACCAATCTTGTCGGGGATTGGGAACCCTTCGCGAGAATGTCCGAAGTTTCAGCGGGATTTCCAAAATGTTGAAAGGAACTCGAAACATGTCAACCTTGGTTTTGAGAATCTCTCCCGGAGTTTGAGAGATTTGCACGTGAAAGGGTACCAATCTTGTCGGGGATTGGGAACCCTTCGCGAGAATGTCCAAAGTTTCAGCGGGATTTCCAAAATGTTGAGAGGAACTCGAAACATGTCAACCTTGGTTTTGAGAATCTCTCCCGGAGTTTGAGAGATTTGGACGTGAAAGGGTACCAATCTTGTCGGGGATTGGGAACCCTTCGCGACAATGTCCAAAGTTTCAGCGGGATTTCCAAAATGTTGAAAGGAACTCGAAACATGTCAACCTTGGTTTTGAGAATCTCTCTCGGAGTTTGAGAGATTTGGACGTGAAAGGGTACCAATCTTGTCGGGGATTGGGAACCCTTCGCGAGAATGTCCAAAGTTTCAGCGGGATTTCCAAAATGTTGAAAGGAACTCGAACCATGTCAACCTTGGTTTTGAGAATCTCTCCCGGAGTTTGAGAGATTTGGACGTGAAAGGGTACCAATCTTGTCGGGGATTGGGAACCCTTCGCGAGAATGTCCAAAGTTTCAGCGGGATTTCCAAAATGTTGAAAGGAACTCGAAACATGTCAACCTTGGTTTTGAGAATCTCTCCCGGACTTTGAGAGATTTGCACGTGAAAGGGTACCAATCTTGTCGGGGATTGGGAACCCTTCGCGAGAATGTCCAAAGTTTCAGCGGGATTTCCAAAATGTTGAAAGGAACTCGAACCATGTCAACCTAGGTTTTGAGAATCTCTCCCAGAGTTTGAGAGATTTGGACGTGAAAGGGTACCAATCTTGTCGGGGATTGGGAACCCTTCGCCAGAATGTCCAAAGTTTCAGCGGGATTTCCAAAATGTTGAAAGGAACTCGAAACATGTCAACCTTGGTTTTGAGAATCTCTCCCGGAGTTTGAGAGATTTGGACGTGAAAGGGTACCAATCTTGTCGGGGATTGGGAACCCTTCGCGAGAATGTCCAAAGTTTCAGCGGGATTTCCAAAATGTTGAAAGGAACTCGAAACATGTCAACCTTGGTTTTGAGAATCTCTCCCGGAGTTTGAGAGATTTGGACGTGAAAGGGTACCAATCTTGTCGGGGATTGGGAACCCTTCGCGAGAATGTACAAACTTTCAGCGGGATTTCCAAAATGTTGAAAGGAACTCGAAACATGTCAACCTTGGTTTTGAGAATCTCTCCCGGACTTTGAGAGATTTGGACGTGAAAGGGTACCAATCTTGTCGGGGATTGGGAACCCTTCGCGAGAATGTCCAAAGTTTCAGCGGGATTTCCAAAATGTTGAAAGGAACTCGAAACATGTCAACCTTGGTTTTGAGAATCTCTCCCGGACTTTGAGAGATTTGCACGTGAAAGGGTACCAATCTTGTCGGGGATTGGGAACCCTTCGCGAGAATGTCCAAAGTTTCAGCGGGATTTCCAAAATGTTGAAAGGAACTCGAAACATGTCAACCTTGGTTTTGAGAATCTCTCCCGGACTTTGAGAGATTTGGACGTGAAAGGGTACCAATCTTGTCGGGGATTGGGAACCCTTCGCCAGAATGTCCAAAGTTTCAGCGGGATTTCCAAAATGTTGAAAGGAACTCGAAACATGTCAACCTTGGTTTTGAGAATCTCTCCCGGAGTTTGAGAGATTTGGACGTGAAAGGGTACCAGTCTTGTCGGGGATCGGGAATCCTTCGCGAGAATGTCCAAAGTTTCAGCGGGATTTCCAAAATGTTGAAAGGAACTCGAAACATGTCAACCTTGGTTTTGAGAATCTCTCCCGGAGTTTGAGAGATTTGGACGTGAAAGGGTACCAATCTTGTCGGGGATTGGGAACCCTTCGCGAGAATGTCCAAAGTTTCAGCGGGATTTCCAAAATGTTGAAAGGAACTCGAAACATGTCAACCTTGGTTTTGAGAATCTCTCCCGGACTTTGAGAGATTTGGACCTGAAAGGGTACCAGTCTTGTCTGGGATCGGGAACCGTTCACGAGAATGTCCAAAGTTTCAGCGGGATTTCCAAAATGTTGAAAGGAACTCGAACCATGTCAACCTTGGTTTTGAGAATCTCTCCCGGAGTTTGAGAGATTTGGACGTGAAAGGGTACCAATCTTGTCGGGGATTGGGAACCCTTCGCGAGAATGTCCAAACTTTCAGCGGGATTTCCAAAATGTTGAAAGGAACTCGAAACATGTCAACCTTGGTTTTGAGAATCTCTCCCGGAGTTTGAGAGATTTGGACGTGAAAGGGTACCAATCTTGTCGGGGATTGGGAACCCTTCGCGAGAATGTCCAAAGTTTCAGCGGGATTTCCAAAATGTTGAAAGGAACTCGAAACATGTCAACCTTGGTTTTGAGAATCTCTCCCGGACTTTGAGAGATTTGGACGTGAAAGGGTACCAATCTTGTCGGGGATTGGGAAGACTTCGCGAGAATGTCCAAAGTTTCAGCGGGATTTCCAAAATGTTGAAAGGAACTCGAAACATGTCAACCTTGGTTTTGAGAATCTCTCCCGGAGTTTGAGAGATTTGGACGTGAAAGGGTACCAATCTTGTCGGGGATTGGGAACCCTTCGCGAGAATGTCCAAAGTTTCAGCGGGATTTCCAAAATGTTGAAAGGAACTCGAAACATGTCAACCTTGGTTTTGAGAATCTCTCCCGGAGTTTGAGAGATGTGGACGTGAAAGGGTACCAATCTTGTCGGGGATTGGGAACCCTTCGCCAGAATGTCCAAAGTTTCAGTGGGATTTCCAAAATGTTGAAAGGAACTCGAAACATGTCAACCTTGGTTTTGAGAATCTCTCCCGGAGTTTGAGAGATTTGGACCTGAAAGGGTACCAATCTTGTCGGGGATTGGGAACCCTTCGCGAGAATGTCCGAAGTTTCAGCGGGATTTCCAAAATGTTGAAAGGAACTCGAAACATGTCAACCTTGGTTTTGAGAATCTCTCCCGGAGTTTGAGAGATTTGGACGTGAAAGGGTACCAATCTTGTCGGGGATTGGGAACCCTTCGCGAGAATGTCCAAAGTTTCAGCGGGATTTCCAAAATGTTGAAAGGAACTCGAAACATGTCAACCTTGGTTTTGAGAATCTCTCCCGGACTTTGAGAGATTTGGACGTGAAAGGGTACCAATCTTGTCGGGGATTGGGAACCCTTCGCGAGAATGTCCAAAGTTTCAGCGGGATTTCCAAAATGTTGAAAGGAACTCGAACCATGTCAACCTTGGTTTTGAGAATCTCTCCCGGAGTTTGAGAGATTTGCACGTGAAAGGGTACCAATCTTGTCGGGGATCGGGAACCCTTCGCGAGAATGTCCAAAGTTTCAGCGGGATTTCCAAAATGTTGAAAGGAACTCGAAACATGTCAACCTTGGTTTTGAGAATCTCTCCCGGAGTTTGAGAGATTTGGACGTGAAAGGGTACCAATCTTGTCGGGGATTGGGAACCCTTCGCCAGAATGTCCAAAGTTTCAGCGGGATTTCCAAAATGTTGAAAGGAACTCGAAACATGTCAACCTTGGTTTTGAGAATCTCTCCCGGAGTTTGAGAGATTTGGACGTGAAAGGGTACCAATCTTGTCGGGGATTGGGAACCCTTCACGAGAATGTCCAAAGTTTCAGCGGGATTTCCAAAATGTTGAAAGGAACTCGAAACATGTCAACCTTGGTTTTGAGAATCTCTCCCGGAGTTTGAGAGATTTGGAAGTGAAAGGATACCAGTCTTGTCTGGGATCGGGAACCGTTCGCGAGAATGTCCAAAGTTTCAGCGGGATTTCCAAAATGTTGAAAGGAACTCGAACCATGTCAACCTTGGTTTTGAGAATCTCTCCCGGAGTTTGAGAGATTTGGACGTGAAAGGGTACCAATCTTGTCGGGGATTGGGAACCCTTCGCGAGAATGTCCAAACTTTCAGCGGGATTTCCAAAATGTTGAAAGGAACTCGAAACATGTCAACCTTGGTTTTGAGAATCTCTCCCGGAGTTTGAGAGATTTGGACGTGAAAGGGTACCAATCTTGTCGGGAATTGGGAACCCTTCGCGAGAATGTCCAAAGTTTCAGCGGGATTTCCAAAATGTTGAAAGGAACTCGAAACATGTCAACCTTGGTTTTGAGAATCTCTCCCGGACTTTGAGAGATTTGGACGTGAAAGGGTACCAATCTTGTCGGGGATTGGGAAGACTTCGCGAGAATGTCCAAAGTTTCAGCGGGATTTCCAAAATGTTGAAAGGAACTCGAAACATGTCAACCTTGGTTTTGAGAATCTCTCCCGGAGTTTGAGAGATTTGGACGTGAAAGGGTACCAATCTTGTCGGGGATTGGGAACCCTTCGCGAGAATGTCCAAAGTTTCAGCGGGATTTCCAAAATGTTGAAAGGAACTCGAACCATGTCAACCTTGGTTTTGAGAATCTCTCCCGGAGTTTGAGAGATTTGGACGTGAAAGGGTACCAATCTTGTCGGGGATCGGGAACCCTTCGCCAGAATGTCCAAAGTTTCAGTGGGATTTCCAAAATGTTGAAAGGAACTCGAAACATGTCAACCTTGGTTTTGAGAATCTCTCCCGGAGTTTGAGAGATTTGGACGTGAAAGGGTACCAATCTTGTCGGGGATTGGGAACCCTTCGCGAGAATGTCCGAAGTTTCAGCGGGATTTCCAAAATGTTGAAAGGAACTCGAAACATGTCAACCTTGGTTTTGAGAATCTCTCCCGGAGTTTGAGAGATTTGGACGTGAAAGGGTACCAATCTTGTCGGGGATTGGGAACCCTTCGCGAGAATGTCCAAAGTTTCAGCGGGATTTCCAAAATGTTGAAAGGAACTCGAAACATGTCAACCTTGGTTTTGAGAATCTCTCCCGGACTTTGAGAGATTTGGACGTGAAAGGGTACCAATCTTGTCGGGGATTGGGAACCCTTCGCGAGAATGTCCAAAGTTTCAGCGGGATTTCCAAAATGTTGAAAGGAACTCGAAACATGTCAACCTTGGTTTTGAGAATCTCTCCCGGAGTTTGAGAGATTTGCACGTGAAAGGGTACCAATCTTGTCGGGGATCGGGAACCCTTCGCGAGAATGTCCAAAGTTTCAGCGGGATTTCCAAAATGTTGAAAGGAACTCGAAACATGTCAACCTTGGTTTTGAGAATCTCTCCCGGAGTTTGAGAGATTTGGACGTGAAAGGGTACCAATCTTGTCGGGGATTGGGAACCCTTCGCGAGAATGTCCAAAGTTTCAGCGGGATTTCCAAAATGTTGAAAGGAACTCGAAACATGTCAACCTTGGTTTTGAGAATCTCTCCCGGACTTTGAGAGATTTGGACGTGAAAGGGTACCAGTCTTGTCGGGGATTGGGAACCCTTCGCGAGAATGTCCAAAGTTTCAGCGGGATTTCCAAAATGTTGAAAGGAACTCGAACCATGTCAACCTTGGTTTTGAGAATCTCTCCCGGAGTTTGAGAGATTTGCACGTGAAAGGGTACCAATCTTGTCGGGGATCGGGAACCCTTCGCGAGAATGTCCAAAGTTTCAGCGGGATTTCCAAAATGTTGAAAGGAACTCGAAACATGTCAACCTTGGTTTTGAGAATCTCTCCCGGAGTTTGAGAGATTTGGACGTGAAAGGGTACCAATCTTGTCGGGGATCGGGAACCCTTCGCCAGAATGTCCAAAGTTTCAGCGGGATTTCCAAAATGTTGAAAGGAACTCGAAACATGTCAACCTTGGTTTTGAGAATCTCTCCCGGAGTTTGAGAGATTTGGACGTGAAAGGGTACCAATCTTGTCGGGGATTGGGAACCCTTCGCGAGAATGTCCAAAGTTTCAGCGGGATTTCCAAAATGTTGAAAGGAACTCGAAACATGTCAACCTTGGTTTTGAGAATCTCTCCCGGAGTTTGAGAGATTTGGACGTGAAAGGGTACCAATCTTGTCGGGGATTGGGAACCCTTCGCGAGAATGTCCAAAGTTTCAGCGGGATTTCCAAAATGTTGAAAGGAACTCGAAACATGTCAACCTTGGTTTTGAGAATCTCTCCCGGAGTTTGAGAGATTTGGACGTGAAAGGGTACCAATCTTGTCGGGGATTGGGAACCCTTCGCGAGAATGTCCAAAGTTTCAGCGGGATTTCCAAAATGTTGAAAGGAACTCGAAACATGTCAACCTTGGTTTTGAGAATCTCTCCCGGACTTTGAGAGATTTGCACGTGAAAGGGTACCAATCTTGTCGGGGATTGGGAACCCTTCGCGAGAATGTCCAAAGTTTCAGCGGGATTTCCAAAATGTTGAAAGGAACTCGAACCATGTCAACCTTGGTTTTGAGAATCTCTCCCGGAGTTTGAGAGATTTGGACGTGAAAGGGTACCAATCTTGTCGGGGATTGGGAACCCTTCGCGAGAATGTCCAAAGTTTCAGCGGGATTTCCAAAATGTTGAAAGGAACTCGAACCATGTCAACCTTGGTTTTGAGAATCTCTCCCGGAG
Organism: Streptopelia decaocto; assembly: GCF_964273445.1. Classification (NCBI taxonomy): domain Eukaryota; kingdom Metazoa; phylum Chordata; class Aves; order Columbiformes; family Columbidae; genus Streptopelia; species Streptopelia decaocto. The sequence continues at coordinate 538,744 of NW_028116613.1, read as the reverse complement.
TTTGAGAGATTTGGACGTGAAAGGGTACCAATCTTGTCGGGGATTGGGAACCCTTCGTCAGAATGTCCAAAGTTTCAGTGGGATTTCCAAAATGTTGAAAGGAACTCGAAACATGTCAACCTTGGTTTTGAGAATCTCTCCCGGAGTTTGAGAGATTTGCACGTGAAAGGGTACCAATCTTGTCGGGGATTGGGAACCCTTCGCGAGAATGTCCAAAGTTTCAGCGGGATTTCCAAAATGTTGAAAGGAACTCGAACCATGTCAACCTTGGTTTTGAGAATCTCTCCCAGAGTTTGAGAGATTTGGACGTGAAAGGGTACCAATCTTGTCGGGGATTGGGAACCCTTCGCCAGAATGTCCAAAGTTTCAGCGGGATTTCCAAAATGTTGAAAGGAACTCGAAACATGTCAACCTTGGTTTTGAGAATCTCTCCCGGACTTTGAGAGATTTGGACGTGAAAGGGTACCAATCTTGTCGGGGATTGGGAAGACTTCGCGAGAATGTCCAAAGTTTCAGCGGGATTTCCAAAATGTTGAAAGGAACTCGAAACATGTCAACCTTGGTTTTGAGAATCTCTCCCGGAGTTTGAGAGATTTGGACGTGAAAGGGTACCAATCTTGTCGGGGATTGGGAACCCTTCGCGAGAATGTCCAAAGTTTCAGCGGGATTTCCAAAATGTTGAAAGGAACTCGAACCATGTCAACCTTGGTTTTGAGAATCTCTCCCGGAGTTTGAGAGATGTGGACGTGAAAGGGTACCAATCTTGTCGGGGATCGGGAACCCTTCGCCAGAATGTCCAAAGTTTCAGTGGGATTTCCAAAATGTTGAAAGGAACTCGAAACATGTCAACCTTGGTTTTGAGAATCTCTCCCGGAGTTTGAGAGATTTGGACGTGAAAGGGTACCAATCTTGTCGGGGATTGGGAACCCTTCGCGAGAATGTCCGAAGTTTCAGCGGGATTTCCAAAATGTTGAAAGGAACTCGAAACATGTCAACCTTGGTTTTGAGAATCTCTCCCGGAGTTTGAGAGATTTGGACGTGAAAGGGTACCAATCTTGTCGGGGATTGGGAACCCTTCGCGAGAATGTCCAAAGTTTCAGCGGGATTTCCAAAATGTTGAAAGGAACTCGAAACATGTCAACCTTGGTTTTGAGAATCTCTCCCGGACTTTGAGAGATTTGGACGTGAAAGGGTACCAATCTTGTCGGGGATTGGGAACCCTTCGCGAGAATGTCCAAAGTTTCAGCGGGATTTCCAAAATGTTGAAAGGAACTCGAACCATGTCAACCTTGGTTTTGAGAATCTCTCCCGGAGTTTGAGAGATTTGCACGTGAAAGGGTACCAATCTTGTCGGGGATCGGGAACCCTTCGCGAGAATGTCCAAAGTTTCAGCGGGATTTCCAAAATGTTGAAAGGAACTCGAAACATGTCAACCTTGGTTTTGAGAATCTCTCCCGGAGTTTGAGAGATTTGGACGTGAAAGGGTACCAATCTTGTCGGGGATTGGGAACCCTTCGCGAGAATGTCCAAAGTTTCAGCGGGATTTCCAAAATGTTGAAAGGAACTCGAAACATGTCAACCTTGGTTTTGAGAATCTCTCCCGGACTTTGAGAGATTTGGACGTGAAAGGGTACCAGTCTTGTCGGGGATTGGGAACCCTTCGCGAGAATGTCCAAAGTTTCAGCGGGATTTCCAAAATGTTGAAAGGAACTCGAACCATGTCAACCTTGGTTTTGAGAATCTCTCCCGGAGTTTGAGAGATTTGCACGTGAAAGGGTACCAATCTTGTCGGGGATCGGGAACCCTTCGCGAGAATGTCCAAAGTTTCAGCGGGATTTCCAAAATGTTGAAAGGAACTCGAAACATGTCAACCTTGGTTTTGAGAATCTCTCCCGGAGTTTGAGAGATTTGGACGTGAAAGGGTACCAATCTTGTCGGGGATCGGGAACCCTTCGCCAGAATGTCCAAAGTTTCAGCGGGATTTCCAAAATGTTGAAAGGAACTCGAAACATGTCAACCTTGGTTTTGAGAATCTCTCCCGGAGTTTGAGAGATTTGGACGTGAAAGGGTACCAATCTTGTCGGGGATTGGGAACCCTTCGCGAGAATGTCCAAAGTTTCAGCGGGATTTCCAAAATGTTGAAAGGAACTCGAACCATGTCAACCTTGGTTTTGAGAATCTCTCCCGGAGTTTGAGAGATTTGGACGTGAAAGGGTACCAATCTTGTCGGGGATTGGGAACCCTTTGCGAGAATGTCCAAAGTTTCAGCGGGATTTCCAAAATGTTGAAAGGAACTCGAAACATGTCAACCTTGGTTTTGAGAATCTCTCCCGGAGTTTGAGAGATTTGCACGTGAAAGGGTACCAATCTTGTCGGGGATTGGGAACCCTTCGCGAGAATGTCCAAAGTTTCAGCGGGATTTCCAAAATGTTGAAAGGAACTCGAACCATGTCAACCTTGGTTTTGAGAATCTCTCCCAGAGTTTGAGAGATTTGGACGTGAAAGGGTACCAATCTTGTCGGGGATTGGGAACCCTTCGCCAGAATGTCCAAAGTTTCAGCGGGATTTCCAAAATGTTGAAAGGAACTCGAAACATGTCAACCTTGGTTTTGAGAATCTCTCCCGGACTTTGAGAGATTTGGACGTGAAAGGGTACCAATCTTGTCGGGGATTGGGAAGACTTCGCGAGAATGTCCAAAGTTTCAGCGGGATTTCCAAAATGTTGAAAGGAACTCGAAACATGTCAACCTTGGTTTTGAGAATCTCTCCCGGAGTTTGAGAGATTTGGACGTGAAAGGGTACCAATCTTGTCGGGGATTGGGAACCCTTCGCGAGAATGTCCAAAGTTTCAGCGGGATTTCCAAAATGTTGAAAGGAACTCGAACCATGTCAACCTTGGTTTTGAGAATCTCTCCCGGAGTTTGAGAGATGTGGACGTGAAAGGGTACCAATCTTGTCGGGGATCGGGAACCCTTCGCCAGAATGTCCAAAGTTTCAGTGGGATTTCCAAAATGTTGAAAGGAACTCGAAACATGTCAACCTTGGTTTTGAGAATCTCTCCCGGAGTTTGAGAGATTTGGACGTGAAAGGGTACCAATCTTGTCGGGGATTGGGAACCCTTCGCGAGAATGTCCGAAGTTTCAGCGGGATTTCCAAAATGTTGAAAGGAACTCGAAACATGTCAACCTTGGTTTTGAGAATCTCTCCCGGAGTTTGAGAGATTTGGACGTGAAAGGGTACCAATCTTGTCGGGGATTGGGAACCCTTCGCGAGAATGTCCAAAGTTTCAGCGGGATTTCCAAAATGTTGAAAGGAACTCGAAACATGTCAACCTTGGTTTTGAGAATCTCTCCCGGACTTTGAGAGATTTGGACGTGAAAGGGTACCAATCTTGTCGGGGATTGGGAACCCTTCGCGAGAATGTCCAAAGTTTCAGCGGGATTTCCAAAATGTTGAAAGGAACTCGAACCATGTCAACTTTGGTTTTGAGAATCTCTCCCGGAGTTTGAGAGATTTGCACGTGAAAGGGTACCAATCTTGTCGGGGATCGGGAACCCTTCGCGAGAATGTCCAAAGTTTCAGCGGGATTTCCAAAATGTTGAAAGGAACTCGAAACATGTCAACCTTGGTTTTGAGAATCTCTCCCGGAGTTTGAGAGATTTGGACGTGAAAGGGTACCAATCTTGTCGGGGATTGGGAACCCTTCGCGAGAATGTCCAAAGTTTCAGCGGGATTTCCAAAATGTTGAAAGGAACTCGAAACATGTCAACCTTGGTTTTGAGAATCTCTCCCGGACTTTGAGAGATTTGGACGTGAAAGGGTACCAGTCTTGTCGGGGATTGGGAACCCTTCGCGAGAATGTCCAAAGTTTCAGCGGGATTTCCAAAATGTTGAAAGGAACTCGAACCATGTCAACCTTGGTTTTGAGAATCTCTCCCGGAGTTTGAGAGATTTGCACGTGAAAGGGTACCAATCTTGTCGGGGATCGGGAACCCTTCGCGAGAATGTCCAAAGTTTCAGCGGGATTTCCAAAATGTTGAAAGGAACTCGAAACATGTCAACCTTGGTTTTGAGAATCTCTCCCGGAGTTTGAGAGATTTGGACGTGAAAGGGTACCAATCTTGTCGGGGATCGGGAACCCTTCGCGAGAATGTCCAAAGTTTCAGCGGGATTTCCAAAATGTTGAAAGGAACTCGAAACATGTCAACCTTGGTTTTGAGAATCTCTCCCGGAGTTTGAGAGATTTGGACGTGAAAGGGTACCAATCTTGTCGGGGATTGGGAACCCTTCGCGAGAATGTCCAAAGTTTCAGCGGGATTTCCAAAATGTTGAAAGGAACTCGAAACATGTCAACCTTGGTTTTGAGAATCTCTCTCGGAGTTTGAGAGATTTGGACGTGAAAGGGTACCAATCTTGTCGGGGATTGGGAACCCTTCGCGAGAATGTCCAAAGTTTCAGCGGGATTTCCAAAATGTTGAAAGGAACTCGAAACATGTCAACCTTGGTTTTGAGAATCTCTCCCGGAGTTTGAGAGATTTGGACGTGAAAGGGTACCAATCTTGTCGGGGATTGGGAACCCTTCGCGAGAATGTCCAAAGTTTCAGCGGGATTTCCAAAATGTTGAAAGGAACTCGAAACATGTCAACCTTGGTTTTGAGAATCTCTCCCGGACTTTGAGAGATTTGCACGTGAAAGGGTACCAATCTTGTCGGGGATTGGGAACCCTTCGCGAGAATGTCCAAAGTTTCAGCGGGATTTCCAAAATGTTGAAAGGAACTCGAAACATGTCAACCTTGGTTTTGAGAATCTCTCCCGGACTTTGAGAGATTTGGACGTGAAAGGGTACCAATCTTGTCGGGGATTGGGAACCCTTCGCCAGAATGTCCAAAGTTTCAGCGGGATTTCCAAAATGTTGAAAGGAACTCGAAACATGTCAACCTTGGTTTTGAGAATCTCTCCCGGAGTTTGAGAGATTTGGACGTGAAAGGGTACCAATCTTGTCGGGGATTGGGAACCCTTCGCGAGAATGTCCAAAGTTTCAGCGGGATTTCCAAAATGTTGAAAGGAACTCGAACCATGTCAACCTTGGTTTTGAGAATCTCTCCCGGAGTTTGAGAGATTTGGACGTGAAAGGGTACCAATCTTGTCGGGGATTGGGAACCCTTCGCCAGAATGTCCAAAGTTTCAGCGGGATTTCCAAAATGTTGAAAGGAACTCGAACCATGTCAACCTTGGTTTTGAGAATCTCTCCCGGAGTTTGAGAGATTTGGACGTGAAAGGGTACCAATCTTGTCGGGGATTGGGAACCCTTCGCGAGAATGTCCAAAGTTTCAGCGGGATTTCCAAAATGTTGAAAGGAACTCGAAACATGTCAACCTTGGTTTTGAGAATCTCTCCCGGAGTTTGAGAGATTTGCACGTGAAAGGGTACCAATCTTGTCGGGGATTGGGAACCCTTCGCGAGAATGTCCAAAGTTTCAGCGGGATTTCCAAAATGTTGAAAGGAACTCGAACCATGTCAACCTTGGTTTTGAGAATCTCTCCCAGAGTTTGAGAGATTTGGACGTGAAAGGGTACCAATCTTGTCGGGGATTGGGAACCCTTCGCCAGAATGTCCAAAGTTTCAGCGGGATTTCCAAAATGTTGAAAGGAACTCGAAACATGTCAACCTTGGTTTTGAGAATCTCTCCCGGACTTTGAGAGATTTGGACGTGAAAGGGTACCAATCTTGTCGGGGATTGGGAACCCTTCGCGAGAATGTCCAAAGTTTCAGCGGGATTTCCAAAATGTTGAAAGGAACTCGAAACATGTCAACCTTGGTTTTGAGAATCTCTCCCGGAGTTTGAGAGATTTGGACGTGAAAGGGTACCAATCTTGTCGGGGATTGGGAACCCTTCGCGAGAATGTCCAAAGTTTCAGCGGGATTTCCAAAATGTTGAAAGGAACTCGAAACATGTCAACCTTGGTTTTGAGAATCTCTCCCGGAGTTTGAGAGATTTGGACGTGAAAGGGTACCAATCTTGTCGGGGATTGGGAACCCTTCGCGAGAATGTCCAAAGTTTCAGCAGGATTTCCAAAATGTTGAAAGGAACTCGAAACATGTCAACCTTGGCTTTGAGAATCTCTCCCGGAGTTTGAGAGATTTGGACGTGAAAGGGTACCAATCTTGTCGGGGATTGGGAACCCTTCGCGAGAATGTCCAAAGTTTCAGCGGGATTTCCAAAATGTTGAAAGGAACTCGAAACATGTCAACCTTGGTTTTGAGAATCTCTCCCGGACTTTGAGAGATTTGGACGTGAAAGGGTACCAATCTTGTCGGGGATTGGGAACCCTTCGCCAGAATGTCCAAAGTTTCAGCGGGATTTCCAAAATGTTGAAAGGAACTCGAAACATGTAAACCTTGGTTTTGAGAATCTCTCCCGGAGTTTGAGAGATTTGGACGTGAAAGGGTACCAGTCTTGTCGGGGATCGGGAATCCTTCGCGAGAATGTCCAAAGTTTCAGCGGGATTTCCAAAATGTTGAAAGGAACTCGAAACATGTCAACCTTGGTTTTGAGAATCTCTCCCGGAGTTTGAGAGATTTGGACGTGAAAGGGTACCAATCTTGTCGGGGATTGGGAACCCTTCGCCAGAATGTCCATAGTTTCAGCGGGATTTCCAAAATGTTGAAAGGAACTCGAAACATGTCAACCTTGGTTTTGAGAATCTCTCCCGGAGTTTGAGAGATTTGGACGTGAAAGGGTACCAATCTTGTCGGGGATTGGGAACCCTTCGCGAGAATGTCCAAAGTTTCAGCGGGATTTCCAAAATGTTGAAAGGAACTCGAACCATGTCAACCTTGGTTTTGAGAATCTCTCCCGGAGTTTGAGAGATTTGGACGTGAAAGGGTACCAATCTTGTCGGGGATTGGGAACCCTTCGCGAGAATGTCCAAAGTTTCAGCGGGATTTCCAAAATGTTGAAAGGAACTCGAAACATGTCAACCTTGGTTTTGAGAATCTCTCCCGGAGTTTGAGAGATTTGCACGTGAAAGGGTACCAATCTTGTCGGGGATTGGGAACCCTTCGCGACAATGTCCAAAGTTTCAGCGGGATTTCCAAAATGTTGAAAGGAACTCGAACCATGTCAACCTTGGTTTTGAGAATCTCTCCCGGAGTTTGAGAGATTTGGACGTGAAAGGGTACCAATCTTGTCGGGGATTGGGAACCCTTCGCGAGAATGTCCAAAGTTTCAGCGGGATTTCCAAAATGTTGAAAGGAACTCGAAACATGTCAACCTTGGTTTTGAGAATCTCTCCCGGAGTTTGAGAGATTTGCACGTGAAAGGGTACCAATCTTGTCGGGGATTGGGAACCCTTCGCGAGAATGTCCAAAGTTTCAGCGGGATTTCCAAAATGTTGAAAGGAACTCGAACCATGTCAACCTTGGTTTTGAGAATCTCTCCCAGAGTTTGAGAGATTTGGACGTGAAAGGGTACCAATCTTGTCGGGGATTGGGAACCCTTCGCCAGAATGTCCAAAGTTTCAGCGGGATTTCCAAAATGTTGAAAGGAACTCGAAACATGTCAACCTTGGTTTTGAGAATCTCTCCCGGACTTTGAGAGATTTGGACGTGAAAGGGTACCAATCTTGTCGGGGATTGGGAACCCTTCACGAGAATGTCCAAAGTTTCAGCGGGATTTCCAAAATGTTGAAAGGAACTCGAAACATGTCAACCTTGGTTTTGAGAATCTCTCCCGGACTTTGAGAGATTTGGACGTGAAAGGGTACCGATCTTGTCGGGGATTGGGAACCCTTCGCGAGAATGTCCAAAGTTTCAGCGGGATTTCCAAAATGTTGAAAGGAACTCGAAACATGTCAACCTTGGTTTTGAGAATCTCTCCCGGAGTTTGAGAGATTTGGACGTGAAAGGGTACCAATCTTGTCGGGGATTGGGAACCCTTCGCGAGAATGTCCAAAGTTTCAGCGGGATTTCCAAAATGTTGAAAGGAACTCGAAACATGTCAACCTTGGTTTTGAGAATCTCTCCCGGACTTTGAGAGATTTGCACGTGAAAGGGTACCAATCTTGTCGGGGATTGGGAACCCTTCGCGAGAATGTCCAAAGTTTCAGCGGGATTTCCAAAATGTTGAAAGGAACTCGAAACATGTCAACCTTGGTTTTGAGAATCTCTCCCGGACTTTGAGAGATTTGGACGTGAAAGGGTACCAATCTTGTCGGGGATTGGGAACCCTTCGCCAGAATGTCCAAAGTTTCAGCGGGATTTCCAAAATGTTGAAAGGAACTCGAAACATGTAAACCTTGGTTTTGAGAATCTCTCCCGGAGTTTGAGAGATTTGGACGTGAAAGGGTACCAGTCTTGTCGGGGATCGGGAATCCTTCGCGAGAATGTCCAAAGTTTCAGCGGGATTTCCAAAATGTTGAAAGGAACTCGAAACATGTCAACCTTGGTTTTGAGAATCTCTCCCGGAGTTTGAGAGATTTGGACGTGAAAGGGTACCAATCTTGTCGGGGATTGGGAACCCTTCGCCAGAATGTCCAAAGTTTCAGCGGGATTTCCAAAATGTTGAAAGGAACTCGAAACATGTCAACCTTGGTTTTGAGAATCTCTCCCGGAGTTTGAGAGATTTGGACGTGAAAGGGTACCAATCTTGTCGGGGATTGGGAACCCTTCGCGAGAATGTCCAAAGTTTCAGCGGGATTTCCAAAATGTTGAAAGGAACTCGAACCATGTCAACCTTGGTTTTGAGAATCTCTCCCGGAGTTTGAGAGATTTGGACGTGAAAGGGTACCAATCTTGTCGGGGATTGGGAACCCTTCGCGAGAATGTCCAAAGTTTCAGCGGGATTTCCAAAATGTTGAAAGGAACTCGAAACATGTCAACCTTGGTTTTGAGAATCTCTCCCGGAGTTTGAGAGATTTGCACGTGAAAGGGTACCAATCTTGTCGGGGATTGGGAACCCTTCGCGAGAATGTCCAAAGTTTCAGCGGGATTTCCAAAATGTTGAAAGGAACTCGAACCATGTCAACCTTGGTATTGAGAATCTCTCCCAGAGTTTGAGAGATTTGGACGTGAAAGGGTACCAATCTTGTCGGGGATTGGGAACCCTTCGCCAGAATGTCCAAAGTTTCAGTGGGATTTCCAAAATATTGAAAGGAACTCGAAACATGTCAACCTTGGTTTTGAGAATCTCTCCCGGACTTTGAGAGATTTGGACGTGAAAGGGTACCAATCTTGTCGGGGATTGGGAACCCTTCGCGAGAATGTCCAAAGTTTCAGCGGGATTTCCAAAATGTTGAAAGGAACTCGAAACATGTCAACCTTGGTTTTGAGAATCTCTCCCGGAGTTTGAGAGATTTGCACGTGAAAGGGTACCAATCTTGTCGGGGATCGGGAACCCTTCGCGAGAATGTCCAAAGTTTCAGCGGGATTTCCAAAATGTTGAAAGGAACTCGAAACATGTCAACCTTGGTTTTGAGAATCTCTCCCGGAGTTTGAGAGATTTGGACGTGAAAGGGTACCAATCTTGTCGGGGATTGGGAACCCTTCGCGAGAATGTCCAAAGTTTCAGCGGGATTTCCAAAATGTTGAAAGGAACTCGAAACATGTCAACCTTGGTTTTGAGAATCTCTCTCGGAGTTTGAGAGATTTGGACGTGAAAGGGTACCAATCTTGTCGGGGATTGGGAACCCTTCGCGAGAATGTCCAAAGTTTCAGCGGGATTTCCAAAATGTTGAAAGGAACTCGAAACATGTCAACCTTGGTTTTGAGAATCTCTCCCGGAGTTTGAGAGATTTGGACGTGAAAGGGTACCAATCTTGTCGGGGATTGGGAACCCTTCGCGAGAATGTCCAAAGTTTCAGCGGGATTTCCAAAATGTTGAAAGGAACTCGAAACATGTCAACCTTGGTTTTGAGAATCTCTCCCGGAGTTTGAGAGATTTGCACGTGAAAGGGTACCAATCTTGTCGGGGATTGGGAACCCTTCGCGAGAATGTCCAAAGTTTCAGCGGGATTTCCAAAATGTTGAAAGGAACTCGAACCATGTCAACCTTGGTTTTGAGAATCTCTCCCGGACTTTGAGAGATTTGGACGTGAAAGGGTACCAATCTTGTCGGGGATTGGGAACCCTTCGCCAGAATGTCCAAAGTTTCAGCGGGATTTCCAAAATGTTGAAAGGAACTCGAAACATGTCAACCTTGGTTTTGAGAATCTCTCCCGGAGTTTGAGAGATTTGGACGTGAAAGGGTACCAGTCTTGTCGGGGATCGGGAATCCTTCGCGAGAATGTCCAAAGTTTCAGCGGGATTTCCAAAATGTTGAAAGGAACTCGAAACATGTCAACCTTGGTTTTGAGAATCTCTCCCGGAGTTTGAGAGATTTGGACGTGAAAGGGTGCCAATCTTGTCGGGGATTGGGAACCCTTCGCGAGAATGTCCAAAGTTTCAGCGGGATTTCCAAAATGTTGAAAGGAACTCGAAACATGTCAACCTTGGTTTTGAGAATCTCTCCCGGAGTTTGAGAGATTTGGACGTGAAAGGGTACCAATCTTGTCGGGGATTGGGAACCCTTCGCGAGAATGTCCAAAGTTTCAGCGGGATTTCCAAAATGTTGAAAGGAACTCGAAACATGTCAACCTTGGTTTTGAGAATCTCTCCCGGAGTTTGAGAGATTTGCACGTGAAAGGGTACCAATCTTGTCGGGGATTGGGAACCCTTCGCGAGAATGTCCAAAGTTTCAGCGGGATTTCCAAAATGTTGAAAGGAACTCGAACCATGTCAACCTTGGTTTTGAGAATCTCTCCCAGAGTTTGAGAGATTTTGACGTGAAAGGGTACCAATCTTGTCGGGGATTGGGAACCCTTCGCCAGAATGTCCAAAGTTTCAGTGGGATTTCCAAAATGTTGAAAGGAACTCGAAACATGTCAACCTTGGTTTTGAGAATCTCTCCCGGACTTTGAGAGATTTGGACGTGAAAGGGTACCAATCTTGTCGGGGATTGGGAACCCTTCGCGAGAATGTCCAAAGTTTCAGCGGGATTTCCAAAATGTTGAAAGGAACTCGAAACATGTCAACCTTGGTTTTGAGAATCTCTCCCGGAGTTTGAGAGATGTGGACGTGAAAGGGTACCAATCTTGTCGGGGATCGGGAACCCTTCGCGAGAATGTCCAAAGTTTCAGTGGGATTTCCAAAATGTTGAAAGGAACTCGAAACATGTCAACCTTGGTTTTGAGAATCTCTCCCGGAGTTTGAGAGATTTGGACGTGAAAGGGTACCAATCTTGTCGGGGATTGGGAACCCTTCGCGAGAATGTCCGAAGTTTCAGCGGGATTTCCAAAATGTTGAAAGGAACTCGAAACATGTCAACCTTGGTTTTGAGAATCTCTCCCGGAGTTTGAGAGATTTGGACGTGAAAGGGTACCAATCTTGTCGGGGATTGGGAACCCTTCGCGAGAATGTCCAAAGTTTCAGCGGGATTTCCAAAATGTTGAAAGGAACTCGAAACATGTCAACCTTGGTTTTGAGAATCTCTCCCGGACTTTGAGAGATTTGGACGTGAAAGGGTACCAATCTTGTCGGGGATTGGGAACCCTTCGCGAGAATGTCCAAAGTTTCAGCGGGATTTCCAAAATGTTGAAAGGAACTCGAACCATGTCAACCTTGGTTTTGAGAATCTCTCCCGGAGTTTGAGAGATTTGCACGTGAAAGGGTACCAATCTTGTCGGGGATCGGGAACCCTTCGCGAGAATGTCCAAAGTTTCAGCGGGATTTCCAAAATGTTGAAAGGAACTCGAAACATGTCAACCTTGGTTTTGAGAATCTCTCCCGGAGTTTGAGAGATTTGGACGTGAAAGGGTACCAATCTTGTCGGGGATCGGGAACCCTTCGCCAGAATGTCCAAAGTTTCAGCGGGATTTCCAAAATGTTGAAAGGAACTCGAAACATGTCAACCTTGGTTTTGAGAATCTCTCCCGGAGTTTGAGAGATTTGGACGTGAAAGGGTACCAATCTTGTCGGGGATTGGGAACCCTTCGCGAGAATGTCCAAAGTTTCAGCGGGATTTCCAAAATGTTGAAAGGAACTCGAACCATGTCAACCTTGGTTTTGAGAATCTCTCCCGGAGTTTGAGAGATTTGGACGTGAAAGGGTACCAATCTTGTCGGGGATTGGGAACCCTTTGCGAGAATGTCCAAAGTTTCAGCGGGATTTCCAAAATGTTGAAAGGAACTCGAAACATGTCAACCTTGGTTTTGAGAATCTCTCCCGGAGTTTGAGAGATTTGCACGTGAAAGGGTACCAATCTTGTCGGGGATTGGGAACCCTTCGCGAGAATGTCCAAAGTTTCAGCGGGATTTCCAAAATGTTGAAAGGAACTCGAACCATGTCAACCTTGGTTTTGAGAATCTCTCCCAGAGTTTGAGAGATTTGGACGTGAAAGGGTACCAATCTTGTCGGGGATTGGGAACCCTTCGCCAGAATGTCCAAAGTTTCAGCGGGATTTCCAAAATGTTGAAAGGAACTCGAAACATGTCAACCTTGGTTTTGAGAATCTCTCCCGGACTTTGAGAGATTTGGACGTGAAAGGGTACCAATCTTGTCGGGGATTGGGAAGACTTCGCGAGAATGTCCAAAGTTTCAGCGGGATTTCCAAAATGTTGAAAGGAACTCGAAACATGTCAACCTTGGTTTTGAGAATCTCTCCCGGAGTTTGAGAGATTTGGACGTGAAAGGGTACCAATCTTGTCGGGGATTGGGAACCCTTCGCGAGAATGTCCAAAGTTTCAGCGGGATTTCCAAAATGTTGAAAGGAACTCGAACCATGTCAACCTTGGTTTTGAGAATCTCTCCCGGAGTTTGAGAGATGTGGACGTGAAAGGGTACCAATCTTGTCGGGGATCGGGAACCCTTCGCCAGAATGTCCAAAGTTTCAGTGGGATTTCCAAAATGTTGAAAGGAACTCGAAACATGTCAACCTTGGTTTTGAGAATCTCTCCCGGAGTTTGAGAGATTTGGACGTGAAAGGGTACCAATCTTGTCGGGGATTGGGAACCCTTCGCGAGAATGTCCGAAGTTTCAGCGGGATTTCCAAAATGTTGAAAGGAACTCGAAACATGTCAACCTTGGTTTTGAGAATCTCTCCCGGAGTTTGAGAGATTTGGACGTGAAAGGGTACCAATCTTGTCGGGGATTGGGAACCCTTCGCGAGAATGTCCAAAGTTTCAGCGGGATTTCCAAAATGTTGAAAGGAACTCGAAACATGTCAACCTTGGTTTTGAGAATCTCTCCCGGAGTTTGAGAGATTTGGACGTGAAAGGGTACCAATCTTGTCGGGGATTGGGAACCCTTCGCGAGAATGTCCAAAGTTTCAGCGGGATTTCCAAAATGTTGAAAGGAACTCGAACCATGTCAACTTTGGTTTTGAGAATCTCTCCCGGAGTTTGAGAGATTTGCACGTGAAAGGGTACCAATCTTGTCGGGGATCGGGAACCCTTCGCGAGAATGTCCAAAGTTTCAGCGGGATTTCCAAAATGTTGAAAGGAACTCGAAACATGTCAACCTTGGTTTTGAGAATCTCTCCCGGAGTTTGAGAGATTTGGACGTGAAAGGGTACCAATCTTGTCGGGGATCGGGAACCCTTCGCCAGAATGTCCAAAGTTTCAGCGGGATTTCCAAAATGTTGAAAGGAACTCGAAACATGTCAACCTTGGTTTTGAGAATCTCTCCCGGAGTTTGAGAGATTTGGACGTGAAAGGGTACCAATCTTGTCGGGGATTGGGAACCCTTCGCGAGAATGTCCAAAGTTTCAGCGGGATTTCCAAAATGTTGAAAGGAACTCGAAACATGTCAACCTTGGTTTTGAGAATCTCTCTCGGAGTTTGAGAGATTTGGACGTGAAAGGGTACCAATCTTGTCGGGGATTGGGAACCCTTCGCGAGAATGTCCAAAGTTTCAGCGGGATTTCCAAAATGTTGAAAGGAACTCGAAACATGTCAACCTTGGTTTTGAGAATCTCTCCCGGAGTTTGAGAGATTTGGACGTGAAAGGGTACCAATCTTGTCGGGGATTGGGAACCCTTCGCGAGAATGTCCAAAGTTTCAGCGGGATTTCCAAAATGTTGAAAGGAACTCGAAACATGTCAACCTTGGTTTTGAGAATCTCTCCCGGACTTTGAGAGATTTGCACGTGAAAGGGTACCAATCTTGTCGGGGATTGGGAACCCTTCGCGAGAATGTCCAAAGTTTCAGCGAGATTTCCAAAATGTTGAAAGGAACTCGAAACATGTCAACCTTGGTTTTGAGAATCTCTCCCGGACTTTGAGAGATTTGGACGTGAAAGGGTACCAATCTTGTCGGGGATTGGGAACCCTTCGCCAGAATGTCCAAAGTTTCAGCGGGATTTCCAAAATGTTGAAAGGAACTCGAAACATGTCAACCTTGGTTTTGAGAATCTCTCCCGGAGTTTGAGAGATTTGGACGTGAAAGGGTACCAATCTTGTCGGGGATTGGGAACCCTTCGCGAGAATGTCCAAAGTTTCAGCGGGATTTCCAAAATGTTGAAAGGAACTCGAACCATGTCAACCTTGGTTTTGAGAATCTCTCCCGGAGTTTGAGAGATTTGGACGTGAAAGGGTACCAATCTTGTCGGGGATTGGGAACCCTTCGCCAGAATGTCCAAAGTTTCAGCGGGATTTCCAAAATGTTGAAAGGAACTCGAACCATGTCAACCTTGGTTTTGAGAATCTCTCCCGGAGTTTGAGAGATTTGGACGTGAAAGGGTACCAATCTTGTCGGGGATTGGGAACCCTTCGCGAGAATGTCCAAAGTTTCAGCGGGATTTCCAAAATGTTGAAAGGAACTCGAAACATGTCAACCTTGGTTTTGAGAATCTCTCCCGGAGTTTGAGAGATTTGCACGTGAAAGGGTACCAATCTTGTCGGGGATTGGGAACCCTTCGCGAGAATGTCCAAAGTTTCAGCGGGATTTCCAAAATGTTGAAAGGAACTCGAACCATGTCAACCTTGGTTTTGAGAATCTCTCCCAGAGTTTGAGAGATTTGGACGTGAAAGGGTACCAATCTTGTCGGGGATTGGGAACCCTTCGCCAGAATGTCCAAAGTTTCAGCGGGATTTCCAAAATGTTGAAAGGAACTCGAAACATGTCAACCTTGGTTTTGAGAATCTCTCCCGGACTTTGAGAGATTTGGACGTGAAAGGGTACCAATCTTGTCGGGGATTGGGAACCCTTCGCGAGAATGTCCAAAGTTTCAGCGGGATTTCCAAAATGTTGAAAGGAACTCGAAACATGTCAACCTTGGTTTTGAGAATCTCTCCCGGAGTTTGAGAGATTTGCACGTGAAAGGGTACCAATCTTGTCGGGGATTGGGAACCCTTCGCGAGAATGTCCAAAGTTTCAGCGGGATTTCCAAAATGTTGAAAGGAACTCGAAACATGTCAACCTTGGTTTTGAGAATCTCTCCCGGAGTTTGAGAGATTTGGACGTGAAAGGGTACCAATCTTGTCGGGGATTGGGAACCCTTCGCGAGAATGTCCAAAGTTTCAGCAGGATTTCCAAAATGTTGAAAGGAACTCGAAACATGTCAACCTTGGCTTTGAGAATCTCTCCCGGAGTTTGAGAGATTTGGACGTGAAAGGGTACCAATCTTGTCGGGGATTGGGAACCCTTCGCGAGAATGTCCAAAGTTTCAGCGGGATTTCCAAAATGTTGAAAGGAACTCGAAACATGTCAACCTTGGTTTTGAGAATCTCTCCCGGACTTTGAGAGATTTGGACGTGAAAGGGTACCAATCTTGTCGGGGATTGGGAACCCTTCGCCAGAATGTCCAAAGTTTCAGCGGGATTTCCAAAATGTTGAAAGGAACTCGAAACATGTAAACCTTGGTTTTGAGAATCTCTCCCGGAGTTTGAGAGATTTGGACGTGAAAGGGTACCAGTCTTGTCGGGGATCGGGAATCCTTCGCGAGAATGTCCAAAGTTTCAGCGGGATTTCCAAAATGTTGAAAGGAACTCGAAACATGTCAACCTTGGTTTTGAGAATCTCTCCCGGAGTTTGAGAGATTTGGACGTGAAAGGGTACCAATCTTGTCGGGGATTGGGAACCCTTCGCCAGAATGTCCATAGTTTCAGCGGGATTTCCAAAATGTTGAAAGGAACTCGAAACATGTCAACCTTGGTTTTGAGAATCTCTCCCGGAGTTTGAGAGATTTGGACGTGAAAGGGTACCAATCTTGTCGGGGATTGGGAACCCTTCGCGAGAATGTCCAAAGTTTCAGCGGGATTTCCAAAATGTTGAAAGGAACTCGAACCATGTCAACCTTGGTTTTGAGAATCTCTCCCGGAGTTTGAGAGATTTGGACGTGAAAGGGTACCAATCTTGTCGGGGATTGGGAACCCTTCGCGAGAATGTCCAAAGTTTCAGCGGGATTTCCAAAATGTTGAAAGGAACTCGAAACATGTCAACCTTGGTTTTGAGAATCTCTCCCGGAGTTTGAGAGATTTGCACGTGAAAGGGTACCAATCTTGTCGGGGATTGGGAACCCTTCGCGACAATGTCCAAAGTTTCAGCGGGATTTCCAAAATGTTGAAAGGAACTCGAACCATGTCAACCTTGGTTTTGAGAATCTCTCCCGGAGTTTGAGAGATTTGGACGTGAAAGGGTACCAATCTTGTCGGGGATTGGGAACCCTTCGCGAGAATGTCCAAAGTTTCAGCGGGATTTCCAAAATGTTGAAAGGAACTCGAAACATGTCAACCTTGGTTTTGAGAATCTCTCCCGGAGTTTGAGAGATTTGCACGTGAAAGGGTACCAATCTTGTCGGGGATTGGGAACCCTTCGCGAGAATGTCCAAAGTTTCAGCGGGATTTCCAAAATGTTGAAAGGAACTCGAACCATGTCAACCTTGGTTTTGAGAATCTCTCCCAGAGTTTGAGAGATTTGGACGTGAAAGGGTACCAATCTTGTCGGGGATTGGGAACCCTTCGCCAGAATGTCCAAAGTTTCAGCGGGATTTCCAAAATGTTGAAAGGAACTCGAAACATGTCAACCTTGGTTTTGAGAATCTCTCCCGGACTTTGAGAGATTTGGACGTGAAAGGGTACCAATCTTGTCGGGGATTGGGAACCCTTCACGAGAATGTCCAAAGTTTCAGCGGGATTTCCAAAATGTTGAAAGGAACTCGAAACATGTCAACCTTGGTTTTGAGAATCTCTCCCGGACTTTGAGAGATTTGGACGTGAAAGGGTACCGATCTTGTCGGGGATTGGGAACCCTTCGCGAGAATGTCCAAAGTTTCAGCGGGATTTCCAAAATGTTGAAAGGAACTCGAAACATGTCAACCTTGGTTTTGAGAATCTCTCCCGGAGTTTGAGAGATTTGGACGTGAAAGGGTACCAATCTTGTCGGGGATTGGGAACCCTTCGCGAGAATGTCCAAAGTTTCAGCGGGATTTCCAAAATGTTGAAAGGAACTCGAAACATGTCAACCTTGGTTTTGAGAATCTCTCCCGGACTTTGAGAGATTTGCACGTGAAAGGGTACCAATCTTGTCGGGGATTGGGAACCCTTCGCGAGAATGTCCAAAGTTTCAGCGGGATTTCCAAAATGTTGAAAGGAACTCGAAACATGTCAACCTTGGTTTTGAGAATCTCTCCCGGACTTTGAGAGATTTGGACGTGAAAGGGTACCAATCTTGTCGGGGATTGGGAACCCTTCGCCAGAATGTCCAAAGTTTCAGCGGGATTTCCAAAATGTTGAAAGGAACTCGAAACATGTAAACCTTGGTTTTGAGAATCTCTCCCGGAGTTTGAGAGATTTGGACGTGAAAGGGTACCAGTCTTGTCGGGGATCGGGAATCCTTCGCGAGAATGTCCAAAGTTTCAGCGGGATTTCCAAAATGTTGAAAGGAACTCGAAACATGTCAACCTTGGTTTTGAGAATCTCTCCCGGAGTTTGAGAGATTTGGACGTGAAAGGGTACCAATCTTGTCGGGGATTGGGAACCCTTCGCCAGAATGTCCAAAGTTTCAGCGGGATTTCCAAAATGTTGAAAGGAACTCGAAACATGTCAACCTTGGTTTTGAGAATCTCTCCCGGAGTTTGAGAGATTTGGACGTGAAAGGGTACCAATCTTGTCGGGGATTGGGAACCCTTCGCGAGAATGTCCAAAGTTTCAGCGGGATTTCCAAAATGTTGAAAGGAACTCGAACCATGTCAACCTTGGTTTTGAGAATCTCTCCCGGAGTTTGAGAGATTTGGACGTGAAAGGGTACCAATCTTGTCGGGGATTGGGAACCCTTCGCGAGAATGTCCAAAGTTTCAGCGGGATTTCCAAAATGTTGAAAGGAACTCGAAACATGTCAACCTTGGTTTTGAGAATCTCTCCCGGACTTTGAGAGATTTGGACGTGAAAGGGTACCAATCTTGTCGGGGATTGGGAACCCTTCGCCAGAATGTCCAAAGTTTCAGCGGGATTTCCAAAATGTTGAAAGGAACTCGAAACATGTAAACCTTGGTTTTGAGAATCTCTCCCGGAGTTTGAGAGATTTGGACGTGAAAGGGTACCAGTCTTGTCGGGGATCGGGAATCCTTCGCGAGAATGTCCAAAGTTTCAGCGGGATTTCCAAAATGTTGAAAGGAACTCGAAACATGTCAACCTTGGTTTTGAGAATCTCTCCCGGAGTTTGAGAGATTTGGACGTGAAAGGGTACCAATCTTGTCGGGGATTGGGAACCCTTCGCCAGAATGTCCAAAGTTTCAGCGGGATTTCCAAAATGTTGAAAGGAACTCGAAACATGTCAACCTTGGTTTTGAGAATCTCTCCCGGAGTTTGAGAGATTTGGACGTGAAAGGGTACCAATCTTGTCGGGGATTGGGAACCCTTCGCGAGAATGTCCAAAGTTTCAGCGGGATTTCCAAAATGTTGAAAGGAACTCGAACCATGTCAACCTTGGTTTTGAGAATCTCTCCCGGAGTTTGAGAGATTTGGACGTGAAAGGGTACCAATCTTGTCGGGGATTGGGAACCCTTCGCGAGAATGTCCAAAGTTTCAGCGGGATTTCCAAAATGTTGAAAGGAACTCGAAACATGTCAACCTTGGTTTTGAGAATCTCTCCCGGAGTTTGAGAGATTTGCACGTGAAAGGGTACCAATCTTGTCGGGGATTGGGAACCCTTCGCGACAATGTCCAAAGTTTCAGCGGGATTTCCAAAATGTTGAAAGGAACTCGAACCATGTCAACCTTGGTTTTGAGAATCTCTCCCGGAGTTTGAGAGATTTGGACGTGAAAGGGTACCAATCTTGTCGGGGATTGGGAACCCTTCGCGAGAATGTCCAAAGTTTCAGCGGGATTTCCAAAATGTTGAAAGGAACTCGAAACATGTCAACCTTGGTTTTGAGAATCTCTCCCGGAGTTTGAGAGATTTGCA
Organism: Streptopelia decaocto; assembly: GCF_964273445.1. Lineage (NCBI taxonomy): Eukaryota > Metazoa > Chordata > Aves > Columbiformes > Columbidae > Streptopelia > Streptopelia decaocto. The sequence continues at coordinate 519,311 of NW_028116613.1, read as the reverse complement.
CGTGAAAGGGTACCAATCTTGTCGGGGATTGGGAACCCTTCGCGAGAATGTCCAAAGTTTCAGCGGGATTTCCAAAATGTTGAAAGGAACTCGAACCATGTCAACCTTGGTTTTGAGAATCTCTCCCAGAGTTTGAGAGATTTGGACGTGAAAGGGTACCAATCTTGTCGGGGATTGGGAACCCTTCGCCAGAATGTCCAAAGTTTCAGCGGGATTTCCAAAATGTTGAAAGGAACTCGAAACATGTCAACCTTGGTTTTGAGAATCTCTCCCGGACTTTGAGAGATTTGGACGTGAAAGGGTACCAATCTTGTCGGGGATTGGGAACCCTTCACGAGAATGTCCAAAGTTTCAGCGGGATTTCCAAAATGTTGAAAGGAACTCGAAACATGTCAACCTTGGTTTTGAGAATCTCTCCCGGACTTTGAGAGATTTGGACGTGAAAGGGTACCAATCTTGTCGGGGATTGGGAACCCTTCGCGAGAATGTCCAAAGTTTCAGCGGGATTTCCAAAATGTTGAAAGGAACTCGAAACATGTCAACCTTGGTTTTGAGAATCTCTCCCGGAGTTTGAGAGATTTGGACGTGAAAGGGTACCAATCTTGTCGGGGATTGGGAACCCTTCGCGAGAATGTCCAAAGTTTCAGCGGGATTTCCAAAATGTTGAAAGGAACTCGAAACATGTCAACCTTGGTTTTGAGAATCTCTCCCGGACTTTGAGAGATTTGCACGTGAAAGGGTACCAATCTTGTCGGGGATTGGGAACCCTTCGCGAGAATGTCCAAAGTTTCAGCGGGATTTCCAAAATGTTGAAAGGAACTCGAAACATGTCAACCTTGGTTTTGAGAATCTCTCCCGGACTTTGAGAGATTTGGACGTGAAAGGGTACCAATCTTGTCGGGGATTGGGAACCCTTCGCCAGAATGTCCAAAGTTTCAGCGGGATTTCCAAAATGTTGAAAGGAACTCGAAACATGTCAACCTTGGTTTTGAGAATCTCTCCCGGAGTTTGAGAGATTTGGACGTGAAAGGGTACCAGTCTTGTCGGGGATCGGGAATCCTTCGCGAGAATGTCCAAAGTTTCAGCGGGATTTCCAAAATGTTGAAAGGAACTCGAAACATGTCAACCTTGGTTTTGAGAATCTCTCCCGGACTTTGAGAGATTTGGACGTGAAAGGGTACCAATCTTGTCGGGGATTGGGAACCCTTCGCCAGAATGTCCAAAGTTTCAGCGGGATTTCCAAAATGTTGAAAGGAACTCGAAACATGTCAACCTTGGTTTTGAGAATCTCTCCCGGAGTTTGAGAGATTTGGACGTGAAAGGGTACCAGTCTTGTCGGGGATCGGGAATCCTTCGCGAGAATGTCCAAAGTTTCAGCGGGATTTCCAAAATGTTGAAAGGAACTCGAACCATGTCAACCTTGGTTTTGAGAATCTCTCCCGGAGTTTGAGAGATTTGGACGTGAAAGGGTACCAATCTTGTCGGGGATTGGGAACCCTTCGCGAGAATGTCCAAAGTTTCAGCGGGATTTCCAAAATGTTGAAAGGAACTCGAACCATGTCAACCTTGGTTTTGAGAATCTCTCCCGGAGTTTGAGAGATTTGGACGTGAAAGGGTACCAATCTTGTCGGGGATTGGGAACCCTTCGCCAGAATGTCCAAAGTTTCAGCGGGATTTCCAAAATGTTGAAAGGAACTCGAAACATGTAAACCTTGGTTTTGAGAATCTCTCCCGGAGTTTGAGAGATTTGGACGTGAAAGGGTACCAATCTTGTCGGGGATTGGGAACCCTTCGCGAGAATGTCCAAAGTTTCAGCGGGATTTCCAAAATGTTGAAAGGAACTCGAACCATGTCAACCTTGGTTTTGAGAATCTCTCCCGGAGTTTGAGAGATTTGGACGTGAAAGGGTACCAATCTTGTCGGGGATTGGGAACCCTTCGCGAGAATGTCCAAAGTTTCAGCGGGATTTCCAAAATGTTGAAAGGAACTCGAAACATGTCAACCTTGGTTTTGAGAATCTCTCCCGGAGTTTGAGAGATTTGCACGTGAAAGGGTACCAATCTTGTCGGGGATTGGGAACCCTTCGCGAGAATGTCCAAAGTTTCAGCGGGATTTCCAAAATGTTGAAAGGAACTCGAACCATGTCAACCTTGGTTTTGAGAATCTCTCCCAGAGTTTGAGAGATTTGGACGTGAAAGGGTACCAATCTTGTCGGGGATTGGGAACCCTTCGCCAGAATGTCCAAAGTTTCAGTGGGATTTCCAAAATGTTGAAAGGAACTCGAAACATGTCAACCTTGGTTTTGAGAATCTCTCCCGGACTTTGAGAGATTTGGACGTGAAAGGGTACCAATCTTGTCGGGGATTGGGAACCCTTCGCGAGAATGTCCAAAGTTTCAGCGGGATTTCCAAAATGTTGAAAGGAACTCGAAACATGTCAACCTTGGTTTTGAGAATCTCTCCCGGAGTTTGAGAGATTTGCACGTGAAAGGGTACCAATCTTGTCGGGGATTGGGAACCCTTCACGAGAATGTCCAAAGTTTCAGCGGGATTTCCAAAATGTTGAAAGGAACTCGAAACATGTCAACCTTGGTTTTGAGAATCTCTCCCGGAGTTTGAGAGATTTGGACGTGAAAGGGTACCAATCTTGTCGGGGATTGGGAACCCTTCGCGAGAATGTCCAAAGTTTCAGCGGGATTTCCAAAATGTTGAAAGGAACTCGAAACATGTCAACCTTGGTTTTGAGAATCTCTCCCGGAGTTTGAGAGATTTGCACGTGAAAGGGTACCAATCTTGTCGGGGATTGGGAACCCTTCGCCAGAATGTCCAAAGTTTCAGCGGGATTTCCAAAATGTTGAAAGGAACTCGAAACATGTCAACCTTGGTTTTGAGAATCTCTCCCGGAGTTTGAGAGATTTGGACGTGAAAGGGTACCAGTCTTGTCGGGGATCGGGAACCCTTCGCGAGAATGTCCAAAGTTTCAGCGGGATTTCCAAAATGTTGAAAGGAACTCGAAACATGTCAACCTTGGTTTTGAGAATCTCTCCCGGAGTTTGAGAGATTTGCACGTGAAAGGGTACCAATCTTGTCGGGGATTGGGAACCCTTCGCGAGAATGTCCAAAGTTTCAGCGGGATTTCCAAAATGTTGAAAGGAACTCGAACCATGTCAACCTTGGTTTTGAGAATCTCTCCCAGAGTTTGAGAGATTTGGACGTGAAAGGGTACCAATCTTGTCGGGGATTGGGAACCCTTCGCCAGAATGTCCAAAGTTTCAGTGGGATTTCCAAAATGTTGAAAGGAACTCGAAACATGTCAACCTTGGTTTTGAGAATCTCTCCCGGACTTTGAGAGATTTGGACGTGAAAGGGTACCAATCTTGTCGGGGATTGGGAACCCTTCGCGAGAATGTCCAAAGTTTCAGCGGGATTTCCAAAATGTTGAAAGGAACTCGAAACATGTCAACCTTGGTTTTGAGAATCTCTCCCGGACTTTGAGAGATTTGGACGTGAAAGGGTGCCAATCTTGTCGGGGATTGGGAACCCTTCGCGACAATGTCCAAAGTTTCAGCGGGATTTCCAAAATGTTGAAAGGAACTCGAAACATGTCAACCTTGGTTTTGAGAATCTCTCCCGGAGTTTGAGAGATTTGGATGTGAAAGGGTACCAATCTTGTCGGGGATTGGGAACCCTTCGCCAGAATGTCCAAAGTTTCAGCGGGATTTCCAAAATGTTGAAAGGAACTCGAAACATGTCAACCTTGGTTTTGAGAATCTCTCCCGGAGTTTGAGAGATTTGGACGTGAAAGGGTACCAGTCTTGTCGGGGATCGGGAACCCTTCGCGAGAATGTCCAAAGTTTCAGCGGGATTTCCAAAATGTTGAAAGGAACTCGAACCATGTCAACCTTGGTTTTGAGAATCTCTCCCGGAGTTTGAGAGATTTGGACGTGAAAGGGTACCAGTCTTGTCGGGGATTGGGAACCCTTCGCGAGAATGTCCAAAGTTTCAGCGGGATTTCCAAAATGTTGAAAGGAACTCGAAACATGTCAACCTTGGTTTTGAGAATCTCTCCCGGAGTTTGAGAGATTTGGACGTGAAAGGGTACCAATCTTGTCGGGGATTGGGAACCCTTCGCCAGAATGTCCAAAGTTTCAGCGGGATTTCCAAAATGTTGAAAGGAACTCGAACCATGTCAACCTTGGTTTTGAGAATCTCTCCCGGAGTTTGAGAGATTTGGACGTGAAAGGGTACCAATCTTGTCGGGGATTGGGAACCCTCCGCCAGAATGTCCAAAATTTCAGCGGGATTTCCAAAATGTTGAAAGGAACTCGAACCATGTCAACCTTGGTTTTGAGAATCTCTCCCGGAGTTTGAGAGATTTGGACGTGAAAGGGTACCAATCTTGTCGGGGATTGGGAACCCTTCGCGAAAATGTCCAAAGTTTCAGCGGGATTTCCAAAATGTTGAAAGGAACTCGAAACATGTCAACCTTGGTTTTGAGAATCTCTCCCGGACTTTGAGAGATTTGGACGTGAAAGGGTACCAATCTTGTCGGGGATTGGGAACCCTTCACGAGAATGTCCAAAGTTTCAGCGGGATTTCCAAAATGTTGAAAGGAACTCGAAACATGTCAACCTTGGTTTTGAGAATCTCTCCCGGAGTTTGAGAGATTTGGACGTGAAAGGGTACCAATCTTGTCGGGGATTGGGAACCCTTCGCGAGAATGTCCAAAGTTTCAGCGGGATTTCCAAAATGTTGAAAGGAACTCGAAACATGTCAACCTTGGTTTTGAGAATCTCTCCCGGAGTTTGAGAGATTTGGACGTGAAAGGGTACCAATCTTGTCGGGGATTGGGAACCCTTCGCCAGAATGTCCAAAGTTTCAGCGGGATTTCCAAAATGTTGAAAGGAACTCGAAACATGTCAACCTTGGTTTTGAGAATCTCTCCCGGAGTTTGAGAGATTTGGACGTGAAAGGGTACCAGTCTTGTCGGGGATCGGGAACCCTTCGCGAGAATGTCCAAAGTTTCAGCGGGATTTCCAAAATGTTGAAAGGAACTCGAACCATGTCAACCTTGGTTTTGAGAATCTCTCCCGGAGTTTGAGAGATTTGGACGTGAAAGGGTACCAATCTTGTCGGGGATTGGGAACCCTTCGCGAGAATGTCCAAAGTTTCAGCGGGATTTCCAAAATGTTGAAAGGAACTCGAAACATGTCAACCTTGGTTTTGAGAATCTCTCCCGGAGTTTGAGAGATTTGGACGTGAAAGGGTACCAATCCTGTCGGGGATTGGGAACCCTTCGCGAGAATGTCCAAAGTTTCAGCGGGATTTCCAAAATGTTGAAAGGAACTCGAACCATGTCAACCTTGGTTTTGAGAATCTCTCCCGGAGTTTGAGAGATTTGGACGTGAAAGGGTACCAATCTTGTCGGGGATTGGGAACCCTTCGCGACAATGTCCAAAGTTTCAGCGGGATTTCCAAAATGTTGAAAGGAACTCGAACCATGTCAACCTTGGTTTTGAGAATCTCTCCCGGAGTTTGAGAGATTTGGACGTGAAAGGGTACCAATCTTGTCGGGGATTGGGAACCCTTTGCGAGAATGTCCAAAGTTTCAGCGGGATTTCCAAAATGTTGAAAGGAACTCGAACCATGTCAACCTTGGTTTTGAGAATCTCTCCCGGAGTTTGAGAGATTTGGACGTGAAAGGGTACCAGTCTTGTCGGGGATTGGGAACCCTTCGCGAGAATGTCCAAAGTTTCAGCGGGATTTCCAAAATGTTGAAAGGAACTCGAAACATGTCAACCTTGGTTTTGAGAATCTCTCCCGGAGTTTGAGAGATTTGGACGTGAAAGGGTACCAATCTTGTTGGGGATTGGGAACCCTTCGCGAGAATGTCCAAAGTTTCAGCGGGATTTCCAAAATGTTGAAAGGAACTCGAAACATGTCAACCTTGGTTTTGAGAATCTCTCCTGGAGTTTGAGAGATTTGGACGTGAAAGGGTACCAATCTTGTCGGGGATTGGGAACCCTTCGCGAGAATGTCCAAAGTTTCAGCGGGATTTCCAAAATGTTGAAAGGAACTCGAAACATGTCAACCTTGGTTTTGAGAATCTCTCCCGGACTTTGAGAGATTTGGACGTGAAAGGATACCAATCTTGTCGGGGATTGGGAACCCTTCGCGAGAATGTCCAAACTTTCAGCGGGATTTCCAAAATGTTGAAAGGAACTCGAAACATGTCAACCTTGGTTTTGAGAATCTCTCCCGGAGTTTGAGAGATTTGGACGTGAAAGGGTACCAGTCTTGTCGGGGATCGGGACTGCTTCGCGAGAATGTCCAAAGTTTCAGCGGGATTTCCAAAATGTTGAAAGGAACTCGAACCATGTCAACCTTGGTTTTGAGAATCTCTCCCGGAGTTTGAGAGATTTGCACGTGAAAGGGTACCAATCTTGTCGGGGATTGGGAACCCTTCGCGAGAATGTCCAAAGTTTCAGCGGGATTTCCAAAATGTTGAAAGGAACTCGAAACATGTCAACCTTGGTTTTGAGAATCTCTCCCGGAGTTTGAGAGATTTGCACGTGAAAGGGTACCAATCTTGTCGGGGATTGGGAACCCTTCGCGAGAATGTCCAAAGTTTCAGCGGGATTTCCAAAATGTTTAAAGGAACTCGAAACATGTCAACCTTGGTTTTGAGAATCTCTCCCGGACTTTGAGAGATTTGGACGTGAAAGGGTACCAATCTTGTCGGGGATTGGGAACCCTTCGCCAGAATGTCCAAACTTTCAGTGGGATTTCCAAAATGTTGAAAGGAACTCGAAACATGTCAACCTTGGTTTTGAGAATCTCTCCCGGAGTTTGAGAGATTTGGACGTGAAAGGGTACCAGTCTTGTCGGGGATCGGGAACCCTTCGCGAGAATGCCCAAAGTTTCAGCGGGATTTCCAAAATGTTGAAAGGAACTCGAACCATGTCAACCTTGGTTTTGAGAATCTCTCCCGGAGTTTGAGAGATTTGGACGTGAAAGGGTACCAATCTTGTCGGGGATTGGGAACCCTTCGCGAGAATGCCCAAAGTTTCAGCGGGATTTCCAAAATGTTGAAAGGAACTCGAACCATGTCAACCTTGGTTTTGAGAATCTCTCCCGGAGTTTGAGAGATTTGGACATGAAAGGGTACCAATCTTGTCGGGGATTGGGAACCCTTCGCGACAATGTCCAAAGTTTCAGTGGGATTTCCAAAATGTTGAAAGGAACTCGAAACATGTCAACCTTGGTTTTGAGAATCTCTCCCGGAGTTTGAGAGATTTGGACGTGAAAGGGTACCAATCTTGTCGGGGATTGGGAACCCTTCACGAGAATGTCCAAAGTTTCAGCGGGATTTCCAAAATGTTGAAAGGAACTCGAAACATGTCAACCTTGGTTTTGAGAATCTCTCCCGGACTTTGAGAGATTTGGACGTGAAAGGGTACCAATCTTGTCGGGGATTGGGAACCCTTCGCGAGAATGTCCAAAGTTTCAGCGGGATTTCCAAAATGTTGAAAGGAACTCGAAACATGTCAACCTTGGTTTTGAGAATCTCTCCCGGAGTTTGAGAGATTTGGACGTGAAAGGGTACCAATCTTGTCGGGGATTGGGAACCCTTCGCCAGAATGTCCAAAGTTTCAGCGGGATTTCCAAAATGTTGAAAGGAACTCGAAACATGTCAACCTTGGTTTTGAGAATCTCTCCCGGAGTTTGAGAGATTTGGACGTGAAAGGGTACCAGTCTTGTCGGGGATCGGGAACCCTTCGCGAGAATGTCCAAAGTTTCAGCGGGATTTCCAAAATGTTGAAAGGAACTCGAAACATGTCAACCTTGGTTTTGAGAATCTCTCCCGGAGTTTGAGAGATTTGCACGTGAAAGGGTACCAATCTTGTCGGGGATTGGGAACCCTTCGCGAGAATGTCCAAAGTTTCAGCGGGATTTCCAAAATGTTGAAAGGAACTCGAACCATGTCAACCTTGGTTTTGAGAATCTCTCCCAGAGTTTGAGAGATTTGGACGTGAAAGGGTACCAATCTTGTCGGGGATTGGGAACCCTTCGCCAGAATGTCCAAAGTTTCAGTGGGATTTCCAAAATGTTGAAAGGAACTCGAAACATGTCAACCTTGGTTTTGAGAATCTCTCCCGGACTTTGAGAGATTTGGACGTGAAAGGGTACCAATCTTGTCGGGGATTGGGAACCCTTCGCGAGAATGTCCAAAGTTTCAGCGGGATTTCCAAAATGTTGAAAGGAACTCGAAACATGTCAACCTTGGTTTTGAGAATCTCTCCCGGACTTTGAGAGATTTGGACGTGAAAGGGTGCCAATCTTGTCGGGGATTGGGAACCCTTCGCGACAATGTCCAAAGTTTCAGCGGGATTTCCAAAATGTTGAAAGGAACTCGAAACATGTCAACCTTGGTTTTGAGAATCTCTCCCGGAGTTTGAGAGATTTGGATGTGAAAGGGTACCAATCTTGTCGGGGATTGGGAACCCTTCGCCAGAATGTCCAAAGTTTCAGCGGGATTTCCAAAATGTTGAAAGGAACTCGAAACATGTCAACCTTGGTTTTGAGAATCTCTCCCGGAGTTTGAGAGATTTGGACGTGAAAGGGTACCAGTCTTGTCGGGGATCGGGAACCCTTCGCGAGAATGTCCAAAGTTTCAGCGGGATTTCCAAAATGTTGAAAGGAACTCGAACCATGTCAACCTTGGTTTTGAGAATCTCTCCCGGAGTTTGAGAGATTTGGACGTGAAAGGGTACCAGTCTTGTCGGGGATTGGGAACCCTTCGCGAGAATGTCCAAAGTTTCAGCGGGATTTCCAAAATGTTGAAAGGAACTCGAAACATGTCAACCTTGGTTTTGAGAATCTCTCCCGGAGTTTGAGAGATTTGGACGTGAAAGGGTACCAATCTTGTCGGGGATTGGGAACCCTTCGCGAGAATGTCCAAAGTTTCAGCGGGATTTCCAAAATGTTGAAAGGAACTCGAACCATGTCAACCTTGGTTTTGAGAATCTCTCCCGGAGTTTGAGAGATTTGGACGTGAAAGGGTACCAATCTTGTCGGGGATTGGGAACCCTCCGCCAGAATGTCCAAAATTTCAGCGGGATTTCCAAAATGTTGAAAGGAACTCGAACCATGTCAACCTTGGTTTTGAGAATCTCTCCCGGAGTTTGAGAGATTTGGACGTGAAAGGGTACCAATCTTGTCGGGGATTGGGAACCCTTCGCGAAAATGTCCAAAGTTTCAGCGGGATTTCCAAAATGTTGAAAGGAACTCGAAACATGTCAACCTTGGTTTTGAGAATCTCTCCCGGACTTTGAGAGATTTGGACGTGAAAGGGTACCAATCTTGTCGGGGATTGGGAACCCTTCACGAGAATGTCCAAAGTTTCAGCGGGATTTCCAAAATGTTGAAAGGAACTCGAAACATGTCAACCTTGGTTTTGAGAATCTCTCCCGGAGTTTGAGAGATTTGGACGTGAAAGGGTACCAATCTTGTCGGGGATTGGGAACCCTTCGCGAGAATGTCCAAAGTTTCAGCGGGATTTCCAAAATGTTGAAAGGAACTCGAAACATGTCAACCTTGGTTTTGAGAATCTCTCCCGGAGTTTGAGAGATTTGGACGTGAAAGGGTACCAATCTTGTCGGGGATTGGGAACCCTTCGCCAGAATGTCCAAAGTTTCAGCGGGATTTCCAAAATGTTGAAAGGAACTCGAAACATGTCAACCTTGGTTTTGAGAATCTCTCCCGGAGTTTGAGAGATTTGGACGTGAAAGGGTACCAGTCTTGTCGGGGATCGGGAACCCTTCGCGAGAATGTCCAAAGTTTCAGCGGGATTTCCAAAATGTTGAAAGGAACTCGAAACATGTCAACCTTGGTTTTGAGAATCTCTCCCGGAGTTTGAGAGATTTGGACGTGAAAGGGTACCAATCTTGTCGGGGATTGGGAACCCTTCGCGAGAATGTCCAAAGTTTCAGCGGGATTTCCAAAATGTTGAAAGGAACTCGAAACATGTCAACCTTGGTTTTGAGAATCTCTCCCGGAGTTTGCGAGATTTGGACGTGAAAGGGTACCAATCCTGTCGGGGATTGGGAACCCTTCGCGAGAATGTCCAAAGTTTCAGCGGGATTTCCAAAATGTTGAAAGGAACTCGAACCATGTCAACCTTGGTTTTGAGAATCTCTCCCGGAGTTTGAGAGATTTGGACGTGAAAGGGTACCAATCTTGTCGGGGATTGGGAACCCTTCGCGACAATGTCCAAAGTTTCAGCAGGATTTCCAAAATGTTGAAAGGAACTCGAACCATGTCAACCTTGGTTTTGAGAATCTCTCCCGGAGTTTGAGAGATTTGCACGTGAAAGGGTACCAATCTTGTCGGGGATTGGGAACCCTTCGCGAGAATGTCCAAAGTTTCAGCGGGATTTCCAAAATGTTGAAAGGAACTCGAACCATGTCAACCTTGGTTTTGAGAATCTCTCCCGGAGTTTGAGAGATTTGGACGTGAAAGGGTACCAGTCTTGTCGGGGATTGGGAACCCTTCGCGAGAATGTCCAAAGTTTCAGCGGGATTTCCAAAATGTTGAAAGGAACTCGAAACATGTCAACCTTGGTTTTGAGAATCTCTCCCGGAGTTTGAGAGATTTGGACGTGAAAGGGTACCAATCTTGTTGGGGATTGGGAACCCTTCGCGAGAATGTCCAAAGTTTCAGCGGGATTTCCAAAATGTTGAAAGGAACTCGAAACATGTCAACCTTGGTTTTGAGAATCTCTCCTGGAGTTTGAGAGATTTGGACGTGAAAGGGTACCAATCTTGTCGGGGATTGGGAACCCTTCGCGAGAATGTCCAAAGTTTCAGCGGGATTTCCAAAATGTTGAAAGGAACTCGAAACATGTCAACCTTGGTTTTGAGAATCTCTCCCGGACTTTGAGAGATTTGGACGTGAAAGGATACCAATCTTGTCGGGGATTGGGAACCCTTCGCGAGAATGTCCAAAGTTTCAGCGGGATTTCCAAAATGTTGAAAGGAACTCGAAACATGTCAACCTTGGTTTTGAGAATCTCTCCCGGAGTTTGAGAGATTTGGACGTGAAAGGGTACCAGTCTTGTCGGGGATCGGGACTGCTTCGCGAGAATGTCCAAAGTTTCAGCGGGATTTCCAAAATGTTGAAAGGAACTCGAACCATGTCAACCTTGGTTTTGAGAATCTCTCCCGGAGTTTGAGAGATTTGCACGTGAAAGGGTACCAATCTTGTCGGGGATTGGGAACCCTTCGCGAGAATGTCCAAAGTTTCAGCGGGATTTCCAAAATGTTGAAAGGAACTCGAAACATGTCAACCTTGGTTTTGAGAATCTCTCCCGGAGTTTGAGAGATTTGGACGTGAAAGGGTACCAATCTTGTCGGGGATTGGGAACCCTTCGCGAGAATGTCCAAAGTTTCAGCGGGATTTCCAAAATGTTGAAAGGAACTCGAAACATGTCAACCTTGGTTTTGAGAATCTCTCCCGGACTTTGAGAGATTTGGACGTGAAAGGGTACCAATCTTGTCGGGGATTGGGAACCCTTCGCCAGAATGTCCAAACTTTCAGTGGGATTTCCAAAATGTTGAAAGGAACTCGAAACATGTCAACCTTGGTTTTGAGAATCTCTCCCGGAGTTTGAGAGATTTGGACGTGAAAGGGTACCAGTCTTGTCGGGGATCGGGAACCCTTCGCGAGAATGCCCAAAGTTTCAGCGGGATTTCCAAAATGTTGAAAGGAACTCGAACCATGTCAACCTTGGTTTTGAGAATCTCTCCCGGAGTTTGAGAGATTTGGACGTGAAAGGGTACCAATCTTGTCGGGGATTGGGAACCCTTCGCCAGAATGTCCAAAGTTTCAGCGGGATTTCCAAAATGTTGAAAGGAACTCGAAACATGTCAACCTTGGTTTTGAGAATCTCTCCTGGAGTTTGAGAGATTTGGACGTGAAAGGGTACCAGTCTTGTCGGGGATCGGGAACCCTTCGCGAGAATGTCCAAATTTCAGCGGGATTTCCAAAATGTTGAAAGGAACTCGAACCATTTCAACCTTGGTTTTGAGAATCTCTCCCGGAGTTTGAGAGATTTGGACGTGAAAGGGTACCAATCTTGTCGGGGATTGGGCACCCTCCGCCAGAATGTCCAAAGTTTCAGCGGGATTTCCAAAATGTTGAAAGGAACTCGAAACATGTCAACCTTGGTTTTGAGAATCTCTCCCGGAGTTTGAGAGATTTGGACGTGAAAGGGTACCAATCTTGTCGGGGATTTGGAACCCTTCGCGAGAATGTCCAAAGTTTCAGCGGGATTTCCAAAATGTTGAAAGGAACTCGAAACATGTCAACCTTGGTTTTGAGAATCTCTCCCGGACTTTGAGAGATTTGGACGTGAAAGGGTACCAATCTTGTCGGGGATTGGGAACCCTTCGCGAGAATGTCCAAAGTTTCAGCGGGATTTCCAAAATGTTGAAAGGAACTCGAAACATGTCAACCTTGGTTTTGAGAATCTCTCCCGGAGTTTGAGAGATTTGGACGTGAAAGGGTACCAATCTTGTCGGGGATTGGGAACCCTTCGCGAGAATGTCCAAAGTTTCAGCGGGATTTCCAAAATGTTGAAAGGAACTCGAAACATGTCAACCTTGGTTTTGAGAATCTCTCCCGGAGTTTGAGAGATTTGGACGTGAAAGGGTACCAGTCTTGTCGGGGATCGGGACTCCTTCGCCAGAATGTCCAAAGTTTCAGCGGGATTTCCAAAATGTTGAAAGGAACTCGAAACATGTCAACCTTGGTTTTGAGAATCTCTCCCGGAGTTTGAGAGATTTGGACGTGAAAGGGTACCAATCTTGTCGGGGATTGGGAACCCTTCGCGACAATGTCCAAAGTTTCAGCGGGATTTCCAAAATGTTGAAAGGAACTCGAAACATGTCAACCTTGGTTTTGAGAATCTCTCCCGGAGTTTGAGAGATCTGGACGTGAAAGGGTACCAATCTTGTCGGGGATTGGGAACCCTTCGCGAGAATGTCCAAAGTTTCAGCGGGATTTCCAAAATGTTGAAAGGAACTCGAAACATGTCAACCTTGGTTTTGAGAATCTCTCCCGGAGTTTGAGAGATTTGGACGTGAAAGGGTACCAGTCTTGTCGGGGATCGGGACTCCTTCGCCAGAATGTCCAAAGTTTCAGCGGGATTTCCAAAATGTTGAAAGGAACTCGAAACATGTCAACCTTGGTTTTGAGAATCTCTCCCGGAGTTTGAGAGATTTGGACGTGAAAGGGTACCAATCTTGTCGGGGATTGGGAACCCTTCGCGACAATGTCCAAAGTTTCAGCGGGATTTCCAAAATGTTGAAAGGAACTCGAAACATGTCAACCTTGGTTTTGAGAATCTCTCCCGGAGTTTGAGAGATCTGGACGTGAAAGGGTACCAATCTTGTCGGGGATTGGGAACCCTTCGCGAGAATGTCCAAAGTTTCAGTGGGATTTCCAAAATGTTGAAAGGAACTCGAAACATGTCAACCTTGGTTTTGAGAATCTCTCCCGGAGTTTGAGAGATTTGGACGTGAAAGGGTACCAATCTTGTCGGGGATTGGGCACCCTCCGCCAGAATGTCCAAAGTTTCAGCGGGATTTCCAAAATGTTGAAAGGAACTCGAAACATGTCAACCTTGGTTTTGAGAATCTCTCCCGGAGTTTGAGAGATTTGGACGTGAAAGGGTACCAATCTTGTCGGGGATTTGGAACCCTTCGCGAGAATGTCCAAAGTTTCAGCGGGATTTCCAAAATGTTGAAAGGAACTCGAAACATGTCAACCTTGGTTTTGAGAATCTCTCCCGGAGTTTGAGAGATTTGGACGTGAAAGGGTACCAATCTTGTCGGGGATTGGGAACCCTTCGCGAGAATGTCCAAAGTTTCAGCGGGATTTCCAAAATGTTGAAAGGAACTCGAAACATGTCAACCTTGGTTTTGAGAATCTCTCCCGGAGTTTGAGAGATTTGGACGTGAAAGGGTACCAATCTTGTCGGGGATTGGGAACCCTTCGCGAGAATGTCCAAAGTTTCAGCGGGATTTCCAAAATGTTGAAAGGAACTCGAAACATGTCAACCTTGGTTTTGAGAATCTCTCCCGGAGTTTGAGAGATTTGGACGTGAAAGGGTACCAGTCTTGTCGGGGATCGGGACTCCTTCGCCAGAATGTCCAAAGTTTCAGCGGGATTTCCAAAATGTTGAAAGGAACTCGAAACATGTCAACCTTGGTTTTGAGAATCTCTCCCGGAGTTTGAGAGATTTGGACGTGAAAGGGTACCAATCTTGTCGGGGATTGGGAACCCTTCGCGAGAATGTCCAAAGTTTCAGCGGGATTTCCAAAATGTTGAAAGGAACTCGAAACATGTCAACCTTGGTTTTGAGAATCTCTCCCGGAGTTTCAGAGATCTGGACGTGAAAGGGTACCAATCTTGTCGGGGATTGGGAACCCTTCGCGAGAATGTCCAAAGTTTCAGTGGGATTTCCAAAATGTTGAAAGGAACTCGAAACATGTCAACCTTGGTTTTGAGAATCTCTCCCGGAGTTTGAGAGATTTGGACGTGAAAGGGTACCAATCTTGTCGGGGATTGGGAACCCTTCGCGAGAATGTCCAAAGTTTCAGCGGGATTTCCAAAATGTTGAAAGGAACTCGAAACATGTCAACCTTGGTTTTGAGAATCTCTCCCGGAGTTTGAGAGATTTGGACGTGAAAGGGTACCAATCTTGTCGGGGATTGGGAACCCTTCGCGACAATGTCCAAAGTTTCAGCGGGATTTCCAAAATGTTGAAAGGAACTCGAAACATGTCAACCTTGGTTTTGAGAATCTCTCCCGGAGTTTGAGAGATTTGGACGTGAAAGGGTACCAATCTTGTCGGGGATTGGGAACCCTTCGCGACAATGTCCAAAGTTTCAGCGGGATTTCCAAAATGTTGAAAGGAACTCGAAACATGTCAACCTTGGTTTTGAGAATCTCTCCCGGAGTTTGAGAGATTTGGACGTGAAAGGGTACCAATCTTGTCGGGGATTGGGAACCCTTCGCGAGAATGTCCAAAGTTTCAGCGGGATTTCCAAAATGTTGAAAGGAACTCGAAACATGTAAACCTTGGTTTTGAGAATCTCTCCCGGAGTTTGAGAGATTTGGACGTGAAAGGGTACCAATCTTGTCGGGGATTGGGAACCCTTCGCGAGAATGTCCAAAGTTTCAGCGGGATTTCCAAAATGTTGAAAGGAACTCGAACCATGTCAACCTTGGTTTTGAGAATCTCTCCCGGAGTTTGAGAGATTTGGACGTGAAAGGGTACCAATCTTGTCGGGGATTGGGCACCCTCCGCCAGAATGTCCAAAGTTTCAGCGGGATTTCCAAAATGTTGAAAGGAACTCGAAACATGTCAACCTTGGTTTTGAGAATCTCTCCCGGAGTTTGAGAGATTTGGACGTGAAAGGGTACCAATCTTGTCGGGGATTTGGAACCCTTCGCGAGAATGTCCAAAGTTTCAGCGGGATTTCCAAAATGTTGAAAGGAACTCGAAACATGTCAACCTTGGTTTTGAGAATCTCTCCCGGAGTTTGAGAGATTTGGACGTGAAAGGGTACCAATCTTGTCGGGGATTGGGAACCCTTCGCGAGAATGTCCAAAGTTTCAGCGGGATTTCCAAAATGTTGAAAGGAACTCGAAACATGTCAACCTTGGTTTTGAGAATCTCTCCCGGAGTTTGAGAGATTTGGACGTGAAAGGGTACCAATCTTGTCGGGGATTGGGAACCCTTCGCGACAATGTCCAAAGTTTCAGCGGGATTTCCAAAATGTTGAAAGGAACTCGAAACATGTCAACCTTGGTTTTGAGAATCTCTCCCGGAGTTTGAGAGATGTGGACGTGAAAGGGTACCAATCTTGTCGGGGATTGGGAACCCTTCGCGAGAATGTCCAAAGTTTCAGTGGGATTTCCAAAATGTTGAAAGGAACTCGAAACATGTCAACCTTGGTTTTGAGAATCTCTCCCGGAGTTTGAGAGATTTGGACGTGAAAGGGTACCAATCTTGTCGGGGATTGGGAACCCTTCGCGAGAATGTCCAAAGTTTCAGCGGGATTTCCAAAATGTTGAAAGGAACTCGAAACATGTCAACCTTGGTTTTGAGAATCTCTCCCGGAGTTTGAGAGATTTGGACGTGAAAGGGTACCAATCTTGTCGGGGATTGGGAACCCTTCGCGACAATGTCCAAAGTTTCAGCGGGATTTCCAAAATGTTGAAAGGAACTGGAACCATGTCAACCTTGGTTTTGAGAATCTCTCCTGGAGTTTGAGAGATTTGGACGTGAAAGGGTACCAATCTTGTCGGGGATTGGGAACCCTTCGCGAGAATGTCCAAAGTTTCAGCGGGATTTCCAAAATGTTGAAAGGAACTCGAAACATGTCAACCTTGGTTTTGAGAATCTCTCCCGGACTTTGAGAGATTTGGACGTGAAAGGGTACCAGTCTTGTCGGGGATTGGGAACCCTTCGCGAGAATGTCCAAAGTTTCAGCGGGATTTCCAAAATGTTGAAAGGAACTCGAAACATGTCAACCTTGGTTTTGAGAATCTCTCCCGGAGTTTGAGAGATTTGGACGTGAAAGGGTACCAATCTTGTCGGGGATTGGGAACCCTTCGCGAGAATGTCCAAAGTTTCAGCGGGATTTCCAAAATGTTGAAAGGAACTCGAAACATGTCAACCTTGGTTTTGAGAATCTCTCCCGGACTTTGAGAGATTTGGACGTGAAAGGGTACCAATCTTGTCGGGGATTGGGAACCCTTCGCGAGAATGTCCAAAGTTTCAGCGGGATTTCCAAAATGTTGAAAGGAACTCGAAACATGTCAACCTTGGTTTTGAGAATCTCTCCCGGAGTTTGAGAGATTTGGACGTGAAAGGGTACCAATCTTGTCGGGGATTGGGAACCCTTCGCGAGAATGTCCAAAGTTTCAGCAGGATTTCCAAAATGTTGAAAGGAACTCGAAACATGTCAACCTTGGTTTTGAGAATCTCTCCCGGAGTTTGAGAGATTTGGACGTGAAAGGGTACCAGTCTTGTAGGGGATCGGGACTCCTTCGCCAGAATGCCCAAAGTTTCAGCGGGATTTCCAAAATGTTGAAAGGAACTCGAAACATGTCAACCTTGGTTTTGAGAATCTCTCCCGGAGTTTGAGAGATTTGGACGTGAAAGGGTACCAATCTTGTCGGGGATTGGGAACCCTTCGCGACAATGTCCAAAGTTTCAGTGGGATTTCCAAAATGTTGAAAGGAACTCGAAACATGTCAACCTTGGTTTTGAGAATCTCTCCCGGAGTTTGAGAGATCTGGACGTGAAAGGGTACCAATCTTGTCGGGGATTGGGAACCCTTCGCGAGAATGTCCAAAGTTTCAGTGGGATTTCCAAAATGTTGAAAGGAACTCGAAACATGTCAACCTTGGTTTTGAGAATCTCTCCCGGACTTTGAGAGATTTGGACGTGAAAGGGTACCAATCTTGTCGGGGATTGGGAACCCTTCGCGAGAATGTCCAAAGTTTCAGCGGGATTTCCAAAATGTTGAAAGGAACTCGAAACATGTCAACCTTGGTTTTGAGAATCTCTCCCGGAGTTTGAGAGATTTGGACGTGAAAGGGTACCAATCTTGTCGGGGATTGGGAACCCTTCGCGACAATGTCCAAAGTTTCAGCGGGATTTCCAAAATGTTGAAAGGAACTGGAACCATGTCAACCTTGGTTTTGAGAATCTCTCCCGGACTTTGAGAGATTTGGACGTGAAAGGGTACCAATCTTGTCGGGGATTGGGAACCCTTCGCGAGAATGTCCAAAGTTTCAGCGGGATTTCCAAAATGTTGAAAGGAACTCGAAACATGTCAACCTTGGTTTTGAGAATCTCTCCCGGAGTTTGAGAGATTTGGACGTGAAAGGGTACCAGTCTTGTCGGGGATTGGGAACCCTTCGCCAGAATGTCCAAAGTTTCAGCGGGATTTCCAAAATGTTGAAAGGAACTCGAAACATGTCAACCTTGGTTTTGAGAATCTCTCCCGGAGTTTGAGAGATTTGGACGTGAAAGGGTACCAATCTTGTCGGGGATTGGGAACCCTTCGCGAGAATGTCCAAAGTTTCAGCGGGATTTCCAAAATGTTGAAAGGAACTCGAAACATGTCAACCTTGGTTTTGAGAATCTCTCCCGGAGTTTGAGAGATTTGGACGTGAAAGGGTACCAATCTTGTCGGGGATTAGGGAACCCTTCGCCAGAATGTCCAAAGTTTCAGTGGGATATCCAAAATGTTGAAAGGAACTCGAAACATGTCAACCTTGGTTTTGAGAATCTCTCCCGGAGTTTGAGAGATTTGGACGTGAAAGGGTACCAATCTTGTCCGGGATTGGGAACCCTAGGCGAGAATGTCCAAAGTTTCAGCGGGATTTCCAAAATGTTGAAAGGAACTCGAAACATGTCAACCTTGGTTTTGAAAATCTCTGCCGGAGTTTGAGAGATTTGGACGTGAAAGGGTACCAATCTTGTCGGGGATTGGGAACCCTTGGCGAGAATTTCCAAAGTTTCAGCGGGATTTCCAAAATGTTGAAAGGAACTCGAACCATGTCAACCTTGGTTTTGAGAATCTCTCCCGGAGTTTGAGAGATTTGGACCTGAAAGGGTACCAATCTTGTCGGGGATTGGGAACCCTCCGCCAGAATGTCCAAAGTTTCAGCGGGATTTCCAAAATGTTGAAAGGAACTCGAAACATGTCAACCTTGGTTTTGAGAATCTCTCCCGGAGTTTGAGAGATTTGGACGTGAAAGGGTACCAATCTTGTCGGGGATTGGGAACCCTTCGCGAGAATGTCCAAAGTTTCAGCGGGATTTCCAAAATGTTGAAAGGAACTCGAAACATGTCAACCTTGGTTTTGAGAATCTCTCCCGGAGTTTGAGAGATTTGGACGTGAAAGGGTACCAATCTTGTCGGGGATTGGGAACCCTTCGCGACAATGTCCAAAGTTTCAGCGGGATTTCCAAAATGTTGAAAGGAACTCGAAACATGTCAGCCTTGGTTTTGAGAATCTCTCCCGGAGTTTGAGAGATTTGGACGTGAAAGGGTACCAATCTTGTCGGGGATTGGGAACCCTTCGCGAGAATGTCCAAAGTTTCAGCGGGATTTCCAAAATGTTGAAAGGAACTCGAAACATGTCAACCTTGGTTTTGAGAATCTCTCCCGGAGTTTGAGAGATTTGGACGTGAAAGGGTACCAATCTTGTCGGGGATTGGGAACCCTTCGCGAGAATGTCCAAAGTTTCAGCGGGATTTCCAAAATGTTGAAAGGAACTCGAAACATGTCAACCTTGGTTTTGAGAATCTCTCCCGGACTTTGAGAGATTTGGACGTGAAAGGGTACCAATCTTGTCGGGGATTGGGAACCCTTCGCGAGAATGTCCAAACTTTCAGCGGGATTTCCAAAATGTTGAAAGGAACTCGAAACATGTCAACCTTGGTTTTGAGAATCTCTCCCGGACTTTGAGAGATTTGGACGTGAAAGGGTACCAATCTTGTCAGGGATTGGGAACCCTTCGCGAGAATGTCCAAAGTTTCAGCGGGATTTCCAAAATGTTGAAAGGAACTCGAAACATGTCAACCTTGGTTTTGAGAATCTCTCCCGGAGTTTGAGAGATTTGGACGTGAAAGGGTACCAGTCTTGTCGGGGATTGGGAACCCTTCGCGAGAATTTCCAAAGTTTCAGCGGGATTTCCAAAATGTTGAAAGGAACTCGAACCATGTCAACCTTGGTTTTGAGAATCTCTCCCGGAGTTTGAGAGATTTGGACGTGAAAGGGTACCAATCTTGTCGGGGATTGGGAACCCTCCGCCAGAATGTCCAAAGTTTCAGCGGGATTTCCAAAGTGTTGAAAGGAACTCGAAACATGTCAACCTTGGTTTTGAGAATCTCTCCCGGAGTTTGAGAGATTTGGACGTGAAAGGGTACCAATCTTGTCGGGGATTGGGAACCCTTCGCGACAATTTCCAAAGTTTCAGCGGGATTTCCAAAATGTTGAAAGGAACTCGAAACATGTCAACCTTGGTTTTGAGAATCTCTCCCGGACTTTGAGAGATTTGGACGTGAAAGGGTACCAATCTTGTCGGGGATTGGGAACCCTTCGCGAGAATGTCCAAAGTTTCAGCGGGATTTCCAAAATGTTGAAAGGAACTCGAAACATGTCAACCTTGGTTTTGAGAATCTCTCCCGGACTTTGAGAGATTTGGATGTGAAAGGGTACCAATCTTGTCGGGGATTGGGAACCCTTCGCGAGAATGCCCAAAGTTTCAGCGGGATTTCCAAAATGTTAAAAGGAACTCGAACCATGTCAACCTTGGTTTTGAGAATCTCTCCCGGACTTTGAGAGATTTGGACGTGAAAGGGTACCAATCTTGTCGGGGATTGGGAATCCTTCTCCAGAATGTCCAAAGTTTCAGTGGGATTTCCAAAATGTTGAAAGGAACTCGAAACATGTCAACCTTGGTTTTGAGAATCTCTCCCGGAGTTTGAGAGATTTGGACGTGAAAGGGTACCAATCTTGTCGGGGATTGGGATCCCTTCGCCAGAATGTCCAAAGTTTCAGCGGGATTTCCAAAATGTTGAAAGGAACTCGAAACATGTCAACCTTGGTTTTGAGAATCTCTCCTGGAGTTTGAGAGATTTGGACGTGAAAGGGTACCAGTCTTGTCGGGGATCGGGAACCCTTCGCCAGAATGTCCAAAGTTTCAGCGGGATTTCCAAAATGTTGAAAGGAACTCGAAACATGTCAACCTTGGTTTTGAGAATCTCTCCCGGAGTTTGAGAGATTTGGACGTGAAAGGGTACCAATCTTGTCGGGGATTGGGAACCCTTCGCCAGAATGTCCAAAGTTTCAGCGGGATTTCCAAAATGTTGAAAGGAACTCGAAACATGTCAGCCTTGGTTTTGAGAATCTCTCCCGGAGTTTGAGAGATTTGGACGTGAAAGGGTACCAATCTTGTCGGGGATTGGGAACCCTTCGCGAGAATGTTCAAAGTTTCAGCGGGATTTCCAAAATGTTGAAAGGAACTCGAAACATGTCAACCTTGGTTTTGAGAATCTCTCCCGGAGTTTGAGAGATTTGGACGTGAAAGGGTACCAATCTTGTCAGGGATTGGGAACCCTTCGCGAGAATGTCCAAAGTTTCAGCGGGATTTCCAAAATGTTGAAAGGAACTCGAAACATGTCAACCTTGGTTTTGAGAATCTCTCCCGGACTTTGAGAGATTTGGACGTGAAAGGGTACCAATCTTGTCGGGGATTGGGAACCCTTCGCGAGAATTTCCAAAGTTTCAGCGGGATTTCCAAAATGTTGAAAGGAACTCGAACCATGTCAACCTTGGTTTTGAGAATCTCTCCCGGAGTTTGAGAGATTTGGACCTGAAAGGGTACCAATCTTGTCGGGGATTGGGAACCCTCCGCCAGAATGTCCAAAGTTTCAGCGGGATTTCCAAAATGTTGAAAGGAACTCGAAACATGTCAACCTTGGTTTTGAGAATCTCTCCCGGACTTTGAGAGATTTGGACGTGAAAGGGTACCAATCTTGTCGGGGATTGGGAACCCTTCGCGAGAATGTCCAAAGTTTCAGCGGGATTTCCAAAATGTTGAAAGGAACTCGAAACATGTCAACCTTGGTTTTGAGAATCTCTCCCGGAGTTTGAGAGATTTGGACGTGAAAGGGTACCAATCTTGTCGGGGATTGGGAACCCTTCGCGACAATGTCCAAAGTTTCAGCGGGATTTCCAAAATGTTGAAAGGAACTCGAAACATGTCAGCCTTGGTTTTGAGAATCTCTCCCGGACTTTGAGAGATTTGGACGTGAAAGGGTACCAATCTTGTCGGGGATTGGGAACCCTTCGCGAGAATGTCCAAAGTTTCAGCGGGATTTCCAAAATGTTGAAAGGAACTCGAAACATGTCAACCTTGGTTTTGAGAATCTCTCCCGGACTTTGAGAGATTTGGATGTGAAAGGGTACCAATCTTGTCGGGGATTGGGAACCCTTCGCGAGAATGCCCAAAGTTTCAGCGGGATTTCCAAAATGTTAAAAGGAACTCGAACCATGTCAACCTTGGTTTTGAGAATCTCTCCCGGACTTTGAGAGATTTGGACGTGAAAGGGTACCAATCTTGTCGGGGATTGGGAATCCTTCTCCAGAATGTCCAAAGTTTCAGTGGGATTTCCAAAATGTTGAAAGGAACTGGAAACATGTCAACCTTGGTTTTGAGAATCTCTCCCGGAGTTTGAGAGATTTGGACGTGAAAGGGTACCAATCTTGTCGGGGATTGGGATCCCTTCGCCAGAATGTCCAAAGTTTCAGCGGGATTTCCAAAATGTTGAAAGGAACTCGAAACATGTCTACCTTGGTTTTGAGAATCTCTCCTGGAGTTTGAGAGATTTGGACGTGAAAGGGTACCAGTCTTGTCGGGGATCGGGAACCCTTCGCGAGAATGTCCAAAGTTTCAGCGGGATTTCCAAAATGTTGAAAGGAACTCGAAACATGTCAACCTTGGTTTTGAGAATCTCTCCCGGAGTTTGAGAGATTTGGACGTGAAAGGGTACCAATCTTGTCGGGGATTGGGAACCCTTCGCGAGAATGTCCAAAGTTTCAGCGGGATTTCCAAAATGTTGAAAGGAACTCGAAACATGTCAGCCTTGGTTTTGAGAATCTCTCCCGGAGTTTGAGAGATTTGGACGTGAAAGGGTACCAATCTTGTCGGGGATTGGGAACCCTTCGCGAGAATGTTCAAAGTTTCAGCGGGATTTCCAAAATGTTGAAAGGAACTCGAAACATGTCAACCTTGGTTTTGAGAATCTCTCCCGGAGTTTGAGAGATTTGGACGTGAAAGGGTACCAATCTTGTCAGGGATTGGGAACCCTTCGCGAGAATGTCCAAAGTTTCAGCGGGATTTCCAAAATGTTGAAAGGAACTCGAAACATGTCAACCTTGGTTTTGAGAATCTCTCCCGGAGTTTGAGAGATTTGGACGTGAAAGGGTACCAATCTTGTCGGGGATTGGGAACCCTTCGCGAGAATTTCCAAAGTTTCAGCGGGATTTCCAAAATGTTGAAAGGAACTCGAACCATGTCAACCTTGGTTTTGAGAATCTCTCCCGGAGTTTGAGAGATTTGGACCTGAAAGGGTACCAATCTTGTCGGGGATTGGGAACCCTCCGCCAGAATGTCCAAAGTTTCAGCGGGATTTCCAAAATGTTGAAAGGAACTCGAAACATGTCAACCTTGGTTTTGAGAATCTCTCCCGGACTTTGAGAGATTTGGACGTGAAAGGGTACCAATCTTGTCGGGGATTGGGAACCCTTCGCGAGAATGTCCAAAGTTTCAGCGGGATTTCCAAAATGTTGAAAGGAACTCGAAACATGTCAACCTTGGTTTTGAGAATCTCTCCCGGAGTTTGAGAGATTTGGACGTGAAAGGGTACCAATCTTGTCGGGGATTGGGAACCCTTCGCGACAATGTCCAAAGTTTCAGCGGGATTTCCAAAATGTTGAAAGGAACTCGAAACATGTCAGCCTTGGTTTTGAGAATCTCTCCCGGACTTTGAGAGATTTGGACGTGAAAGGGTACCAATCTTGTCGGGGATTGGGAACCCTTCGCGAGAATGTCCAAAGTTTCAGCGGGATTTCCAAAATGTTAAAAGGAACTCAAAACATGTCAACCTTGGTTTTGAGAATCTCTCCCGGAGTTTGAGAGATTTGGACGTGAAAGGGTACCAATCTTGTCGGGGATTGGGAACCCTTCGCGACAATGTCCAAAGTTTCAGCGGGATTTCCAAAATGTTGAAAGGAACTCGAAACATGTCAACCTTGGTTTTGAGAATCTCTCCCGGACTTTGAGAGATTTGGACGTGAAAGGGTACCAATCTTGTCGGGGATTGGGAACCCTTCGCGAGAATGTCCAAAGTTTCAGCGGGATTTCCAAAATGTTGAAAGGAACTCGAAACATGTCAGCCTTGGTTTTGAGAATCTCTCCCGGAGTTTGAGAGATTTGGACGTGAAAGGGTACCAATCTTGTCGGGGATTGGGAACCCTTCGCGAGAATGTCCAAAGTTTCAGCGGGATTTCCAAAATGTTGAAAGGAACTCGAAACATGTCAACCTTGGTTTTGAGAATCTCTCCCGGACTTTGAGAGATTTGGACGTGAAAGGGTACCAATCTTGTCGGGGATTGGGAACCCTTCGCGAGAATGTCCAAAGTTTCAGCGGGATTTCCAAAATGTTGAAAGGAACTCGAAACATGTCAACCTTGGTTTTGAGAATCTCTCCCGGAGTTTGAGAGATTTGGACGTGAAAGGGTACCAATCTTGTCGGGGATTGGGAACCCTTCGCCAGAATGTCCAAACTTTCAGCGGGATTTCCAAAATGTTGAAAGGAACTCGAAACATGTCAACCTTGGTTTTGAGAATCTCTCCCGGACTTTGAGAGATTTGGATGTGAAAGGGTACCAATCTTGTCGGGGATTGGGAACCCTTCTCGAGAATGCCCAAAGTTTCAGCGGGATTTCCAAAATGTTAAAAGGAACTCGAAACATGTCAACCTTGGTTTTGAGAATCTCTCCCGGAGTTTGAGAGATTTGGACGTGAAAGGGTACCAATCTTGTCGGGGATTGGGAACCCTTCGCGAGAATGTCCAAAGTTTCAGCGGGATTTCCAAAATGTTGAAAGGAACTCGAAACATGTCAACCTTGGTTTTGAGAATCTCTCCCGGAGTTTGAGAGATTTGGACGTGAAAGGGTACCAATCTTGTCGGGGATTGGGAACCCTTCGCGAGAATGTCCAAAGTTTCAGCGGGATTTCCAAAATGTTGAAAGGAACTCGAAACATGTCAACCTTGGTTTTGAGAATCTCTCCCGGACTTTGAGAGATTTGGATGTGAAAGGGTACCAATCTTGTCGGGGATTGGGAACCCTTCGCGAGAATGCCCAAAGTTTCAGCGGGATTTCCAAAATGTTAAAAGGAACTCGAACCATGTCAACCTTGGTTTTGAGAATCTCTCCCGGACTTTGAGAGATTTGGACGTGAAAGGGTACCAATCTTGTCGGGGATTGGGAATCCTTCGCCAGAATGTCCAAAGTTTCAGTGGGATTTCCAAAATGTTGAAAGGAACTCGAAACATGTCAACCTTGGTTTTGAGAATCTCTCCAGGAGTTTGAGAGATTTGGACGTGAAAGGGTACCAATCTTGTCGGGGATTGGGATCCCTTCGCCAGAATGTCCAAAGTTTCAGCGGGATTTCCAAAATGTTGAAAGGAACTCGAAACATGTCAACCTTGGATTTGAGAATCTCTCCTGGAGTTTGAGAGATTTGGACGTGAAAGGGTACCAGTCTTGTCGGGGATCGGGAACCCTTCGCGAGAATGTCTAAAGTTTCAGCGGGATTTCCAAAATGTTGAAAGGAACTCGAAACATGTCAACCTTGGTTTTGAGAATCTCTCCCGGAGTTTGAGAGATTTGGACGTGAAAGGGTACCAATCTTGTCGGGGATTGGGAACCCTTCGCGAGAATGTCCAAAGTTTCAGCGGGATTTCCAAAATGTTGAAAGGAACTCGAAACATGTCAGCCTTGGTTTTGAGAATCTCTCCCGGACTTTGAGAGATTTGGACGTGAAAGGGTACCAATCTTGTCGGGGATTGGGAATCCTTCGCCAGAATGTCCAAAGTTTCAGTGGGATTTCCAAAATGTTGAAAGGAACTCGAAACATGTCAACCTTGGTTTTGAGAATCTCTCCCGGAGTTTGAGAGATTTGGACGTGAAAGGGTACCAATCTTGTCGGGGATTGGGATCCCTTCGCCAGAATGTCCAAAGTTTCAGCGGGATTTCCAAAATGTTGAAAGGAACTCGAAACATGTCAACCTTGGTTTTGAGAATCTCTCCCGGAGTTTGAGAGATTTGGACGTGAAAGGGTACCAGTCTTGTCGGGGATCGGGAACCCTTCGCGAGAATGTCTAAAGTTTCAGCGGGATTTCCAAAATGTTGAAAGGAACTCGAAACATGTCAACCTTGGTTTTGAGAATCTCTCCCGGAGTTTGAGAGATTTGGACGTGAAAGGGTACCAATCTTGTCGGGGATTGGGAACCCTTCGCGAGAATGTCCAAAGTTTCAGCGGGATTTCCAAAATGTTGAAAGGAACTCGAAACATGTCAGCCTTGGTTTTGAGAATCTCTCCCGGAGTTTGAGAGATTTGGACGTGAAAGGGTACCAATCTTGTCGGGGATTGGGAACCCTTCGCGAGAATGTTCAAAGTTTCAGCGGGATTTCCAAAATGTTGAAAGGAACTCGAAACATGTCAACCTTGGTTTTGAGAATCTCTCCCGGAGTTTGAGAGATTTGGACGTGAAAGGGTACCAATCTTGTCAGGGATTGGGAACCCTTCGCGAGAATGTCCAAAGTTTCAGCGGGATTTCCAAAATGTTGAAAGGAACTCGAAACATGTCAACCTTGGTTTTGAGAATCTCTCCCGGACTTTGAGAGATTTGGACGTGAAAGGGTACCAATCTTGTCGGGGATTGGGAACCCTTCGCGAGAATTTCCAAAGTTTCAGCGGGATTTCCAAAATGTTGAAAGGAACTCGAACCATGTCAACCTTGGTTTTGAGAATCTCTCCCGGAGTTTGAGAGATTTGGACCTGAAAGGGTACCAATCTTGTCGGGGATTGGGAACCCTCCGCCAGAATGTCCAAAGTTTCAGCGGGATTTCCAAAATGTTGAAAGGAACTCGAAACATGTCAACCTTGGTTTTGAGAATCTCTCCCGGACTTTGAGAGATTTGGACGTGAAAGGGTACCAATCTTGTCGGGGATTGGGAACCCTTCGCGAGAATGTCCAAAGTTTCAGCGGGATTTCCAAAATGTTGAAAGGAACTCGAAACATGTCAACCTTGGTTTTGAGAATCTCTCCCGGAGTTTGAGAGATTTGGACGTGAAAGGGTACCAATCTTGTCGGGGATTGGGAACCCTTCGCGACAATGTCCAAAGTTTCAGCGGGATTTCCAAAATGTTGAAAGGAACTCGAAACATGTCAGCCTTGGTTTTGAGAATCTCTCCCGGAGTTGGAGAGATTTGGACGTGAAAGGGTACCAATCTTGTCGGGGATTGGGAACCCTTCGCGAGAATGTCCAAAGTTTCAGCGGGATTTCCAAAATGTTGAAAGGAACTCGAAACATGTCAACCTTGGTTTTGAGAATCTCTCCCGGAGTTTGAGAGATTTGGACGTGAAAGGGTACCAATCTTGTCGGGGATTGGGAACCCTTCGCGAGAATGTCCAAAGTTTCAGCGGGATTTCCAAAATGTTGAAAGGAACTCGAAACATGTCAACCTTGGTTTTGAGAATCTCTCCCGGAGTTTGAGAGATTTGGACGTGAAAGGGTACCAATCTTGTCGGGGATTGGGAACCCTTCGCGAGAATTTCCAAAGTTTCAGCGGGATTTCCAAAATGTTGAAAGGAACTCGAAACATGTCAGCCTTGGTTTTTAGAATCTCTCCCGGAGTTTGAGAGATTTGGACGTGAAAGGGTACCAATCTTGTCGGGGATTGGGAACCCTTCGCGAGAATGTCCAAAGTTTCAGCGGGATTTCCAAAATGTTGAAAGGAACTCGAAACATGTCAACCTTGGTTTTGAGAATCTCTCCCGGACTTTGAGAGATTTGGACGTGAAAGGGTACCAATCTTGTCGGGGATTGGGAACCCTTCGCGAGAATGTCCAAAGTTTCAGCGGGATTTCCAAAATGTTGAAAGGAACTCGAAACATGTCAACCTTGGTTTTGAGAATCTCTCCCGGAGTTTGAGAGATTTGGACGTGAAAGGGTACCAATCTTGTCGGGGATTGGGAACCCTTCGCCAGAATGTCCAAAGTTTCAGCGGGATTTCCAAATGTTGAAAGGAACTCGAAACATGTCAACCTTGGTTTTGAGAATCTCTCCCGGAGTTTGAGAGATTTGCACGTGAAAGGGTACCAGTCTTGTCGGGGATTGTGAACCCTTCGCCAGAATGTCCAAAGTTTCAGCGGGATTTCCAAAATGTTGAAAGGAACTCGAAACATGTCAACCTTGGTTTTGAGAATCTCTCCCGGAGTTTGAGAGATTTGGATGTGAAAGGGTACAAATCTTGTCGGGGATTGGGAACCCTTCGCGAGAATGCCCAAAGTTTCAGCGGGATTTCCAAAATGTTAAAAGGAACTCGAAACATGTCAACCTTGGTTTTGAGAATCTCTCCCGGACTTTGAGAGATTTGGACGTGAAAGGGTACCAATCTTGTCGGGGATTGGGAATCCTTCGCCAGAATGTCCAAAGTTTCAGTGGGATTTCCAAAATGTTGAAAGGAACTCGAAACATGTCAACCTTGGTTTTGAGAATCTCTCCCGGAGTTTGAGAGATTTGGACGTGAAAGGGTACCAATCTTGTCGGGGATTGGGATCCCTTCGCCAGAATGTCCAAAGTTTCAGCGGGATTTCCAAAATGTTGAAAGGAACTCGAAACATGTCAGCCTTGGTTTTGAGAATCTCTCCCGGAGTTTGAGAGATTTGGACGTGAAAGGGTACCAATCTTGTCGGGGATTGGGAACCCTTCTCGAGAATGTCCAAAGTTTCAGCGGGATTTCCAAAATGTTGAAAGGAACTCGAAACATGTCAACCTTGGTTTTGAGAATCTCTCCCGGACTTTGAGAGATTTGGACGTGAAACGGTACCAATCTTGTCGGGGATTGGGAACCCTTCGCGAGAATGTTCAAAGTTTCAGCGGGATTTCCAAAATGTTGAAAGGAACTCGAAACATGTCAACCTTGGTTTTGAGAATCTCTCCCGGAGTTTGAGAGATTTGGATGTGAAAGGGTACAAATCTTGTCGGGGATTGGGAACCCTTCGCGAGAATGCCCAAAGTTTCAGCGGGATTTCCAAAATGTTAAAAGGAACTCGAAACATGTCAACCTTGGTTTTGAGAATCTCTCCCGGACTTTGAGAGATTTGGACGTGAAAGGGTACCAATCTTGTCGGGGATTGGGAATCCTTCGCCAGAATGTCCAAAGTTTCAGTGGGATTTCCAAAATGTTGAAAGGAACTCGAAACATGTCAACCTTGGTTTTGAGAATCTCTCCCGGAGTTTGAGAGATTTGGACGTGAAAGGGTACCAATCTTGTCGGGGATTGGGATCCCTTCGCCAGAATGTCCAAAGTTTCAGCGGGATTTCCAAAATGTTGAAAGGAACTCGAAACATGTCAGCCTTGGTTTTGAGAATCTCTCCCGGAGTTTGAGAGATTTGGACGTGAAAGGGTACCAATCTTGTCGGGGATTGGGAACCCTTCTCGAGAATGTCCAAAGTTTCAGCGGGATTTCCAAAATGTTGAAAGGAACTCGAAACATGTCAACCTTGGTTTTGAGAATCTCTCCCGGACTTTGAGAGATTTGGACGTGAAACGGTACCAATCTTGTCGGGGATTGGGAACCCTTCGCGAGAATGTTCAAAGTTTCAGCGGGATTTCCAAAATGTTGAAAGGAACTCGAAACATGTCAACCTTGGTTTTGAGAATCTCTCCCGGACTTTGAGAGATTTGGACGTGAAAGGGTACCAATCTTGTCGGGGATTGGGAACCCTTCGCGAGAATGTCCAAAGTTTCAGCGGGATTTCCAAAATGTTGAAAGGAACTCGAAACATGTCAACCTTGGTTTTGAGAATCTCTCCCGGAGTTTGAGAGATTTGGACGTGAAAGGGTACCAATCTTGTCAGGGATTGGGAACCCTTCGCGAGAATGTCCAAAGTTTCAGCGGGATTTCCAAAATGTTGAAAGGAACTCGAAACATGTCAACCTTGGTTTTGAGAATCTCTCCCGGACTTTGAGAGATTTGGACGTGAAAGGGTACCAATCTTGTCGGGGATTGGGAACCCTTCGCGAGAATTTCCAAAGTTTCAGCGGGATTTCCAAAATGTTGAAAGGAACTCGAAACATGTCAACCTTGGTTTTGAGAATCTCTCCCGGAGTTTGAGAGATTTGGACGTGAAAGGGTACCAATCTTGTCGGGGATTGGGAACCCTCCGCCAGAATGTCCAAAGTTTCAGCGGGATTTCCAAAATGTTGAAAGGAACTCGAAACATGTCAACCTTGGTTTTGAGAATCTCTCCCGGACTTTGAGAGATTTGGACGTGAAAGGGTACCAATCTTGTCGGGGATTGGGAACCCTTCGCGAGAATGTCCAAAGTTTCAGCGGGATTTCCAAAATGTTGAAAGGAACTCGAAACATGTCAACCTTGGTTTTGAGAATCTCTCCCGGAGTTTGAGAGATTTGGACGTGAAAGGGTACCAATCTTGTCGGGGATTGGGAACCCTTCGCGACAATGTCCAAAGTTTCAGCGGGATTTCCAAAATGTTGAAAGGAACTCGAAACATGTCAGCCTTGGTTTTGAGAATCTCTCCCGGAGTTTGAGAGATTTGGACGTGAAAGGGTACCAATCTTGTCCGGGATTGGGAACCCTTCGCGAGAATGTCCAAAGTTTCAGCGGGATTTCCAAAATGTTGAAAGGAACTCGAAACATGTCAACCTTGGTTTTGAGAATCTCTCCCGGAGTTTGAGAGATTTGGACGTGAAAGGGTACCAATCTTGTCGGGGATTGGGAACCCTTCGCGAGAATTTCCAAAGTTTCAGCGGGATTTCCAAAATGTTGAAAGGAACTCGAACCATGTCAACCTTGGTTTTGAGAATCTCTCCCGGAGTTTGAGAGATTTGGACCTGAAAGGGTACCAATCTTGTCGGGGATTGGGAACCCTCCGCGAGAATGTCCAAAGTTTCAGCGGGATTTCCAAAATGTTGAAAGGAACTCGAAACATGTCAACCTTGGTTTTGAGAATCTCTCACGGAGTTTGAGAGATTTGGACGTGACAGGGTACCAATCTTGTCGGGGATTGGGAACCCTTCGCCAGAATGTCCAAAGTTTCAGCGGGATTTCCAAAATGTTGAAAGGAACTCGAAACATGTCAACCTTGGTTTTGAGAATCTCTCCCGGACTTTGAGAGATTTGGACGTGAAAGGGTACCAATCTTGTCGGGGATTGGGAACCCTTCGCGAGAATGTCCAAAGTTTCAGCGGGATTTCCAAAATGTTGAAAGGAACTCGAAACATGTCAACCTTGGTTTTGAGAATCTCTCCCGGACTTTGAGAGATTTGGACGTGAAAGGGTACCAATCTTGTCGGGGATCTAGAACCCTCCGCCAGAATGTCCAAAGTTTCAGCGGGATTTCCAAAATGTTGAAAGGAACTCGAAACATGTCAACCTTGGTTTTGAGAATCTCTCCCGGAGTTTGAGAGATTTGGACGTGAAAGGGTACCAATCTTGTCAGGGATTGGGAACCCTTCGCGAGAATGTCCAAAGTTTCAGCGGGATTTCCAAAATGTTGAAAGGAACTCGAAACATGTCAACCTTGGTTTTGAGAATCTCTCCCGGACTTTGAGAGATTTGGACGTGAAAGGGTACCAATCTTGTCGGGGATTGGGAACCCTTCGCGAGAATTTCCAAAGTTTCAGCGGGATTTCCAAAATGTTGAAAGGAACTCGAAACATGTCAACCTTGGTTTTGAGAATCTCTCCCGGACTTTGAGAGATTTGGACCTGAAAGGGTACCAATCTTGTCGGGGATTGGGAACCCTCCGCCAGAATGTCCAAAGTTTCAGCGGGATTTCCAAAATGTTGAAAGGAACTCGAAACATGTCAACCTTGGTTTTGAGAATCTCTCCCGGACTTTGAGAGATTTGGACGTGAAAGGGTACCAATCTTGTCGGGGATTGGGAACCCTTCGCGAGAATGTCCAAAGTTTCAGCGGGATTTCCAAAATGTTGAAAGGAACTCGAAACATGTCAACCTTGGTTTTGAGAATCTCTCCCGGAGTTTGAGAGATTTGGACGTGAAAGGGTACCAATCTTGTCGGGGATTGGGAACCCTTCGCGACAATGTCCAAAGTTTCAGCGGGATTTCCAAAATGTTGAAAGGAACTCGAAACATGTCAGCCTTGGTTTTGAGAATCTCTCCCGGAGTTTGAGAGATTTGGACCTGAAAGGGTACCAATCTTGTCCGGGATTGGGAACCCTTCGCGAGAATGTCCAAAGTTTCAGCGGGATTTCCAAAATGTTGAAAGGAACTCGAAACATGTCAACCTTGGTTTTGAGAATCTCTCCCGGAGTTTGAGAGATTTGGACGTGAAAGGGTACCAATCTTGTCGGGGATTGGGAACCCTTCGCGAGAATGTCCAAAGTTTCAGCGGGATTTCCAAAATGTTGAAAGGAACTCGAAACATGTCAACCTTGGTTTTGAGAATCTCTCCCGGACTTTGAGAGATTTGGACGTGAAAGGGTACCAATCTTGTCGGGGATTGGGAACCCTTCGCGAGAATGTCCAAAGTTTCAGCGGGATTTCCAAAATGTTGAAAGGAACTCGAAACATGTCAACCTTGGTTTTGAGAATCTCTCCCGGAGTTTGAGAGATTTGGACGTGAAAGGGTACCAATCTTGTCGGGGATTGGGAACCCTTCGCGAGAATGTCCAAAGTTTCAGCGGGATTTCCAAAATGTTGAAAGGAACTCGAAACATGTCAACCTTGGTTTTGAGAATCTCTCCCGGAGTTTGAGAGATTTGGACGTGAAAGGGTACCAATCTTGTCGGGGATTGGGAACCCTTCGCGAGAATTTCCAAAGTTTCAGCGGGATTTCCAAAATGTTGAAAGGAACTCGAACCATGTCAACCTTGGTTTTGAGAATCTCTCCCGGAGTTTGAGAGATTTGGACCTGAAAGGGTACCAATCTTGTCGGGGATTGGGAACCCTCCGCCAGAATGTCCAAAGTTTCAGCGGGATTTCCAAAATGTTGAAAGGAACTCGAAACATGTCAACCTTGGTTTTGAGAATCTCTCCCGGAGTTTGAGAGATTTGGACGTGACAGGGTACCAATCTTGTCGGGGATTGGGAACCCTTCGCCAGAATGTCCAAAGTTTCAGCGGGATTTCCAAAATGTTGAAAGGAACTCGAACCATGTCAACCTTGGTTTTGAGAATCTCTCCCGGACTTTGAGAGATTTGGACGTGAAAGGGTACCAATCTTGTCGGGGATTGGGAACCCTTCGCGAGAATGTCCAAAGTTTCAGCGGGATTTCCAAAATGTTGAAAGGAACTCGAAACATGTCAACCTTGGTTTTGAGAATCTCTCCCGGACTTTGAGAGATTTGGACGTGAAAGGGTACCAATCTTGTCGGGGATTGGGAACCCTCCGCCAGAATGTCCAAAGTTTCAGCGGGATTTCCAAAATGTTGAAAGGATCTCGAAACATGTCAACCTTGGTTTTGAGAATCTCTCCCGGACTTTGAGAGATTTGGACGTGAAAGGGTACCAATCTTGTCAGGGATTGGGAACCCTTCGCGAGAATGTCCAAAGTTTCAGCGGGATTTCCAAAATGTTGAAAGGAACTCGAAACATGTCAACCTTGGTTTTGAGAATCTCTCCCGGACTTTGAGAGATTTGGACGTGAAAGGGTACCAATCTTGTCGGGGATTGGGAACCCTTCGCGAGAATTTCCAAAGTTTCAGCGGGATTTCCAAAATGTTGAAAGGAACTCGAAACATGTCAACCTTGGTTTTGAGAATCTCTCCCGGAGTTTGAGAGATTTGGACCTGAAAGGGTACCAATCTTGTCGGGGATTGGGAACCCTCCGCCAGAATGTCCAAAGTTTCAGCGGGATTTCCAAAATGTTGAAAGGAACTCGAAACATGTCAACCTTGGTTTTGAGAATCTCTCCCGGACTTTGAGAGATTTGGACGTGAAAGGGTACCAATCTTGTCGGGGATTGGGAACCCTTCGCGAGAATGTCCAAAGTTTCAGCGGGATTTCCAAAATGTTGAAAGGAACTCGAAACATGTCAACCTTGGTTTTGAGAATCTCTCCCGGAGTTTGAGAGATTTGGACGTGAAAGGGTACCAATCTTGTCGGGGATTGGGAACCCTTCGCGACAATGTCCAAAGTTTCAGCGGGATTTCCAAAATGTTGAAAGGAACTCGAAACATGTCAGCCTTGGTTTTGAGAATCTCTCCCGGAGTTTGAGAGATTTGGACGTGAAAGGGTACCAATCTTGTCGGGGATTGGGAAGACTTCGCGAGAATGTCCAAAGTTTCAGCGGGATTTCCAAAATGTTGAAAGGAACTCGAAACATGTCAACCTTGGTTTTGAGAATCTCTCCCGGAGTTTGAGAGATTTGGACGTGAAAGGGTACCAATCTTGTCGGGGATTGGGAACCCTTCGCGAGAATGTCCAAAGTTTCAGCGGGATTTCCAAAATGTTGAAAGGAACTCGAAACATGTCAACCTTGGTTTTGAGAATCTCTCCCGGACTTTGAGAGATTTGGACGTGAAAGGGTACCAATCTTGTCGGGGATTGGGAACCCTTCGCGAGAATGTCCAAAGTTTCAGCGGGATTTCCAAAATGTTGAAAGGAACTCGAAACATGTCAACCTTGGTTTTGAGAATCTCTCCCGGAGTTTGAGAGATTTGGACGTGAAAGGGTACCAATCTTGTCAGGGATTGGGAACCCTTCGCGAGAATGTCCAAAGTTTCAGCGGGATTTCCAAAATGTTGAAAGGAACTCGAAACATGTCAAGCTTGGTTTTGAGAATCTCTCCCGGAGTTTGAGAGATTTGGACGTGAAAGGGTACCAATCTTGTCGGGGATTGGGAACCCTTCGCAAGAATTTCCAAAGTTTCAGCGGGATTTCCAAAATGTTGAAAGGAACTCGAACCATGTCAACCTTGGTTTTGAGAATCTCTCCCGGAGTTTGAGAGATTTGGACGTGAAAGGGTACCAATCTTGTCGGGGATTGGGAACCCTCCGCCAGAATGTCCAAAGTTTCAGCGGGATTTCCAAAATGTTGAAAGGAACTCGAAACATGTCAACCTTGGTTTTGAGAATCTCTCCCGGAGTTTGAGAGATTTGGACGTGACAGGGTACCAATCTTGTCGGGGATTGGGAACCCTTCGCCAGAATGTCCAAAGTTTCAGCGGGATTTCCAAAATGTTGAAAGGAACTCGAACCATGTCAACCTTGGTTTTGAGAATCTCTCCCGGACTTTGAGAGATTTGGACGTGAAAGGGTACCAATCTTGTCGGGGATTGGGAACCCTTCGCGAGAATGTCCAAAGTTTCAGCGGGATTTCCAAAATGTTGAAAGGAACTCGAAACATGTCAACCTTGGTTTTGAGAATCTCTCCCGGAGTTTGAGAGATTTGGACGTGAAAGGGTACCAATCTTGTCGGGGATTGGGAACCCTTCGCCAGAATGTCCAAAGTTTCAGCGGGATTTCCGAAATGTTGAAAGGAACTCGAAACATGTCAACCTTGGTTTTGAGAATCTCTCCCGGACTTTGAGAGATTTGGACGTGAAAGGGTACCAATCTTGTCGGGGATCTAGAACCCTCCGCCAGAATGTCCAAAGTTTCAGCGGGATTTCCAAAATGTTGAAAGGAACTCGAAACATGTCAACCTTGGTTTTGAGAATCTCTCCCGGACTTTGAGAGATTTGGACGTGAAAGGGTACCAATCTTGTCGGGGATCTAGAACCCTCCGCCAGAATGTCCAAAGTTTCAGCGGGATTTCCAAAATGTTGAAAGGAACTCGAAACATGTCAACCTTGGTTTTGAGAATCTCTCCCGGACTTTGAGAGATTTGGACGTGAAAGGGTACCAATCTTGTCAGGGATTGGGAACCCTTCGCGAGAATGTCCAAAGTTTCAGCGGGATTTCCAAAATGTTGAAAGGAACTGGAACCATGTCAACCTTGGTTTTGAGAATCTCTCCCGGAGTTTGAGAGATTTGGACGTGAAAGGGTACCAATCTTGTCGGGGATTGGGAACCCTTCGCGAGAATGTCCAAAGTTTCAGCGGGATTTCCAAAATGTTGAAAGGAACTGGAACCATGTCAACCTTGGTTTTGAGAATCTCTCCCGGACTTTGAGAGATTTGGACGTGAAAGGGTACCAATCTTGTCGGGGACTGGGAACCCTTCGCGAGAATGTCCAAAGTTTCAGCGGGATTTCCAAAATGTTGAAAGGAACTCGAAACATGTCAACCTTGGTTTTGAGAATCTCTCCCGGAGTTTGAGAGATTTGGACGTGAAAGGGTACCAGTCTTGTCGGGGATCGGGAACCCTTCGCGAGAATGTCCAAAGTTTCAGCGGGATTTCCAAAATGTTGAAAGGAACTCGAAACATGTCAACCTTGGTTTTGAGAATCTCTCCCGGACTTTGAGAGATTTGGACCTGAAAGGGTACCAATCTTGTCGGGGATTGGGAACCCTTCGCGAGAATGCCCAAAGTTTCAGCGGGATTTCCAAAATGTTGAAAGGAACTCGAAACATGTCAGCCTTGGTTTTGAGAATCTCTCCCGGAGTTTGAGAGATTTGGATGTGAAAGGGTACCAATCTTGTCGGGGATTGGGAACCCTTCGCGAGAATGTCCAAAGTTTCAGCGGGATTTCCAAAATGTTGAAAGGAACTCGAAACATGTCAACCTTGGTTTTGAGAATCTCTCCCGGAGTTTGAGAGATTTGGACGTGAAAGGGTACCAATCTTGTCGGGGATTGGGAACCCTTCGCGAGAATGTCCAAAGTTTCAGCGGGATTTCCAAAATGTTGAAAGGAACTCGAACCATGTCAACCTTGGTTTTGAGAATCTCTCCCGGAGTTTGAGAGATTTGGACGTGAAAGGGTACCAATCTTGTCGGGGATTGGGAACCCTTCGCCAGAATGTCCAAACTTTCAGCGGGATTTCCAAATGTTGAAAGGAACTCGAAACATGTCAACCTTGGTTTTGAGAATCTCTCCCGGAGTTGGAGAGATTTGGACGTGAAAGGGTACCAATCTTGTCGGGGATTGGGAACCCTTCGCGAGAATGTCCAAAGTTTCAGCGGGATTTCCAAAATGTTGAAAGGAACTCGAAACATGTCAACCTTGGTTTTGAGAATCTCTCCCGGACTTTGAGAGATTTGGACGTGAAAGGGTACCAATCTTGTCGGGGACTGGGAACCCTTCGCGAGATTGTCCAAAGTTTCAGCGGGATTTCCAAAATGTTGAAAGGAACTCGAAACATGTCAACCTTGGTTTTGAGAATCTCTCCCGGACTTTGAGAGATTTGGACGTGAAAGGGTACCAATCTTGTCGGGGATTGGGAACCCTTCACGAGAATGTCCAAAGTTTCAGCGGGATTTCCAAAATGTTGAAAGGAACTCGAAACATGTCAACCTTGGTTTTGAGAATCTCTCCCGGAGTTTGAGAGATTTGGACGTGAAAGGGTACCAATCTTGTCGGGGATTGGGAACCCTTCGCGAGAATGTCCAAAGTTTCAGCGGGATTTCCAAAATGTTGAAAGGAACTCGAAACATGTCAACCTTGGTTTTGAGAATCTCTCCCGGAGTTTGAGAGATTTGGACGTGAAAGGGTACCAATCTTGTCGGGGATTGGGAACCCTTCGCCAGAATGTCCAAAGTTTCAGCGGGATTTCCAAAATGTTGAAAGGAACTCGAAACATGTCAACCTTGGTTTTGAGAATCTCTCCCGGAGTTTGAGAGATTTGGACGTGAAAGGGTACCAGTCTTGTCGGGGATCGGGAACCCTTCGCGAGAATGTCCAAAGTTTCAGCGGGATTTCCAAAATGTTGAAAGGAACTCGAAACATGTCAACCTTGGTTTTGAGAATCTCTCCCGGAGTTTGAGAGATTTGGACGTGAAAGGGTACCAATCTTGTCGGGGATTGGGAACCCTTCGCGAGAATGTCCAAAGTTTCAGCGGGATTTCCAAAATGTTGAAAGGAACTCGAAACATGTCAACCTTGGTTTTGAGAATCTCTCCCGGAGTTTGAGAGATTTGGACGTGAAAGGGTACCAATCCTGTCGGGGATTGGGAACCCTTCGCGAGAATGTCCAAAGTTTCAGCGGGATTTCCAAAATGTTGAAAGGAACTCGAACCATGTCAACCTTGGTTTTGAGAATCTCTCCCGGAGTTTGAGAGATTTGGACGTGAAAGGGTACCAATCTTGTCGGGGATTGGGAACCCTTCGCGACAATGTCCAAAGTTTCAGCAGGATTTCCAAAATGTTGAAAGGAACTCGAACCATGTCAACCTTGGTTTTGAGAATCTCTCCCGGAGTTTGAGAGATTTGGACGTGAAAGGGTACCAATCTTGTCGGGGATTGGGAACCCTTTGCGAGAATGTCCAAAGTTTCAGCGGGATTTCCAAAATGTTGAAAGGAACTCGAACCATGTCAACCTTGGTTTTGAGAATCTCTCCCGGAGTTTGAGAGATTTGGACGTGAAAGGGTACCAGTCTTGTCGGGGATTGGGAACCCTTCGCGAGAATGTCCAAAGTTTCAGCGGGATTTCCAAAATGTTGAAAGGAACTCGAAACATGTCAACCTTGGTTTTGAGAATCTCTCCCGGAGTTTGAGAGATTTGGACGTGAAAGGGTACCAATCTTGTTGGGGATTGGGAACCCTTCGCGAGAATGTCCAAAGTTTCAGCGGGATTTCCAAAATGTTGAAAGGAACTCGAAACATGTCAACCTTGGTTTTGAGAATCTCTCCCGGAGTTTGAGAGATTTGGACGTGAAAGGGTACCAATCTTGTCGGGGATTGGGAACCCTTCGCGAGAATGCCCAAAGTTTCAGCGGGATTTCCAAAATGTTGAAAGGAACTCGAACCATGTCAACCTTGGTTTTGAGAATCTCTCCCGGAGTTTGAGAGATTTGGACATGAAAGGGTACCAATCTTGTCGGGGATTGGGAACCCTTCGCGACAATGTCCAAAGTTTCAGTGGGATTTCCAAAATGTTGAAAGGAACTCGAAACATGTCAACCTTGGTTTTGAGAATCTCTCCCGGAGTTTGAGAGATTTGGACGTGAAAGGGTACCAATCTTGTCGGGGATTGGGAACCCTTCACGAGAATGTCCAAAGTTTCAGCGGGATTTCCAAAATGTTGAAAGGAACTCGAAACATGTCAACCTTGGTTTTGAGAATCTCTCCCGGACTTTGAGAGATTTGGACGTGAAAGGGTACCAATCTTGTCGGGGATTGGGAACCCTTCGCGAGAATGTCCAAAGTTTCAGCGGGATTTCCAAAATGTTGAAAGGAACTCGAAACATGTCAACCTTGGTTTTGAGAATCTCTCCCGGAGTTTGAGAGATTTGGACGTGAAAGGGTACCAATCTTGTCGGGGATTGGGAACCCTTCGCCAGAATGTCCAAAGTTTCAGCGGGATTTCCAAAATGTTGAAAGGAACTCGAAACATGTCAACCTTGGTTTTGAGAATCTCTCCCGGAGTTTGAGAGATTTGGACGTGAAAGGGTACCAGTCTTGTCGGGGATCGGGAACCCTTCGCGAGAATGTCCAAAGTTTCAGCGGGATTTCCAAAATGTTGAAAGGAACTCGAAACATGTCAACCTTGGTTTTGAGAATCTCTCCCGGAGTTTGAGAGATTTGCACGTGAAAGGGTACCAATCTTGTCGGGGATTGGGAACCCTTCGCGAGAATGTCCAAAGTTTCAG
The DNA here is from genome assembly GCF_964273445.1 of Streptopelia decaocto. Classification (NCBI taxonomy): domain Eukaryota; kingdom Metazoa; phylum Chordata; class Aves; order Columbiformes; family Columbidae; genus Streptopelia; species Streptopelia decaocto. The sequence goes on along the minus strand of NW_028116613.1, from coordinate 479,684 downwards.
CGGGATTTCCAAAATGTTGAAAGGAACTCGAACCATGTCAACCTTGGTTTTGAGAATCTCTCCCAGAGTTTGAGAGATTTGGACGTGAAAGGGTACCAATCTTGTCGGGGATTGGGAACCCTTCGCCAGAATGTCCAAAGTTTCAGTGGGATTTCCAAAATGTTGAAAGGAACTCGAAACATGTCAACCTTGGTTTTGAGAATCTCTCCCGGACTTTGAGAGATTTGGACGTGAAAGGGTACCAATCTTGTCGGGGATTGGGAACCCTTCGCGAGAATGTCCAAAGTTTCAGCGGGATTTCCAAAATGTTGAAAGGAACTCGAAACATGTCAACCTTGGTTTTGAGAATCTCTCCCGGACTTTGAGAGATTTGGACGTGAAAGGGTGCCAATCTTGTCGGGGATTGGGAACCCTTCGCGACAATGTCCAAAGTTTCAGCGGGATTTCCAAAATGTTGAAAGGAACTCGAAACATGTCAACCTTGGTTTTGAGAATCTCTCCCGGAGTTTGAGAGATTTGGATGTGAAAGGGTACCAATCTTGTCGGGGATTGGGAACCCTTCGCCAGAATGTCCAAAGTTTCAGCGGGATTTCCAAAATGTTGAAAGGAACTCGAAACATGTCAACCTTGGTTTTGAGAATCTCTCCCGGAGTTTGAGAGATTTGGACGTGAAAGGGTACCAGTCTTGTCGGGGATCGGGAACCCTTCGCGAGAATGTCCAAAGTTTCAGCGGGATTTCCAAAATGTTGAAAGGAACTCGAACCATGTCAACCTTGGTTTTGAGAATCTCTCCCGGAGTTTGAGAGATTTGGACGTGAAAGGGTACCAGTCTTGTCGGGGATTGGGAACCCTTCGCGAGAATGTCCAAAGTTTCAGCGGGATTTCCAAAATGTTGAAAGGAACTCGAAACATGTCAACCTTGGTTTTGAGAATCTCTCCCGGAGTTTGAGAGATTTGGACGTGAAAGGGTACCAATCTTGTCGGGGATTGGGAACCCTTCGCGAGAATGTCCAAAGTTTCAGCGGGATTTCCAAAATGTTGAAAGGAACTCGAACCATGTCAACCTTGGTTTTGAGAATCTCTCCCGGAGTTTGAGAGATTTGGACGTGAAAGGGTACCAATCTTGTCGGGGATTGGGAACCCTCCGCCAGAATGTCCAAAATTTCAGCGGGATTTCCAAAATGTTGAAAGGAACTCGAACCATGTCAACCTTGGTTTTGAGAATCTCTCCCGGAGTTTGAGAGATTTGGACGTGAAAGGGTACCAATCTTGTCGGGGATTGGGAACCCTTCGCGAAAATGTCCAAAGTTTCAGCGGGATTTCCAAAATGTTGAAAGGAACTCGAAACATGTCAACCTTGGTTTTGAGAATCTCTCCCGGACTTTGAGAGATTTGGACGTGAAAGGGTACCAATCTTGTCGGGGATTGGGAACCCTTCACGAGAATGTCCAAAGTTTCAGCGGGATTTCCAAAATGTTGAAAGGAACTCGAAACATGTCAACCTTGGTTTTGAGAATCTCTCCCGGAGTTTGAGAGATTTGGACGTGAAAGGGTACCAATCTTGTTGGGGATTGGGAACCCTTCGCGAGAATGTCCAAAGTTTCAGCGGGATTTCCAAAATGTTGAAAGGAACTCGAAACATGTCAACCTTGGTTTTGAGAATCTCTCCCGGAGTTTGAGAGATTTGGACGTGAAAGGGTACCAATCTTGTCGGGGATTGGGAACCCTTCGCCAGAATGTCCAAAGTTTCAGCGGGATTTCCAAAATGTTGAAAGGAACTCGAAACATGTCAACCTTGGTTTTGAGAATCTCTCCCGGAGTTTGAGAGATTTGGACGTGAAAGGGTACCAGTCTTGTCGGGGATCGGGAACCCTTCGCGAGAATGTCCAAAGTTTCAGCGGGATTTCCAAAATGTTGAAAGGAACTCGAAACATGTCAACCTTGGTTTTGAGAATCTCTCCCGGAGTTTGAGAGATTTGGACGTGAAAGGGTACCAATCTTGTCGGGGATTGGGAACCCTTCGCGAGAATGTCCAAAGTTTCAGCGGGATTTCCAAAATGTTGAAAGGAACTCGAAACATGTCAACCTTGGTTTTGAGAATCTCTCCCGGAGTTTGCGAGATTTGGACGTGAAAGGGTACCAATCCTGTCGGGGATTGGGAACCCTTCGCGAGAATGTCCAAAGTTTCAGCGGGATTTCCAAAATGTTGAAAGGAACTCGAACCATGTCAACCTTGGTTTTGAGAATCTCTCCCGGAGTTTGAGAGATTTGGACGTGAAAGGGTACCAATCTTGTCGGGGATTGGGAACCCTTCGCGACAATGTCCAAAGTTTCAGCGGGATTTCCAAAATGTTGAAAGGAACTCGAACCATGTCAACCTTGGTTTTGAGAATCTCTCCCGGAGTTTGAGAGATTTGCACGTGAAAGGGTACCAATCTTGTCGGGGATTGGGAACCCTTCGCGAGAATGTCCAAAGTTTCAGCGGGATTTCCAAAATGTTGAAAGGAACTCGAAACATGTCAACCTTGGTTTTGAGAATCTCTCCCGGACTTTGAGAGATTTGGACGTGAAAGGGTACCAGTCTTGTCGGGGATTGGGAACCCTTCGCGAGAATGTCCAAAGTTTCAGCGGGATTTCCAAAATGTTGAAAGGAACTCGAAACATGTCAACCTTGGTTTTGAGAATCTCTCCCGGACTTTGAGAGATTTGGACGTGAAAGGGTACCAATCTTGTTGGGGATTGGGAACCCTTCGCGAGAATGTCCAAAGTTTCAGCGGGATTTCCAAAATGTTGAAAGGAACTCGAAACATGTCAACCTTGGTTTTGAGAATCTCTCCTGGAGTTTGAGAGATTTGGACGTGAAAGGGTACCAATCTTGTCGGGGATTGGGAACCCTTCGCGAGAATGTCCAAAGTTTCAGCGGGATTTCCAAAATGTTGAAAGGAACTCGAAACATGTCAACCTTGGTTTTGAGAATCTCTCCCGGACTTTGAGAGATTTGGACGTGAAAGGATACCAATCTTGTCGGGGATTGGGAACCCTTCGCGAGAATGTCCAAAGTTTCAGCGGGATTTCCAAAATGTTGAAAGGAACTCGAAACATGTCAACCTTGGTTTTGAGAATCTCTCCCGGAGTTTGAGAGATTTGGACGTGAAAGGGTACCAGTCTTGTCGGGGATCGGGACTGCTTCGCGAGAATGTCCAAAGTTTCAGCGGGATTTCCAAAATGTTGAAAGGAACTCGAACCATGTCAACCTTGGTTTTGAGAATCTCTCCCGGAGTTTGAGAGATTTGCACGTGAAAGGGTACCAATCTTGTCGGGGATTGGGAACCCTTCGCGAGAATGTCCAAAGTTTCAGCGGGATTTCCAAAATGTTGAAAGGAACTCGAAACATGTCAACCTTGGTTTTGAGAATCTCTCCCGGAGTTTGAGAGATTTGGACGTGAAAGGGTACCAATCTTGTCGGGGATTGGGAACCCTTCGCGAGAATGTCCAAAGTTTCAGCGGGATTTCCAAAATGTTGAAAGGAACTCGAAACATGTCAACCTTGGTTTTGAGAATCTCTCCCGGACTTTGAGAGATTTGGACGTGAAAGGGTACCAATCTTGTCGGGGATTGGGAACCCTTCGCCAGAATGTCCAAACTTTCAGTGGGATTTCCAAAATGTTGAAAGGAACTCGAAACATGTCAACCTTGGTTTTGAGAATCTCTCCCGGAGTTTGAGAGATTTGGACGTGAAAGGGTACCAGTCTTGTCGGGGATCGGGAACCCTTCGCGAGAATGCCCAAAGTTTCAGCGGGATTTCCAAAATGTTGAAAGGAACTCGAACCATGTCAACCTTGGTTTTGAGAATCTCTCCCGGAGTTTGAGAGATTTGGACGTGAAAGGGTACCAATCTTGTCGGGGATTGGGAACCCTTCGCGAGAATGTCCAAAGTTTCAGCGGGATTTCCAAAATGTTGAAAGGAACTCGAAACATGTCAACCTTGGTTTTGAGAATCTCTCCCGGAGTTTGAGAGATTTGGACATGAAAGGGTACCAATCTTGTCGGGGATTGGGAACCCTTCGCGACAATGTCCAAAGTTTCAGTGGGATTTCCAAAATGTTGAAAGGAACTCGAAACATGTCAACCTTGGTTTTGAGAATCTCTCCCGGAGTTTGAGAGATTTGGACGTGAAAGGGTACCAATCTTGTCGGGGATTGGGAACCCTTCGCGAGAATGTCCAAAGTTTCAGCGGGATTTCCAAAATGTTGAAAGGCACTCGAAACATGTCAACCTTGGTTTTGAGAATCTCTCCCGGAGTTTGAGAGATTTGGACGTGAAAGGGTACCAATCTTGTCGGGGATTGGGAACCCTTCGCCAGAATGTCCAAAGTTTCAGCGGGATTTCCAAAATGTTGAAAGGAACTCGAAACATGTCAACCTTGGTTTTGAGAATCTCTCCTGGAGTTTGAGAGATTTGGACGTGAAAGGGTACCAGTCTTGTCGGGGATCGGGAACCCTTCGCGAGAATGTCCAAATTTCAGCGGGATTTCCAAAATGTTGAAAGGAACTCGAACCATTTCAACCTTGGTTTTGAGAATCTCTCCCGGAGTTTGAGAGATTTGGACGTGAAAGGGTACCAATCTTGTCGGGGATTGGGCACCCTCCGCCAGAATGTCCAAAGTTTCAGCGGGATTTCCAAAATGTTGAAAGGAACTCGAAACATGTCAACCTTGGTTTTGAGAATCTCTCCCGGAGTTTGAGAGATTTGGACGTGAAAGGGTACCAATCTTGTCGGGGATTTGGAACCCTTCGCGAGAATGTCCAAAGTTTCAGCGGGATTTCCAAAATGTTGAAAGGAACTCGAAACATGTCAACCTTGGTTTTGAGAATCTCTCCCGGACTTTGAGAGATTTGGACGTGAAAGGGTACCAATCTTGTCGGGGATTGGGAACCCTTCGCGAGAATGTCCAAAGTTTCAGCGGGATTTCCAAAATGTTGAAAGGAACTCGAAACATGTCAACCTTGGTTTTGAGAATCTCTCCCGGAGTTTGAGAGATTTGGACGTGAAAGGGTACCAATCTTGTCGGGGATTGGGAACCCTTCGCGAGAATGTCCAAAGTTTCAGCGGGATTTCCAAAATGTTGAAAGGAACTCGAAACATGTCAACCTTGGTTTTGAGAATCTCTCCCGGAGTTTGAGAGATTTGGACGTGAAAGGGTACCAGTCTTGTCGGGGATCGGGACTCCTTCGCCAGAATGTCCAAAGTTTCAGCGGGATTTCCAAAATGTTGAAAGGAACTCGAAACATGTCAACCTTGGTTTTGAGAATCTCTCCCGGAGTTTGAGAGATTTGGACGTGAAAGGGTACCAATCTTGTCGGGGATTGGGAACCCTTCGCGACAATGTCCAAAGTTTCAGCGGGATTTCCAAAATGTTGAAAGGAACTCGAAACATGTCAACCTTGGTTTTGAGAATCTCTCCCGGAGTTTGAGAGATCTGGACGTGAAAGGGTACCAATCTTGTCGGGGATTGGGAACCCTTCGCGAGAATGTCCAAAGTTTCAGCGGGATTTCCAAAATGTTGAAAGGAACTCGAAACATGTCAACCTTGGTTTTGAGAATCTCTCCCGGACTTTTAGAGATTTGGACGTGAAAGGGTACCAGTCTTGTCGGGGATCGGGACTCCTTCGCCAGAATGTCCAAAGTTTCAGCGGGATTTCCAAAATGTTGAAAGGAACTCGAAACATGTCAACCTTGGTTTTGAGAATCTCTCCCGGAGTTTGAGAGATTTGGACGTGAAAGGGTACCAATCTTGTCGGGGATTGGGAACCCTTCGCGACAATGTCCAAAGTTTCAGCGGGATTTCCAAAATGTTGAAAGGAACTCGAAACATGTCAACCTTGGTTTTGAGAATCTCTCCCGGAGTTTGAGAGATCTGGACGTGAAAGGGTACCAATCTTGTCGGGGATTGGGAACCCTTCGCGAGAATGTCCAAAGTTTCAGTGGGATTTCCAAAATGTTGAAAGGAACTCGAAACATGTCAACCTTGGTTTTGAGAATCTCTCCCGGAGTTTGAGAGATTTGGACGTGAAAGGGTACCAATCTTGTCGGGGATTGGGCACCCTCCGCCAGAATGTCCAAAGTTTCAGCGGGATTTCCAAAATGTTGAAAGGAACTCGAAACATGTCAACCTTGGTTTTGAGAATCTCTCCCGGAGTTTGAGAGATTTGGACGTGAAAGGGTACCAATCTTGTCGGGGATTTGGAACCCTTCGCGAGAATGTCCAAAGTTTCAGCGGGATTTCCAAAATGTTGAAAGGAACTCGAAACATGTCAACCTTGGTTTTGAGAATCTCTCCCGGACTTTGAGAGATTTGGACGTGAAAGGGTACCAATCTTGTCGGGGATTGGGAACCCTTCGCGAGAATGTCCAAAGTTTCAGCGGGATTTCCAAAATGTTGAAAGGAACTCGAAACATGTCAACCTTGGTTTTGAGAATCTCTCCCGGAGTTTGAGAGATTTGGACGTGAAAGGGTACCAATCTTGTCGGGGATTGGGAACCCTTCGCGAGAATGTCCAAAGTTTCAGCGGGATTTCCAAAATGTTGAAAGGAACTCGAAACATGTCAACCTTGGTTTTGAGAATCTCTCCCGGAGTTTGAGAGATTTGGACGTGAAAGGGTACCAGTCTTGTCGGGGATCGGGACTCCTTCGCCAGAATGTCCAAAGTTTCAGCGGGATTTCCAAAATGTTGAAAGGAACTCGAAACATGTCAACCTTGGTTTTGAGAATCTCTCCCGGAGTTTGAGAGATTTGGACGTGAAAGGGTACCAATCTTGTCGGGGATTGGGAACCCTTCGCGAGAATGTCCAAAGTTTCAGCGGGATTTCCAAAATGTTGAAAGGAACTCGAAACATGTCAACCTTGGTTTTGAGAATCTCTCCCGGAGTTTGAGAGATCTGGACGTGAAAGGGTACCAATCTTGTCGGGGATTGGGAACCCTTCGCGAGAATGTCCAAAGTTTCAGTGGGATTTCCAAAATGTTGAAAGGAACTCGAAACATGTCAACCTTGGTTTTGAGAATCTCTCCCGGAGTTTGAGAGATTTGGACGTGAAAGGGTACCAATCTTGTCGGGGATTGGGAACCCTTCGCGAGAATGTCCAAAGTTTCAGCGGGATTTCCAAAATGTTGAAAGGAACTCGAAACATGTCAACCTTGGTTTTGAGAATCTCTCCCGGAGTTTGAGAGATTTGGACGTGAAAGGGTACCAATCTTGTCGGGGATTGGGAACCCTTCGCGACAATGTCCAAAGTTTCAGCGGGATTTCCAAAATGTTGAAAGGAACTCGAAACATGTCAACCTTGGTTTTGAGAATCTCTCCCGGAGTTTGAGAGATTTGGACGTGAAAGGGTACCAATCTTGTCGGGGATTGGGAACCCTTCGCGACAATGTCCAAAGTTTCAGCGGGATTTCCAAAATGTTGAAAGGAACTCGAAACATGTCAACCTTGGTTTTGAGAATCTCTCCCGGAGTTTGAGAGATTTGGACGTGAAAGGGTACCAATCTTGTCGGGGATTGGGAACCCTTCGCGAGAATGTCCAAAGTTTCAGCGGGATTTCCAAAATGTTGAAAGGAACTCGAAACATGTAAACCTTGGTTTTGAGAATCTCTCCCGGAGTTTGAGAGATTTGGACGTGAAAGGGTACCAATCTTGTCGGGGATTGGGAACCCTTCGCGAGAATGTCCAAAGTTTCAGCGGGATTTCCAAAATGTTGAAAGGAACTCGAAACATGTCAACCTTGGTTTTGAGAATCTCTCCCGGAGTTTGAGAGATTTGGACGTGAAAGGGTACCAATCTTGTCGGGGATTGGGCACCCTCCGCCAGAATGTCCAAAGTTTCAGCGGGATTTCCAAAATGTTGAAAGGAACTCGAAACATGTCAACCTTGGTTTTGAGAATCTCTCCCGGACTTTGAGAGATTTGGACGTGAAAGGGTACCAATCTTGTCGGGGATTGGGAACCCTTCGCGAGAATGTCCAAAGTTTCAGCGGGATTTCCAAAATGTTGAAAGGAACTCGAAACATGTCAACCTTGGTTTTGAGAATCTCTCCCGGACTTTGAGAGATTTGGACGTGAAAGGGTACCAATCTTGTCGGGGATTGGGAACCCTTCGCGAGAATGTCCAAAGTTTCAGCGGGATTTCCAAAATGTTGAAAGGAACTCGAAACATGTCAACCTTGGTTTTGAGAATCTCTCCCGGAGTTTGAGAGATTTGGACGTGAAAGGGTACCAATCTTGTCGGGGATTGGGAACCCTTCGCGACAATGTCCAAAGTTTCAGCGGGATTTCCAAAATGTTGAAAGGAACTCGAAACATGTCAACCTTGGTTTTGAGAATCTCTCCCGGAGTTTGAGAGATGTGGACGTGAAAGGGTACCAATCTTGTCGGGGATTGGGAACCCTTCGCGAGAATGTCCAAAGTTTCAGTGGGATTTCCAAAATGTTGAAAGGAACTCGAAACATGTCAACCTTGGTTTTGAGAATCTCTCCCGGAGTTTGAGAGATTTGGACGTGAAAGGGTACCAATCTTGTCGGGGATTGGGAACCCTTCGCGAGAATGTCCAAAGTTTCAGCGGGATTTCCAAAATGTTGAAAGGAACTCGAAACATGTCAACCTTGGTTTTGAGAATCTCTCCCGGAGTTTGAGAGATTTGGACGTGAAAGGGTACCAATCTTGTCGGGGATTGGGAACCCTTCGCGACAATGTCCAAAGTTTCAGCGGGATTTCCAAAATGTTGAAAGGAACTGGAACCATGTCAACCTTGGTTTTGAGAATCTCTCCTGGAGTTTGAGAGATTTGGACGTGAAAGGGTACCAATCTTGTCGGGGATTGGGAACCCTTCGCGAGAATGTCCAAAGTTTCAGCGGGATTTCCAAAATGTTGAAAGGAACTCGAAACATGTCAACCTTGGTTTTGAGAATCTCTCCCGGACTTTGAGAGATTTGGACGTGAAAGGGTACCAGTCTTGTCGGGGATTGGGAACCCTTCGCGAGAATGTCCAAAGTTTCAGCGGGATTTCCAAAATGTTGAAAGGAACTCGAAACATGTCAACCTTGGTTTTGAGAATCTCTCCCGGAGTTTGAGAGATTTGGACGTGAAAGGGTACCAATCTTGTCGGGGATTGGGAACCCTTCGCGAGAATGTCCAAAGTTTCAGCGGGATTTCCAAAATGTTGAAAGGAACTCGAAACATGTCAACCTTGGTTTTGAGAATCTCTCCCGGACTTTGAGAGATTTGGACGTGAAAGGGTACCAATCTTGTCGGGGATTGGGAACCCTTCGCGAGAATGTCCAAAGTTTCAGCGGGATTTCCAAAATGTTGAAAGGAACTCGAAACATGTCAACCTTGGTTTTGAGAATCTCTCCCGGAGTTTGAGAGATTTGGACGTGAAAGGGTACCAATCTTGTCGGGGATTGGGAACCCTTCGCGAGAATGTCCAAAGTTTCAGCAGGATTTCCAAAATGTTGAAAGGAACTCGAAACATGTCAACCTTGGTTTTGAGAATCTCTCCCGGAGTTTGAGAGATTTGGACGTGAAAGGGTACCAGTCTTGTCGGGGATCGGGACTCCTTCGCCAGAATGTCCAAAGTTTCAGCGGGATTTCCAAAATGTTGAAAGGAACTCGAAACATGTCAACCTTGGTTTTGAGAATCTCTCCCGGAGTTTGAGAGATTTGGACGTGAAAGGGTACCAATCTTGTCGGGGATTGGGAACCCTTCGCGACAATGTCCAAAGTTTCAGTGGGATTTCCAAAATGTTGAAAGGAACTCGAAACATGTCAACCTTGGTTTTGAGAATCTCTCCCGGAGTTTGAGAGATCTGGACGTGAAAGGGTACCAATCTTGTCGGGGATTGGGAACCCTTCGCGAGAATGTCCAAAGTTTCAGTGGGATTTCCAAAATGTTGAAAGGAACTCGAAACATGTCAACCTTGGTTTTGAGAATCTCTCCCGGACTTTGAGAGATTTGGACGTGAAAGGGTACCAATCTTGTCGGGGATTGGGAACCCTTCGCGAGAATGTCCAAAGTTTCAGCGGGATTTCCAAAATGTTGAAAGGAACTCGAAACATGTCAACCTTGGTTTTGAGAATCTCTCCCGGAGTTTGAGAGATTTGGACGTGAAAGGGTACCAATCTTGTCGGGGATTGGGAACCCTTCGCGACAATGTCCAAAGTTTCAGCGGGATTTCCAAAATGTTGAAAGGAACTGGAACCATGTCAACCTTGGTTTTGAGAATCTCTCCCGGACTTTGAGAGATTTGGACGTGAAAGGGTACCAATCTTGTCGGGGATTGGGAACCCTTCGCGAGAATGTCCAAAGTTTCAGCGGGATTTCCAAAATGTTGAAAGGAACTCGAAACATGTCAACCTTGGTTTTGAGAATCTCTCCCGGAGTTTGAGAGATTTGGACGTGAAAGGGTACCAATCTTGTCGGGGATTGGGAACCCTTCGCGAGAATGTCCAAAGTTTCAGCGGGATTTCCAAAATGTTGAAAGGAACTCGAAACATGTCAACCTTGGTTTTGAGAATCTCTCCCGGAGTTTGAGAGATTTGGACGTGAAAGGGTACCAATCTTGTCGGGGATTAGGGAACCCTTCGCCAGAATGTCCAAAGTTTCAGTGGGATATCCAAAATGTTGAAAGGAACTCGAAACATGTCAACCTTGGTTTTGAGAATCTCTCCCGGAGTTTGAGAGATTTGGACGTGAAAGGGTACCAATCTTGTCCGGGATTGGGAACCCTTCGCGAGAATGTCCAAAGTTTCAGCGGGATTTCCAAAATGTTGAAAGGAACTCGAAACATGTCAACCTTGGTTTTGAAAATCTCTGCCGGAGTTTGAGAGATTTGGACGTGAAAGGGTACCAATCTTGTCGGGGATTGGGAACCCTTCGCGAGAATGCCCAAAGTTTCAGCGGGATTTCCAAAATGTTGAAAGGAACTCGAACCATGTCAACCTTGGTTTTGAGAATCTCTCCCGGAGTTTGAGAGATTTGGACGTGAAAGGGTACCAATCTTGTCGGGGATTGGGAATCCTTCGACAGAATGTCCAAAGTTTCAGTGGGATTTCCAAAATGTTGAAAGGAACTCGAAACATGTCAACCTTGGTTTTGAGAATCTCTCCCGGAGTTTGAGAGATTTGGACGTGAAAGGGTACCAATCTTGTCGGGGATTGGGATCCCTTCGCCAGAATGTCCAAAGTTTCAGCGGGATTTCCAAAATGTTGAAAGGAACTCGAAACATGTCAACCTTGGTTTTGAGAATCTCTCCTGGAGTTTGAGAGATTTGGACGTGAAAGGGTACCAGTCTTGTCGGGGATCGGGAACCCTTCGCGAGAATGTCCAAAGTTTCAGCGGGATTTCCAAAATGTTGAAAGGAACTCGAAACATGTCAACCTTGGTTTTGAGAATCTCTCCCGGAGTTTGAGAGATTTGGGCGTGAAAGGGTACCAATCTTGTCGGGGATTGGGAACCCTTCGCGAGAATGTCCAAAGTTTCAGCGGGATTTCCAAAATGTTGAAAGGAACTCGAAACATGTCAGCCTTGGTTTTGAGAATCTCTCCCGGAGTTTGAGAGATTTGGACGTGAAAGGGTACCAATCTTGTCGGGGATTGGGAACCCTTCGCGAGAATGTCCAAAGTTTCAGCGGGATTTCCAAAATGTTGAGAGGAACTCGAAACATGTCAACCTTGGTTTTGAGAATCTCTCCCGGAGTTTGAGAGATTTGGACGTGAAAGGGTACCAATCTTGTCGGGGATTGGGAACCCTTCGCGAGAATGTCCAAAGTTTCAGCGGGATTTCCAAAATGTTGAAAGGAACTCGAAACATGTCAACCTTGGTTTTGAGAATCTCTCCCGGACTTTGAGAGATTTGGACGTGAAAGGGTACCAATCTTGTCGGGGATTGGGAACCCTTCGCCAGAATGTCCAAACTTTCAGCGGGATTTCCAAAATGTTGAAAGGAACTCGAAACATGTCAACCTTGGTTTTGAGAATCTCTCCCGGAGTTTGAGAGATTTGGACGTGAAAGGGTACCAATCTTGTCAGGGATTGGGAACCCTTCGCGAGAATGTCCAAAGTTTCAGCGGGATTTCCAAAATGTTGAAAGGAACTCGAAACATGTCAACCTTGGTTTTGAGAATCTCTCCCGGAGTTTGAGAGATTTGGACGTGAAAGGGTACCAATCTTGTCGGGGATTGGGAACCCTTGGCGAGAATTTCCAAAGTTTCAGCGGGATTTCCAAAATGTTGAAAGGAACTCGAACCATGTCAACCTTGGTTTTGAGAATCTCTCCCGGAGTTTGAGAGATTTGGACCTGAAAGGGTACCAATCTTGTCGGGGATTGGGAACCCTCCGCCAGAATGTCCAAAGTTTCAGCGGGATTTCCAAAATGTTGAAAGGAACTCGAAACATGTCAACCTTGGTTTTGAGAATCTCTCCCGGAGTTTGAGAGATTTGGACGTGAAAGGGTACCAATCTTGTCGGGGATTGGGAACCCTTCGCGAGAATGTCCAAAGTTTCAGCGGGATTTCCAAAATGTTGAAAGGAACTCGAAACATGTCAACCTTGGTTTTGAGAATCTCTCCCGGAGTTTGAGAGATTTGGACGTGAAAGGGTACCAATCTTGTCGGGGATTGGGAACCCTTCGCGACAATGTCCAAAGTTTCAGCGGGATTTCCAAAATGTTGAAAGGAACTCGAAACATGTCAGCCTTGGTTTTGAGAATCTCTCCCGGAGTTTGAGAGATTTGGACGTGAAAGGGTACCAATCTTGTCGGGGATTGGGAACCCTTCGCGAGAATGTCCAAAGTTTCAGCGGGATTTCCAAAATGTTGAAAGGAACTCGAAACATGTCAACCTTGGTTTTGAGAATCTCTCCCGGAGTTTGAGAGATTTGGACGTGAAAGGGTACCAATCTTGTCGGGGATTGGGAACCCTTCGCCAGAATGTCCAAAGTTTCAGCGGGATTTCCAAAATGTTGAAAGGAACTCGAAACATGTCAACCTTGGTTTTGAGAATCTCTCCCGGACTTTGAGAGATTTGGACGTGAAAGGGTACCAATCTTGTCGGGGATTGGGAACCCTTCGCGAGAATGTCCAAACTTTCAGCGGGATTTCCAAAATGTTGAAAGGAACTCGAAACATGTCAACCTTGGTTTTGAGAATCTCTCCCGGACTTTGAGAGATTTGGACGTGAAAGGGTACCAATCTTGTCAGGGATTGGGAACCCTTCGCGAGAATGTCCAAAGTTTCAGCGGGATTTCCAAAATGTTGAAAGGAACTCGAAACATGTCAACCTTGGTTTTGAGAATCTCTCCCGGAGTTTGAGAGATTTGGACGTGAAAGGGTACCAGTCTTGTCGGGGATTGGGAACCCTTCGCGAGAATTTCCAAAGTTTCAGCGGGATTTCCAAAATGTTGAAAGGAACTCGAACCATGTCAACCTTGGTTTTGAGAATCTCTCCCGGAGTTTGAGAGATTTGGACGTGAAAGGGTACCAATCTTGTCGGGGATTGGGAACCCTCCGCCAGAATGTCCAAAGTTTCAGCGGGATTTCCAAAGTGTTGAAAGGAACTCGAAACATGTCAACCTTGGTTTTGAGAATCTCTCCCGGAGTTTGAGAGATTTGGACGTGAAAGGGTACCAATCTTGTCGGGGATTGGGAACCCTTCGCGACAATTTCCAAAGTTTCAGCGGGATTTCCAAAATGTTGAAAGGAACTCGAAACATGTCAACCTTGGTTTTGAGAATCTCTCCCGGACTTTGAGAGATTTGGACGTGAAAGGGTACCAATCTTGTCGGGGATTGGGAACCCTTCGCGAGAATGTCCAAAGTTTCAGCGGGATTTCCAAAATGTTGAAAGGAACTCGAAACATGTCAACCTTGGTTTTGAGAATCTCTCCCGGACTTTGAGAGATTTGGATGTGAAAGGGTACCAATCTTGTCGGGGATTGGGAACCCTTCGCGAGAATGCCCAAAGTTTCAGCGGGATTTCCAAAATGTTAAAAGGAACTCGAACCATGTCAACCTTGGTTTTGAGAATCTCTCCCGGACTTTGAGAGATTTGGACGTGAAAGGGTACCAATCTTGTCGGGGATTGGGAATCCTTCTCCAGAATGTCCAAAGTTTCAGTGGGATTTCCAAAATGTTGAAAGGAACTCGAAACATGTCAACCTTGGTTTTGAGAATCTCTCCCGGAGTTTGAGAGATTTGGACGTGAAAGGGTACCAATCTTGTCGGGGATTGGGATCCCTTCGCCAGAATGTCCAAAGTTTCAGCGGGATTTCCAAAATGTTGAAAGGAACTCGAAACATGTCAACCTTGGTTTTGAGAATCTCTCCTGGAGTTTGAGAGATTTGGACGTGAAAGGGTACCAGTCTTGTCGGGGATCGGGAACCCTTCGCCAGAATGTCCAAAGTTTCAGCGGGATTTCCAAAATGTTGAAAGGAACTCGAAACATGTCAACCTTGGTTTTGAGAATCTCTCCCGGAGTTTGAGAGATTTGGACGTGAAAGGGTACCAATCTTGTCGGGGATTGGGAACCCTTCGCCAGAATGTCCAAAGTTTCAGCGGGATTTCCAAAATGTTGAAAGGAACTCGAAACATGTCAGCCTTGGTTTTGAGAATCTCTCCCGGAGTTTGAGAGATTTGGACGTGAAAGGGTACCAATCTTGTCGGGGATTGGGAACCCTTCGCGAGAATGTTCAAAGTTTCAGCGGGATTTCCAAAATGTTGAAAGGAACTCGAAACATGTCAACCTTGGTTTTGAGAATCTCTCCCGGAGTTTGAGAGATTTGGACGTGAAAGGGTACCAATCTTGTCAGGGATTGGGAACCCTTCGCGAGAATGTCCAAAGTTTCAGCGGGATTTCCAAAATGTTGAAAGGAACTCGAAACATGTCAACCTTGGTTTTGAGAATCTCTCCCGGACTTTGAGAGATTTGGACGTGAAAGGGTACCAATCTTGTCGGGGATTGGGAACCCTTCGCGAGAATTTCCAAAGTTTCAGCGGGATTTCCAAAATGTTGAAAGGAACTCGAACCATGTCAACCTTGGTTTTGAGAATCTCTCCCGGAGTTTGAGAGATTTGGACCTGAAAGGGTACCAATCTTGTCGGGGATTGGGAACCCTCCGCCAGAATGTCCAAAGTTTCAGCGGGATTTCCAAAATGTTGAAAGGAACTCGAAACATGTCAACCTTGGTTTTGAGAATCTCTCCCGGACTTTGAGAGATTTGGACGTGAAAGGGTACCAATCTTGTCGGGGATTGGGAACCCTTCGCGAGAATGTCCAAAGTTTCAGCGGGATTTCCAAAATGTTGAAAGGAACTCGAAACATGTCAACCTTGGTTTTGAGAATCTCTCCCGGACTTTGAGAGATTTGGATGTGAAAGGGTACCAATCTTGTCGGGGATTGGGAACCCTTCGCGAGAATGCCCAAAGTTTCAGCGGGATTTCCAAAATGTTAAAAGGAACTCGAACCATGTCAACCTTGGTTTTGAGAATCTCTCCCGGACTTTGAGAGATTTGGACGTGAAAGGGTACCAATCTTGTCGGGGATTGGGAATCCTTCTCCAGAATGTCCAAAGTTTCAGTGGGATTTCCAAAATGTTGAAAGGAACTCGAAACATGTCAACCTTGGTTTTGAGAATCTCTCCCGGAGTTTGAGAGATTTGGACGTGAAAGGGTACCAATCTTGTCGGGGATTGGGATCCCTTCGCCAGAATGTCCAAAGTTTCAGCGGGATTTCCAAAATGTTGAAAGGAACTCGAAACATGTCAACCTTGGTTTTGAGAATCTCTCCTGGAGTTTGAGAGATTTGGACGTGAAAGGGTACCAGTCTTGTCGGGGATCGGGAACCCTTCGCCAGAATGTCCAAAGTTTCAGCGGGATTTCCAAAATGTTGAAAGGAACTCGAAACATGTCAACCTTGGTTTTGAGAATCTCTCCCGGAGTTTGAGAGATTTGGACGTGAAAGGGTACCAATCTTGTCGGGGATTGGGAACCCTTCGCCAGAATGTCCAAAGTTTCAGCGGGATTTCCAAAATGTTGAAAGGAACTCGAAACATGTCAGCCTTGGTTTTGAGAATCTCTCCCGGAGTTTGAGAGATTTGGACGTGAAAGGGTACCAATCTTGTCGGGGATTGGGAACCCTTCGCGAGAATGTTCAAAGTTTCAGCGGGATTTCCAAAATGTTGAAAGGAACTCGAAACATGTCAACCTTGGTTTTGAGAATCTCTCCCGGAGTTTGAGAGATTTGGACGTGAAAGGGTACCAATCTTGTCAGGGATTGGGAACCCTTCGCGAGAATGTCCAAAGTTTCAGCGGGATTTCCAAAATGTTGAAAGGAACTCGAAACATGTCAACCTTGGTTTTGAGAATCTCTCCCGGACTTTGAGAGATTTGGACGTGAAAGGGTACCAATCTTGTCGGGGATTGGGAACCCTTCGCGAGAATTTCCAAAGTTTCAGCGGGATTTCCAAAATGTTGAAAGGAACTCGAACCATGTCAACCTTGGTTTTGAGAATCTCTCCCGGAGTTTGAGAGATTTGGACCTGAAAGGGTACCAATCTTGTCGGGGATTGGGAACCCTCCGCCAGAATGTCCAAAGTTTCAGCGGGATTTCCAAAATGTTGAAAGGAACTCGAAACATGTCAACCTTGGTTTTGAGAATCTCTCCCGGACTTTGAGAGATTTGGACGTGAAAGGGTACCAATCTTGTCGGGGATTGGGAACCCTTCGCGAGAATGTCCAAAGTTTCAGCGGGATTTCCAAAATGTTGAAAGGAACTCGAAACATGTCAACCTTGGTTTTGAGAATCTCTCCCGGAGTTTGAGAGATTTGGACGTGAAAGGGTACCAATCTTGTCGGGGATTGGGAACCCTTCGCGACAATGTCCAAAGTTTCAGCGGGATTTCCAAAATGTTGAAAGGAACTCGAAACATGTCAGCCTTGGTTTTGAGAATCTCTCCCGGACTTTGAGAGATTTGGACGTGAAAGGGTACCAATCTTGTCGGGGATTGGGAACCCTTCGCGAGAATGTCCAAAGTTTCAGCGGGATTTCCAAAATGTTGAAAGGAACTCGAAACATGTCAACCTTGGTTTTGAGAATCTCTCCCGGACTTTGAGAGATTTGGATGTGAAAGGGTACCAATCTTGTCGGGGATTGGGAACCCTTCGCGAGAATGCCCAAAGTTTCAGCGGGATTTCCAAAATGTTAAAAGGAACTCGAACCATGTCAACCTTGGTTTTGAGAATCTCTCCCGGACTTTGAGAGATTTGGACGTGAAAGGGTACCAATCTTGTCGGGGATTGGGAATCCTTCTCCAGAATGTCCAAAGTTTCAGTGGGATTTCCAAAATGTTGAAAGGAACTGGAAACATGTCAACCTTGGTTTTGAGAATCTCTCCCGGAGTTTGAGAGATTTGGACGTGAAAGGGTACCAATCTTGTCGGGGATTGGGATCCCTTCGCCAGAATGTCCAAAGTTTCAGCGGGATTTCCAAAATGTTGAAAGGAACTCGAAACATGTCAACCTTGGTTTTGAGAATCTCTCCTGGAGTTTGAGAGATTTGGACGTGAAAGGGTACCAGTCTTGTCGGGGATCGGGAACCCTTCGCGAGAATGTCCAAAGTTTCAGCGGGATTTCCAAAATGTTGAAAGGAACTCGAAACATGTCAACCTTGGTTTTGAGAATCTCTCCCGGAGTTTGAGAGATTTGGACGTGAAAGGGTACCAATCTTGTCGGGGATTGGGAACCCTTCGCGAGAATGTCCAAAGTTTCAGCGGGATTTCCAAAATGTTGAAAGGAACTCGAAACATGTCAGCCTTGGTTTTGAGAATCTCTCCCGGAGTTTGAGAGATTTGGACGTGAAAGGGTACCAATCTTGTCGGGGATTGGGAACCCTTCGCGAGAATGTTCAAAGTTTCAGCGGGATTTCCAAAATGTTGAAAGGAACTCGAAACATGTCAACCTTGGTTTTGAGAATCTCTCCCGGAGTTTGAGAGATTTGGACGTGAAAGGGTACCAATCTTGTCAGGGATTGGGAACCCTTCGCGAGAATGTCCAAAGTTTCAGCGGGATTTCCAAAATGTTGAAAGGAACTCGAAACATGTCAACCTTGGTTTTGAGAATCTCTCCCGGAGTTTGAGAGATTTGGACGTGAAAGGGTACCAATCTTGTCGGGGATTGGGAACCCTTCGCGAGAATTTCCAAAGTTTCAGCGGGATTTCCAAAATGTTGAAAGGAACTCGAACCATGTCAACCTTGGTTTTGAGAATCTCTCCCGGAGTTTGAGAGATTTGGACCTGAAAGGGTACCAATCTTGTCGGGGATTGGGAACCCTCCGCCAGAATGTCCAAAGTTTCAGCGGGATTTCCAAAATGTTGAAAGGAACTCGAAACATGTCAACCTTGGTTTTGAGAATCTCTCCCGGACTTTGAGAGATTTGGACGTGAAAGGGTACCAATCTTGTCGGGGATTGGGAACCCTTCGCGAGAATGTCCAAAGTTTCAGCGGGATTTCCAAAATGTTGAAAGGAACTCGAAACATGTCAACCTTGGTTTTGAGAATCTCTCCCGGAGTTTGAGAGATTTGGACGTGAAAGGGTACCAATCTTGTCGGGGATTGGGAACCCTTCGCGACAATGTCCAAAGTTTCAGCGGGATTTCCAAAATGTTGAAAGGAACTCGAAACATGTCAGCCTTGGTTTTGAGAATCTCTCCCGGACTTTGAGAGATTTGGACGTGAAAGGGTACCAATCTTGTCGGGGATTGGGAACCCTTCGCGAGAATGTCCAAAGTTTCAGCGGGATTTCCAAAATGTTAAAAGGAACTCAAAACATGTCAACCTTGGTTTTGAGAATCTCTCCCGGAGTTTGAGAGATTTGGACGTGAAAGGGTACCAATCTTGTCGGGGATTGGGAACCCTTCGCGACAATGTCCAAAGTTTCAGCGGGATTTCCAAAATGTTGAAAGGAACTCGAACCATGTCAACCTTGGTTTTGAGAATCTCTCCCGGAGTTTGAGAGATTTGGACGTGAAAGGGTACCAATCTTGTCGGGGATTGGGAACCCTTCGCGAGAATGTCCAAAGTTTCAGCGGGATTTCCAAAATGTTGAAAGGAACTCGAAACATGTCAGCCTTGGTTTTGAGAATCTCTCCCGGAGTTTGAGAGATTTGGACGTGAAAGGGTACCAATCTTGTCGGGGATTGGGAACCCTTCGCGAGAATGTCCAAAGTTTCAGCGGGATTTCCAAAATGTTGAAAGGAACTCGAAACATGTCAACCTTGGTTTTGAGAATCTCTCCCGGACTTTGAGAGATTTGGACGTGAAAGGGTACCAATCTTGTCGGGGATTGGGAACCCTTCGCGAGAATGTCCAAAGTTTCAGCGGGATTTCCAAAATGTTGAAAGGAACTCGAAACATGTCAACCTTGGTTTTGAGAATCTCTCCCGGAGTTTGAGAGATTTGGACGTGAAAGGGTACCAATCTTGTCGGGGATTGGGAACCCTTCGCCAGAATGTCCAAACTTTCAGCGGGATTTCCAAAATGTTGAAAGGAACTCGAAACATGTCAACCTTGGTTTTGAGAATCTCTCCCGGACTTTGAGAGATTTGGATGTGAAAGGGTACCAATCTTGTCGGGGATTGGGAACCCTTCTCGAGAATGCCCAAAGTTTCAGCGGGATTTCCAAAATGTTAAAAGGAACTCGAAACATGTCAACCTTGGTTTTGAGAATCTCTCCCGGAGTTTGAGAGATTTGGACGTGAAAGGGTACCAATCTTGTCGGGGATTGGGAACCCTTCGCGAGAATGTCCAAAGTTTCAGCGGGATTTCCAAAATGTTGAAAGGAACTCGAAACATGTCAACCTTGGTTTTGAGAATCTCTCCCGGAGTTTGAGAGATTTGGACGTGAAAGGGTACCAATCTTGTCGGGGATTGGGAACCCTTCGCGAGAATGTCCAAAGTTTCAGCGGGATTTCCAAAATGTTGAAAGGAACTCGAAACATGTCAACCTTGGTTTTGAGAATCTCTCCCGGACTTTGAGAGATTTGGATGTGAAAGGGTACCAATCTTGTCGGGGATTGGGAACCCTTCGCGAGAATGCCCAAAGTTTCAGCGGGATTTCCAAAATGTTAAAAGGAACTCGAACCATGTCAACCTTGGTTTTGAGAATCTCTCCCGGACTTTGAGAGATTTGGACGTGAAAGGGTACCAATCTTGTCGGGGATTGGGAATCCTTCGCCAGAATGTCCAAAGTTTCAGTGGGATTTCCAAAATGTTGAAAGGAACTCGAAACATGTCAACCTTGGTTTTGAGAATCTCTCCAGGAGTTTGAGAGATTTGGACGTGAAAGGGTACCAATCTTGTCGGGGATTGGGATCCCTTCGCCAGAATGTCCAAAGTTTCAGCGGGATTTCCAAAATGTTGAAAGGAACTCGAAACATGTCAACCTTGGTTTTGAGAATCTCTCCTGGAGTTTGAGAGATTTGGACGTGAAAGGGTACCAGTCTTGTCGGGGATCGGGAACCCTTCGCGAGAATGTCTAAAGTTTCAGCGGGATTTCCAAAATGTTGAAAGGAACTCGAAACATGTCAACCTTGGTTTTGAGAATCTCTCCCGGAGTTTGAGAGATTTGGACGTGAAAGGGTACCAATCTTGTCGGGGATTGGGAACCCTTCGCGAGAATGTCCAAAGTTTCAGCGGGATTTCCAAAATGTTGAAAGGAACTCGAAACATGTCAGCCTTGGTTTTGAGAATCTCTCCCGGACTTTGAGAGATTTGGACGTGAAAGGGTACCAATCTTGTCGGGGATTGGGAATCCTTCGCCAGAATGTCCAAAGTTTCAGTGGGATTTCCAAAATGTTGAAAGGAACTCGAAACATGTCAACCTTGGTTTTGAGAATCTCTCCCGGAGTTTGAGAGATTTGGACGTGAAAGGGTACCAATCTTGTCGGGGATTGGGATCCCTTCGCCAGAATGTCCAAAGTTTCAGCGGGATTTCCAAAATGTTGAAAGGAACTCGAAACATGTCAACCTTGGTTTTGAGAATCTCTCCTGGAGTTTGAGAGATTTGGACGTGAAAGGGTACCAGTCTTGTCGGGGATCGGGAACCCTTCGCGAGAATGTCTAAAGTTTCAGCGGGATTTCCAAAATGTTGAAAGGAACTCGAAACATGTCAACCTTGGTTTTGAGAATCTCTCCCGGAGTTTGAGAGATTTGGACGTGAAAGGGTACCAATCTTGTCGGGGATTGGGAACCCTTCGCGAGAATGTCCAAAGTTTCAGCGGGATTTCCAAAATGTTGAAAGGAACTCGAAACATGTCAGCCTTGGTTTTGAGAATCTCTCCCGGAGTTTGAGAGATTTGGACGTGAAAGGGTACCAATCTTGTCGGGGATTGGGAACCCTTCGCGAGAATGTTCAAAGTTTCAGCGGGATTTCCAAAATGTTGAAAGGAACTCGAAACATGTCAACCTTGGTTTTGAGAATCTCTCCCGGAGTTTGAGAGATTTGGACGTGAAAGGGTACCAATCTTGTCAGGGATTGGGAACCCTTCGCGAGAATGTCCAAAGTTTCAGCGGGATTTCCAAAATGTTGAAAGGAACTCGAAACATGTCAACCTTGGTTTTGAGAATCTCTCCCGGACTTTGAGAGATTTGGACGTGAAAGGGTACCAATCTTGTCGGGGATTGGGAACCCTTCGCGAGAATTTCCAAAGTTTCAGCGGGATTTCCAAAATGTTGAAAGGAACTCGAACCATGTCAACCTTGGTTTTGAGAATCTCTCCCGGAGTTTGAGAGATTTGGACCTGAAAGGGTACCAATCTTGTCGGGGATTGGGAACCCTCCGCCAGAATGTCCAAAGTTTCAGCGGGATTTCCAAAATGTTGAAAGGAACTCGAAACATGTCAACCTTGGTTTTGAGAATCTCTCCCGGACTTTGAGAGATTTGGACGTGAAAGGGTACCAATCTTGTCGGGGATTGGGAACCCTTCGCGAGAATGTCCAAAGTTTCAGCGGGATTTCCAAAATGTTGAAAGGAACTCGAAACATGTCAACCTTGGTTTTGAGAATCTCTCCCGGAGTTTGAGAGATTTGGACGTGAAAGGGTACCAATCTTGTCGGGGATTGGGAACCCTTCGCGACAATGTCCAAAGTTTCAGCGGGATTTCCAAAATGTTGAAAGGAACTCGAAACATGTCAGCCTTGGTTTTGAGAATCTCTCCCGGAGTTGGAGAGATTTGGACGTGAAAGGGTACCAATCTTGTCGGGGATTGGGAACCCTTCGCGAGAATGTCCAAAGTTTCAGCGGGATTTCCAAAATGTTGAAAGGAACTCGAAACATGTCAACCTTGGTTTTGAGAATCTCTCCCGGAGTTTGAGAGATTTGGACGTGAAAGGGTACCAATCTTGTCGGGGATTGGGAACCCTTCGCGAGAATGTCCAAAGTTTCAGCGGGATTTCCAAAATGTTGAAAGGAACTCGAAACATGTCAACCTTGGTTTTGAGAATCTCTCCCGGAGTTTGAGAGATTTGGACGTGAAAGGGTACCAATCTTGTCGGGGATTGGGAACCCTTCGCGAGAATTTCCAAAGTTTCAGCGGGATTTCCAAAATGTTGAAAGGAACTCGAAACATGTCAGCCTTGGTTTTTAGAATCTCTCCCGGAGTTTGAGAGATTTGGACGTGAAAGGGTACCAATCTTGTCGGGGATTGGGAACCCTTCGCGAGAATGTCCAAAGTTTCAGCGGGATTTCCAAAATGTTGAAAGGAACTCGAAACATGTCAACCTTGGTTTTGAGAATCTCTCCCGGAGTTTGAGAGATTTGGACGTGAAAGGGTACCAATCTTGTCGGGGATTGGGAACCCTTCGCCAGAATGTCCAAACTTTCAGCGGGATTTCCAAATGTTGAAAGGAACTCGAAACATGTCAACCTTGGTTTTGAGAATCTCTCCCGGACTTTGAGAGATTTGCACGTGAAAGGGTACCAGTCTTGTCGGGGATTGTGAACCCTTCGCCAGAATGTCAAAAGTTTCAGCGGGATTTCCAAAATGTTGAAAGGAACTCGAAACATGTCAACCTTGGTTTTGAGAATCTCTCCCGGACTTTGAGAGATTTGGATGTGAAAGGGTACAAATCTTGTCGGGGATTGGGAACCCTTCGCGAGAATGCCCAAAGTTTCAGCGGGATTTCCAAAATGTTAAAAGGAACTCGAAACATGTCAACCTTGGTTTTGAGAATCTCTCCCGGACTTTGAGAGATTTGGACGTGAAAGGGTACCAATCTTGTCGGGGATTGGGAATCCTTCGCCAGAATGTCCAAAGTTTCAGTGGGATTTCCAAAATGTTGAAAGGAACTCGAAACATGTCAACCTTGGTTTTGAGAATCTCTCCCGGAGTTTGAGAGATTTGGACGTGAAAGGGTACCAATCTTGTCGGGGATTGGGATCCCTTCGCCAGAATGTCCAAAGTTTCAGCGGGATTTCCAAAATGTTGAAAGGAACTCGAAACATGTCAGCCTTGGTTTTGAGAATCTCTCCCGGAGTTTGAGAGATTTGGACGTGAAAGGGTACCAATCTTGTCGGGGATTGGGAACCCTTCGCGAGAATGTCCAAAGTTTCAGCGGGATTTCCAAAATGTTGAAAGGAACTCGAAACATGTCAACCTTGGTTTTGAGAATCTCTCCCGGACTTTGAGAGATTTGGACGTGAAACGGTACCAATCTTGTCGGGGATTGGGAACCCTTCGCGAGAATGTTCAAAGTTTCAGCGGGATTTCCAAAATGTTGAAAGGAACTCGAAACATGTCAACCTTGGTTTTGAGAATCTCTCCCGGACTTTGAGAGATTTGGACGTGAAAGGGTACCAATCTTGTCGGGGATTGGGAACCCTTCGCGAGAATGTCCAAAGTTTCAGCGGGATTTCCAAAATGTTGAAAGGAACTCGAAACATGTCAACCTTGGTTTTGAGAATCTCTCCCGGAGTTTGAGAGATTTGGACGTGAAAGGGTACCAATCTTGTCAGGGATTGGGAACCCTTCGCGAGAATGTCCAAAGTTTCAGCGGGATTTCCAAAATGTTGAAAGGAACTCGAAACATGTCAACCTTGGTTTTGAGAATCTCTCCCGGACTTTGAGAGATTTGGACGTGAAAGGGTACCAATCTTGTCGGGGATTGGGAACCCTTCGCGAGAATTTCCAAAGTTTCAGCGGGATTTCCAAAATGTTGAAAGGAACTCGAAACATGTCAACCTTGGTTTTGAGAATCTCTCCCGGAGTTTGAGAGATTTGGACGTGAAAGGGTACCAATCTTGTCGGGGATTGGGAACCCTCCGCCAGAATGTCCAAAGTTTCAGCGGGATTTCCAAAATGTTGAAAGGAACTCGAAACATGTCAACCTTGGTTTTGAGAATCTCTCCCGGACTTTGAGAGATTTGGACGTGAAAGGGTACCAATCTTGTCGGGGATTGGGAACCCTTCGCGAGAATGTCCAAAGTTTCAGCGGGATTTCCAAAATGTTGAAAGGAACTCGAAACATGTCAACCTTGGTTTTGAGAATCTCTCCCGGAGTTTGAGAGATTTGGACGTGAAAGGGTACCAATCTTGTCGGGGATTGGGAACCCTTCGCGACAATGTCCAAAGTTTCAGCGGGATTTCCAAAATGTTGAAAGGAACTCGAAACATGTCAGCCTTGGTTTTGAGAATCTCTCCCGGAGTTTGAGAGATTTGGACGTGAAAGGGTACCAATCTTGTCCGGGATTGGGAACCCTTCGCGAGAATGTCCAAAGTTTCAGCGGGATTTCCAAAATGTTGAAAGGAACTCGAAACATGTCAACCTTGGTTTTGAGAATCTCTCCCGGAGTTTGAGAGATTTGGACGTGAAAGGGTACCAATCTTGTCGGGGATTGGGAACCCTTCGCGAGAATTTCCAAAGTTTCAGCGGGATTTCCAAAATGTTGAAAGGAACTCGAACCATGTCAACCTTGGTTTTGAGAATCTCTCCCGGAGTTTGAGAGATTTGGACCTGAAAGGGTACCAATCTTGTCGGGGATTGGGAACCCTCCGCCAGAATGTCCAAAGTTTCAGCGGGATTTCCAAAATGTTGAAAGGAACTCGAAACATGTCAACCTTGGTTTTGAGAATCTCTCACGGAGTTTGAGAGATTTGGACGTGACAGGGTACCAATCTTGTCGGGGATTGGGAACCCTTCGCCAGAATGTCCAAAGTTACAGCGGGATTTCCAAAATGTTGAAAGGAACTCGAAACATGTCAACCTTGGTTTTGAGAATCTCTCCCGGACTTTGAGAGATTTGGACGTGAAAGGGTACCAATCTTGTCGGGGATTGGGAACCCTTCGCGAGAATGTCCAAAGTTTCAGCGGGATTTCCAAAATGTTGAAAGGAACTCGAAACATGTCAACCTTGGTTTTGAGAATCTCTCCCGGACTTTGAGAGATTTGGACGTGAAAGGGTACCAATCTTGTCGGGGATCTAGAACCCTCCGCCAGAATGTCCAAAGTTTCAGCGGGATTTCCAAAATGTTGAAAGGAACTCGAAACATGTCAACCTTGGTTTTGAGAATCTCTCCCGGAGTTTGAGAGATTTGGACGTGAAAGGGTACCAATCTTGTCAGGGATTGGGAACCCTTCGCGAGAATGTCCAAAGTTTCAGCGGGATTTCCAAAATGTTGAAAGGAACTCGAAACATGTCAACCTTGGTTTTGAGAATCTCTCCCGGACTTTGAGAGATTTGGACGTGAAAGGGTACCAATCTTGTCGGGGATTGGGAACCCTTCGCGAGAATTTCCAAAGTTTCAGCGGGATTTCCAAAATGTTGAAAGGAACTCGAAACATGTCAACCTTGGTTTTGAGAATCTCTCCCGGACTTTGAGAGATTTGGACCTGAAAGGGTACCAATCTTGTCGGGGATTGGGAACCCTCCGCCAGAATGTCCAAAGTTTCAGCGGGATTTCCAAAATGTTGAAAGGAACTCGAAACATGTCAACCTTGGTTTTGAGAATCTCTCCCGGACTTTGAGAGATTTGGACGTGAAAGGGTACCAATCTTGTCGGGGATTGGGAACCCTTCGCGAGAATGTCCAAAGTTTCAGCGGGATTTCCAAAATGTTGAAAGGAACTCGAAACATGTCAACCTTGGTTTTGAGAATCTCTCCCGGAGTTTGAGAGATTTGGACGTGAAAGGGTACCAATCTTGTCGGGGATTGGGAACCCTTCGCGACAATGTCCAAAGTTTCAGCGGGATTTCCAAAATGTTGAAAGGAACTCGAAACATGTCAGCCTTGGTTTTGAGAATCTCTCCCGGAGTTTGAGAGATTTGGACCTGAAAGGGTACCAATCTTGTCCGGGATTGGGAACCCTTCGCGAGAATGTCCAAAGTTTCAGCGGGATTTCCAAAATGTTGAAAGGAACTCGAAACATGTCAACCTTGGTTTTGAGAATCTCTCCCGGAGTTTGAGAGATTTGGACGTGAAAGGGTACCAATCTTGTCGGGGATTGGGAACCCTTCGCGAGAATGTCCAAAGTTTCAGCGGGATTTCCAAAATGTTGAAAGGAACTCGAAACATGTCAACCTTGGTTTTGAGAATCTCTCCCGGACTTTGAGAGATTTGGACGTGAAAGGGTACCAATCTTGTCGGGGATTGGGAACCCTTCGCGAGAATGTCCAAAGTTTCAGCGGGATTTCCAAAATGTTGAAAGGAACTCGAAACATGTCAACCTTGGTTTTGAGAATCTCTCCCGGAGTTTGAGAGATTTGGACGTGAAAGGGTACCAATCTTGTCGGGGATTGGGAACCCTTCGCGAGAATGTCCAAAGTTTCAGCGGGATTTCCAAAATGTTGAAAGGAACTCGAAACATGTCAACCTTGGTTTTGAGAATCTCTCCCGGAGTTTGAGAGATTTGGACGTGAAAGGGTACCAATCTTGTCGGGGATTGGGAACCCTTCGCGAGAATTTCCAAAGTTTCAGCGGGATTTCCAAAATGTTGAAAGGAACTCGAACCATGTCAACCTTGGTTTTGAGAATCTCTCCCGGAGTTTGAGAGATTTGGACCTGAAAGGGTACCAATCTTGTCGGGGATTGGGAACCCTCCGCCAGAATGTCCAAAGTTTCAGCGGGATTTCCAAAATGTTGAAAGGAACTCGAAACATGTCAACCTTGGTTTTGAGAATCTCTCCCGGAGTTTGAGAGATTTGGACGTGACAGGGTACCAATCTTGTCGGGGATTGGGAACCCTTCGCCAGAATGTCCAAAGTTTCAGCGGGATTTCCAAAATGTTGAAAGGAACTCGAACCATGTCAACCTTGGTTTTGAGAATCTCTCCCGGACTTTGAGAGATTTGGACGTGAAAGGGTACCAATCTTGTCGGGGATTGGGAACCCTTCGCGAGAATGTCCAAAGTTTCAGCGGGATTTCCAAAATGTTGAAAGGAACTCGAAACATGTCAACCTTGGTTTTGAGAATCTCTCCCGGACTTTGAGAGATTTGGACGTGAAAGGGTACCAATCTTGTCGGGGATTGGGAACCCTCCGCCAGAATGTCCAAAGTTTCAGCGGGATTTCCAAAATGTTGAAAGGATCTCGAAACATGTCAACCTTGGTTTTGAGAATCTCTCCCGGACTTTGAGAGATTTGGACGTGAAAGGGTACCAATCTTGTCAGGGATTGGGAACCCTTCGCGAGAATGTCCAAAGTTTCAGCGGGATTTCCAAAATGTTGAAAGGAACTCGAAACATGTCAACCTTGGTTTTGAGAATCTCTCCCGGACTTTGAGAGATTTGGACGTGAAAGGGTACCAATCTTGTCGGGGATTGGGAACCCTTCGCGAGAATGTCCAAAGTTTCAGCGGGATTTCCAAAATGTTGAAAGGAACTCGAAACATGTCAACCTTGGTTTTGAGAATCTCTCCCGGAGTTTGAGAGATTTGGACCTGAAAGGGTACCAATCTTGTCGGGGATTGGGAACCCTCCGCCAGAATGTCCAAAGTTTCAGCGGGATTTCCAAAATGTTGAAAGGAACTCGAAACATGTCAACCTTGGTTTTGAGAATCTCTCCCGGACTTTGAGAGATTTGGACGTGAAAGGGTACCAATCTTGTCGGGGATTGGGAACCCTTCGCGAGAATGTCCAAAGTTTCAGCGGGATTTCCAAAATGTTGAAAGGAACTCGAAACATGTCAACCTTGGTTTTGAGAATCTCTCCCGGACTTTGAGAGATTTGGACGTGAAAGGGTACCAATCTTGTCGGGGATTGGGAACCCTTCGCGACAATGTCCAAAGTTTCAGCGGGATTTCCAAAATGTTGAAAGGAACTCGAAACATGTCAGCCTTGGTTTTGAGAATCTCTCCCGGAGTTTGAGAGATTTGGACGTGAAAGGGTACCAATCTTGTCGGGGATTGGGAAGACTTCGCGAGAATGTCCAAAGTTTCAGCGGGATTTCCAAAATGTTGAAAGGAACTCGAAACATGTCAACCTTGGTTTTGAGAATCTCTCCCGGAGTTTGAGAGATTTGGACGTGAAAGGGTACCAATCTTGTCGGGGATTGGGAACCCTTCGCGAGAATGTCCAAAGTTTCAGCGGGATTTCCAAAATGTTGAAAGGAACTCGAAACATGTCAACCTTGGTTTTGAGAATCTCTCCCGGACTTTGAGAGATTTGGACGTGAAAGGGTACCAATCTTGTCGGGGATTGGGAACCCTTCGCGAGAATGTCCAAAGTTTCAGCGGGATTTCCAAAATGTTGAAAGGAACTCGAAACATGTCAACCTTGGTTTTGAGAATCTCTCCCGGAGTTTGAGAGATTTGGACGTGAAAGGGTACCAATCTTGTCAGGGATTGGGAACCCTTCGCGAGAATGTCCAAAGTTTCAGCGGGATTTCCAAAATGTTGAAAGGAACTCGAAACATGTCAAGCTTGGTTTTGAGAATCTCTCCCGGAGTTTGAGAGATTTGGACGTGAAAGGGTACCAATCTTGTCGGGGATTGGGAACCCTTCGCGACAATTTCCAAAGTTTCAGCGGGATTTCCAAAATGTTGAAAGGAACTCGAACCATGTCAACCTTGGTTTTGAGAATCTCTCCCGGAGTTTGAGAGATTTGGACGTGAAAGGGTACCAATCTTGTCGGGGATTGGGAACCCTCCGCCAGAATGTCCAAAGTTTCAGCGGGATTTCCAAAATGTTGAAAGGAACTCGAAACATGTCAACCTTGGTTTTGAGAATCTCTCCCGGAGTTTGAGAGATTTGGACGTGACAGGGTACCAATCTTGTCGGGGATTGGGAACCCTTCGCCAGAATGTCCAAAGTTTCAGCGGGATTTCCAAAATGTTGAAAGGAACTCGAACCATGTCAACCTTGGTTTTGAGAATCTCTCCCGGACTTTGAGAGATTTGGACGTGAAAGGGTACCAATCTTGTCGGGGATTGGGAACCCTTCGCGAGAATGTCCAAAGTTTCAGCGGGATTTCCAAAATGTTGAAAGGAACTCGAAACATGTCAACCTTGGTTTTGAGAATCTCTCCCGGAGTTTGAGAGATTTGGACGTGAAAGGGTACCAATCTTGTCGGGGATTGGGAACCCTTCGCCAGAATGTCCAAAGTTTCAGCGGGATTTCCAAAATGTTGAAAGGAACTCGAAACATGTCAACCTTGGTTTTGAGAATCTCTCCCGGACTTTGAGAGATTTGGACGTGAAAGGGTACCAATCTTGTCGGGGATCTAGAACCCTCCGCCAGAATGTCCAAAGTTTCAGCGGGATTTCCAAAATGTTGAAAGGAACTCGAAACATGTCAACCTTGGTTTTGAGAATCTCTCCCGGACTTTGAGAGATTTGGACGTGAAAGGGTACCAATCTTGTCGGGGATCTAGAACCCTCCGCCAGAATGTCCAAAGTTTCAGCGGGATTTCCAAAATGTTGAAAGGAACTCGAAACATGTCAACCTTGGTTTTGAGAATCTCTCCCGGACTTTGAGAGATTTGGACGTGAAAGGGTACCAATCTTGTCAGGGATTGGGAACCCTTCGCGAGAATGTCCAAAGTTTCAGCGGGATTTCCAAAATGTTGAAAGGAACTGGAACCATGTCAACCTTGGTTTTGAGAATCTCTCCCGGAGTTTGAGAGATTTGGACGTGAAAGGGTACCAATCTTGTCGGGGATTGGGAACCCTTCGCGAGAATGTCCAAAGTTTCAGCGGGATTTCCAAAATGTTGAAAGGAACTGGAACCATGTCAACCTTGGTTTTGAGAATCTCTCCCGGACTTTGAGAGATTTGGACGTGAAAGGGTACCAATCTTGTCGGGGACTGGGAACCCTTCGCGAGAATGTCCAAAGTTTCAGCGGGATTTCCAAAATGTTGAAAGGAACTCGAAACATGTCAACCTTGGTTTTGAGAATCTCTCCCGGAGTTTGAGAGATTTGGACGTGAAAGGGTACCAGTCTTGTCGGGGATCGGGAACCCTTCGCGAGAATGTCCAAAGTTTCAGCGGGATTTCCAAAATGTTGAAAGGAACTCGAAACATGTCAACCTTGGTTTTGAGAATCTCTCCCGGACTTTGAGAGATTTGGACCTGAAAGGGTACCAATCTTGTCGGGGATTGGGAACCCTTCGCGAGAATGCCCAAAGTTTCAGCGGGATTTCCAAAATGTTGAAAGGAACTCGAAACATGTCAGCCTTGGTTTTGAGAATCTCTCCCGGAGTTTGAGAGATTTGGACGTGAAAGGGTACCAATCTTGTCGGGGATTGGGAACCCTTCGCGAGAATGTCCAAAGTTTCAGCGGGATTTCCAAAATGTTGAAAGGAACTCGAAACATGTCAACCTTGGTTTTGAGAATCTCTCCCGGAGTTTGAGAGATTTGGACGTGAAAGGGTACCAATCTTGTCGGGGATTGGGAACCCTTCGCGAGAATGTCCAAAGTTTCAGCGGGATTTCCAAAATGTTGAAAGGAACTCGAACCATGTCAACCTTGGTTTTGAGAATCTCTCCCGGAGTTTGAGAGATTTGGACGTGAAAGGGTACCAATCTTGTCGGGGATTGGGAACCCTTCGCCAGAATGTCCAAACTTTCAGCGGGATTTCCAAATGTTGAAAGGAACTCGAAACATGTCAACCTTGGTTTTGAGAATCTCTCCCGGAGTTGGAGAGATTTGGACGTGAAAGGGTACCAATCTTGTCGGGGATTGGGAACCCTTCGCGAGAATGTCCAAAGTTTCAGCGGGATTTCCAAAATGTTGAAAGGAACTCGAAACATGTCAACCTTGGTTTTGAGAATCTCTCCCGGACTTTGAGAGATTTGGACGTGAAAGGGTACCAATCTTGTCGGGGACTGGGAACCCTTCGCGAGATTGTCCAAAGTTTCAGCGGGATTTCCAAAATGTTGAAAGGAACTCGAAACATGTCAACCTTGGTTTTGAGAATCTCTCCCGGAGTTTGAGAGATTTGGACGTGAAAGGGTACCAATCTTGTCGGGGATTGGGAACCCTTCGCGAGAATGTCCAAAGTTTCAGCGGGATTTCCAAAATGTTGAAAGGAACTCGAAACATGTCAACCTTGGTTTTGAGAATCTCTCCCGGAGTTTGAGAGATTTGGACGTGAAAGGGTACCAATCTTGTCGGGGATTGGGAACCCTTCGCGAGAATGTCCAAAGTTTCAGCGGGATTTCCAAAATGTTGAAAGGAACTCGAAACATGTCAACCTTGGTTTTGAGAATCTCTCCCGGAGTTTGAGAGATTTGGACGTGAAAGGGTACCAATCTTGTCGGGGACTGGGAACCCTTCGCGAGAATGTCCAAAGTTTCAGCGGGATTTCCAAAATGTTGAAAGGAACTCGAAACATGTCAACCTTGGTTTTGAGAATCTCTCCCGGAGTTTGAGAGATTTGGACGTGAAAGGGTACCAGTCTTGTCGGGGATCGGGAACCCTTCGCGAGAATGTCCAAAGTTTCAGCGGGATTTCCAAAATGTTGAAAGGAACTCGAAACATGTCAACCTTGGTTTTGAGAATCTCTCCCGGAGTTTGAGAGATTTGGACCTGAAAGGGTACCAATCTTGTCGGGGATTGGGAACCCTTCGCGAGAATGCCCAAAGTTTCAGCGGGATTTCCAAAATGTTGAAAGGAACTCGAAACATGTCAGCCTTGGTTTTGAGAATCTCTCCCGGAGTTTGAGAGATTTGGACGTGAAAGGTTACCAATCTTGTCGGGGATTGGGAACCCTTCGCCAGAATGTCCAAAGTTTCAGCGGGATTTCCAAAATGTTGAAAGGAACTCGAAACATGTCAACCTTGGTTTTGAGAATCTCTCCCGGACTTTGAGAGATTTGGACGTGAAAGGGTACCAATCTTGTCGGGGATTGGGAACCCTTCGCGAGAATGTCCAAAGTTTCAGCGGGATTTCCAAAATGTTGAAAGGAACTCGAAACATGTCAACCTTGGTTTTGAGAATCTCTCCCGGAGTTTGAGAGATTTGGACGTGAAAGGGTACCAATCTTGTCGGGGATTGGGAACCCTTCGCGAGAATGTCCAAACTTTCAGCGGGATTTCCAAATGTTGAAAGGAACTCGAAACATGTCAACCTTGGTTTTGAGAATCTCTCCCGGAGTTGGAGAGATTTGGACGTGAAAGGGTACCAATCTTGTCGGGGATTGGGAACCCTTCGCGAGAATGTCCAAAGTTTCAGCGGGATTTCCAAAATGTTGAAAGGAACTCGAAACATGTCAACCTTGGTTTTGAGAATCTCTCCCGGACTTTGAGAGATTTGGACGTGAAAGGGTACCAATCTTGTCGGGGACTGGGAACCCTTCGCGAGAATGTCCAAAGTTTCAGCGGGATTTCCAAAATGTTGAAAGGAACTGGAACCATGTCAACCTTGGTTTTGAGAATCTCTCCCGGACTTTGAGAGATTTGGACGTGAAAGGGTACCAATCTTGTCGGGGACTGGGAACCCTTCGCGAGAATGTCCAAAGTTTCAGCGGGATTTCCAAAATGTTGAAAGGAACTCGAAACATGTCAACCTTGGTTTTGAGAATCTCTCCCGGAGTTTGAGAGATTTGGACGTGAAAGGGTACCAGTCTTGTCGGGGATCGGGAACCCTTCGCGAGAATGTCCAAAGTTTCAGCGGGATTTCCAAAATGTTGAAAGGAACTCGAAACATGTCAACCTTGGTTTTGAGAATCTCTCCCGGACTTTGAGAGATTTGGACCTGAAAGGGTACCAATCTTGTCGGGGATTGGGAACCCTTCGCGAGAATGCCCAAAGTTTCAGCGGGATTTCCAAAATGTTGAAAGGAACTCGAAACATGTCAGCCTTGGTTTTGAGAATCTCTCCCGGAGTTTGAGAGATTTGGATGTGAAAGGGTACCAATCTTGTCGGGGATTGGGAACCCTTCGCGAGAATGTCCAAAGTTTCAGCGGGATTTCCAA
The DNA here is from genome assembly GCF_964273445.1 of Streptopelia decaocto. Taxonomy (NCBI): domain Eukaryota; kingdom Metazoa; phylum Chordata; class Aves; order Columbiformes; family Columbidae; genus Streptopelia; species Streptopelia decaocto. Next base: position 446,241 of record NW_028116613.1, on the reverse strand, counting down.
AATGTTGAAAGGAACTCGAAACATGTCAACCTTGGTTTTGAGAATCTCTCCCGGAGTTTGAGAGATTTGGACGTGAAAGGGTACCAATCTTGTCGGGGATTGGGAACCCTTCGCGAGAATGTCCAAAGTTTCAGCGGGATTTCCAAAATGTTGAAAGGAACTCGAACCATGTCAACCTTGGTTTTGAGAATCTCTCCCGGAGTTTGAGAGATTTGGACGTGAAAGGGTACCAATCTTGTCGGGGATTGGGAACCCTTCGCGAGAATGTCCAAACTTTCAGCGGGATTTCCAAATGTTGAAAGGAACTCGAAACATGTCAACCTTGGTTTTGAGAATCTCTCCCGGAGTTGGAGAGATTTGGACGTGAAAGGGTACCAATCTTGCCGGGATTGGGAACCCTTCGCGAGAATGTCCAAAGTTTCAGCGGGATTTCCAAAATGTTGAAAGGAACTCGAAACATGTCAACCTTGGTTTTGAGAATCTCTCCCGGACTTTGAGAGATTTGGACGTGAAAGGGTACCAATCTTGTCGGGGACTGGGAACCCTTCGCGAGAATGTCCAAAGTTTCAGCGGGATTTCCAAAATGTTGAAAGGAACTCGAAACATGTCAACCTTGGTTTTGAGAATCTCTCCCGGACTTTGAGAGATTTGGACGTGAAAGGGTACCAATCTTGTCAGGGATTGGGAACCCTTCGCGAGAATGTCCAAAGTTTCAGCGGGATTTCCAAAATGTTGAAAGGAACTCGAAACATGTCAACCTTGGTTTTGAGAATCTCTCCCGGAGTTTGAGAGATTTGGACGTGAAAGGGTACCAATCTTGTCGGGGACTGGGAACCCTTCGCGAGAATGTCCAAAGTTTCAGCGGGATTTCCAAAATGTTGAAAGGAACTCGAAACATGTCAACCTTGGTTTTGAGAATCTCTCCCGGAGTTTGAGAGATTTGGACGTGAAAGGGTACCAGTCTTGTCGGGGATCGGGAACCCTTCGCGAGAATGTCCAAAGTTTCAGCGGGATTTCCAAAATGTTGAAAGGAACTCGAAACATGTCAACCTTGGTTTTGAGAATCTCTCCCGGAGTTTGAGAGATTTGGACCTGAAAGGGTACCAATCTTGTCGGGGATTGGGAACCCTTCGCGAGAATGCCCAAAGTTTCAGCGGGATTTCCAAAATGTTGAAAGGAACTCGAAACATGTCAGCCTTGGTTTTGAGAATCTCTCCCGGAGTTTGAGAGATTTGGACGTGAAAGGTTACCAATCTTGTCGGGGATTGGGAACCCTTCGCCAGAATGTCCAAAGTTTCAGCGGGATTTCCAAAATGTTGAAAGGAACTCGAAACATGTCAACCTTGGTTTTGAGAATCTCTCCCGGACTTTGAGAGATTTGGACGTGAAAGGGTACCAATCTTGTCGGGGATTGGGAACCCTTCGCGAGAATGTCCAAAGTTTCAGCGGGATTTCCAAAATGTTGAAAGGAACTCGAAACATGTCAACCTTGGTTTTGAGAATCTCTCCCGGAGTTTGAGAGATTTGGACGTGAAAGGGTACCAATCTTGTCGGGGATTGGGAACCCTTCGCGAGAATGTCCAAACTTTCAGCGGGATTTCCAAATGTTGAAAGGAACTCGAAACATGTCAACCTTGGTTTTGAGAATCTCTCCCGGAGTTGGAGAGATTTGGACGTGAAAGGGTACCAATCTTGTCGGGGATTGGGAACCCTTCGCGAGAATGTCCAAAGTTTCAGCGGGATTTCCAAAATGTTGAAAGGAACTCGAAACATGTCAACCTTGGTTTTGAGAATCTCTCCCGGACTTTGAGAGATTTGGACGTGAAAGGGTACCAATCTTGTCGGGGACTGGGAACCCTTCGCGAGAATGTCCAAAGTTTCAGCGGGATTTCCAAAATGTTGAAAGGAACTCGAAACATGTCAACCTTGGTTTTGAGAATCTCTCCCGGACTTTGAGAGATTTGGACGTGAAAGGGTACCAATCTTGTCAGGGATTGGGAACCCTTCGCGAGAATGTCCAAAGTTTCAGCGGGATTTCCAAAATGTTGAAAGGAACTCGAAACATGTCAACCTTGGTTTTGAGAATCTCTCCCGGAGTTTGAGAGATTTGGACGTGAAAGGGTACCAATCTTGTCGGGGATTGGGAACCCTTCGCGAGAATGTCCAAAGTTTCAGCGGGATTTCCAAAATGTTGAAAGGAACTCGAAACATGTCAACCTTGGTTTTGAGAATCTCTCCCGGAGTTTGAGAGATTTGGACGTGAAAGGGTACCAATCTTGTCGGGGATTGGGAACCCTTCGCGAGAATGTCCAAAGTTTCAGCGGGATTTCCAAAATGTTGAAAGGAACTCGAAACATGTCAACCTTGGTTTTGAGAATCTCTCCCGGAGTTTGAGAGATTTGGACGTGAAAGGGTACCAGTCTTGTCGGGGATCGGGAACCCTTCGCGAGAATGTCCAAAGTTTCAGCGGGATTTCCAAAATGTTGAAAGGAACTCGAAACATGTCAACCTTGGTTTTGAGAATCTCTCCCGGAGTTTGAGAGATTTGGACCTGAAAGGGTACCAATCTTGTCGGGGATTGGGAACCCTTCGCCAGAATGCCCAAAGTTTCAGCGGGATTTCCAAAATGTTGAAAGGAACTCGAAACATGTCAGCCTTGGTTTTGAGAATCTCTCCCGGAGTTTGAGAGATTTGGACGTGAAAGGTTACCAATCTTGTCGGGGATTGGGAACCCTTCGCCAGAATGTCCAAAGTTTCAGCGGGATTTCCAAAATGTTGAAAGGAACTCGAAACATGTCAACCTTGGTTTTGAGAATCTCTCCCGGACTTTGAGAGATTTGGACGTGAAAGGGTACCAATCTTGTCGGGGATTGGGAACCCTTCGCGAGAATGTCCAAAGTTTCAGCGGGATTTCCAAAATGTTGAAAGGAACTCGAAACATGTCAACCTTGGTTTTGAGAATCTCTCCCGGAGTTTGAGAGATTTGGACGTGAAAGGGTACCAATCTTGTCGGGGATTGGGAACCCTTCGCGAGAATGTCCAAACTTTCAGCGGGATTTCCAAATGTTGAAAGGAACTCGAAACATGTCAACCTTGGTTTTGAGAATCTCTCCCGGAGTTGGAGAGATTTGGACGTGAAAGGGTACCAATCTTGTCGGGGATTGGGAACCCTTCGCGAGAATGTCCAAAGTTTCAGCGGGATTTCCAAAATGTTGAAAGGAACTCGAAACATGTCAACCTTGGTTTTGAGAATCTCTCCCGGACTTTGAGAGATTTGGACGTGAAAGGGTACCAATCTTGTCGGGGACTGGGAACCCTTCGCGAGAATGTCCAAAGTTTCAGCGGGATTTCCAAAATGTTGAAAGGAACTCGAAACATGTCAACCTTGGTTTTGAGAATCTCTCCCGGAGTTTGAGAGATTTGGACGTGAAAGGGTACCAATCTTGTCAGGGATTGGGAACCCTTCGCGAGAATGTCCAAAGTTTCAGCGGGATTTCCAAAATGTTGAAAGGAACTCGAAACATGTCAACCTTGGTTTTGAGAATCTCTCCCGGACTTTGAGAGATTTGGACGTGAAAGGGTACCAATCTTGTCGGGGATTGGGAACCCTTCGCGAGAATGTCCAAAGTTTCAGCGGGATTTCCAAAATGTTGAAAGGAACTCGAAACATGTCAACCTTGGTTTTGAGAATCTCTCCCGGAGTTTGAGAGATTTGGACCTGAAAGGGTACCAATCTTGTCGGGGATTGGGAACCCTTCGCGAGAATGCCCAAAGTTTCAGCGGGATTTCCAAAATGTTGAAAGGAACTCGAAACATGTCAGCCTTGTTTTTGAGAATCTCTCCCGGAGTTTGAGAGATTTGGATGTGAAAGGGTACCAATCTTGTCGGGGATTGGGAACCCTTCGCGAGAATGTCCAAAGTTTCAGCGGGATTTCCAAAATGTTGAAAGGAACTCGAAACATGTCAACCTTGGTTTTGAGAATCTCTCCCGGAGTTTGAGAGATTTGGACCTGAAAGGGTACCAATCTTGTCGGGGATTGGGAACCCTTCGCGAGAATGCCCAAAGTTTAAGCGGGATTTCCAAAATGTTGAAAGGAACTCGAAACATGTCAGCCTTGGTTTTGAGAATCTCTCCCGGAGTTTGAGAGATTTGGACGTGAAAGGGTACCAATCTTGTCGGGGATTGGGAACCCTTCGCCAGAATGTCCAAAGTTTCAGCGGGATTTCCAAAATGTTGAAAGGAACTCGAAACATGTCAACCTTGGTTTTGAGAATCTCTCCCGGACTTTGAGAGATTTGGACGTGAAAGGGTACCAATCTTGTCGGGGATTGGGAACCCTTCGCGAGAATGTCCAAAGTTTCAGCGGGATTTCCAAAATGTTGAAAGGAACTCGAAACATGTCAACCTTGGTTTTGAGAATCTCTCCCGGAGTTTGAGAGATTTGGACGTGAAAGGGTACCAATCTTGTCGGGGATTGGGAACCCTTCGCGAGAATGTCCAAACTTTCAGCGGGATTTCCAAATGTTGAAAGGAACTCGAAACATGTCAACCTTGGTTTTGAGAATCTCTCCCGGAGTTGGAGAGATTTGGACGTGAAAGGGTACCAATCTTGTCGGGGATTGGGAACCCTTCGCGAGAATGTCCAAAGTTTCAGCGGGATTTCCAAAATGTTGAAAGGAACTCGAAACATGTCAACCTTGGTTTTGAGAATCTCTCCCGGACTTTGAGAGATTTGGACGTGAAAGGGTACCAATCTTGTCGGGGACTGGGAACCCTTCGCGAGAATGTCCAAAGTTTCAGCGGGATTTCCAAAATGTTGAAAGGAACTGGAACCATGTCAACCTTGGTTTTGAGAATCTCTCCCGGACTTTGAGAGATTTGGACGTGAAAGGGTACCAATCTTGTCGGGGACTGGGAACCCTTCGCGAGAATGTCCAAAGTTTCAGCGGGATTTCCAAAATGTTGAAAGGAACTCGAAACATGTCAACCTTGGTTTTGAGAATCTCTCCCGGAGTTTGAGAGATTTGGACGTGAAAGGGTACCAGTCTTGTCGGGGATCGGGAACCCTTCGCGAGAATGTCCAAAGTTTCAGCGGGATTTCCAAAATGTTGAAAGGAACTCGAAACATGTCAACCTTGGTTTTGAGAATCTCTCCCGGACTTTGAGAGATTTGGACCTGAAAGGGTACCAATCTTGTCGGGGATTGGGGACCCTTCGCGAGAATGCCCAAAGTTTCAGCGGGATTTCCAAAATGTTGAAAGGAACTCGAAACATGTCAGCCTTGGTTTTGAGAATCTCTCCCGGAGTTTGAGAGATTTGGATGTGAAAGGGTACCAATCTTGTCGGGGATTGGGAACCCTTCGCGAGAATGTCCAAAGTTTCAGCGGGATTTCCAAAATGTTGAAAGGAACTCGAAACATGTCAACCTTGGTTTTGAGAATCTCTCCCGGAGTTTGAGAGATTTGGACGTGAAAGGGTACCAATCTTGTCGGGGATTGGGAACCCTTCGCGAGAATGTCCAAAGTTTCAGCGGGATTTCCAAAATGTTGAAAGGAACTCGAACCATGTCAACCTTGGTTTTGAGAATCTCTCCCGGAGTTTGAGAGATTTGGACGTGAAAGGGTACCAATCTTGTCGGGGATTGGGAACCCTTCGCGAGAATGTCCAAACTTTCAGCGGGATTTCCAAATGTTGAAAGGAACTCGAAACATGTCAACCTTGGTTTTGAGAATCTCTCCCGGAGTTGGAGAGATTTGGACGTGAAAGGGTACCAATCTTGTCGGGGATTGGGAACCCTTCGCGAGAATGTCCAAAGTTTCAGCGGGATTTCCAAAATGTTGAAAGGAACTCGAAACATGTCAACCTTGGTTTTGAGAATCTCTCCCGGACTTTGAGAGATTTGGACGTGAAAGGGTACCAATCTTGTCGGGGACTGGGAACCCTTCGCGAGAATGTCCAAAGTTTCAGCGGGATTTCCAAAATGTTGAAAGGAACTCGAAACATGTCAACCTTGGTTTTGAGAATCTCTCCCGGACTTTGAGAGATTTGGACATGAAAGGGTACCAATCTTGTCAGGGATTGGGAACCCTTCGCGAGAATGTCCAAAGTTTCAGCGGGATTTCCAAAATGTTGAAAGGAACTCGAAACATGTCAACCTTGGTTTTGAGAATCTCTCCCGGAGTTTGAGAGATTTGGACGTGAAAGGGTACCAATCTTGTCGGGGATTGGGAACCCTTCGCGAGAATGTCCAAAGTTTCAGCGGGATTTCCAAAATGTTGAAAGGAACTCGAAACATGTCAACCTTGGTTTTGAGAATCTCTCCCGGAGTTTGAGAGATTTGGACGTGAAAGGGTACCAATCTTGTCGGGGACTGGGAACCCTTCGCGAGAATGTCCAAAGTTTCAGCGGGATTTCCAAAATGTTGAAAGGAACTCGAAACATGTCAACCTTGGTTTTGAGAATCTCTCCCGGAGTTTGAGAGATTTGGACGTGAAAGGGTACCAGTCTTGTCGGGGATCGGGAACCCTTCGCGAGAATGTCCAAAGTTTCAGCGGGATTTCCAAAATGTTGAAAGGAACTCGAAACATGTCAACCTTGGTTTTGAGAATCTCTCCCGGAGTTTGAGAGATTTGGACCTGAAAGGGTACCAATCTTGTCGGGGATTGGGAACCCTTCGCGAGAATGCCCAAAGTTTCAGCGGGATTTCCAAAATGTTGAAAGGAACTCGAAACATGTCAGCCTTGGTTTTGAGAATCTCTCCCGGAGTTTGAGAGATTTGGACGTGAAAGGTTACCAATCTTGTCGGGGATTGGGAACCCTTCGCCAGAATGTCCAAAGTTTCAGCGGGATTTCCAAAATGTTGAAAGGAACTCGAAACATGTCAACCTTGGTTTTGAGAATCTCTCCCGGACTTTGAGAGATTTGGACGTGAAAGGGTACCAATCTTGTCGGGGATTGGGAACCCTTCGCGAGAATGTCCAAAGTTTCAGCGGGATTTCCAAAATGTTGAAAGGAACTCGAAACATGTCAACCTTGGTTTTGAGAATCTCTCCCGGAGTTTGAGAGATTTGGACGTGAAAGGGTACCAATCTTGTCGGGGATTGGGAACCCTTCGCGAGAATGTCCAAACTTTCAGCGGGATTTCCAAATGTTGAAAGGAACTCGAAACATGTCAACCTTGGTTTTGAGAATCTCTCCCGGAGTTGGAGAGATTTGGACGTGAAAGGGTACCAATCTTGTCGGGGATTGGGAACCCTTCGCGAGAATGTCCAAAGTTTCAGCGGGATTTCCAAAATGTTGAAAGGAACTCGAAACATGTCAACCTTGGTTTTGAGAATCTCTCCCGGAGTTTGAGAGATTTGGACGTGAAAGGGTACCAATCTTGTCGGGGATTGGGAACCCTTCGCGAGAATGTCCAAAGTTTCAGCGGGATTTCCAAAATGTTGAAAGGAACTCGAAACATGTCAACCTTGGTTTTGAGAATCTCTCCCGGAGTTTGAGAGATTTGGACGTGAAAGGGTACCAATCTTGTCAGGGATTGGGAACCCTTCGCGAGAATGTCCAAAGTTTCAGCGGGATTTCCAAAATGTTGAAAGGAACTCGAAACATGTCAACCTTGGTTTTGAGAATCTCTCCCGGAGTTTGAGAGATTTGGACGTGAAAGGGTACCAATCCTGTCGGGGATTGGGAACCCTTCGCGAGAATGTCCAAAGTTTCAGCGGGATTTCCAAAATGTTGAAAGGAACTCGAAACATGTCAACCTTGGTTTTGAGAATCTCTCCCGGAGTTTGAGAGATTTGGACCTGAAAGGGTACCAATCTTGTCGGGGATTGGGAACCCTTCGCGAGAATGCCCAAAGTTTCAGCGGGATTTCCAAAATGTTGAAAGGAACTCGAAACATGTCAGCCTTGTTTTTGAGAATCTCTCCCGGAGTTTGAGAGATTTGGATGTGAAAGGGTACCAATCTTGTCGGGGATTGGGAACCCTTCGCGAGAATGTCCAAAGTTTCAGCGGGATTTCCAAAATGTTGAAAGGAACTCGAAACATGTCAGCCTTGTTTTTGAGAATCTCTCCCGGAGTTTGAGAGATTTGGATGTGAAAGGGTACCAATCTTGTCGGGGATTGGGAACCCTTCGCGAGAATGTCCAAAGTTTAAGCGGGATTTCCAAAATGTTGAAAGGAACTCGAAACATGTCAGCCTTGGTTTTGAGAATCTCTCCCGGAGTTTGAGAGATTTGGACCTGAAAGGGTACCAATCTTGTCGGGGATTGGGAACCCTTCGCCAGAATGCCCAAAGTTTCAGCGGGATTTCCAAAATGTTGAAAGGAACTCGAAACATGTCAGCCTTGGTTTTGAGAATCTCTCCCGGAGTTTGAGAGATTTGGACGTGAAAGGGTACCAATCTTGTCGGGGATTGGGAACCCTTCGCCAGAATGTCCAAAGTTTCAGCGGGATTTCCAAAATGTTGAAAGGAACTCGAAACATGTCAACCTTGGTTTTGAGAATCTCTCCCGGACTTTGAGAGATTTGGACGTGAAAGGGTACCAATCTTGTCGGGGATTGGGAACCCTTCGCGAGAATGTCCAAAGTTTCAGCGGGATTTCCAAAATGTTGAAAGGAACTCGAAACATGTCAACCTTGGTTTTGAGAATCTCTCCCGGAGTTTGAGAGATTTGGACGTGAAAGGGTACCAATCTTGTCGGGGATTGGGAACCCTTCGCGAGAATGTCCAAACTTTCAGCGGGATTTCCAAATGTTGAAAGGAACTCGAAACATGTCAACCTTGGTTTTGAGAATCTCTCCCGGAGTTGGAGAGATTTGGACGTGAAAGGGTACCAATCTTGTCGGGGATTGGGAACCCTTCGCGAGAATGTCCAAAGTTTCAGCGGGATTTCCAAAATGTTGAAAGGAACTCGAAACATGTCAACCTTGGTTTTGAGAATCTCTCCCGGACTTTGAGAGATTTGGACGTGAAAGGGTACCAATCTTGTCGGGGACTGGGAACCCTTCGCGAGAATGTCCAAAGTTTCAGCGGGATTTCCAAAATGTTGAAAGGAACTGGAACCATGTCAACCTTGGTTTTGAGAATCTCTCCCGGACTTTGAGAGATTTGGACGTGAAAGGGTACCAATCTTGTCGGGGACTGGGAACCCTTCGCGAGAATGTCCAAAGTTTCAGCGGGATTTCCAAAATGTTGAAAGGAACTCGAAACATGTCAACCTTGGTTTTGAGAATCTCTCCCGGAGTTTGAGAGATTTGGACGTGAAAGGGTACCAGTCTTGTCGGGGATCGGGAACCCTTCGCGAGAATGTCCAAAGTTTCAGCGGGATTTCCAAAATGTTGAAAGGAACTCGAAACATGTCAACCTTGGTTTTGAGAATCTCTCCCGGACTTTGAGAGATTTGGACCTGAAAGGGTACCAATCTTGTCGGGGATTGGGGACCCTTCGCGAGAATGCCCAAAGTTTCAGCGGGATTTCCAAAATGTTGAAAGGAACTCGAAACATGTCAGCCTTGGTTTTGAGAATCTCTCCCGGAGTTTGAGAGATTTGGATGTGAAAGGGTACCAATCTTGTCGGGGATTGGGAACCCTTCGCGAGAATGTCCAAAGTTTCAGCGGGATTTCCAAAATGTTGAAAGGAACTCGAAACATGTCAACCTTGGTTTTGAGAATCTCTCCCGGAGTTTGAGAGATTTGGACGTGAAAGGGTACCAATCTTGTCGGGGATTGGGAACCCTTCGCGAGAATGTCCAAAGTTTCAGCGGGATTTCCAAAATGTTGAAAGGAACTCGAACCATGTCAACCTTGGTTTTGAGAATCTCTCCCGGAGTTTGAGAGATTTGGACGTGAAAGGGTACCAATCTTGTCGGGGATTGGGAACCCTTCGCGAGAATGTCCAAACTTTCAGCGGGATTTCCAAATGTTGAAAGGAACTCGAAACATGTCAACCTTGGTTTTGAGAATCTCTCCCGGAGTTGGAGAGATTTGGACGTGAAAGGGTACCAATCTTGTCGGGGATTGGGAACCCTTCGCGAGAATGTCCAAAGTTTCAGCGGGATTTCCAAAATGTTGAAAGGAACTCGAAACATGTCAACCTTGGTTTTGAGAATCTCTCCCGGACTTTGAGAGATTTGGACGTGAAAGGGTACCAATCTTGTCGGGGACTGGGAACCCTTCGCGAGAATGTCCAAAGTTTCAGCGGGATTTCCAAAATGTTGAAAGGAACTCGAAACATGTCAACCTTGGTTTTGAGAATCTCTCCCGGACTTTGAGAGATTTGGACATGAAAGGGTACCAATCTTGTCAGGGATTGGGAACCCTTCGCGAGAATGTCCAAAGTTTCAGCGGGATTTCCAAAATGTTGAAAGGAACTCGAAACATGTCAACCTTGGTTTTGAGAATCTCTCCCGGAGTTTGAGAGATTTGGACGTGAAAGGGTACCAATCTTGTCGGGGATTGGGAACCCTTCGCGAGAATGTCCAAAGTTTCAGCGGGATTTCCAAAATGTTGAAAGGAACTCGAAACATGTCAACCTTGGTTTTGAGAATCTCTCCCGGAGTTTGAGAGATTTGGACGTGAAAGGGTACCAATCTTGTCGGGGACTGGGAACCCTTCGCGAGAATGTCCAAAGTTTCAGCGGGATTTCCAAAATGTTGAAAGGAACTCGAAACATGTCAACCTTGGTTTTGAGAATCTCTCCCGGAGTTTGAGAGATTTGGACGTGAAAGGGTACCAGTCTTGTCGGGGATCGGGAACCCTTCGCGAGAATGTCCAAAGTTTCAGCGGGATTTCCAAAATGTTGAAAGGAACTCGAAACATGTCAACCTTGGTTTTGAGAATCTCTCCCGGAGTTTGAGAGATTTGGACCTGAAAGGGTACCAATCTTGTCGGGGATTGGGAACCCTTCGCGAGAATGCCCAAAGTTTCAGCGGGATTTCCAAAATGTTGAAAGGAACTCGAAACATGTCAGCCTTGGTTTTGAGAATCTCTCCCGGAGTTTGAGAGATTTGGACGTGAAAGGTTACCAATCTTGTCGGGGATTGGGAACCCTTCGCCAGAATGTCCAAAGTTTCAGCGGGATTTCCAAAATGTTGAAAGGAACTCGAAACATGTCAACCTTGGTTTTGAGAATCTCTCCCGGACTTTGAGAGATTTGGACGTGAAAGGGTACCAATCTTGTCGGGGATTGGGAACCCTTCGCGAGAATGTCCAAAGTTTCAGCGGGATTTCCAAAATGTTGAAAGGAACTCGAAACATGTCAACCTTGGTTTTGAGAATCTCTCCCGGAGTTTGAGAGATTTGGACGTGAAAGGGTACCAATCTTGTCGGGGATTGGGAACCCTTCGCGAGAATGTCCAAACTTTCAGCGGGATTTCCAAATGTTGAAAGGAACTCGAAACATGTCAACCTTGGTTTTGAGAATCTCTCCCGGAGTTGGAGAGATTTGGACGTGAAAGGGTACCAATCTTGTCGGGGATTGGGAACCCTTCGCGAGAATGTCCAAAGTTTCAGCGGGATTTCCAAAATGTTGAAAGGAACTCGAAACATGTCAACCTTGGTTTTGAGAATCTCTCCCGGAGTTTGAGAGATTTGGACGTGAAAGGGTACCAATCTTGTCGGGGATTGGGAACCCTTCGCGAGAATGTCCAAAGTTTCAGCGGGATTTCCAAAATGTTGAAAGGAACTCGAAACATGTCAACCTTGGTTTTGAGAATCTCTCCCGGAGTTTGAGAGATTTGGACGTGAAAGGGTACCAATCTTGTCAGGGATTGGGAACCCTTCGCGAGAATGTCCAAAGTTTCAGCGGGATTTCCAAAATGTTGAAAGGAACTCGAAACATGTCAACCTTGGTTTTGAGAATCTCTCCCGGAGTTTGAGAGATTTGGACGTGAAAGGGTACCAATCCTGTCGGGGATTGGGAACCCTTCGCGAGAATGTCCAAAGTTTCAGCGGGATTTCCAAAATGTTGAAAGGAACTCGAAACATGTCAACCTTGGTTTTGAGAATCTCTCCCGGAGTTTGAGAGATTTGGACCTGAAAGGGTACCAATCTTGTCGGGGATTGGGAACCCTTCGCGAGAATGCCCAAAGTTTCAGCGGGATTTCCAAAATGTTGAAAGGAACTCGAAACATGTCAGCCTTGTTTTTGAGAATCTCTCCCGGAGTTTGAGAGATTTGGATGTGAAAGGGTACCAATCTTGTCGGGGATTGGGAACCCTTCGCGAGAATGTCCAAAGTTTCAGCGGGATTTCCAAAATGTTGAAAGGAACTCGAAACATGTCAACCTTGGTTTTGAGAATCTCTCCCGGAGTTTGAGAGATTTGGACCTGAAAGGGTACCAATCTTGTCGGGGATTGGGAACCCTTCGCGAGAATGCCCAAAGTTTAAGCGGGATTTCCAAAATGTTGAAAGGAACTCGAAACATGTCAGCCTTGGTTTTGAGAATCTCTCCCGGAGTTTGAGAGATTTGGACCTGAAAGGGTACCAATCTTGTCGGGGATTGGGAACCCTTCGCCAGAATGTCCAAAGTTTCAGCGGGATTTCCAAAATGTTGAAAGGAACTCGAAACATGTCAACCTTGGTTTTGAGAATCTCTCCCGGACTTTGAGAGATTTGGACGTGAAAGGGTACCAATCTTGTCGGGGATTGGGAACCCTTCGCGAGAATGTCCAAAGTTTCAGCGGGATTTCCAAAATGTTGAAAGGAACTCGAAACATGTCAACCTTGGTTTTGAGAATCTCTCCCGGAGTTTGAGAGATTTGGACGTGAAAGGGTACCAATCTTGTCGGGGACTGGGAACCCTTCGCGAGAATGTCCAAAGTTTCAGCGGGATTTCCAAAATGTTGAAAGGAACTCGAAACATGTCAACCTTGGTTTTGAGAATCTCTCCCGGAGTTTGAGAGATTTGGACCTGAAAGGGTACCAGTCTTGTCGGGGATCGGGAACCCTTCGCGAGAATGTCCAAAGTTTCAGCGGGATTTCCAAAATGTTGAAAGGAACTGGAACCATGTCAACCTTGGTTTTGAGAATCTCTCCCGGAGTTTGAGAGATTTGGACGTGAAAGGGTACCAATCTTGTCGGGGATTGGGAACCCTTCGCGAGAATGTCCAAAGTTTCAGCAGGATTTCCAAAATGTTGAAAGGAACTGGAACCATGTCAACCTTGGTTTTGAGAATCTCTCCCGGAGTTTGAGAGATTTGGACGTGAAAGGGTACCAATCTTGTTGGGGATTGGGAACCCTTCGCGAGAATTTCCAAAGTTTCAGCGGGATTTCCAAAATGTTGAAAGGAACTCGAACCATGTCAACCTTGGTTTTGAGAATCTCTCCCGGAGTTTGAGAGATTTGGACCTGAAAGGGTACCAATCTTGTCGGGGATTGGGAACCCTCCGCCAGAATGTCCAAAGTTTCAGCGGGATTTCCAAAATGTTGAAAGGAACTCGAAACATGTCAACCTTGGTTTTGAGAATCTCTCCCGGAGTTTGAGAGATTTGGACGTGAAAGGGTACCAATCTTGTCGGGGATTGGGAACCCTTCGCCAGAATGTCTAAAGTTTCAGCGGGATTTCCAAAATGTTGAAAGGAACTCGAAACATGTCAACCTTGGTTTTGAGAATCTCTCCCGGACTTTGAGAGATTTGGACGTGAAAGGGTACCAATCTTGTCGGGGATTGGGAACCCTTCGCGAGAATGTCCAAAGTTTCAGCGGGATTTCCAAAATGTTGAAAGGAACTCGAAACATGTCAACCTTGGTTTTGAGAATCTCTCCCGGAGTTTGAGAGATTTGGACGTGAAAGGGTACCAATCTTGTCGGGGATTGGGAACCCTTCGCCAGAATGTCCAAAGTTTCAGCGGGATTTCCAAAATGTTGAAAGGAACTCGAAACATGTCAACCTTGGTTTTGAGAATCTCTCCCGGAGTTTGAGAGATTTGGACGTGAAAGGGTACCAATCTTGTCGGGGATCTAGAACCCTCCGCCAGAATGTCCAAAGTTTCAGCGGGATTTCCAAAATGTTGAAAGGAACTCGAAACATGTCAACCTTGGTTTTGAGAATCTCTCCCGGAGTTTGAGAGATTTGGACGTGAAAGGGTACCAATCTTGTCAGGGATTGGGAACCCTTCGCGAGAATGTCCAAAGTTTCAGCGGGATTTCCAAAATGTTGAAAGGAACTGGAACCATGTCAACCTTGGTTTTGAGAATCTCTCCCGGAGTTTGAGAGATTTGGACGTGAAAGGGTACCAATCTTGTCGGGGACTGGGAACCCTTCGCGAGAATGTCCAAAGTTTCAGCGGGATTTCCAAAATGTTGAAAGGAACTCGAAACATGTCAACCTTGGTTTTGAGAATCTCTCCCGGAGTTTGAGAGATTTGGACGTGAAAGGGTACCAGTCTTGTCGGGGATCGGGAACCCTTCGCGAGAATGTCCAAAGTTTCAGCGGGATTTCCAAAATGTTGAAAGGAACTCGAAACATGTCAACCTTGGTTTTGAGAATCTCTCCCGGACTTTGAGAGATTTGGACCTGAAAGGGTACCAATCTTGTCGGGGATTGGGAACCCTTCGCGAGAATGCCCAAAGTTTCAGCGGGATTTCCAAAATGTTGAAAGGAACTCGAAACATGTCAGCCTTGGTTTTGAGAATCTCTCCCGGAGTTTGAGAGATTTGGATGTGAAAGGGTACCAATCTTGTCGGGGATTGGGAACCCTTCGCGAGAATGTCCAAAGTTTCAGCGGGATTTCCAAAATGTTGAAAGGAACTCGAAACATGTCAACCTTGGTTTTGAGAATCTCTCCCGGAGTTTGAGAGATTTGGACGTGAAAGGGTACCAATCTTGTCGGGGATTGGGAACCCTTCGCGAGAATGTCCAAAGTTTCAGCGGGATTTCCAAAATGTTGAAAGGAACTCGAACCATGTCAACCTTGGTTTTGAGAATCTCTCCCGGAGTTTGAGAGATTTGGACGTGAAAAGGTACCAATCTTGTCGGGGATTGGGAACCCTTCGCGAGAATGTCCAAACTTTCAGCGGGATTTCCAAATGTTGAAAGGAACTCGAAACATGTCAACCTTGGTTTTGAGAATCTCTCCCGGAGTTGGAGAGATTTGGACGTGAAAGGGTACCAATCTTGTCGGGGATTGGGAACCCTTCGCCAGAATGTCCAAAGTTTCAGCGGGATTTCCAAAATGTTGAAAGGAACTCGAAACATGTCAACCTTGGTTTTGAGAATCTCTCCCGGACTTTGAGAGATTTGGACGTGAAAGGGTACCAATCTTGTCGGGGACTGGGAACCCTTCGCGAGAATGTCCAAAGTTTCAGCGGGATTTCCAAAATGTTGAAAGGAACTCGAAACATGTCAACCTTGGTTTTGAGAATCTCTCCCGGACTTTGAGAGATTTGGACGTGAAAGGGTACCAATCTTGTCAGGGATTGGGAACCCTTCGCGAGAATGTCCAAAGTTTCAGCGGGATTTCCAAAATGTTGAAAGGAACTCGAAACATGTCAACCTTGGTTTTGAGAATCTCTCCCGGAGTTTGAGAGATTTGGACGTGAAAGGGTACCAATCTTGTCGGGGATTGGGAACCCTTCGCCAGAATGTCCAAAGTTTCAGCGGGATTTCCAAAATGTTGAAAGGAACTCGAAACATGTCAACCTTGGTTTTGAGAATCTCTCCCGGAGTTTGAGAGATTTGGACGTGAAAGGGTACCAATCTTGTCGGGGACTGGGAACCCTTCGCGAGAATGTCCAAAGTTTCAGCGGGATTTCCAAAATGTTGAAAGGAACTCGAAACATGTCAACCTTGGTTTTGAGAATCTCTCCGGGAGTTTGAGAGATTTGGACGTGAAAGGGTACCAGTCTTGTCGGGGATCGGGGACCCTTCGCGAGAATGTCCAAAGTTTCAGCGGGATTTCCAAAAGGTTGAAAGGAACTCGAAACATGTCAACCTTGGTTTTGAGAATCTCTCCCGGAGTTTGAGAGATTTGGACCTGAAAGGGTACCAATCTTGTCGGGGATTGGGAACCCTTCGCGAGAATGCCCAAAGTTTCAGCGGGATTTCCAAAATGTTGAAAGGAACTCGAAACATGTCAGCCTTGGTTTTGAGAATCTCTCCCGGACTTTGAGAGATTTGGACCTGAAAGGGTACCAATCTTGTCGGGGATTGGGAACCCTTCGTCAAAATGTCCAAAGTTTCAGCGGGATTTCCAAAATGTTGAAAGGAACTCGAAACATGTCAACCTTGGTTTTGAGAATCTCTCCCGGACTTTGAGAGATTTGGACGTGAAAGGGTACCAATCTTGTCGGGGATTGGGAACCCTTCGTGAGAATGTCCAAAGTTTCAGCGGGATTTCCAAAATGTTGAAAGGAACTCGAAACATGTCAACCTTGGTTTTGAGAATCTCTCCCGGAGTTTGAGAGATTTGGACGTGAAAGGGTACCAATCTTGTCGGGGATTGGGAACCCTTCGCCAGAATGTCCAAACTTTCAGCGGGATTTCCAAATGTTGAAAGGAACTCGAAACATGTCAACCTTGGTTTTGAGAATCTCTCCCGGAGTTGGAGAGATTTGGACGTGAAAGGGTACCAATCTTGTCGGGGATTGGGAACCCTTCGCGAGAATGTCCAAAGTTTCAGCGGGATTTCCAAAATGTTGAAAGGAACTCGAAACATGTCAACCTTGGTTTTGAGAATCTCTCCCGGACTTTGAGAGATTTGGACGTGAAAGGGTACCAATCTTGTCGGGGACTGGGAACCCTTCGCGAGAATGTCCAAAGTTTCAGCGGGATTTCCAAAATGTTGAAAGGAACTCGAAACATGTCAACCTTGGTTTTGAGAATCTCTCCCGGAGTTTGAGAGATTTGGACGTGAAAGGGTACCAGTCTTGTCGGGGATCGGGAACCCTTCGCGAGAATGTCCAAAGTTTCAGCGGGATTTCCAAAATGTTGAAAGGAACTCGAAACATGTCAACCTTGGTTTTGAGAATCTCTCCCGGAGTTTGAGAGATTTGGACGTGAAAGGGTACCAATCTTGTCGGGGATTGGGAACCCTTCGCGAGAATGCCCAAAGTTTCAGCGGGATTTCCAAAATGTTGAAAGGAACTCGAAACATGTCAGCCTTGGTTTTGAGAATCTCTCCCGGAGTTTGAGAGATTTGGACGTGAAAGGGTACCAATCTTGTCGGGGATTGGGAACCCTTCGCGAGAATGTCCAAAGTTTCAGCGGGATTTCCAAAATGTTGAAAGGATCTCGAAACATGTCAACCTTGGTTTTGAGAATCTCTCCCGGAGTTTGAGAGATTTGGACGTGAAAGGGTACCAATCTTGTCAGGGATTGGGAACCCTTCGCGAGAATGTCCAAAGTTTCAGCGGGATTTCCAAAATGTTGAAAGGAACTCGAAACATGTCAACCTTGGTTTTGAGAATCTCTCCCGGACTTTGAGAGATTTGGACGTGAAAGGGTACCAATCTTGTCGGGGATTGGGAACCCTTCGCGAGAATTTCCAAAGTTTCAGCGGGATTTCCAAAATGTTGAAAGGAACTCGAAACATGTCAACCTTGGTTTTGAGAATCTCTCCCGGACTTTGAGAGATTTGGACGTGAAAGGGTACCAATCTTGTCGGGGATTGGGAACCCTTCGCCAGAATGTCCAAAGTTTCAGCGGGATTTCCAAATGTTGAAAGGAACTCGAAACATGTCAACCTTGGTTTTGAGAATCTCTCCCGGAGTTGGAGAGATTTGGACGTGAAAGGGTACCAATCTTGTCGGGGATTGGGAACCCTTCGCGAGAATGTCCAAAGTTTCAGCGGGATTTCCAAAATGTTGAAAGGAACTCGAAACATGTCAACCTTGGTTTTGAGAATCTCTCCCGGACTTTGAGAGATTTGGACGTGAAAGGGTACCAATCTTGTCGGGGACTGGGAACCCTTCGCGAGAATGTCCAAAGTTTCAGCGGGATTTCCAAAATGTTGAAAGGAACTCGAAACATGTCAACCTTGGTTTTGAGAATCTCTCCCGGAGTTTGAGAGATTTGGACGTGAAAGGGTACCAATCTTGTCGGGGATTGGGAACCCTTCGCGAGAATGTCCAAAGTTTCAACGGGATTTCCAAAATGTTGAAAGGAACTCGAAACATGTCAACCTTGGTTTTGAGAATCTCTCCCGGAGTTTGAGAGATTTGGACGTGAAAGGGTACCAATCTTGTCGGGGACTGGGAACCCTTCGCGAGAATGTCCAAAGTTTCAGCGGGATTTCCAAAATGTTGAAAGGAACTCGAAACATGTCAACCTTGGTTTTGAGAATCTCTCCCGGAGTTTGAGAGATTTGGACGTGAAAGGGTACCAGTCTTGTCGGGGATCGGGGACCCTTCGCGAGAATGTCCAAAGTTTCAGCGGGATTTCCAAAAGGTTGAAAGGAACTCGAAACATGTCAACCTTGGTTTTGAGAATCTCTCCCGGAGTTTGAGAGATTTGGACCTGAAAGGGTACCAATCTTGTCGGGGATTGGGAACCCTTCGCGAGAATGCCCAAAGTTTCAGCGGGATTTCCAAAATGTTGAAAGGAACTCGAAACATGTCAGCCTTGGTTTTGAGAATCTCTCCCGGAGTTTGAGAGATTTGGACGTGAAAGGGTACCAATCTTGTCGGGGATTGGGAACCCTTCGCCAGAATGTCCAAAGTTTCAGCGGGATTTCCAAAATGTTGAAAGGAACTCGAAACATGTCAACCTTGGTTTTGAGAATCTCTCCCGGAGTTTGAGAGATTTGGACGTGAAAGGGTACCAATCTTGTCGGGGATTGGGAACCCTTCGCGAGAATGTCCAAAGTTTCAGCGGGATTTCCAAAATGTTGAAAGGAACTCGAACCATGTCAACCTTGGTTTTGAGAATCTCTCCCGGAGTTTGAGAGATTTGGACGTGAAAGGGTACCAATCTTGTCGGGGATTGGGAACCCTTCGCGAGAATGTCCAAACTTTCAGCGGGATTTCCAAATGTTGAAAGGAACTCGAAACATGTCAACCTTGGTTTTGAGAATCTCTCCCGGAGTTGGAGAGATTTGGACGTGAAAGGGTACCAATCTTGTCGGGGATTGGGAACCCTTCGCGAGAATGTCCAAAGTTTCAGCGGGATTTCCAAAATGTTGAAAGGAACTCGAAACATGTCAACCTTGGTTTTGAGAATCTCTCCCGGAGTTTGAGAGATTTGGACGTGAAAGGGTACCAGTCTTGTCGGGGATCGGGAACCCTTCGCGAGAATGTCCAAAGTTTCAGCGGGATTTCCAAAATGTTGAAAGGAACTCGAAACATGTCAACCTTGGTTTTGAGAATCTCTCCCGGAGTTTGAGAGATTTGGACGTGAAAGGGTACCAATCTTGTCGGGGATTGGGAACCCTTCGCGAGAATGCCCAAAGTTTCAGCGGGATTTCCAAAATGTTGAAAGGATCTCGAAACATGTCAACCTTGGTTTTGAGAATCTCTCCCGGAGTTTGAGAGATTTGGACGTGAAAGGGTACCAATCTTGTCAGGGATTGGGAACCCTTCGCGAGAATGTCCAAAGTTTCAGCGGGATTTCCAAAATGTTGAAAGGAACTCGAAACATGTCAACCTTGGTTTTGAGAATCTCTCCCGGAGTTTGAGAGATTTGGACGTGAAAGGGTACCAATCTTGTCGGGGATTGGGAACCCTTCGCGAGAATTTCCAAAGTTTCAGCGGGATTTCCAAAATGTTGAAAGGAACTCGAAACATGTCAACCTTGGTTTTGAGAATCTCTCCCGGAGTTTGAGAGATTTGGACCTGAAAGGGTACCAATCTTGTCGGGGATTGGGAACCCTCCGCCAGAATGTCCAAAGTTTCAGCGGGATTTCCAAAATGTTGAAAGGAACTCGAAACATGTCAACCTTGGTTTTGAGAATCTCTCCCGGACTTTGAGAGATTTGGACGTGAAAGGGTACCAATCTTGTCGGGGATTGGGAACCCTTCGCCAGAATGTCCAAAGTTTCAGCGGGATTTCCAAAATGTTGAAAGGAACTCGAAACATGTCAACCTTGGTTTTGAGAATCTCTCCCGGAGTTTGAGAGATTTGGACGTGAAAGGGTACCAATCTTGTCAGGGATTGGGAACCCTTCGCGAGAATGTCCAAAGTTTCAGCGGGATTTCCAAAATGTTGAAAGGAACTCGAAACATGTCAACCTTGGTTTTGAGAATCTCTCCCGGAGTTTGAGAGATTTGGACGTGAAAGGGTACCAATCTTGTCGGGGATTGGGAACCCTTCGCGAGAATGTCCAAAGTTTCAGCGGGATTTCCAAAATGTTGAAAGGAACTCGAAACATGTCAACCTTGGTTTTGAGAATCTCTCCCGGACTTTGAGAGATTTGGACGTGAAAGGGTACCAATCTTGTCGGGGATTGGGAACCCTTCGCGAGAATGTCCAAAGTTTCAGCGGGATTTCCAAAATGTTGAAAGGAACTCGAAACATGTCAACCTTGGTTTTGAGAATCTCTCCCGGAGTTTGAGAGATTTGGACGTGAAAGGGTACCAATCTTGTCGGGGATTGGGAACCCTTCGCGAGAATGCCCAAAGTTTCAGCGGGATTTCCAAAATGTTGAAAGGAACTCGAAACATGTCAGCCTTGGTTTTGAGAATCTCTCCCGGAGTTTGAGAGATTTGGACGTGAAAGGGTACCAATCTTGTCGGGGATTGGGAATCCTTCGCGAGAATGTCCAAAGTTTCAGCGGGATTTCCAAAATGTTGAAAGGAACTCGAAACATGTCAACCTTGGTTTTGAGAATCTCTCCCGGAGTTTGAGAGATTTGGACGTGAAAGGGTACCAATCTTGTCAGGGATTGGGAACCCTTCGCGAGAATGTCCAAAGTTTCAGCGGGATTTCCAAAATGTTGAAAGGAACTCGAAACATGTCAACCTTGGTTTTGAGAATCTCTCCCGGAGTTTGAGAGATTTGGACGTGAAAGGGTACCAATCTTGTCGGGGATTGGGAACCCTTCGCGAGAATGTCCAAAGTTTCAGCGGGATTTCCAAAATGTTGAAAGGAACTCGAAACATGTCAACCTTGGTTTTGAGAATCTCTCCCGGAGTTTGAGAGATTTGGACGTGAAAGGGTACCAATCTTGTCGGGGATTGGGAACCCTCCGCCAGAATGTCCAAAGTTTCAGCGGGATTTCCAAAATGTTGAAAGGAACTCGAAACATGTCAACCTTGGTTTTGAGAATCTCTCCCGGACTTTGAGAGATTTGGACGTGAAAGGGTACCAATCTTGTCGGGGATTGGGAACCCTTCGCCAGAATGTCCAAAGTTTCAGCGGGATTTCCAAAATGTTGAAAGGAACTCGAAACATGTCAACCTTGGTTTTGAGAATCTCTCCCAGACTTTGAGAGATTTGGACGTGAAAGGGTACCAATCTTGTCAGGGATTAAGAACCCTTCGCGAGAATGTCCAAAGTTTCAGCGGGATTTCCAAAATGTTGAAAGGAACTCGAAACATGTCAACCTTGGTTTTGAGAATCTCTCCCGGAGTTTGAGAGATTTGGACGTGAAAGGGTACCAATCTTGTCGGGGATTGGGAACCCTTCGCGAGAATGTCCAAAGTTTCAGCGGGATTTCCAAAATGTTGAAAGGAACTCGAAACATGTCAACCTTGGTTTTGAGAATCTCTCCCGGAGTTGGAGAGATTTGGACGTGAAAGGGTACCAATCTTGTCGGGGATTGGGAACCCTTCGCGAGAATGTCCAAAGTTTCAGCGGGATTTCCAAAATGTTGAAAGGAACTCGAAACATGTCAACCTTGGTTTTGAGAATCTCTCCCGGAGTTTGAGAGATTTGGACGTGAAAGGGTACCAATCTTGTCGGGGACTGGGAACCCTTCGCGAGAATGTCCAAAGTTTCAGCGGGATTTCCAAAATGTTGAAAGGAACTCGAAACATGTCAACCTTGGTTTTGAGAATCTCTCCCGGAGTTTGAGAGATTTGGACGTGAAAGGGTACCAATCTTGTCGGGGATTGGGAACCCTTCGCGAGAATGTCCAAAGTTTCAGCGGGATTTCCAAAATGTTGAAAGGAACTCGAAACATGTCAACCTTGGTTTTGAGAATCTCTCCCGGAGTTTGAGAGATTTGGACGTGAAAGGGTACCAATCTTGTCGGGGATTGGGAACCCTTCGCGAGAATGTCCAAAGTTTCAGCGGGATTTCCAAAATGTTGAAAGGAACTCGAAACATGTCAACCTTGGTTTTGAGAATCTCTCCCGGAGTTTGAGAGATTTGGACGTGAAAGGGTACCAATCTTGTCGGGGACTGGGAACCCTTCGCGAGAATGTCCAAAGTTTCAGCGGGATTTCCAAAATGTTGAAAGGAACTCGAAACATGTCAACCTTGGTTTTGAGAATCTCTCCCGGAGTTTGAGAGATTTGGACGTGAAAGGGTACCAGTCTTGTCGGGGATCGGGAACCCTTCGCGAGAATGTCCAAAGTTTCAGCGGGATTTCCAAAATGTTGAAAGGAACTCGAAACATGTCAACCTTGGTTTTGAGAATCTCTCCCGGAGTTTGAGAGATTTGGACCTGAAAGGGTACCAATCTTGTCGGGGATTGGGAACCCTTCGCGAGAATGCCCAAAGTTTCAGCGGGATTTCCAAAATGTTGAAAGGAACTCGAAACATGTCAGCCTTGGTTTTGAGAATCTCTCCCGGAGTTTGAGAGATTTGGACGTGAAAGGGTACCAATCTTGTCGGGGATTGGGAACCCTTCGCCAGAATGTCCAAAGTTTCAGCGGGATTTCCAAAATGTTGAAAGGAACTCGAAACATGTCAACCTTGGTTTTGAGAATCTCTCCCGGACTTTGAGAGATTTGGACGTGAAAGGGTACCAATCTTGTCGGGGATTGGGAACCCTTCGCGAGAATGTCCAAAGTTTCAGCGGGACTTCCAAAATGTTGAAAGGAACTCGAAACATGTCAACCTTGGTTTTGAGAATCTCTCCCGGAGTTTGAGAGATTTGGACGTGAAAGGGTACCAATCTTGTCGGGGATTGGGAACCCTTCGCGAGAATGTCCAAACTTTCAGCGGGATTTCCAAATGTTGAAAGGAACTCGAAACATGTCAACCTTGGTTTTGAGAATCTCTCCCGGAGTTGGAGAGATTTGGACGTGAAAGGGTACCAATCTTGTCGGGGATTGGGAACCCTTCGCGAGAATGTCCAAAGTTTCAGCGGGATTTCCAAAATGTTGAAAGGAACTCGAAACATGTCAACCTTGGTTTTGAGAATCTCTCCCGGACTTTGAGAGATTTGGACGTGAAAGGGTACCAATCTTGTCGGGGACTGGGAACCCTTCGCGAGAATATCCAAAGTTTCAGCGGGATTTCCAAAATGTTGAAAGGAACTCGAAACATGTCAACCTTGGTTTTGAGAATCTCTCCCGGAGTTTGAGAGATTTGGACGTGAAAGGGTACCAGTCTTGTCGGGGATCGGGAACCCTTCGCGAGAATGTCCAAAGTTTCAGCGGGATTTCCAAAATGTTGAAAGGAACTCGAAACATGTCAACCTTGGTTTTGAGAATCTCTCCCGGACTTTGAGAGATTTGGACGTGAAAGGGTACCAATCTTGTCGGGGATTGGGAACCCTTCGCGAGAATGCCCAAAGTTTCAGCGGGATTTCCAAAATGTTGAAAGGAACTCGAAACATGTCAGCCTTGGTTTTGAGAATCTCTCCCGGAGTTTGAGAGATTTGGACGTGAAAGGGTACCAATCTTGTCGGGGATTGGGAACCCTTCGCGAGAATGTCCAAAGTTTCAGCGGGATTTCCAAAATGTTGAAAGGAACTCGAAACATGTCAACCTTGGTTTTGAGAATCTCTCCCGGAGTTTGAGAGATTTGGACGTGAAAGGGTACCAATCTTGTCGGGGATTGGGAACCCTTCGCGAGAATGTCCAAAGTTTCAGCGGGATTTCCAAAATGTTGAAAGGAACTCGAAACATGTCAACCTTGGTTTTGAGAATCTCTCCCGGAGTTTGAGAGATTTGGACGTGAAAGGGTACCAATCTTGTCGGGGATTGGGAACCCTTCGCGAGAATGTCCAAAGTTTCAGCGGGATTTCCAAAATGTTGAAAGGAACTCGAAACATGTCAACCTTGGTTTTGAGAATCTCTCCCGGAGTTTGAGAGATTTGGACGTGAAAGGGTACCAATCTTGTCGGGGACTGGGAACCCTTCGCGAGAATGTCCAAAGTTTCAGCGGGATTTCCAAAATGTTGAAAGGAACTCGAAACATGTCAACCTTGGTTTTGAGAATCTCTCCCGGAGTTTGAGAGATTTGGACGTGAAAGGGTACCAATCTTGTCGGGGATTGGGAACCCTTCGCGAGAATGTCCAAAGTTTCAGCGGGATTTCCAAAATGTTGAAAGGAACTCGAAACATGTCAACCTTGGTTTTGAGAATCTCTCCCGGAGTTTGAGAGATTTGGACGTGAAAGGGTACCAATCTTGTCGGGGATTGGGAACCCTTCGCGAGAATGTCCAAAGTTTCAGCGGGATTTCCAAAATGTTGAAAGGAACTCGAAACATGTCAACCTTGGTTTTGAGAATCTCTCCCGGAGTTTGAGAGATTTGGACGTGAAAGGGTACCAATCTTGTCGGGGACTGGGAACCCTTCGCGAGAATGTCCAAAGTTTCAGCGGGATTTCCAAAATGTTGAAAGGAACTCGAAACATGTCAACCTTGGTTTTGAGAATCTCTCCCGGAGTTTGAGAGATTTGGACGTGAAAGGGTACCAGTCTTGTCGGGGATTGGGAACCCTTCGCCAGAATGTCCAAAGTTTCAGCGGGATTTCCAAAATGTTGAAAGGAACTCGAAACATGTCAACCTTGGTTTTGAGAATCTCTCCCGGAGTTTGAGAGATTTGGACCTGAAAGGGTACCAATCTTGTCGGGGATTGGGAACCCTTCGCGAGAATGCCCAAAGTTTCAGCGGGATTTCCAAAATGTTGAAAGGAACTCGAAACATGTCAGCCTTGGTTTTGAGAATCTCTCCCGGAGTTTGAGAGATTTGGACGTGAAAGGGTACCAATCTTGTCGGGGATTGGGAACCCTTCGCCAGAATGTCCAAAGTTTCAGCGGGATTTCCAAAATGTTGAAAGGAACTCGAAACATGTCAACCTTGGTTTTGAGAATCTCTCCCGGACTTTGAGAGATTTGGACGTGAAAGGGTACCAATCTTGTCGGGGATTGGGAACCCTTCGCGAGAATGTCCAAAGTTTCAGCGGGACTTCCAAAATGTTGAAAGGAACTCGAAACATGTCAACCTTGGTTTTGAGAATCTCTCCCGGAGTTTGAGAGATTTGGACGTGAAAGGGTACCAATCTTGTCGGGGATTGGGAACCCTTCGCGAGAATGTCCAAACTTTCAGCGGGATTTCCAAATGTTGAAAGGAACTCGAAACATGTCAACCTTGGTTTTGAGAATCTCTCCCGGAGTTGGAGAGATTTGGACGTGAAAGGGTACCAATCTTGTCGGGGATTGGGAACCCTTCGCGAGAATGTCCAAAGTTTCAGCGGGATTTCCAAAATGTTGAAAGGAACTCGAAACATGTCAACCTTGGTTTTGAGAATCTCTCCCGGACTTTGAGAGATTTGGACGTGAAAGGGTACCAATCTTGTCGGGGACTGGGAACCCTTCGCGAGAATATCCAAAGTTTCAGCGGGATTTCCAAAATGTTGAAAGGAACTCGAAACATGTCAACCTTGGTTTTGAGAATCTCTCCCGGAGTTTGAGAGATTTGGACGTGAAAGGGTACCAGTCTTGTCGGGGATCGGGAACCCTTCGCGAGAATGTCCAAAGTTTCAGCGGGATTTCCAAAATGTTGAAAGGAACTCGAAACATGTCAACCTTGGTTTTGAGAATCTCTCCCGGACTTTGAGAGATTTGGACGTGAAAGGGTACCAATCTTGTCGGGGATTGGGAACCCTTCGCGAGAATGCCCAAAGTTTCAGCGGGATTTCCAAAATGTTGAAAGGAACTCGAAACATGTCAGCCTTGGTTTTGAGAATCTCTCCCGGAGTTTGAGAGATTTGGACGTGAAAGGGTACCAATCTTGTCGGGGATTGGGAACCCTTCGCGAGAATGTCCAAAGTTTCAGCGGGATTTCCAAAATGTTGAAAGGAACTCGAAACATGTCAACCTTGGTTTTGAGAATCTCTCCCGGAGTTTGAGAGATTTGGACGTGAAAGGGTACCAATCTTGTCAGGGATTGGGAACCCTTCGCGAGAATGTCCAAAGTTTCAGCGGGATTTCCAAAATGTTGAAAGGAACTCGAAACATGTCAACCTTGGTTTTGAGAATCTCTCCCGGAGTTTGAGAGATTTGGACGTGAAAGGGTACCAATCTTGTCGGGGATTGGGAACCCTTCGCGACAATGTCCAAAGTTTCAGCGGGATTTCCAAAATGTTGAAAGGAACTCGAAACATGTCAGCCTTGGTTTTGAGAATCTCTCCCGGAGTTTGAGAGATTTGGACGTGAAAGGGTACCAATCTTGTCGGGGATTGGGAACCCTCCGCCAGAATGTCCAAAGTTTCAGCGGGATTTCCAAAATGTTGAAAGGAACTCGAAACATGTCAACCTTGGTTTTGAGAATCTCTCCCGGACTTTGAGAGATTTGGACGTGAAAGGGTACCAATCTTGTCGGGGATTGGGAACCCTTCGCCAGAATGTCCAAAGTTTCAGCGGGATTTCCAAAATGTTGAAAGGAACTCGAAACATGTCAACCTTGGTTTTGAGAATCTCTCCCGGAGTTTGAGAGATTTGGACGTGAAAGGGTACCAATCTTGTCAGGGATTGGGAACCCTTCGCGAGAATGTCCAAAGTTTCAGCGGGATTTCCAAAATGTTGAAAGGAACTCGAAACATGTCAACCTTGGTTTTGAGAATCTCTCCCGGAGTTTGAGAGATTTGGACGTGAAAGGGTACCAATCTTGTCGGGGATTGGGAACCCTTCGCGAGAATGTCCAAAGTTTCAGCGGGATTTCCAAAATGTTGAAAGGAACTCGAAACATGTCAACCTTGGTTTTGAGAATCTCTCCCGGACTTTGAGAGATTTGGACGTGAAAGGGTACCAATCTTGTCGGGGATTGGGAACCCTTCGCGAGAATGTCCAAAGTTTCAGCGGGATTTCCAAAATGTTGAAAGGAACTCGAAACATGTCAACCTTGGTTTTGAGAATCTCTCCCGGACTTTGAGAGATTTGGACGTGAAAGGGTACCAATCTTGTCGGGGATTGGGAACCCTTCGCGAGAATGTCCAAAGTTTCAGCGGGATTTCCAAAATGTTGAAAGGAACTCGAAACATGTCAACCTTGGTTTTGAGAATCTCTCCCGGAGTTTGAGAGATTTGGACGTGAAAGGGTACCAATCTTGTCGGGGATTGGGAACCCTTCGCGAGAATGCCCAAAGTTTCAGCGGGATTTCCAAAATGTTGAAAGGAACTCGAAACATGTCAGCCTTGGTTTTGAGAATCTCTCCCGGAGTTTGAGAGATTTGGACGTGAAAGGGTACCAATCTTGTCAGGGATTGGGAACCCTTCGCGAGAATGTCCAAAGTTTCAGCGGGATTTCCAAAATGTTGAAAGGAACTCGAAACATGTCAACCTTGGTTTTGAGAATCTCTCCCGGACTTTGAGAGATTTGGACGTGAAAGGGTACCAATCTTGTCGGGGATTGGGAACCCTTCGCCAGAATGTCCAAAGTTTCAGCGGGATTTCCAAAATGTTGAAAGGAACTCGAAACATGTCAACCTTGGTTTTGAGAATCTCTCCCGGAGTTTGAGAGATTTGGACGTGAAAGGGTACCAATCTTGTCAGGGATTGGGAACCCTTCGCGAGAATGTCCAAAGTTTCAGCGGGATTTCCAAAATGTTGAAAGGAACTCGAAACATGTCAACCTTGGTTTTGAGAATCTCTCCCGGAGTTTGAGAGATTTGGACGTGAAAGGGTACCAATCTTGTCGGGGATTGGGAACCCTTCGCGAGAATGTCCAAAGTTTCAGCGGGATTTCCAAAATGTTGAAAGGAACTCGAAACATGTCAACCTTGGTTTTGAGAATCTCTCCCGGACTTTGAGAGATTTGGACGTGAAAGGGTACCAATCTTGTCGGGGATTGGGAACCCTTCGCCAGAATGTCCAAAGTTTCAGCGGGATTTCCAAAATGTTGAAAGGAACTCGAAACATGTCAACCTTGGTTTTGAG
Source organism: Streptopelia decaocto (assembly GCF_964273445.1). NCBI lineage: Eukaryota > Metazoa > Chordata > Aves > Columbiformes > Columbidae > Streptopelia > Streptopelia decaocto. The sequence continues at coordinate 418,037 of NW_028116613.1, read as the reverse complement.
AATCTCTCCCGGACTTTGAGAGATTTGGACGTGAAAGGGTACCAATCTTGTCGGGGATTGGGAACCCTTCGCCAGAATGTCCAAAGTTTCAGCGGGATTTCCAAAATGTTGAAAGGAACTCGAAACATGTCAACCTTGGTTTTGAGAATCTCTCCCGGAGTTTGAGAGATTTGGACGTGAAAGGGTACCAATCTTGTCAGGGATTGGGAACCCTTCGCGAGAATGTCCAAAGTTTCAGCGGGATTTCCAAAATGTTGAAAGGAACTCGAAACATGTCAACCTTGGTTTTGAGAATCTCTCCCGGAGTTTGAGAGATTTGGACGTGAAAGGGTACCAATCTTGTCGGGGATTGGGAACCCTTCGCGAGAATGTCCAAAGTTTCAGCGGGATTTCCAAAATGTTGAAAGGAACTCGAAACATGTCAACCTTGGTTTTGAGAATCTCTCCCGGAGTTTGAGAGATTTGGACGTGAAAGGGTACCAATCTTGTCGGGGATTGGGAACCCTTCGCGAGAATGTCCAAAGTTTCAGCGGGATTTCCAAAATGTTGAAAGGAACTCGAAACATGTCAACCTTGGTTTTGAGAATCTCTCCCGGACTTTGAGAGATTTGGACGTGAAAGGGTACCAATCTTGTCGGGGATTGGGAACCCTTCGCGACAATGTCCAAAGTTTCAGCGGGATTTCCAAAATGTTGAAAGGAACTCGAAACATGTCAACCTTGGTTTTGAGAATCTCTCCCGGACTTTGAGAGATTTGGACGTGAAAGGGTACCAATCTTGTCGGGGACTGGGAACCCTTCGCGAGAATGTCCAAAGTTTCAGCGGGATTTCCAAAATGTTGAAAGGAACTCGAAACATGTCAACCTTGGTTTTGAGAATCTCTCCCGGAGTTTGAGAGATTTGGACGTGAAAGGGTACCAATCTTGTCGGGGATTGGGAACCCTTCGCGAGAATGTCCAAACTTTCAGCGGGATTTCCAAATGTTGAAAGGAACTCGAAACATGTCAACCTTGGTTTTGAGAATCTCTCCCGGAGTTGGAGAGATTTGGACGTGAAAGGGTACCAATCTTGTCGGGGATTGGGAACCCTTCGCGAGAATGCCCAAAGTTTCAGCGGGATTTCCAAAATGTTGAAAGGAACTCGAAACATGTCAACCTTGGTTTTGAGAATCTCTCCCGGAGTTTGAGAGATTTGGACGTGAAAGGGTACCAATCTTGTCGGGGATTGGGAACCCTTCGCGATAATGTCCAAAGTTTCAGCGGGATTTCCAAAATGTTGAAAGGAACTCGAAACATGTCAACCTTGGTTTTGAGAATCTCTCCCGGAGTTTCAGAGATTTGGACGTGAAAGGGTACCAATCTTGTCAGGGATTGGGAACCTTTCGCGAGAATGTCCAAAGTTTCAGCGGGATTTCCAAAATGTTGAAAGGAACTCGAAACATGTCAACCTTGGTTTTGAGAATCTCTCCCGGAGTTTGAGAGATTTGGACGTGAAAGGGTACCAATCTTGTCGGGGATTGGGAACCCTTCGCGAGAATGTCCAAAGTTTCAGCGGGATTTCCAAAATGTTGAAAGGAACTCGAAACATGTCAACCTTGGTTTTGAGAATCTCTCCCGGACTTTGAGAGATTTGGACGTGAAAGGGTACCAATCTTGTCGGGGTTTGGGAACCCTTCGCGAGAATGTCCAAAGTTTCAGCGGGATTTCCAAAATGTTGAAAGGAACTCGAAACATGTCAACCTTGGTTTTGAGAATCTCTCCCGGAGTTTGAGAGATTTGGACGTGAAAGGGTACCAATCTTGTCAGGGATTGGGAACCCTTCGCGAGAATGTCCAAAGTTTCAGCGGGATTTCCAAAATGTTGAAAGGAACTCGAAACATGTCAACCTTGGTTTTGAGAATCTCTCCCGGAGTTTGAGAGATTTGGACGTGAAAGGGTACCAATCTTGTCGGGGATTGGGAACCCTTCGCGAGAATGTCCAAAGTTTCAGCGGGATTTCCAAAATGTTGAAAGGAACTCGAACCATGTCAACCTTGGTTTTGAGAATCTCTCCCGGAGTTTGAGAGATTTGGACGTGAAAGGGTACCAATCTTGTCGGGGATTGGGAACCCTCCGCGAGAATGTCCAAAGTTTCAGCGGGATTTCCAAAATGTTGAAAGGAACTCGAAACATGTCAACCTTGGTTTTGAGAATCTCTCCCGGACTTTGAGAGATTTGGACGTGAAAGGGTACCAATCTTGTCGGGGATTGGGAACCCTTCGCGAGAATGTCCAAAGTTTCAGCGGGATTTCCAAAATGTTGAAAGGAACTCGAACCATGTCAACCTTGGTTTTGAGAATCTCTCCCGGACTTTGAGAGATTTGGACGTGAAAGGGTACCAATCTTGTCGGGGATTGGGAACCCTTCGCGAGAATGTCCAAAGTTTCAGCGGGATTTCCAAAATGTTGAAAGGAACTCAAAACATGTCAACCTTGGTTTTGAGAATCTCTCCCGGAGTTTGAGAGATTTGGATGTGAAAGGGTACCAATCTTGTCGGGGATTGGGAAACCTTCGCCAGATTGTACAAAGTTTCAGCGGGATTTCCAAAATGTTGAAAGGAACTCGAAACATGTCAACCTTGGTTTTGAGAATCTCTCCCGGACTTTGAGAGATTTGGACGTGAAAGGGTACCAATCTTGTCGGGGATTGGGAACCCTTCGCCAGAATGTCCAAAGTTTCAGCGGGATTTCCAAAATGTTGAAAGGAACTCGAAACATGTCAACCTTGGTTTTGAGAATCTCTCCCGGAGTTTGAGAGATTTGGACGTGAAAGGGTACCAATCTTGTCAGGGATTGGGAACCCTTCGCGAGAATGTCCAAAGTTTCAGCGGGATTTCCAAAATGTTGAAAGGAACTCGAAACATGTCAACCTTGGTTTTGAGAATCTCTCCCGGACTTTGAGAGATTTGGACGTGAAAGGGTACCAATCTTGTCGGGGATTGGGAACCCTTCGCGAGAATGTCCAAAGTTTCAGCGGGATTTCCAAAATGTTGAAAGGAACTCGAAACATGTCAACCTTGGTTTTGAGAATCTCTCCCGGACTTTGAGAGATTTGGACGTGAAAGGGTACCAATCTTGTCGGGGATTGGGAACCCTTCGCGAGAATGTCCAAAGTTTCAGCGGGATTTCCAAAATGTTGAAAGGAACTCGAAACATGTCAACCTTGGTTTTGAGAATCTCTCCCGGAGTTTGAGAGATTTGGACGTGAAAGGGTACCAATCTTGTCGGGGATTGGGAACCCTTCGCGATAATGCCCAAAGTTTCAGCGGGATTTCCAAAATGTTGAAAGGAACTCGAAACATGTCAACCTTGGTTTTGAGAATCTCTCCCGGAGTTTGAGAGATTTGGACGTGAAAGGGTACCAATCTTGTCAGGGATTGGGAACCCTTCGCGAGAATGTCCAAAGTTTCAGCGGGATTTCCAAAATGTTGAAAGGAACTCGAAACATGTCAACCTTGGTTTTGAGAATCTCTCCCGGAGTTTGAGAGATTTGGACGTGAAAGGGTACCAATCTTGTCGGGGATTGGGAACCCTTCGCGACAATGTCCAAAGTTTCAGCGGGATTTCCAAAATGTTGAAAGGAACTCGAAACATGTCAACCTTGGTTTTGAGAATCTCTCCCGGACTTTGAGAGATTTGGACGTGAAAGGGTACCAATCTTGTCGGGGATTGGGAACCCTTCGCCAGAATGTCCAAAGTTTCAGCGGGATTTCCAAAATGTTGAAAGGAACTCGAAACATGTCAACCTTGGTTTTGAGAATCTCTCCCGGAGTTTGAGAGATTTGGACGTGAAAGGGTACCAATCTTGTCAGGGATTGGGAACCTTTCGCGAGAATGTCCAAAGTTTCAGCGGGATTTCCAAAATGTTGAAAGGAACTCGAAACATGTCAACCTTGGTTTTGAGAATCTCTCCCGGAGTTTGAGAGATTTGGACGTGAAAGGGTACCAATCTTGTCGGGGATTGGGAACCCTTCGCGAGAATGTCCAAAGTTTCAGCGGGATTTCCAAAATGTTGAAAGGAACTCGAAACATGTCAACCTTGGTTTTGAGAATCTCTCCCGGACTTTGAGAGATTTGGACGTGAAAGGGTACCAATCTTGTCGGGGTTTGGGAACCCTTCGCGAGAATGTCCAAAGTTTCAGCGGGATTTCCAAAATGTTGAAAGGAACTCGAAACATGTCAACCTTGGTTTTGAGAATCTCTCCCGGAGTTTGAGAGATTTGGACGTGAAAGGGTACCAATCTTGTCAGGGATTGGGAACCCTTCGCGAGAATGTCCAAAGTTTCAGCGGGATTTCCAAAATGTTGAAAGGAACTCGAAACATGTCAACCTTGGTTTTGAGAATCTCTCCCGGAGTTTGAGAGATTTGGACGTGAAAGGGTACCAATCTTGTCGGGGATTGGGAACCCTTCGCGAGAATGTCCAAAGTTTCAGCGGGATTTCCAAAATGTTGAAAGGAACTCGAACCATGTCAACCTTGGTTTTGAGAATCTCTCCCGGAGTTTGAGAGATTTGGACGTGAAAGGGTACCAATCTTGTCGGGGATTGGGAACCCTCCGCGAGAATGTCCAAAGTTTCAGCGGGATTTCCAAAATGTTGAAAGGAACTCGAACCATGTCAACCTTGGTTTTGAGAATCTCTCCCGGAGTTTGAGAGATTTGGACGTGAAAGGGTACCAATCTTGTCGGGGATTGGGAACCCTTCGCGAGAATGTCCAAAGTTTCAGCGGGATTTCCAAAATGTTGAGAGGAACTCGAAACATGTGAACCTTGGTTTTGAGAATCTCTCCCGGACTTTGAGAGATTTGGATGTGAAAGGGTACCAATCTTGTCGGGGATTGGGAACCCTTCGCCAGAATGTCCAAAGTTTCAGCGGGATTTCCAAATGTTGAAAGGAACTCGAAACATGTCAACCTTGGTTTTGAGAATCTCTCCCGGAGTTGGAGAGATTTGGACGTGAAAGGGTACCAATCTTGTCGGGGATTGGGAACCCTTCGCGAGAATGTCCAAAGTTTCAGCGGGATTTCCAAAATGTTGAAAGGAACTCGAAACATGTCAACCTTGGTTTTGAGAATCTCTCCCGGACTTTGAGAGATTTGGACGTGAAAGGGTACCAATCTTGTCGGGGACTGGGAACCCTTCGCGAGAATGTCCAAAGTTTCAGCGGGATTTCCAAAATGTTGAAAGGAACTCGAAACATGTCAACCTTGGTTTTGAGAATCTCTCCCGGAGTTTGAGAGATTTGGACGTGAAAGGGTACCAATCTTGTCGGGGATTGGGAACCCTTCGCGAGAATGTCCAAAGTTTCAACGGGATTTCCAAAATGTTGAAAGGAACTCGAAACATGTCAACCTTGGTTTTGAGAATCTCTCCCGGAGTTTGAGAGATTTGGACGTGAAAGGGTACCAATCTTGTCGGGGACTGGGAACCCTTCGCGAGAATGTCCAAAGTTTCAGCGGGATTTCCAAAATGTTGAAAGGAACTCGAAACATGTCAACCTTGGTTTTGAGAATCTCTCCCGGAGTTTGAGAGATTTGGACGTGAAAGGGTACCAGTCTTGTCGGGGATCGGGGACCCTTCGCGAGAATGTCCAAAGTTTCAGCGGGATTTCCAAAAGGTTGAAAGGAACTCGAAACATGTCAACCTTGGTTTTGAGAATCTCTCCCGGAGTTTGAGAGATTTGGACCTGAAAGGGTACCAATCTTGTCGGGGATTGGGAACCCTTCGCGAGAATGCCCAAAGTTTCAGCGGGATTTCCAAAATGTTGAAAGGAACTCGAAACATGTCAGCCTTGGTTTTGAGAATCTCTCCCGGAGTTTGAGAGATTTGGACGTGAAAGGGTACCAATCTTGTCGGGGATTGGGAACCCTTCGCCAGAATGTCCAAAGTTTCAGCGGGATTTCCAAAATGTTGAAAGGAACTCGAAACATGTCAACCTTGGTTTTGAGAATCTCTCCCGGAGTTTGAGAGATTTGGACGTGAAAGGGTACCAATCTTGTCGGGGATTGGGAACCCTTCGCGAGAATGTCCAAAGTTTCAGCGGGATTTCCAAAATGTTGAAAGGAACTCGAACCATGTCAACCTTGGTTTTGAGAATCTCTCCCGGAGTTTGAGAGATTTGGACGTGAAAGGGTACCAATCTTGTCGGGGATTGGGAACCCTTCGCGAGAATGTCCAAACTTTCAGCGGGATTTCCAAATGTTGAAAGGAACTCGAAACATGTCAACCTTGGTTTTGAGAATCTCTCCCGGAGTTGGAGAGATTTGGACGTGAAAGGGTACCAATCTTGTCGGGGATTGGGAACCCTTCACGAGAATGTCCAAAGTTTCAGCGGGATTTCCAAAATGTTGAAAGGAACTCGAAACATGTCAACCTTGGTTTTGAGAATCTCTCCCGGACTTTGAGAGATTTGGACGTGAAAGGGTACCAGTCTTGTCGGGGATCGGGAACCCTTCGCGAGAATGTCCAAAGTTTCAGCGGGATTTCCAAAATGTTGAAAGGAACTCGAAACATGTCAACCTTGGTTTTGAGAATCTCTCCCGGAGTTTGAGAGATTTGGACGTGAAAGGGTACCAATCTTGTCGGGGATTGGGAACCCTTCGCGAGAATGCCCAAAGTTTCAGCGGGATTTCCAAAATGTTGAAAGGATCTCGAAACATGTCAACCTTGGTTTTGAGAATCTCTCCCGGAGTTTGAGAGATTTGGACGTGAAAGGGTACCAATCTTGTCAGGGATTGGGAACCCTTCGCGAGAATGTCCAAAGTTTCAGCGGGATTTCCAAAATGTTGAAAGGAACTCGAAACATGTCAACCTTGGTTTTGAGAATCTCTCCCGGACTTTGAGAGATTTGGACGTGAAAGGGTACCAATCTTGTCGGGGATTGGGAACCCTTCGCGAGAATTTCCAAAGTTTCAGCGGGATTTCCAAAATGTTGAAAGGAACTCGAAACATGTCAACCTTGGTTTTGAGAATCTCTCCCGGAGTTTGAGAGATTTGGACCTGAAAGGGTACCAATCTTGTCGGGGATTGGGAACCCTCCGCCAGAATGTCCAAAGTTTCAGCGGGATTTCCAAAATGTTGAAAGGAACTCGAAACATGTCAACCTTGGTTTTGAGAATCTCTCCCGGACTTTGAGAGATTTGGACGTGAAAGGGTACCAATCTTGTCGGGGATTGGGAACCCTTCGCCAGAATGTCCAAAGTTTCAGCGGGATTTCCAAAATGTTGAAAGGAACTCGAAACATGTCAACCTTGGTTTTGAGAATCTCTCCCGGAGTTTGAGAGATTTGGACGTGAAAGGGTACCAATCTTGTCAGGGATTGGGAACCCTTCGCGAGAATGTCCAAAGTTTCAGCGGGATTTCCAAAATGTTGAAAGGAACTCGAAACATGTCAACCTTGGTTTTGAGAATCTCTCCCGGAGTTTGAGAGATTTGGACGTGAAAGGGTACCAATCTTGTCGGGGATTGGGAACCCTTCGCGAGAATGTCCAAAGTTTCAGCGGGATTTCCAAAATGTTGAAAGGAACTCGAAACATGTCAACCTTGGTTTTGAGAATCTCTCCCGGACTTTGAGAGATTTGGACGTGAAAGGGTACCAATCTTGTCGGGGATTGGGAACCCTTCGCGAGAATGTCCAAAGTTTCAGCGGGATTTCCAAAATGTTGAAAGGAACTCGAAACATGTCAACCTTGGTTTTGAGAATCTCTCCCGGAGTTTGAGAGATTTGGACGTGAAAGGGTACCAATCTTGTCGGGGATTGGGAACCCTTCGCGAGAATGCCCAAAGTTTCAGCGGGATTTCCAAAATGTTGAAAGGAACTCGAAACATGTCAGCCTTGGTTTTGAGAATCTCTCCCGGAGTTTGAGAGATTTGGACGTGAAAGGGTACCAATCTTGTCGGGGATTGGGAATCCTTCGCGAGAATGTCCAAAGTTTCAGCGGGATTTCCAAAATGTTGAAAGGAACTCGAAACATGTCAACCTTGGTTTTGAGAATCTCTCCCGGAGTTTGAGAGATTTGGACGTGAAAGGGTACCAATCTTGTCAGGGATTGGGAACCCTTCGCGAGAATGTCCAAAGTTTCAGCGGGATTTCCAAAATGTTGAAAGGAACTCGAAACATGTCAACCTTGGTTTTGAGAATCTCTCCCGGAGTTTGAGAGATTTGGACGTGAAAGGGTACCAATCTTGTCGGGGATTGGGAACCCTTCGCGAGAATGTCCAAAGTTTCAGCGGGATTTCCAAAATGTTGAAAGGAACTCGAAACATGTCAACCTTGGTTTTGAGAATCTCTCCCGGAGTTTGAGAGATTTGGACGTGAAAGGGTACCAATCTTGTCGGGGATTGGGAACCCTCCGCCAGAATGTCCAAAGTTTCAGCGGGATTTCCAAAATGTTGAAAGGAACTCGAAACATGTCAACCTTGGTTTTGAGAATCTCTCCCGGACTTTGAGAGATTTGGACGTGAAAGGGTACCAATCTTGTCGGGGATTGGGAACCCTTCGCCAGAATGTCCAAAGTTTCAGCGGGATTTCCAAAATGTTGAAAGGAACTCGAAACATGTCAACCTTGGTTTTGAGAATCTCTCCCAGACTTTGAGAGATTTGGACGTGAAAGGGTACCAATCTTGTCAGGGATTAAGAACCCTTCGCGAGAATGTCCAAAGTTTCAGCGGGATTTCCAAAATGTTGAAAGGAACTCGAAACATGTCAACCTTGGTTTTGAGAATCTCTCCCGGAGTTTGAGAGATTTGGACGTGAAAGGGTACCAATCTTGTCGGGGATTGGGAACCCTTCGCGAGAATGTCCAAAGTTTCAGCGGGATTTCCAAAATGTTGAAAGGAACTCGAAACATGTCAACCTTGGTTTTGAGAATCTCTCCCGGAGTTGGAGAGATTTGGACGTGAAAGGGTACCAATCTTGTCGGGGATTGGGAACCCTTCGCGAGAATGTCCAAAGTTTCAGCGGGATTTCCAAAATGTTGAAAGGAACTCGAAACATGTCAACCTTGGTTTTGAGAATCTCTCCCGGACTTTGAGAGATTTGGACGTGAAAGGGTACCAATCTTGTCGGGGACTGGGAACCCTTCGCGAGAATGTCCAAAGTTTCAGCGGGATTTCCAAAATGTTGAAAGGAACTCGAAACATGTCAACCTTGGTTTTGAGAATCTCTCCCGGAGTTTGAGAGATTTGGACGTGAAAGGGTACCAATCTTGTCGGGGATTGGGAACCCTTCGCGAGAATGTCCAAAGTTTCAGCGGGATTTCCAAAATGTTGAAAGGAACTCGAAACATGTCAACCTTGGTTTTGAGAATCTCTCCCGGAGTTTGAGAGATTTGGACGTGAAAGGGTACCAATCTTGTCGGGGATTGGGAACCCTTCGCGAGAATGTCCAAAGTTTCAGCGGGATTTCCAAAATGTTGAAAGGAACTCGAAACATGTCAACCTTGGTTTTGAGAATCTCTCCCGGAGTTTGAGAGATTTGGACGTGAAAGGGTACCAATCTTGTCGGGGACTGGGAACCCTTCGCGAGAATGTCCAAAGTTTCAGCGGGATTTCCAAAATGTTGAAAGGAACTCGAAACATGTCAACCTTGGTTTTGAGAATCTCTCCCGGAGTTTGAGAGATTTGGACGTGAAAGGGTACCAGTCTTGTCGGGGATCGGGAACCCTTCGCGAGAATGTCCAAAGTTTCAGCGGGATTTCCAAAATGTTGAAAGGAACTGGAACCATGTCAACCTTGGTTTTGAGAATCTCTCCCGGAGTTTGAGAGATTTGGACCTGAAAGGGTACCAATCTTGTCGGGGATTGGGAACCCTTCGCGAGAATGCCCAAAGTTTCAGCGGGATTTCCAAAATGTTGAAAGGAACTCGAAACATGTCAGCCTTGGTTTTGAGAATCTCTCCCGGAGTTTGAGAGATTTGGACGTGAAAGGGTACCAATCTTGTCGGGGATTGGGAACCCTTCGCCAGAATGTCCAAAGTTTCAGCGGGATTTCCAAAATGTTGAAAGGAACTCGAAACATGTCAACCTTGGTTTTGAGAATCTCTCCCGGACTTTGAGAGATTTGGACGTGAAAGGGTACCAATCTTGTCGGGGATTGGGAACCCTTCGCGAGAATGTCCAAAGTTTCAGCGGGACTTCCAAAATGTTGAAAGGAACTCGAAACATGTCAACCTTGGTTTTGAGAATCTCTCCCGGAGTTTGAGAGATTTGGACGTGAAAGGGTACCAATCTTGTCGGGGATTGGGAACCCTTCGCGAGAATGTCCAAACTTTCAGCGGGATTTCCAAATGTTGAAAGGAACTCGAAACATGTCAACCTTGGTTTTGAGAATCTCTCCCGGAGTTGGAGAGATTTGGACGTGAAAGGGTACCAATCTTGTCGGGGATTGGGAACCCTTCGCGAGAATGTCCAAAGTTTCAGCGGGATTTCCAAAATGTTGAAAGGAACTCGAAACATGTCAACCTTGGTTTTGAGAATCTCTCCCGGACTTTGAGAGATTTGGACGTGAAAGGGTACCAATCTTGTCGGGGACTGGGAACCCTTCGCGAGAATATCCAAAGTTTCAGCGGGATTTCCAAAATGTTGAAAGGAACTCGAAACATGTCAACCTTGGTTTTGAGAATCTCTCCCGGAGTTTGAGAGATTTGGACGTGAAAGGGTACCAGTCTTGTCGGGGATCGGGAACCCTTCGCGAGAATGTCCAAAGTTTCAGCGGGATTTCCAAAATGTTGAAAGGAACTCGAAACATGTCAACCTTGGTTTTGAGAATCTCTCCCGGACTTTGAGAGATTTGGACGTGAAAGGGTACCAATCTTGTCGGGGATTGGGAACCCTTCGCGAGAATGCCCAAAGTTTCAGCGGGATTTCCAAAATGTTGAAAGGAACTCGAAACATGTCAGCCTTGGTTTTGAGAATCTCTCCCGGAGTTTGAGAGATTTGGACGTGAAAGGGTACCAATCTTGTCGGGGATTGGGAACCCTTCGCGAGAATGTCCAAAGTTTCAGCGGGATTTCCAAAATGTTGAAAGGAACTCGAAACATGTCAACCTTGGTTTTGAGAATCTCTCCCGGAGTTTGAGAGATTTGGACGTGAAAGGGTACCAATCTTGTCAGGGATTGGGAACCCTTCGCGAGAATGTCCAAAGTTTCAGCGGGATTTCCAAAATGTTGAAAGGAACTCGAAACATGTCAACCTTGGTTTTGAGAATCTCTCCCGGAGTTTGAGAGATTTGGACGTGAAAGGGTACCAATCTTGTCGGGGATTGGGAACCCTTCGCGACAATGTCCAAAGTTTCAGCGGGATTTCCAAAATGTTGAAAGGAACTCGAAACATGTCAGCCTTGGTTTTGAGAATCTCTCCCGGAGTTTGAGAGATTTGGACGTGAAAGGGTACCAATCTTGTCGGGGATTGGGAACCCTCCGCCAGAATGTCCAAAGTTTCAGCGGGATTTCCAAAATGTTGAAAGGAACTCGAAACATGTCAACCTTGGTTTTGAGAATCTCTCCCGGACTTTGAGAGATTTGGACGTGAAAGGGTACCAATCTTGTCGGGGATTGGGAACCCTTCGCCAGAATGTCCAAAGTTTCAGCGGGATTTCCAAAATGTTGAAAGGAACTCGAAACATGTCAACCTTGGTTTTGAGAATCTCTCCCGGAGTTTGAGAGATTTGGACGTGAAAGGGTACCAATCTTGTCAGGGATTGGGAACCCTTCGCGAGAATGTCCAAAGTTTCAGCGGGATTTCCAAAATGTTGAAAGGAACTCGAAACATGTCAACCTTGGTTTTGAGAATCTCTCCCGGAGTTTGAGAGATTTGGACGTGAAAGGGTACCAATCTTGTCGGGGATTGGGAACCCTTCGCGAGAATGTCCAAAGTTTCAGCGGGATTTCCAAAATGTTGAAAGGAACTCGAAACATGTCAACCTTGGTTTTGAGAATCTCTCCCGGACTTTGAGAGATTTGGACGTGAAAGGGTACCAATCTTGTCGGGGATTGGGAACCCTTCGCGAGAATGTCCAAAGTTTCAGCGGGATTTCCAAAATGTTGAAAGGAACTCGAAACATGTCAACCTTGGTTTTGAGAATCTCTCCCGGAGTTTGAGAGATTTGGACGTGAAAGGGTACCAATCTTGTCGGGGATTGGGAACCCTTCGCGAGAATGCCCAAAGTTTCAGCGGGATTTCCAAAATGTTGAAAGGAACTCGAAACATGTCAGCCTTGGTTTTGAGAATCTCTCCCGGAGTTTGAGAGATTTGGACGTGAAAGGGTACCAATCTTGTCAGGGATTGGGAACCCTTCGCGAGAATGTCCAAAGTTTCAGCGGGATTTCCAAAATGTTGAAAGGAACTCGAAACATGTCAACCTTGGTTTTGAGAATCTCTCCCGGAGTTTGAGAGATTTGGACGTGAAAGGGTACCAATCTTGTCAGGGATTGGGAACCCTTCGCCAGAATGTCCAAAGTTTCAGCGGGATTTCCAAAATGTTGAAAGGAACTCGAAACATGTCAACCTTGGTTTTGAGAATCTCTCCCGGAGTTTGAGAGATTTGGACGTGAAAGGGTACCAATCTTGTCGGGGATTGGGAACCCTTCGCGAGAATGTCCAAAGTTTCAGCGGGATTTCCAAAATGTTGAAAGGAACTCGAAACATGTCAACCTTGGTTTTGAGAATCTCTCCCGGACTTTGAGAGATTTGGACGTGAAAGGGTACCAATCTTGTCGGGGATTGGGAACCCTCCGCCAGAATGTCCAAAGTTTCAGCGGGATTTCCAAAATGTTGAAAGGAACTCGAAACATGTCAACCTTGGTTTTGAGAATCTCTCCCGGAGTTTGAGAGATTTGGACGTGAAAGGGTACCAATCTTGTCGGGGATTGGGAACCCTTCGCCAGAATGTCCAAAGTTTCAGCGGGATTTCCAAAATGTTGAAAGGAACTCGAAACATGTCAACCTTGGTTTTGAGAATCTCTCCCGGAGTTTGAGAGATTTGGACGTGAAAGGGTACCAATCTTGTCAGGGATTGGGAACCCTTCGCGAGAATGTCCAAAGTTTCAGCGGGATTTCCAAAATGTTGAAAGGAACTCGAAACATGTCAACCTTGGTTTTGAGAATCTCTCCCGGAGTTTGAGAGATTTGGACGTGAAAGGGTACCAATCTTGTCGGGGATTGGGAACCCTTCGCGAGAATGTCCAAAGTTTCAGCGGGATTTCCAAAATGTTGAAAGGAACTCGAAACATGTCAACCTTGGTTTTGAGAATCTCTCCCGGACTTTGAGAGATTTGGACGTGAAAGGGTACCAATCTTGTCGGGGATTGGGAACCCTTCGCGAGAATGTCCAAAGTTTCAGCGGGATTTCCAAAATGTTGAAAGGAACTCGAAACATGTCAACCTTGGTTTTGAGAATCTCTCCCGGACTTTGAGAGATTTGGACGTGAAAGGGTACCAATCTTGTCAGGGATTGGGAACCCTTCGCGACAATGTCCAAAGTTTCAGCGGGATTTCCAAAATGTTGAAAGGAACTCGAAACATGTCAACCTTGGTTTTGAGAATCTCTCCCGGACTTTGAGAGATTTGGACGTGAAAGGGTACCAATCTTGTCGGGGACTGGGAACCCTTCGCGAGAATGTCCAAAGTTTCAGCGGGATTTCCAAAATGTTGAAAGGAACTCGAAACATGTCAACCTTGGTTTTGAGAATCTCTCCCGGAGTTTGAGAGATTTGGACGTGAAAGGGTACCAATCTTGTCGGGGATTGGGAACCCTTCGCGAGAATGTCCAAACTTTCAGCGGGATTTCCAAATGTTGAAAGGAACTCGAAACATGTCAACCTTGGTTTTGAGAATCTCTCCCGGAGTTGGAGAGATTTGGACGTGAAAGGGTACCAATCTTGTCGGGGATTGGGAACCCTTCGCGAGAATGTCCAAAGTTTCAGCGGGATTTCCAAAATGTTGAAAGGAACTCGAAACATGTCAACCTTGGTTTTGAGAATCTCTCCCGGAGTTTGAGAGATTTGGACGTGAAAGGGTACCAGTCTTGTCGGGGATCGGGAACCCTTCGCGAGAATGTCCAAAGTTTCAGCGGGATTTCCAAAATGTTGAAAGGAACTCGAAACATGTCAACCTTGGTTTTGAGAATCTCTCCCGGCGTTTGAGAGATTTGGACGTGAAAGGGTACCATTCCTGTCGGGGATTGGGAACCCTTCGCGAGAATGCCCAAAGTTTCAGCGGGATTTCCAAAATGTTGAAAGGAACTCGAAACATGTCAACCTTGGTTTTGAGAATCTCTCCCGGAGTTTGAGAGATTTGGACGTGAAAGGGTACCAATCTTGTCGGGGATTGGGAACCCTTCGCGAGAATGTCCAAAGTTTCAGCGGGATTTCCAAAATGTTGAAAGGAACTCGAAACATGTCAACCTTGGTTTTGAGAATCTCTCCCGGAGTTTGAGAGATTTGGACGTGAAAGGGTACCAATCTTGTCAGGGATTGGGAACCCTTCGCGAGAATGTCCAAAGTTTCAGCGGGATTTCCAAAATGTTGAAAGGAACTCGAAACATGTCAACCTTGGTTTTGAGAATCTCTCCCGGAGTTTGAGAGATTTGGACGTGAAAGGGTACCAATCTTGTCGGGGATTGGGAACCCTTCGCGACAATGTCCAAAGTTTCAGCGGGATTTCCAAAATGTTGAAAGGAACTCGAAACATGTCAACCTTGGTTTTGAGAATCTCTCCCGGACTTTGAGAGATTTGGACGTGAAAGGGTACCAATCTTGTCGGGGATTGGGAACCCTTCGCCAGAATGTCCAAAGTTTCAGCGGGATTTCCAAAATGTTGAAAGGAACTCGAAACATGTCAACCTTGGTTTTGAGAATCTCTCCCGGAGTTTCAGAGATTTGGACGTGAAAGGGTACCAATCTTGTCAGGGATTGGGAACCTTTCGCGAGAATGTCCAAAGTTTCAGCGGGATTTCCAAAATGTTGAAAGGAACTCGAAACATGTCAACCTTGGTTTTGAGAATCTCTCCCGGAGTTTGAGAGATTTGGACGTGAAAGGGTACCAATCTTGTCGGGGATTGGGAACCCTTCGCGAGAATGTCCAAAGTTTCAGCGGGATTTCCAAAATGTTGAAAGGAACTCGAAACATGTCAACCTTGGTTTTGAGAATCTCTCCCGGACTTTGAGAGATTTGGACGTGAAAGGGTACCAATCTTGTCGGGGTTTGGGAACCCTTCGCGAGAATGTCCAAAGTTTCAGCGGGATTTCCAAAATGTTGAAAGGAACTCGAAACATGTCAACCTTGGTTTTGAGAATCTCTCCCGGAGTTTGAGAGATTTGGACGTGAAAGGGTACCAATCTTGTCAGGGATTGGGAACCCTTCGCGAGAATGTCCAAAGTTTCAGCGGGATTTCCAAAATGTTGAAAGGAACTCGAAACATGTCAACCTTGGTTTTGAGAATCTCTCCCGGAGTTTGAGAGATTTGGACGTGAAAGGGTACCAATCTTGTCGGGGATTGGGAACCCTTCGCGAGAATGTCCAAAGTTTCAGCGGGATTTCCAAAATGTTGAAAGGAACTCGAACCATGTCAACCTTGGTTTTGAGAATCTCTCCCGGAGTTTGAGAGATTTGGACGTGAAAGGGTACCAATCTTGTCGGGGATTGGGAACCCTCCGCGAGAATGTCCAAAGTTTCAGCGGGATTTCCAAAATGTTGAAAGGAACTCGAAACATGTCAACCTTGGTTTTGAGAATCTCTCCCGGACTTTGAGAGATTTGGACGTGAAAGGGTACCAATCTTGTCGGGGATTGGGAACCCTTCGCGAGAATGTCCAAAGTTTCAGCGGGATTTCCAAAATGTTGAAAGGAACTCGAACCATGTCAACCTTGGTTTTGAGAATCTCTCCCGGACTTTGAGAGATTTGGACGTGAAAGGGTACCAATCTTGTCGGGGATTGGGAACCCTTCGCGAGAATGTCCAAAGTTTCAGCGGGATTTCCAAAATGTTGAAAGGAACTCAAAACATGTCAACCTTGGTTTTGAGAATCTCTCCCGGAGTTTGAGAGATTTGGATGTGAAAGGGTACCAATCTTGTCGGGGATTGGGAAACCTTCGCCAGATTGTACAAAGTTTCAGCGGGATTTCCAAAATGTTGAAAGGAACTCGAAACATGTCAACCTTGGTTTTGAGAATCTCTCCCGGAGTTTGAGAGATTTGGACGTGAAAGGGTACCAATCTTGTCGGGGATTGGGAACCCTTCGCCAGAATGTCCAAAGTTTCAGCGGGATTTCCAAAATGTTGAAAGGAACTCGAAACATGTCAACCTTGGTTTTGAGAATCTCTCCCGGAGTTTGAGAGATTTGGACGTGAAAGGGTACCAATCTTGTCGGGGATTTGGAACCCATCGCGAGAATGTCCAAAGTTTCAGCGGGATTTCCAAAATGTTGAAAGGAACTCGAAACATGTCAACCTTGGTTTTGAGAATCTCTCCCGGAGTTTGAGAGATTTGGACGTGAAAGGGTACCAATCTTGTCGGGGATTGGGAACCCTTCGCCAGAATGTCCAAAGTTTCAGCGGGATTTCCAAAATGTTGAAAGGAACTCGAAACATGTCAACCTTGGTTTTGAGAATCTCTCCCGGAGTCTGAGAGATTTGGACGTGAAAGGGTACCAATCTTGTCGGGGATCTAGAACCCTCCGCCAGAATGTCCAAAGTTTCAGCGGGATTTCCAAAATGTTGAAAGGAACTCGAAACATGTCAACCTTGGTTTTGAGAATCTCTCCCGGAGTTTGAGAGATTTGGACGTGAAAGGGTACCAGTCTTGTCGGGGATCGGGAACCCTTCGCGAGAATGTCCAAAGTTTCAGCGGGATTTCCAAAATGTTGAAAGGAACTCGAAACATGTCAACCTTGGTTTTGAGAATCTCTCCCGGAGTTTGAGAGATTTGGACGTGAAAGGGTACCAATCTTGTCGGGGATTGGGAACCCTTCGCGAGAATGCCCAAAGTTTCAGCGGGATTTCCAAAATGTTGAAAGGAACTCGAAACATGTCAGCCTTGGTTTTGAGAATCTCTCCCGGAGTTGGAGAGATTTGGACGTGAAAGGGTACCAATCTTGTCGGGGATTGGGAACCCTTCGCGAGAATGTCCAAAGTTTCAGCGGGATTTCCAAAATGTTGAAAGGAACTCGAAACATGTCAACCTTGGTTTTGAGAATCTCTCCCGGACTTTGAGAGATTTGGACGTGAAAGGGTACCAATCTTGTCGGGGACTGGGAACCCTTCGCCAGAATGTCCAAAGTTTCAGCGGGATTTCCAAAATGTTGAAAGGAACTCGAAACATGTCAACCTTGGTTTTGAGAATCTCTCCCGGAGTTTGAGAGATTTGGACGTGAAAGGGTACCAATCTTGTCGGGGATTGGGAACCCTTCGCGAGAATTTCCAAAGTTTCAGCGGGATTTCCAAAATGTTGAAAGGAACTCGAACCATGTCAACCTTGGTTTTGAGAATCTCTCCCGGAGTTTGAGAGATTTGGACGTGAAAGGGTACCAATCTTGTCGGGGATTGGGAACCCTTCGCGACAATGTCCAAAGTTTCAGCGGGATTTCCAAAATGTTGAAAGGAACTCGAAACATGTCAACATTGGTTTTGAGAATCTCTCCCGGAGTTTGAGAGATTTGGACGTGAAAGGGTACCAATCTTGTCGGGGATTGGGAACCCTCTGCCAGAATGTCCAAAGTTTCAGCGGGATTTCCAAAATGTTGAAAGGAACTCGAAACATGTCAGCCTTGGTTTTGAGAATCTCTCCCAGAATTTGAGAGATTTGGATGTGAAAGGGTACCAATCTTGTCGGGGATTGGGAACCCTTCGCCAGATTGTCCAAAGTTTCAGCGGGATTTCCAAAATGTTGAAAGGAACTCGAAACATGTCAACCTTGGTTTTGAGAATCTCTCCCGGAGTTTGAGAGATTTGGACGTGAAAGGGTACCAATCTTGTCGGGGATTGGGAACCCTTCGCCAGAATGTCCAAAGTTTCAGCGGGATTTCCAAAATGTTGAAAGGAACTCGAAACATGTCAACCTTGGTTTTGAGAATCTCTCCCGGACTTTGAGAGATTTGGACGTGAAAGGGTACCAATCTTGTCGGGGATTGGGAACCCTTCGCCAGAATGTCCAAAGTTTCAGCGGGATTTCCAAAATGTTGAAAGGAACTCGAAACATGTCAACCTTGGTTTTGAGAATCTCTCCCGGACTTTGAGAGATTTGGACGTGAAAGGGTACCAATCTTGTCGGGGATTGGGAACCCTTCGCCAGAATGTCCAAAGTTTCAGCGGGATTTCCAAAATGTTGAAAGGAACTCGAAACATGTCAACCTTGGTTTTGAGAATCTCTCCCGGAGTTTGAGAGATTTGGACGTGAAAGGGTACCAATCTTGTTGGGGATTGGGAACCCTTCGCGAGAATTTCCAAAGTTTCAGCGGGATTTCCAAAATGTTGAAAGGAACTCGAACCATGTCAACCTTGGTTTTGAGAATCTCTCCCGGAGTTGGAGAGATTTGGACGTGAAAGGGTACCAATCTTGTCGGGGATTGGGAACCCTTCGCGAGAATGTCCAAAGTTTCAGCGGGATTTCCAAAATGTTGAAAGGAACTGGAACCATGTCAACCTTGGTTTTGAGAATCTCTCCCGGAGTTTGAGAGATTTGGACGTGAAAGGGTACCAATCTTGTCGGGGACTGGGAACCCTTCGCGAGAATGTCCAAAGTTTCAGCGGGATTTCCAAAATGTTGAAAGGAACTCGAAACATGTCAGCCTTGGTTTTGAGAATCTCTCCCGGAGTTTGAGAGATTTGGACGTGAAAGGGTACCAGTCTTGTCGGGGATCGGGAACCCTTCGCGAGAATGTCCAAAGTTTCAGCGGGATTTCCAAAATGTTGAAAGGAACTCGAAACATGTCAACCTTGGTTTTGAGAATCTCTCCCGGAGTTTGAGAGATTTGGACGTGAAAGGGTACCAATCTTGTCGGGGATTGGGAACCCTTCGCGAGAATGCCCAAAGTTTCAGCGGGATTTCCAAAATGTTGAAAGGAACTCGAAACATGTCAGCCTTGGTTTTGAGAATCTCTCCCGGACTTTGAGAGATTTGGACGTGAAAGGGTACCAATCTTGTCGGGGATTGGGAACCCTTCGCCAGAATGTCCAAAGTTTCAGCGGGATTTCCAAAATGTTGAAAGGAACTCGAAACATGTCAACCTTGGTTTTGAGAATCTCTCCCGGACTTTGAGAGATTTGGACGTGAAAGGGTACCAATCTTGTCGGGGACTGGGAACCCTTCGCCAGAATGTCCAAAGTTTCAGCGGGATTTCCAAAATGTTGAAAGGAACTCGAAACATGTCAACCTTGGTTTTGAGAATCTCTCCCGGAGTTTGAGAGATTTGGACGTGAAAGGGTACCAATCTTGTCGGGGATTGGGAACCCTTCGCGAGAATTTCCAAAGTTTCAGCGGGATTTCCAAAATGTTGAAAGGAACTCGAACCATGTCAACCTTGGTTTTGAGAATCTCTCCCGGAGTTTGAGAGATTTGGACCTGAAAGGGTACGAATCTTGTCGGGGATTGGGAACCCTCCGCCAGAATGTCCAAAGTTTCAGCGGGATTTCCAAAATGTTGAAAGGAACTCGAAACATGTCAACCTTGGTTTTGAGAATCTCTCCCGGAGTTTGAGAGATTTGGACCTGAAAGGGTACCAATCTTGTCGGGGATTGGGAACCCTTCGCGAGAATGTCCAAAGTTTCAGCGGGATTTCCAAAATGTTGAAAGGAACTCGAAACATGTCAACCTTGGTTTTGAGAATCTCTCCCGGAGTTTGAGAGATTTGGACGTGAAAGGGTACCAATCTTGTCGGGGATTGGGAACCCTTCGCGACAATGTCCAAAGTTTCAGCGGGATTTCCAAAATGTTGAAAGGAACTCGAAACATGTCAACCTTGGTTTTGAGAATCTCTCCCGGACTTTGAGAGATTTGGACGTGAAAGGGTACCAATCTTGTCGGGGATTGGGAACCCTTCGCCAGAATGTCCAAAGTTTCAGCGGGATTTCCAAAATGTTGAAAGGAACTCGAAACATGTCAACCTTGGTTTTGAGAATCTCTCCCGGAGTTTGAGAGATTTGGACGTGAAAGGGTACCAATCTTGTCAGGGATTGGGAACCCTTCGCGAGAATGTCCAAAGTTTCAGCGGGATTTCCAAAATGTTGAAAGGAACTCGAAACATGTCAACCTTGGTTTTGAGAATCTCTCCCGGAGTTTGAGAGATTTGGACGTGAAAGGGTACCAATCTTGTCGGGGATTGGGAACCCTTCGCGAGAATGTCCAAAGTTTCAGCGGGATTTCCAAAATGTTGAAAGGAACTCGAAACATGTCAACCTTGGTTTTGAGAATCTCTCCCGGACTTTGAGAGATTTGGACGTGAAAGGGTACCAATCTTGTCGGGGTTTGGGAACCCTTCGCGAGAATGTCCAAAGTTTCAGCGGGATTTCCAAAATGTTGAAAGGAACTCGAAACATGTCAACCTTGGTTTTGAGAATCTCTCCCGGAGTTTGAGAGATTTGGACGTGAAAGGGTACCAATCTTGTCGGGGATTTGGAACCCTTCGCGAGAATGTCCAAAGTTTCAGCGGGATTTCCAAAATGTTGAAAGGAACTCAAAACATGTCAACCTTGGTTTTGAGAATCTCTCCCGGAGTTTGAGAGATTTGGATGTGAAAGGGTACCAATCTTGTCGGGGATTGGGAAACCTTCGCCAGATTGTACAAAGTTTCAGCGGGATTTCCAAAATGTTGAAAGGAACTCGAAACATGTCAACCTTGGTTTTGAGAATCTCTCCCGGAGTTTGAGAGATTTGGACGTGAAAGGGTACCAATCTTGTCGGGGATTGGGAACCCTTCGCCAGAATGTCCAAAGTTTCAGCGGGATTTCCAAAATGTTGAAAGGAACTCGAAACATGTCAACCTTGGTTTTGAGAATCTCTCCCGGACTTTGAGAGATTTGGACGTGAAAGGGTACCAATCTTGTCGGGGATTGGGAACCCTTCGCGAGAATGTCCAAAGTTTCAGCGGGATTTCCAAAATGTTGAAAGGAACTGGAACCATGTCAACCTTGGTTTTGAGAATCTCTCCCGGAGTTTGAGAGATTTGGACGTGAAAGGGTACCAATCTTGTCGGGGATTGGGAACCCTTCGCCAGAATGTCCAAAGTTTCAGCGGGATTTCCAAAATGTTGAAAGGAACTCGAAACATGTCAACCTTGGTTTTGAGAATCTCTCCCGGAGTCTGAGAGATTTGGACGTGAAAGGGTACCAATCTTGTCGGGGATCTAGAACCCTCCGCCAGAATGTCCAAAGTTTCAGCGGGATTTCCAAAATGTTGAAAGGAACTCGAAACATGTCAACCTTGGTTTTGAGAATCTCTCCCGGAGTTTGAGAGATTTGGACGTGAAAGGGTACCAGTCTTGTCGGGGATCGGGAACCCTTCGCGAGAATGTCCAAAGTTTCAGCGGGATTTCCAAAATGTTGAAAGGAACTCGAAACATGTCAACCTTGGTTTTGAGAATCTCTCCCGGAGTTTGAGAGATTTGGACGTGAAAGGGTACCAATCTTGTCGGGGATTGGGAACCCTTCGCGAGAATGTCCAAAGTTTCAGCGGGATTTCCAAAATGTTGAAAGGAACTCGAACCATGTCAACCTTGGTTTTGAGAATCTCTCCCGGAGTTTGAGAGATTTGGACCTGAAAGGGTACCAATCTTGTCGGGGATTGGGAACCCTTCGCCAGAATGTCCAAAGTTTCAGCGGGATTTCCAAAATGTTGAAAGGAACTCGAAACATGTCAACCTTGGTTTTGAGAATCTCTCCCGGAGTTTGAGAGATTTGGATGTGAAAGGGTACCAATCTTGTCGGGGATTGGGAACCCTTCGCCAGATTGTCCAAAGTTTCAGCGGGATTTCCAAAATGTTGAAAGGAACTCGAAACATGTCAACCTTGGTTTTGAGAATCTCTCCCGGAGTTTGAGAGATTTGGACGTGAAAGGGTACCAATCTTGTCGGGGATTGGGAACCCTTCGCGACAATGTCCAAAGTTTCAGCGGGATTTCCAAAATGTTGAAAGGAACTCGAAACATGTCAACCTTGGTTTTGAGAATCTCTCCCGGAGTTTGAGAGATTTGGACGTGAAAGGGTACCAATCTTGTCGGGGATTGGGAACCCTTCGCGAGAATGTCCAAAGTTTCAGCGGGATTTCCAAAATGTTGAAAGGAACTCGAAACATGTCAACCTTGGTTTTGAGAATCTCTCCCAGAGTTTGAGAGATTTGGATGTGAAAGGGTACCAATCTTGTCGGGGATTGGGAACCCTTCGCCAGATTGTCCAAAGTTTCAGCGGGATTTCCAAAATGTTGAAAGGAACTCGAAACATGTCAACCTTGGTTTTGAGAATCTCTCCCGGAGTTTGAGAGATTTGGACGTGAAAGGGTACCAATCTTGTCGGGGATTGGGAACCCTTCGCCAGAATGTCCAAAGTTTCAGCGGGATTTCCAAAATGTTGAAAGGAACTCGAAACATGTCAACCTTGGTTTTGAGAATCTCTCCCGGAGTTTGAGAGATTTGGACGTGAAAGGGTACCAATCTTGTCGGGGATTGGGAACCCTTCGCGACAATGTCCAAAGTTTCAGCGGGATTTCCAAAATGTTGAAAGGAACTCGAACCATGTCAACCTTGGTTTTGAGAATCTCTCCCGGAGTTGGAGAGATTTGGACGTGAAAGGGTACCAATCTTGTCGGGGATTGGGAACCCTTCGCGAGAATGTCCAAAGTTTCAGCGGGATTTCCAAAATGTTGAAAGGAACTCGAAACATGTCAACCTTGGTTTTGAGAATCTCTCCCGGAGTCTGAGAGATTTGGACGTGAAAGGGTACCAATCTTGTCGGGGATCTAGAACCCTCCGCCAGAATGTCCAAAGTTTCAGCGGGATTTCCAAAATGTTGAAAGGAACTCGAAACATGTCAACCTTGGTTTTGAGAATCTCTCCCGGACTTTGAGAGATTTGGACGTGAAAGGGTACCAATCTTGTCGGGGATTGGGAACCCTTCGCGACAATGTCCAAAGTTTCAGCGGGATTTCCAAAATGTTGAAAGGAACTCGAACCATGTCAACCTTGGTTTTGAGAATCTCTCCCGGAGTTGGAGAGATTTGGACGTGAAAGGGTACCAATCTTGTCGGGGATTGGGAACCCTTCGCGAGAATGTCCAAAGTTTCAGCGGGATTTCCAAAATGTTGAAAGGAACTGGAACCATGTCAACCTTGGTTTTGAGAATCTCTCCCGGAGTTTGAGAGATTTGGACGTGAAAGGGTACCAATCTTGTCGGGGACTGGGAACCCTTCGCGAGAATGTCCAAAGTTTCAGCGGGATTTCCAAAATGTTGAAAGGAACTCGAAACATGTCAGCCTTGGTTTTGAGAATCTCTCCCGGAGTTTGAGAGATTTGGACGTGAAAGGGTACCAGTCTTGTCGGGGATCGGGAACCCTTCGCGAGAATGTCCAAAGTTTCAGCGGGATTTCCAAAATGTTGAAAGGAACTCGAAACATGTCAACCTTGGTTTTGAGAATCTCTCCCGGAGTTTGAGAGATTTGGACGTGAAAGGGTACCAATCTTGTCGGGGATTGGGAACCCTTCGCGAGAATGCCCAAAGTTTCAGCGGGATTTCCAAAATGTTGAAAGGAACTCGAAACATGTCAGCCTTGGTTTTGAGAATCTCTCCCGGACTTTGAGAGATTTGGACGTGAAAGGGTACCAATCTTGTCGGGGATTGGGAACCCTTCGCCAGAATGTCCAAAGTTTCAGCGGGATTTCCAAAATGTTGAAAGGAACTCGAAACATGTCAACCTTGGTTTTGAGAATCTCTCCCGGACTTTGAGAGATTTGGACGTGAAAGGGTACCAATCTTGTCGGGGACTGGGAACCCTTCGCCAGAATGTCCAAAGTTTCAGCGGGATTTCCAAAATGTTGAAAGGAACTCGAAACATGTCAACCTTGGTTTTGAGAATCTCTCCCGGAGTTTGAGAGATTTGGACGTGAAAGGGTACCAATCTTGTCGGGGATTGGGAACCCTTCGCGAGAATTTCCAAAGTTTCAGCGGGATTTCCAAAATGTTGAAAGGAACTCGAACCATGTCAACCTTGGTTTTGAGAATCTCTCCCGGAGTTTGAGAGATTTGGACCTGAAAGGGTACCAATCTTGTCGGGGATTGGGAACCCTCCGCCAGAATGTCCAAAGTTTCAGCGGGATTTCCAAAATGTTGAAAGGAACTCGAAACATGTCAACCTTGGTTTTGAGAATCTCTCCCGGAGTTTGAGAGATTTGGACCTGAAAGGGTACCAATCTTGTCGGGGATTGGGAACCCTTCGCGAGAATGTCCAAACTTTCAGCGGGATTTCCAAAATGTTGAAAGGAACTCGAAACATGTCAACCTTGGTTTTGAGAATCTCTCCCGGAGTTTGAGAGATTTGGACGTGAAAGGGTACCAATCTTGTCGGGGATTGGGAACCCTTCGCGAGAATGTCCAAAGTTTCAGCGGGATTTCCAAAATGTTGAAAGGAACTCGAAACATGTCAACATTGGTTTTGAGAATCTCTCCCGGAGTTTGAGAGATTTGGACGTGAAAGGGTACCAATCTTGTCCGGGATTTGGAACCCTCCGCCAGAATGTCCAAAGTTTCAGCGGGATTTCCAAAATGTTGAAAGGAACTCGAAACATGTCAACCTTGGTTTTGAGAATCTCTCCCGGACTTTGAGAGATTTGGACGTGAAAGGGTACCAATCTTGTCGGGGATTGGGAACCCTTCGCGAGAATGTCCAAAGTTTCAGCGGGATTTCCAAAATGTTGAAAGGAACTCGAAACATGTCAACCTTGGTTTTGAGAATCTCTCCCGGAGTTTGAGAGATTTGGACGTGAAAGGGTACCAATCTTGTCGGGGATTGGGAACCCTTCGCCAGAATGTCCAAAGTTTCAGCGGGATTTCCAAAATGTTGAAAGGAACTCGAAACATGTCAACCTTGGTTTTGAGAATCTCTCCCGGAGTCTGAGAGATTTGGACGTGAAAGGGTACCAATCTTGTCGGGGATCTAGAACCCTCCGCCAGAATGTCCAAAGTTTCAGCGGGATTTCCAAAATGTTGAAAGGAACTCGAAACATGTCAACCTTGGTTTTGAGAATCTCTCCCGGAGTTTGAGAGATTTGGACGTGAAAGGGTACCAATCTTGTCGGGGATTGGGAACCCTTCGCGAGAATGTCCAAAGTTTCAGCGGGATTTCCAAAATGTTGAAAGGAACTCGAAACATGTCAACCTTGGTTTTGAGAATCTCTCCCGGAGTTGGAGAGATTTGGACGTGAAAGGGTACCAATCTTGTCGGGGATTGGGAACCCTTCGCGAGAATGTCCAAAGTTTCAGCGGGATTTCCAAAATGTTGAGAGGAACTCGAAACATGTCAACCTCGGTTTTGAGAATCTCTCCCGGAGTTTGAGAGATTTGGACGTGAAAGGGTACCAATCTTGTCGGGGACTGGGAACCCTTCGCGAGAATGTCCAAAGTTTCAGCGGGATTTCCAAAATGTTGAAAGGAACTCGAAACATGTCAGCCTTGGTTTTGAGAATCTCTCCCGGAGTTTGAGAGATTTGGACGTGAAAGGGTACCAGTCTTGTCGGGGATCGGGAACCCTTCGCGAGAATGTCCAAAGTTTCAGCGGGATTTCCAAAATGTTGAAAGGAACTCGAAACATGTCAACCTTGGTTTTGAGAATCTCTCCCGGAGTTTGAGAGATTTGGACGTGAAAGGGTACCAATCTTGTCGGGGATTGGGAACCCTTCGCGAGAATGCCCAAAGTTTCAGCGGGATTTCCAAAATGTTGAAAGGAACTCGAAACATGTCAGCCTTGGTTTTGAGAATCTCTCCCGGACTTTGAGAGATTTGGACGTGAAAGGGTACCAATCTTGTCGGGGATTGGGAACCCTTCGCGAGAATGTCCAAAGTTTCAGCGGGATTTCCAAAATGTTGAAAGGAACTCGAAACATGTCAACCTTGGTTTTGAGAATCTCTCCCGGACTTTGAGAGATTTGGACGTGAAAGGGTACCAATCTTGTCGGGGACTGGGAACCCTTCGCCAGAATGTCCAAAGTTTCAGCGGGATTTCCAAAATGTTGAAAGGAACTCGAAACATGTCAACCTTGGTTTTGAGAATCTCTCCCGGAGTTTGAGAGATTTGGACGTGAAAGGGTACCAATCTTGTCAGGGATTTGGAACCCTTCACGAGAATGTCCAAACTTTCAGCGGGATTTCCAAATGTTGAAAGGAACTCGAAACATGTCAACCTTGGTTTTGAGAATCTCTCCCGGAGTTTGAGAGATTTGGACGTGAAAGGGTACCAGTCTTGTCGGGGATTGGGAACCCTTCGCGAGAATGTCCAAAGTTTCAGCGGGATTTCCAAAATGTTGAAAGGAACTCGAAACATGTCAACCTTGGTTTTGAGAATCTCTCCCGGACTTTGAGAGATTTGGACGTGAAAGGGTACCAATCTTGTCGGGGACTGGGAACCCTTCGCGAGAATGTCCAAAGTTTCAGCGGGATTTCCAAAATGTTGAAAGGAACTCGAAACATGTCAATTTTGGTTTTGAGAATCTCTCCCGGAGTTTGAGAGATTTGGACGTGAAAGGGTACCAATCTTGTCGGGGATTGGGAACCCTTCGCGAGAATGTCCAAACTTTCAGTGGGATTTCCAAAATGTTGAAAGGAACTCGAAACATGTCAACCTTGGTTTTGAGAATCTCTCCCGGAGTTTGAGAGATTTGGACGTGAAAGGGTACCAATCTTGTCGGGGATCTAGAACCCTCCGCCAGAATGTCCAAAGTTTCAGCGGGATTTCCAAAATGTTGAAAGGAACTCGAAACATGTCAACCTTGGTTTTGAGAATCTCTCCCGGACTTTGAGAGATTTGGACGTGAAACGATACCAATCTTGTCGGGGATCGGGAACCGTTCGCGAGAATGTCCAAAGTTTCAGCGGGATTTCCAAAATGTTGAAAGGAACTGGAACCATGTCAACCTTGGTTTTGAGAATCTCTCCCGGAGTTTGAGAGATTTGGACGTGAAAGGGTACCAATCTTGTCGGGGATTGGGAACCCTTCGCGAGAATGTCCAAAGTTTCAGCGGGATTTCCAAAATGTTGAAAGGAACTCGAAACATATCAACCTTGGTTTTGAGAATCTCTCCCGGAGTTTGAGAGATTTGGACGTGAAAGGGTACCAATCTTGTCGGGGATTGGGAACCCTTCGCGAGAATGTCCAAAGTTTCAGCGGGATTTCCAAAATGTTGAAAGGAACTCGAAACATGTCAACCTTGGTTTTGAGAATCTCTCCCGGAGTTTGAGAGATTTGGACGTGAAAGGGTACCAATCTTGTCGGGGATCGGGAACCCTTCGCGAGAATGTCCAAAGTTTCAGCGGGATTTCCAAAATGTTGAAAGGAACTCGAAACATGTCAACCTTGGTTTTGAGAATCTCTCCCGGAGTTTGAGAGATTTGGACGTGAAAGGGTACCAATCTTGT
Organism: Streptopelia decaocto; assembly: GCF_964273445.1. Taxonomy (NCBI): domain Eukaryota; kingdom Metazoa; phylum Chordata; class Aves; order Columbiformes; family Columbidae; genus Streptopelia; species Streptopelia decaocto. Next base: position 390,398 of record NW_028116613.1, on the reverse strand, counting down.
CGGGGATTGGGAACCCTTCGCGAGAATGCCCAAAGTTTCAGCGGGATTTCCAAAATGTTGAAAGGAACTCGAACCATGTCAACCTTGGTTTTGAGAATCTCTCCCGGACTTTGAGAGATTTGGACGTGAAAGGGTACCAATCTTGTCGGGGATTGGGAACCCTTCGCGAGAATGTCCAAAGTTTCAGCGGGATTTCCAAAATGTTGAAAGGAACTCGAAACATGTCAACCTTGGTTTTGAGAATCTCTCCCGGAGTTTGAGAGATTTGGACGTGAAAGGGTACCAATCTTGTCGGGGATCGGGAACCCTTCGCGAGAATGTCCAAAGTTTCAGCGGGATTTCCAAAATGTTGAAAGGAACTCGAAACATGTCAACCTTGGTTTTGAGAATCTCTCCCGGAGTTTGAGAGATTTGGACGTGAAAGGGTACCAATCTTGTCGGGGATTGGGAACCCTTCGCGAGAATGCCCAAAGTTTCAGCGGGATTTCCAAAATGTTGAAAGGAACTCGAACCATGTCAACCTTGGTTTTGAGAATCTCTCCCGGACTTTGAGAGATTTGGACGTGAAAGGGTACCAATCTTGTCGGGGATTGGGAACCCTTCGCGAGAATGTCCAAAGTTTCAGCGGGATTTCCAAAATGTTGAAAGGAACTCGAAACATGTCAACCTTGGTTTTGAGAATCTCTCCCGGACTTTGAGAGATTTGGACGTGAAAGGGTACCAATCTTGTCGGGGACTGGGAACCCTTCGCCAGAATGTCCAAAGTTTCAGCGGGATTTCCAAAATGTTGAAAGGAACTCGAAACATGTCAACCTTGGTTTTGAGAATCTCTCCCGGACTTTGAGAGATTTGGACGTGAAAGGGTACCAATCTTGTCAGGGATTTGGAACCCTTCACGAGAATGTCCAAACTTTCAGCGGGATTTCCAAATGTTGAAAGGAACTCGAAACATGTCAACCTTGGTTTTGAGAATCTCTCCCGGAGTTTGAGAGATTTGGACGTGAAAGGGTACCAGTCTTGTCGGGGATTGGGAACCCTTCGCGAGAATGTCCAAAGTTTCAGCGGGATTTCCAAAATGTTGAAAGGAACTCGAAACATGTCAACCTTGGTTTTGAGAATCTCTCCCGGAGTTTGAGAGATTTGGACGTGAAAGGGTACCAGTCTTGTCGGGGATCGGGAACCCTTCGCGAGAATGTCCAAACTTTCAGCGGGATTTCCAAAATGTTGAAAGGAACTCGAAACATGTCAACCTTGGTTTTGAGAATCTCTCCCGGAGTTTGAGAGATTTGGACGTGAAAGGGTACCAATCTTGTCGGGGATCTAGAACCCTCCGCCAGAATGTCCAAAGTTTCAGCGGGATTTCCAAAATGTTGAAAGGAACTCGAAACATGTCAACCTTGGTTTTGAGAATCTCTCCCGGACTTTGAGAGATTTGGACGTGAAACGATACCAATCTTGTCGGGGATCGGGAACCGTTCGCGAGAATGTCCAAAGTTTCAGCGGGATTTCCAAAATGTTGAAAGGAACTGGAACCATGTCAACCTTGGTTTTGAGAATCTCTCCCGGAGTTTGAGAGATTTGGACGTGAAAGGGTACCAATCTTGTCGGGGATTGGGAACCCTTCGCGAGAATGTCCAAAGTTTCAGCGGGATTTCCAAAATGTTGAAAGGAACTCGAAACATGTCAACCTTGGTTTTGAGAATCTCTCCCGGAGTTGGAGAGATTTGGACGTGAAAGGGTACCAATCTTGTCGGGGATTGGGAACCCTTCGCGACAATGTCCAAAGTTTCAGCGGGATTTCCAAAATGTTGAAAGGAACTCGAAACATGTCAACCTTGGTTTTGAGAATCTCTCCCGGAGTTTGAGAGATTTGGACGTGAAAGGGTACCAATCTTGTCCGGGATTTGGAACCCTCCGCCAGAATGTCCAAAGTTTCAGCGGGATTTCCAAAATGTTGAAAGGAACTCGAAACATGTCAACCTTGGTTTTGAGAATCTCTCCCGGAGTTTGAGAGATTTGGATGTGAAAGGGTACCAATCTTGTCGGGGATTGGGAACCCTTCGCCAGATTGTCCAAAGTTTCAGCGGGATTTCCAAAATGTTGAAAGGAACTCGAAACATGTCAACCTTGGTTTTGAGAATCTCTCCCGGAGTTTGAGAGATTTGGACGTGAAAGGGTACCAATCTTGTCGGGGATTGGGAACCCTTCGCCAGAATGTCCAAAGTTTCAGCGGGATTTCCAAAATGTTGAAAGGAACTCGAAACATGTCAACCTTGGTTTTGAGAATCTCTCCCGGAGTTTGAGAGATTTGGACGTGAAAGGGTACCAATCTTGTCGGGGATTGGGAACCCTTCGCGAGAATGTCCAAAGTTTCAGCGGGATTTCCAAAATGTTGAAAGGAACTCGAAACATGTCAACCTTGGTTTTGAGAATCTCTCCCGGAGTTTGAGAGATTTGGACGTGAAAGGGTACCAATCTTGTCGGGGATTGGGAACCCTTCGCCAGAATGTCCAAAGTTTCAGCGGGATTTCCAAAATGTTGAAAGGAACTCGAAACATGTCAACCTTGGTTTTGAGAATCTCTCCCGGAGTCTGAGAGATTTGGACGTGAAAGGGTACCAATCTTGTCGGGGATCTAGAACCCTCCGCCAGAATGTCCAAAGTTTCAGCGGGATTTCCAAAATGTTGAAAGGAACTCGAAACATGTCAACCTTGGTTTTGAGAATCTCTCCCGGAGTTTGAGAGATTTGGACGTGAAAGGGTACCAATCTTGTCGGGGATTGGGAACCCTTCGCGACAATGTCCAAAGTTTCAGCGGGATTTCCAAAATGTTGAAAGGAACTCGAACCATGTCAACCTTGGTTTTGAGAATCTCTCCCGGACTTTGAGAGATTTGGACGTGAAAGGGTACCAATCTTGTCGGGGATTGGGAACCCTTCGCGAGAATGTCCAAAGTTTCAGCGGGATTTCCAAAATGTTGAAAGGAACTCGAAACATGTCAACCTTGGTTTTGAGAATCTCTCCCGGAGTTTGAGAGATTTGGACGTGAAAGGGTACCAATCTTGTCGGGGACTGGGAACCCTTCGCAAGAATGTCCAAAGTTTCAGCGGGATTTCCAAAATGTTGAAAGGAACTCGAAACATGTCAGCCTTGGTTTTGAGAATCTCTCCCGGAGTTTGAGAGATTTGGACGTGAAAGGGTACCAGTCTTGTCGGGGATCGGGAACCCTTCGCGAGAATGTCCAAAGTTTCAGCGGGATTTCCAAAATGTTGAAAGGAACTCGAAACATGTCAACCTTGGTTTTGAGAATCTCTCCCGGAGTTTGAGAGATTTGGACGTGAAAGGGTACCAATCTTGTCGGGGATTGGGAACCCTTCGCGAGAATGCCCAAAGTTTCAGCGGGATTTCCAAAATGTTGAAAGGAACTCGAAACATGTCAGCCTTGGTTTTGAGAATCTCTCCCGGAGTTTGAGAGATTTGGACGTGAAAGGGTACCAATCTTGTCGGGGATTGGGAACCCTTCGCGAGAATGTCCAAAGTTTCAGCGGGATTTCCAAAATGTTGAAAGGAACTCGAAACATGTCAACCTTGGTTTTGAGAATCTCTCCCGGAGTTTGAGAGATTTGGACGTGAAAGGGTACCAATCTTGTCAGGGATTGGGAACCCTTCACGAGAATGTCCAAACTTTCAGCGGGATTTCCAAATGTTGAAAGGAACTCGAAACATGTCAACCTTGGTTTTGAGAATCTCTCCCGGAGTTTGAGAGATTTGGACGTGAAAGGGTACCAATCTTGTCGGGGATTGGGAACCCTTCGCGAGAATGTCCAAAGTTTCAGCGGGATTTCCAAAATGTTGAAAGGAACTCGAAACATGTCAACCTTGGTTTTGAGAATCTCTCCCGGACTTTGAGAGATTTGGACGTGAAAGGGTACCAATCTTGTCGGGGACTGGGAACCCTTCGCGAGAATGTCCAAAGTTTCAGCGGGATTTCCAAAATGTTGAAAGGAACTCGAAACATGTCAACCTTGGTTTTGAGAATCTCTCCCGGACTTTGAGAGATTTGGACGTGAAAGGGTACCAATCTTGTCGGGGATTGGGAACCCTTCGCGAGAATGTCCAAAGTTTCAGCGGGATTTCCAAAATGTTGAAAGGAACTCGAAACATATCAACCTTGGTTTTGAGAATCTCTCCCGGAGTTGGAGAGATTTGGACGTGAAAGGGTACCAATCTTGTCGGGGATTGGGAACCCTTCGCGAGAATGTCCAAAGTTTCAGCGGGATTTCCAAAATGTTGAAAGGAACTGGAACCATGTCAACCTTGGTTTTGAGAATCTCTCCCGGAGTTTGAGAGATTTGGACGTGAAAGGGTACCAATCTTGTCGGGGACTGGGAACCCTTCGCGAGAATGTCCAAAGTTTCAGCGGGATTTCCAAAATGTTGAAAGGAACTCGAAACATGTCAGCCTTGGTTTTGAGAATCTCTCCCGGAGTTTGAGAGATTTGGACGTGAAAGGGTACCAGTCTTGTCGGGGATCGGGAACCCTTCGCAAGAATGTCCAAAGTTTCAGCGGGATTTCCAAAATGTTGAAAGGAACTCGAAACATGTCAACCTTGGTTTTGAGAATCTCTCCCGGAGTTTGAGAGATTTGGACGTGAAAGGGTACCAATCTTGTCGGGGATTGGGAACCCTTCGCGAGAATGCCCAAAGTTTCAGCGGGATTTCCAAAATGTTGAAAGGAACTCGAAACATGTCAGCCTTGGTTTTGAGAATCTCTCCCGGACTTTGAGAGATTTGGACGTGAAAGGGTACCAATCTTGTCGGGGATTGGGAACCCTTCGCGAGAATGTCCAAAGTTTCAGCGGGATTTCCAAAATGTTGAAAGGAACTCGAAACATGTCAACCTTGGTTTTGAGAATCTCTCCCGGACTTTGAGAGATTTGGACGTGAAAGGGTACCAATCTTGTCGGGGACTGGGAACCCTTCGCCAGAATGTCCAAAGTTTCAGCGGGATTTCCAAAATGTTGAAAGGAACTCGAAACATGTCAACCTTGGTTTTGAGAATCTCTCCCGGAGTTTGAGAGATTTGGACGTGAAAGGGTACCAATCTTGTCAGGGATTGGGAACCCTTCACGAGAATGTCCAAACTTTCAGCGGGATTTCCAAATGTTGAAAGGAACTCGAAACATGTCAACCTTGGTTTTGAGAATCTCTCCCGGAGTTTGAGAGATTTGGACGTGAAAGGGTACCAATCTTGTCGGGGATTGGGAACCCTTCGCGAGAATGTCCAAAGTTTCAGCGGGATTTCCAAAATGTTGAAAGGAACTCGAAACATGTCAACCTTGGTTTTGAGAATCTCTCCCGGACTTTGAGAGATTTGGACGTGAAAGGGTACCAATCTTGTCGGGGACTGGGAACCCTTCGCGAGAATGTCCAAAGTTTCAGCGGGATTTCCAAAATGTTGAAAGGAACTCGAAACATGTCAACCTTGGTTTTGAGAATCTCTCCCGGAGTTTGAGAGATTTGGACGTGAAAGGGTACCAGTCTTGTCGGGGATCGGGAACCCTTCGCGAGAATGTCCAAACTTTCAGCGGGATTTCCAAAATGTTGAAAGGAACTCGAAACATGTCAACCTTGGTTTTGAGAATCTCTCCCGGACTTTGAGAGATTTGGACGTGAAAGGGTACCAATCTTGTCGGGGATTGGGAACCCTTCGCGAGAATGTCCAAAGTTTCAGCGGGATTTCCAAAATGTTGAAAGGAACTCGAAACGTGTCAACCTTGGTTTTGAGAATCTCTCCCGGACTTTGAGAGATTTGGACGTGAAACGATACCAATCTTGTCGGGGATCGGGAACCGTTCGCGAGAATGTCCAAAGTTTCAGCGGGATTTCCAAAATGTTGAAAGGAACTGGAACCATGTCAACCTTGGTTTTGAGAATCTCTCCCGGAGTTTGAGAGATTTGGACGTGAAAGGGTACCAATCTTGTCGGGGATTGGGAACCCTTCGCGAGAATGTCCAAATTTTCAGCGGGATTTCCAAAATGTTGAAAGGAACTCGAAACATATCAACCTTGGTTTTGAGAATCTCTCCCGGAGTTTGAGAGATTTGGACGTGAAAGGGTACCAATCTTGTCGGGGATTGGGAACCCTTCGCGAGAATGTCCAAAGTTTCAGCGGGATTTCCAAAATGTTGAAAGGAACTCGAAACATGTCAACCTTGGTTTTGAGAATCTCTCCCGGAGTTTGAGAGATTTGGACGTGAAAGGGTACCAGTCTTGTCGGGGATTGGGAACCCTTCGCCAGAATGTCCAAAGTTTCAGCGGGATTTCCAAAATGTTGAAAGGAACTCGAAACATGTCAACCTTGGTTTTGAGAATCTCTCCCGGAGTTTGAGAGATTTGGACGTGAAAGGGTACCAGTCTTGTCGGGGATTGGGAACCCTTCGCCAGAATGTCCAAAGTTTCAGCGGGATTTCCAAAATGTTGAAAGGAACTCGAAACATGTCAACCTTGGTTTTGAGAATCTCTCCCGGAGTTTGAGAGATTTGGACGTGAAAGGGTACCAATCTTGTCGGGGATTGGGAACCCTTCGCGACAATGTCCAAAGTTTCAGTGGGATTTCCAAAATGTTGAAAGGAACACGAAACATGTCAACCTTGGTTTTGAGAATCTCTCCCGGACTTTGAGAGATTTGGACGTGAAAGGGTACCAATCTTGTCGGGGATTGGGAACCCTTCGCGAGAATGTCCAAAGTTTCAGCGGGATTTCCAAAATGTTGAAAGGAACTCGAAACATGTCAACCTTGGTTTTGAGAATCTCTCCCGGACTTTGAGAGATTTGGACGTGAAAGGGTACCAATCTTGTCGGGGATTGGGAACCCTTCGCGACAATGTCCAAAGTTTCAGCGGGATTTCCAAAATGTTGAAAGGAACTCGAAACATGTCAACCTTGGTTTTGAGAATCTCTCGCGGACTTTGAGAGATTTGGACGTGAAAGGGTACCAATCTTGTCGGGGATTGGGAACCCTTCGCGAGAATGTCCAAAGTTTCAGCGGGATTTCCAAAATGTTGAAAGGAACTCGAAACATGTCAACCTTGGTTTTGAGAATCTCTCCCGGACTTTGAGAGATTTGGACGTGAAAGGGTACCAATCTTGTCGGGGACTGGGAACCCTTCGCCAGAATGTCCAAAGTTTCAGCGGGATTTCCAAAATGTTGAAAGGAACTCGAAACATGTCAACCTTGGTTTTGAGAATCTCTCCCGGAGTTTGAGAGATTTGGACGTGAAAGGGTACCAATCTTGTCAGGGATTGGGAACCCTTCACGAGAATGTCCAAACTTTCAGCGGGATTTCCAAAATGTTGAAAGGAACTCGAAACATGTCAACCTTGGTTTTGAGAATCTCTCCCGGAGTTTGAGAGATTTGGACGTGAAAGGGTACCAATCTTGTCGGGGATTGGGAACCCTTCGCGAGAATGTCCAAAGTTTCAGCGGGATTTCCAAAATGTTGAAAGGAACTCGAAACATGTCAACCTTGGTTTTGAGAATCTCTCCCGGACTTTGAGAGATTTGGACGTGAAAGGGTACCAATCTTGTCGGGGACTGGGAACCCTTCGCGAGAATGTCCAAAGTTTCAGCGGGATTTCCAAAATGTTGAAAGGAACTCGAAACATGTCAACCTTGGTTTTGAGAATCTCTCCCGGAGTTTGAGACATTTGGACGTGAAAGGGTACCAGTCTTGTCGGGGATCGGGAACCCTTCGCGAGAATGTCCAAACTTTCAGCGGGATTTCCAAAATGTTGAAAGGAACTCGAAACATGTCAACCTTGGTTTTGAGAATCTCTCCCGGACTTTGAGAGATTTGGACGTGAAAGGGTACCAATCTTGTCGGGGATTGGGAACCCTTCGCGAGAATGTCCAAAGTTTCAGCGGGATTTCCAAAATGTTGAAAGGAACTCGAAACGTGTCAACCTTGGTTTTGAGAATCTCTCCCGGACTTTGAGAGATTTGGACGTGAAACGATACCAATCTTGTCGGGGATCGGGAACCGTTCGCGAGAATGTCCAAAGTTTCAGCAGGATTTCCAAAATGTTGAAAGGAACTGGAACCATGTCAACCTTGGTTTTGAGAATCTCTCCCGGAGTTTGAGAGATTTGGACGTGAAAGGGTACCAATCTTGTCGGGGATTGGGAACCCTTCGCGAGAATGTCCAAAGTTTCAGCGGGATTTCCAAAATGTTGAAAGGAACTCGAAACATATCAACCTTGGTTTTGAGAATCTCTCCCGGAGTTTGAGAGATTTGGACGTGAAAGGGTACCAATCTTGTCGGGGATTGGGAACCCTTCGCGAGAATGTCCAAAGTTTCAGCGGGATTTCCAAAATGTTGAAAGGAACTCGAAACATGTCAACCTTGGTTTTGAGAATCTCTCCCGGAGTTTGAGAGATTTGGACGTGAAAGGGTACCAGTCTTGTCGGGGATTGGGAACCCTTCGCCAGAATGTCCAAAGTTTCAGCGGGATTTCCAAAATGTTGAAAGGAACTCGAAACATGTCAACCTTGGTTTTGAGAATCTCTCCCGGAGTTTGAGAGATTTGGACGTGAAAGGGTACCAGTCTTGTCGGGGATTGGGAACCCTTCGCGAGAATGTCCAAAGTTTCAGCGGGATTTCCAAAATGTTGAAAGGAACTCGAAACATGTCAACCTTGGTTTTGAGAATCTCTCCCGGAGTTTGAGAGATTTGGACGTGAAAGGGTACCAATCTTGTCGGGGATTGGGAACCCTTCGCGACAATGTCCAAAGTTTCAGTGGGATTTCCAAAATGTTGAAAGGAACACGAAACATGTCAACCTTGGTTTTGAGAATCTCTCCCGGACTTTGAGAGATTTGGACGTGAAAGGGTACCAATCTTGTCGGGGATTGGGAACCCTTCGCGAGAATGTCCAAAGTTTCAGCGGGATTTCCAAAATGTTGAAAGGAACTCGAAACATGTCAACCTTGGTTTTGAGAATCTCTCCCGGACTTTGAGAGATTTGGACGTGAAAGGGTACCAATCTTGTCGGGGATTGGGAACCCTTCGCGACAATGTCCAAAGTTTCAGCGGGATTTCCAAAATGTTGAAAGGAACTCGAAACATGTCAACCTTGGTTTTGAGAATCTCTCCCGGACTTTGAGAGATTTGGACGTGAAAGGGTACCAATCTTGTCGGGGATTGGGAACCCTCCGCCAGAATGTCCAAAGTTTCAGCGGGATTTCCAAAATGTTGAAAGGAACTCGAAACATGTCAACCTTGGTTTTGAGAATCTCTCCCGGAGTTTGAGAGATTTGGACGTGAAAGGGTGCCAGTCTTGTCGGGGATTGGGAACCCTTCGCGACAATGTCCAAAGTTTCAGCGGGATTTCCAAAATGTTGAAAGGAACTCGAAACATGTCAACCTTGGTTTTGAGAATCTCTCCCGGAGTTTGAGAGATTTGGACGTGAAAGGGTACCAATCTTGTCGGGGATTGGGAACCCTTCGCGACAATGTCCAAAGTTTCAGCGGGATTTCCAAAATGTTGAAAGGAACTCGAAACATGTCAACCTTGGTTTTGAGAATATCTCCCGGACTTTGAGAGATTTGGACGTGAAAGGGTACCAATCTTGTCGGGGATTGGGAACCCTCCGCCAGAATGTCCAAAGTTTCAGCGGGATTTCCAAAATGTTGAAAGGAACTCGAAACATGTCAACCTTGGTTTTGAGAATCTCTCCCGGAGTTTGAGAGATTTGGACGTGAAAGGGTGCCAATCTTGTCGGGGATTGGGAACCCTTCGCGACAATGTCCAAAGTTTCAGCGGGATTTCCAAAATGTTGAAAGGAACTCGAAACATGTCAACCTTGGTTTTGAGAATCTCTCCCGGAGTTTGAGAGATTTGGACGTGAAAGGGTACCAATCTTGTCGGGGATTGGGAACCCTTCGCGACAATGTCCAAAGTTTCAGCGGGATTTCCAAAATGTTGAAAGAAACTCGAAACATGTCAACCTTGGTTTTGAGAATCTCTCCCGGAGTTTGAGAGATTTGGACGTGAAAGGGTACCAATCTTGTCGGGGATTGGGAACCCTTCGCGAAAATGTCCAAAGTTTCAGCGGGATTTCCAAAATGTTGAAAGGAACTCGAAACATGTCAACCTTGGTTTTGAGAATCTCTCCCGGAGTTTGAGAGATTTGGACGTGAAAGGGTACCAATCTTGTCGGGGATTGGGAACCCTTCGCCAGAATGTCCAAAGTTTCAGCGGGATTTCCAAAATGTTGAAAGGAACTCGAAACATGTCAACCTTGGTTTTGAGAATCTCTCCTGGACTTTGAGAGATTTGGACGTGAAAGGGTACCAATCTTGTCGGGGATTGGGAACCCTTCGCGAGAATGTCCAAACTTTCAGCGGGATTTCCAAAATGTTGAAAGGAACTCAAAACATGTCAACCTTGGTTTTGAGAATCTCTCCCGGAGTTTGAGAGATTTGGACGTGAAAGGGTACCAATCTTGTCGGGGATTGGGAACCCTTCGCCAGAATGTCCAAAGTTTCAGCGGGATTTCCAAAATGTTGAAAGGAACTGGAACCATGTCAACCTTGGTTTTGAGAATCTCTCCCGGAGTTTCAGAGATTTGGATGTGAAAGGGTACCAATCTTGTCGGGGATTGGGAACCCTTCGCGAAAATGTCCAAAGTTTCAGCGGGATTTCCAAAATGTTGAAAGGAACTCGAAACATGTCAACCTTGGTTTTGAGAATCTCTCCCGGAGTTTGAGAGATTTGGACGTGAAAGGGTACCAATCTTGTCGGGGATTGGGAACCCTTCGCCAGAATGTCCAAAGTTTCAGCGGGATTTCCAAAATGTTGAAAGGAACTCGAAACATGTCAACCTTGGTTTTGAGAATCTCTCCCGGAGTTTGAGAGATTTGGACGTGAAAGGGTACCAATCTTGTCGGGGATTGGGAACCCTTCGCGAAAATGTCCAAAGTTTCAGCGGGATTTCCAAAATGTTGAAAGGAACTCGAAACATGTCAACCTTGGTTTTGAGAATCTCTCCCGGACTTTGAGAGATTTGGACGTGAAAGGGTACCAATCTTGTCGGGGACTGGGAACCCTTCGCGAGAATGTCCAAAGTTTCAGCGGGATTTCCAAAATGTTGAAAGGAACTCGAAACATGTCAACCTTGGTTTTGAGAATCTCTCCCGGAGTTTGAGAGATTTGGACGTGAAAGGGTACCAATCTTGTCGGGGACTGGGAACCCTTCGCGAGAATGTCCAGAGTTTCAGCGGGATTTCCAAAATGTTGAAAGGAACTCGAAACATGTCAACCTTGGTTTTGAGAATCTCTCCCGGACTTTGAGAGATTTGGACGTGAAAGGGTACCAATCTTGTCGGGGATTGGGAACCCTTCGCGAGAATGTCCAAAGTTTCAGCGGGATTTCCAAAATGTTGAAAGGAACTCGAAACATGTCAACCTTGGTTTTGAGAATCTCTCCCGGAGTTTGAGAGATTTGGACGTGAAAGGGTACCAATCTTGTCGGGGATCTAGAACCCTCCGCCATAATGTCCAAAGTTTCAGCGGGATTTCCAAAATGTTGAAAGGAACTCGAAACATGTCAACCTTGGTTTTGAGAATCTCTCCCGGAGTTTGAGAGATTTGGATGTGAATGGGTACCAATCTTGTCGGGGATTGGGAACCCTTCGCCAGATTGTCCAAAGTTTCAGCGGGATTTCCAGAATGTTGAAAGGAACTCGAAACATGTCAACCTTGGTTTTGAGAATCTCTCCCGGAGTTTGAGAGATTTGGACGTGAAAGGGTACCAATCTTGTCGGGGATTGGGAACCCTTCGCGAGAATGTCCAAAGTTTCAGCGGGATTTCCAAAATGTTGAAAGGAACTCGAAACATGTCAACCTTGGTTTTGAGAATCTCTCCCGGAGTTTGAGAGATTTGGACGTGAAAGGGTACCAATCTTGTCGGGGATTGGGAACCCTTCGCCAGAATGTCCAAAGTTTCAGCGGGATTTCCAAGATGTTGAAAGGAACTCGAAACATGTCAACCTTGGTTTTGAGAATCTCTCCCGGAGTTTGAGAGATTTGGACGTGAAAGGGTACCAATCTTGTCGGGAATTGGGAACCCTCCGCCAGAATGTCCAAAGTTTCAGCGGGATTTCCAAAATGTTGAAAGGAACTCGAAACATGTCAACCTTGTTTTTGAGAATCTCTCCCGGAGTTTGAGAGATTTGGACGTGAAAGGGTACCAATCTTGTCGGGGATTGGGAACCCTTCGCGAAAATGTCCAAAGTTTCAGCGGGATTTCCAAAATGTTGAAAGGAACTCGAAACATGTCAACCTTGGTTTTGAGAATCTCTCCCGGACTTTGAGAGATTTGGACGTGAAAGGGTACCAATCTTGTCGGGGATTGGGAACCCTTCGCGAGAATGTCCAAAGTTTCAGCGGGATTTCCAAAATGTTGAAAGGAACTCGAAACATGTCAACCTTGGTTTTGAGAATCTCTCCCGGACTTTGAGAGATTTGGACGTGAAAGGGTACCAATCTTGTCGGGGACTGGGAACCCTTCGCGAGAATGTCCAAAGTTTCAGCGGGATTTCCAAAATGTTGAAAGGAACTCGAAACATGTCAACCTTGGTTTTGAGAATCTCTCCCGGAGTTTGAGAGATTTGGACGTGAAAGGGTACCAATCTTGTCGGGGATTGGGAACCCTTCGCGACAATGTCCAAAGTTTCAGCGGGATTTCCAAAATGTTGAAAGGAACTCGAACCATGTCAAGCTTGGTTTTGAGAATCTCTCCCGGAGTTTGAGAGATTTGGACGTGAAAGGGTACCAATCTTGTCGGGGATTTGGAACCCTCCGCCAGAATGTCCAAAGTTTCAGCGGGATTTCCAAAATGTTGAAAGGAACTCGAAACATGTCAACCTTGGTTTTGAGAATCTCTCCCGGACTTTGAGAGATTTGGACGTGAAAGGGTACCAATCTTGTCGGGGATTGGGAACCCTTCGCCAGAATGTCCAAAGTTTCAGCGGGATTTCCAAAATGTTGAAAGGAACTCGAAACATGTCAACCATGGTTTTGAGAATCTCTCCCGGAGTTTGAGAGATTTGGACGTGAAAGGGTACCAATCTTGTCGGGGATTGGGAACCCTTCGCGACAATGTCCAAAGTTTCAGCGGGATTTCCAAAATGTTGAAAGGAACTCGAAACATGTCAACCTTGGTTTTGAGAATCTCTCCCGGACTTTGAGAGATTTGGACATGAAAGGGTACCAATCTTGTCGGGGATCTAGAACCCTCTGCCAGAATGTCCAAAGTTTCAGCGGGATTTCCAAAATGTTGAAGGGAACTCGAAACATGTCAACCTTGGTTTTGAGAATCTCTCCCGGAGTTTGAGAGATTTGGACGTGAAAGGGTACCAATCTTGTCGGGGATTGGGAACCCTTCGCGAAAATGTCCAAAGTTTCAGCGGGATTTCCAAAATGTTGAAAGGAACTCGAAACATGTCAACCTTGGTTTTGAGAATCTCTCCCGGAGTTTGAGAGATTTGGACGTGAAAGGGTACCAATCTTGTCGGGGATTGGGAACCCTTCGCGACAATGTCCAAAGTTTCAGCGGGATTTCCAAAATGTTGAAAGGAACTCGAAACATGTCAACCTTGGTTTTGAGAATCTCTCCCGGACTTTGAGAGATTTGGACATGAAAGGGTACCAATCTTGTCGGGGATCTAGAACCCTCTGCCAGAATGTCCAAAGTTTCAGCGGGATTTCCAAAATGTTGAAAGGAACTCGAAACATGTCAACCTTGGTTTTGAGAATCTCTCCCGGAGTTTGAGAGATTTGGACGTGAAAGGGTACCAATCTTGTCGGGGATTGGGAACCCTTCGCCAGAATGTCCAAAGTTTCAGCGGGATTTCCAAAATGTTGAAAGGAACTCGAAACATGTCAACCTTGGTTTTGAGAATCTCTCCCGGAGTTTGAGAGATTTGGACGTGAAAGGGTACCAATCTTGTCGGGGATTGGGAACCCTTCGCGAGAATGTCCAAAGTTTCAGCGGGATTTCCAAAATGTTGAAAGGAACTCGAAACATGTCAACCTTGGTTTTGAGAATCTCTCCCGGAGTTTGAGAGATTTGGACGTGAAAGGGTACCAATCTTGTCGGGGATTGGGAACCCTTCGCCAGAATGTCCAAAGTTTCAGCGGGATTTCCAAAATGTTGAAAGGAACTCGAAACATGTCAACCTTGGTTTTGAGAATCTCTCCCGGAGTTTGAGAGATTTGGACGTGAAAGGGTACCAATCTTGTCGGGGATTGGGAACCCTTCGCGAAAATGTCCAAAGTTTCAGCGGGATTTCCAAAATGTTGAAAGGAACTCGAAACATGTCAACCTTGGTTTTGAGAATCTCTCCCGGACTTTGAGAGATTTGGACGTGAAAGGGTACCAATCTTGTCGGGGACTGGGAACCCTTCGCGAGAATGTCCAAAGTTTCAGCGGGATTTCCAAAATGTTGAAAGGAACTCGAAACATGTCAACCTTGGTTTTGAGAATCTCTCCCGGAGTTTGAGAGATTTGGACGTGAAAGGGTACCAATCTTGTCGGGGACTGGGAACCCTTCGCGAGAATGTCCAGAGTTTCAGCGGGATTTCCAAAATGTTGAAAGGAACTCGAAACATGTCAACCTTGGTTTTGAGAATCTCTCCCGGACTTTGAGAGATTTGGACGTGAAAGGGTACCAATCTTGTCGGGGATTGGGAACCCTTCGCGAGAATGTCCAAAGTTTCAGCGGGATTTCCAAAATGTTGAAAGGAACTCGAAACATGTCAACCTTGGTTTTGAGAATCTCTCCCGGAGTTTGAGAGATTTGGACGTGAAAGGGTACCAATCTTGTCGGGGATCTAGAACCCTCCGCCATAATGTCCAAAGTTTCAGCGGGATTTCCAAAATGTTGAAAGGAACTCGAAACATGTCAACCTTGGTTTTGAGAATCTCTCCCGGAGTTTGAGAGATTTGGATGTGAATGGGTACCAATCTTGTCGGGGATTGGGAACCCTTCGCCAGATTGTCCAAAGTTTCAGCGGGATTTCCAGAATGTTGAAAGGAACTCGAAACATGTCAACCTTGGTTTTGAGAATCTCTCCCGGAGTTTGAGAGATTTGGACGTGAAAGGGTACCAATCTTGTCGGGGATTGGGAACCCTTCGCGAGAATGTCCAAAGTTTCAGCGGGATTTCCAAAATGTTGAAAGGAACTCGAAACATGTCAACCTTGGTTTTGAGAATCTCTCCCGGAGTTTGAGAGATTTGGACGTGAAAGGGTACCAATCTTGTCGGGGATTGGGAACCCTTCGCCAGAATGTCCAAAGTTTCAGCGGGATTTCCAAGATGTTGAAAGGAACTCGAAACATGTCAACCTTGGTTTTGAGAATCTCTCCCGGAGTTTGAGAGATTTGGACGTGAAAGGGTACCAATCTTGTCGGGAATTGGGAACCCTCCGCCAGAATGTCCAAAGTTTCAGCGGGATTTCCAAAATGTTGAAAGGAACTCGAAACATGTCAACCTTGTTTTTGAGAATCTCTCCCGGAGTTTGAGAGATTTGGACGTGAAAGGGTACCAATCTTGTCGGGGATTGGGAACCCTTCGCGAAAATGTCCAAAGTTTCAGCGGGATTTCCAAAATGTTGAAAGGAACTCGAAACATGTCAACCTTGGTTTTGAGAATCTCTCCCGGACTTTGAGAGATTTGGACGTGAAAGGGTACCAATCTTGTCGGGGATTGGGAACCCTTCGCGAGAATGTCCAAAGTTTCAGCGGGATTTCCAAAATGTTGAAAGGAACTCGAAACATGTCAACCTTGGTTTTGAGAATCTCTCCCGGACTTTGAGAGATTTGGACGTGAAAGGGTACCAATCTTGTCGGGGACTGGGAACCCTTCGCGAGAATGTCCAAAGTTTCAGCGGGATTTCCAAAATGTTGAAAGGAACTCGAAACATGTCAACCTTGGTTTTGAGAATCTCTCCCGGAGTTTGAGAGATTTGGACGTGAAAGGGTACCAATCTTGTCGGGGATTGGGAACCCTTCGCCAGAATGTCCAAAGTTTCAGCGGGATTTCCAAAATGTTGAAAGGAACTCGAAACATGTCAACCATGGTTTTGAGAATCTCTCCCGGAGTTTGAGAGATTTGGACGTGAAAGGGTACCAATCTTGTCGGGGATTGGGAACCCTTCGCGACAATGTCCAAAGTTTCAGCGGGATTTCCAAAATGTTGAAAGGAACTCGAAACATGTCAACCTTGGTTTTGAGAATCTCTCCCGGACTTTGAGAGATTTGGACATGAAAGGGTACCAATCTTGTCGGGGATCTAGAACCCTCTGCCAGAATGTCCAAAGTTTCAGCGGGATTTCCAAAATGTTGAAGGGAACTCGAAACATGTCAACCTTGGTTTTGAGAATCTCTCCCGGAGTTTGAGAGATTTGGACGTGAAAGGGTACCAATCTTGTCGGGGATTGGGAACCCTTCGCGAAAATGTCCAAAGTTTCAGCGGGATTTCCAAAATGTTGAAAGGAACTCGAAACATGTCAACCTTGGTTTTGAGAATCTCTCCCGGAGTTTGAGAGATTTGGACGTGAAAGGGTACCAATCTTGTCGGGGATTGGGAACCCTTCGCGACAATGTCCAAAGTTTCAGCGGGATTTCCAAAATGTTGAAAGGAACTCGAAACATGTCAACCTTGGTTTTGAGAATCTCTCCCGGACTTTGAGAGATTTGGACATGAAAGGGTACCAATCTTGTCGGGGATCTAGAACCCTCTGCCAGAATGTCCAAAGTTTCAGCGGGATTTCCAAAATGTTGAAAGGAACTCGAAACATGTCAACCTTGGTTTTGAGAATCTCTCCCGGAGTTTGAGAGATTTGGACGTGAAAGGGTACCAATCTTGTCGGGGATTGGGAACCCTTCGCCAGAATGTCCAAAGTTTCAGCGGGATTTCCAAAATGTTGAAAGGAACTCGAAACATGTCAACCTTGGTTTTGAGAATCTCTCCCGGAGTTTGAGAGATTTGGACGTGAAAGGGTACCAATCTTGTCGGGGATTGGGAACCCTTCGCGAGAATGTCCAAAGTTTCAGCGGGATTTCCAAAATGTTGAAAGGAACTCGAACCATGTCAAGCTTGGTTTTGAGAATCTCTCCCGGAGTTTGAGAGATTTGGACGTGAAAGGGTACCAGTCTTGTCGGGGATTGGGAACCCTTCGCGAGAATGTCCAAAGTTTCAGCGGGATTTCCAAAATGTTGAAAGGAACTGGAACCATGTCAACCTTGGTTTTGAGAATCTCTCCCGGAGTTTCAGAGATTTGGATGTGAAAGGGTACCAATCTTGTCGGGGATTGGGAACCCTTCGCGAAAATGTCCAAAGTTTCAGCGGGATTTCCAAAATGTTGAAAGGAACTCGAAACATGTCAAGCTTGGTTTTGAGAATCTCTCCCGGAGTTTGAGAGATTTGGACGTGAAAGGGTACCAATCTTGTCGGGGATTGGGAACCCTTCGCGAGAATGTCCAAACTTTCAGCGGGATTTCCAAAATGTTGAAAGGAACTCGAAACATGTCAAGCTTGGTTTTGAGAATCTTAGCCGGAGTTTGAGAGTTTTGGACGTGAAAGGGTACAAATCTTGTCGGGGATCGGGAACCCTTCGCGACAATGTCCAAAGTTTCAGCGGGATTTCCAAAATGTTAAAAGGAACTCGAAACATGTCAACCTTGGTTTTGAGAATCTCTCCCGGAGTTTGAGAGATTTGGACGTGAAAGGGTACCAATCTTGTCGGGGATTGGGAACCCTTCGCGAGAATGTCCAAAGTTTCAGCGGGATTTCCAAAATGTTGAAAGGAACTCGAAACATGTCAACCTTGGTTTTGAGAATCTCTCCCGGAGTTTGAGAGATTTGGACGTGAAAGGGTACCAATCTTGTCGGGGATTGGGAACCCTTCGCGAGAATGTCCAAAGTTTCAGCGGGATTTCCAAAATGTTGAAAGGAACTCGAAACATGTCAACCTTGGTTTTGAGAATCTCTCCCGGAGTTTGAGAGATTTGGACGTGAAAGGGTGCCAATCTTGTCGGGGATTGGGAACCCTTCGCGAGAATGTCCAAAGTTTCAGCGGGATTTCCAAAATGTTGAAAGGAACTCGAAACGTGTCAACCTTGGTTTTGAGAATCTCTCCCGGAGTTTGAGAGATTTGGGCGTGAAAGGGTACCAATCTTGTCGGGGATTGGGAACCCTTCGCGAGAATGTCCAAAGTTTCAGCGGGATTTCCAAAATGTTGAAAGGAACTCGAACCATGTCAAGCTTGGTTTTGAGAATCTCTCCCGGAGTTTGAGAGATTTGGACGTGAAAGGGTACCAATCTTGTCGGGGATTGGGAACCCTCCGCCAGAATGTCCAAAGTTTCAGCGGGATTTCCAAAATGTTGAAAGGAACTCGAAACATGTCAACCTTGGTTTTGAGAATCTCTCCCGGACTTTGAGAGATTTGGACGTGAAAGGGTACCAATCTTGTCGGGGATTGGGAACCCTTCGCCAGAATGTCCAAAGTTTCAGCGGGATTTCCAAAATGTTGAAAGGAACTCGAAACATGTCAACCATGGTTTTGAGAATCTCTCCCGGAGTTTGAGAGATTTGGACGTGAAAGGGTACCAATCTTGTCGGGGATTGGGAACCCTTCGCGACAATGTCCAAAGTTTCAGCGGGATTTCCAAAATGTTGAAAGGAACTCGAAACATGTCAACCTTGGTTTTGAGAATCTCTCCCGGACTTTGAGAGATTTGGACATGAAAGGGTACCAATCTTGTCGGGGATCTAGAACCCTCTGCCAGAATGTCCAAAGTTTCAGCGGGATTTCCAAAATGTTGAAGGGAACTCGAAACATGTCAACCTTGGTTTTGAGAATCTCTCCCGGAGTTTGAGAGATTTGGACGTGAAAGGGTACCAATCTTGTCGGGGATTGGGAACCCTTCGCGAAAATGTCCAAAGTTTCAGCGGGATTTCCAAAATGTTGAAAGGAACTCGAAACATGTCAACCTTGGTTTTGAGAATCTCTCCCGGAGTTTGAGAGATTTGGACGTGAAAGGGTACCAATCTTGTCGGGGATTGGGAACCCTTCGCGAGAATGTCCAAAGTTTCAGCGGGATTTCCAAAATGTTGAAAGGAACTCGAAACATGTCAACCTTGGTTTTGAGAATCTCTCCCGGACTTTGAGAGATTTGGACATGAAAGGGTACCAATCTTGTCGGGGATCTAGAACCCTCTGCCAGAATGTCCAAAGTTTCAGCGGGATTTCCAAAATGTTGAAAGGAACTCGAAACATGTCAACCTTGGTTTTGAGAATCTCTCCCGGAGTTTGAGAGATTTGGACGTGAAAGGGTACCAATCTTGTCGGGGATTGGGAACCCTTCGCCAGAATGTCCAAAGTTTCAGCGGGATTTCCAAAATGTTGAAAGGAACTCGAAACATGTCAACCTTGGTTTTGAGAATCTCTCCCGGAGTTTGAGAGATTTGGACGTGAAAGGGTACCAATCTTGTCGGGGATTGGGAACCCTTCGCGAGAATGTCCAAAGTTTCAGCGGGATTTCCAAAATGTTGAAAGGAACTCGAACCATGTCAAGCTTGGTTTTGAGAATCTCTCCCGGAGTTTGAGAGATTTGGACGTGAAAGGGTACCAGTCTTGTCGGGGATTGGGAACCCTTCGCGAGAATGTCCAAAGTTTCAGCGGGATTTCCAAAATGTTGAAAGGAACTGGAACCATGTCAACCTTGGTTTTGAGAATCTCTCCCGGAGTTTCAGAGATTTGGATGTGAAAGGGTACCAATCTTGTCGGGGATTGGGAACCCTTCGCGAAAATGTCCAAAGTTTCAGCGGGATTTCCAAAATGTTGAAAGGAACTCGAAACATGTCAACCTTGGTTTTGAGAATCTCTCCCGGAGTGTGAGAGATTTGGACGTGAAAGGGTACCAATCTTGTCGGGGATTGGGAACCCTTCGCGAGAATGTCCAAAGTTTCAGCGGGATTTCCAAAATGTTGAAAGGAACTCGAAACATGTCAAGCTTGGTTTTGAGAATCTTAGCCGGAGTTTGAGAGTTTTGGACGTGAAAGGGTACAAATCTTGTCGGGGATCGGGAACCCTTCGCGAGAATGTCCAAAGTTTCAGCGGGATTTCCAAAATGTTAAAAGGAACTCGAAACATGTCAACCTTGGTTTTGAGAATCTCTCCCGGAGTTTGAGAGATTTGGACGTGAAAGGGTACCAATCTTGTCGGGGATTGGGAACCCTTCGCGAGAATGTCCAAAGTTTCAGCGGGATTTCCAAAATGTTGAAAGGAACTCGAAACATGTCAACCTTGGTTTTGAGAATCTCTCCCGGAGTTTGAGAGATTTGGACGTGAAAGGGTACCAATCTTGTCGGGGATTGGGAACCCTTCGCGAGAATGTCCAAAGTTTCAGCGGGATTTCCAAAATGTTGAGAGGAACTCGAAACATGTCAACCTTGGTTTTGAGAATCTCTCCCGGAGTTTGAGAGATTTGGACGTGAAAGGGTACCAATCTTATCGGGGATTGGGAACCCTTCGCGAGAATGTCCAAAGTTTCAGCGGGATTTCCAAAATGTTGAAAGGAACTCGAAACGTGTCAACCTTGGTTTTGAGAATCTCTCCCGGAGTTTGAGAGATTTGGGCGTGAAAGGGTACCAATCTTGTCGGGGATTGGGAACCCTTCGCGAGAATGTCCAAAGTTTCAGCGGGATTTCCAAAATGTTGAAAGGAACTCGAAACATGTCAAGCTTGGTTTTGAGAATCTCTCCCGGAGTTTGAGAGATTTGGACGTGAAAGGGTACCAATCTTGTCGGGGATTGGGAACCCTTCGCGAGAATGTCCAAAGTTTCAGCGGGATTTCCAAAATGTTGAAAGGAACTCGAAACATGTCAACCTTGGTTTTGAGAATCTCTCCCGGAGTTTGAGAGATTTGGACGTGAAAGGGTACCAATCTTGTCGGGGATTGGGAACCCTTCGCGACAATGTCCAAAGTTTCAGTGGGATTTCCAAAATGTTGAAAGGAACTCGAAACATGTCAACCTTGGTTTTGAGAATCTCTCCCGGACTTTGAGAGATTTGGACGTGAAAGGGTACCAATCTTGTCGGGGTTCTAGAACCCTCCGCGAGAATGTCCAAAGTTTCAGCGGGATTTCCAAAATGTTGAAAGGAACTCGAAACATGTCAACCTTGGTTTTGAGAATATCTCCCGGACTTTGAGAGATTTGGACGTGAAAGGGTACCAATCTTGTCGGGGACTGGGAACCCTTCGCGAGAATGTCCAAAGTTTCAGCGGGATTTCCAAAATGTTGAAAGGAACTCGAAACATGTCAACCTTGGTTTTGAGAATCTCTCCCGGAGTTTGAGAGATTTGGACGTGAAAGGGTACCAATCTTGTCGGGGATTGGGAACCCTTCGCGACAATGTCCAAAGTTTCAGCGGGATTTCCAAAATGTTGAAAGGAACTCGAAACATGTCAACCTTGGTTTTGAGAATCTCTCCCGGAGTTTGAGAGATTTGGACCTGAAAGGGTACCAATCTTGTCGGGGATTGGGAACCCTTCGCGAGAATGTCCAAACTTTCAGCGGGATTTCCAAAATGTTGAAAGGAACTCGAAACATGTCAACCTTGGTTTTGAGAATCTCTCCCGGAGTTTGAGAGATTTGGACGTGAAAGGGTACCAATCTTGTCGGGGATTGGGAACCCTTCGCGAGAATGTCCAAAGTTTCAGCGGGATTTCCAAAATGTTGAAAGGAACTCGAAACATGTCAACCTTGGTTTTGAGAATCTCTCCCGGACTTTGAGAGATTTGGACGTGAAAGGGTACCAATCTTGTCGGGGATTGGGAACCCTTCGCGAGAATGTCCAAACTTTCAGCGGGATTTCCAAATGTTGAAAGGAACTCGAAACATGTCAACCTTGTTTTTGAGAATCTCTCCCGGAGTTGGAGAGATTTGGACGTGAAAGGGTACCAATCTTGTCGGGGATTGGGAACCCTTCACGAGAATGTCCAAAGTTTCAGCGGGATTTCCAAAATGTTGAAAGGAACTCGAAACATGTCAACCTTGGTTTTGAGAATCTCTCCCGGACTTTGAGAGATTTGGACGTGAAAGGGTACCAATCTTGTCGGGGACTGGGAACCCTTCGCGAGAATGTCCAGAGTTTCAGCGGGATTTCCAAAATGTTGAAAGGAACTCGAAACATGTCAACCTTGGTTTTGAGAATCTCTCCCGGAGTTTGAGAGATTTGGACGTGAAAGGGTACCAATCTTGTCGGGGATTGGGAACCCTTCGCGAGAATGTCCAAAGTTTCAGCGGGATTTCCAAAATGTTGAAAGGAACTCGAAACATGTCAACCTTGGTTTTGAGAATCTCTCCCGGACTTTGAGAGATTTGGACGTGAAAGGGTACCAAACTTGTCGGGGATTGGGAACCCTTCGCGAAAATGTCCAAAGTTTCAGCGGGATTTCCAAAATGTTGAAAGGAACTCGAAACATGTCAAGCTTGGTTTTGAGAATCTTAGCCGGAGTTTGAGAGTTTTGGACGTGAAAGGGTACCAGTCTTGTCGGGGATCGGTAACCCTTCGCGAGAATGTCCAAAGTTTCAGCGGGATTTCCAAAATGTTAAAAGGAACTCGAAACATGTCAACCTTGGTTTTGAGAATCTCTCCCGGAGTTTGAGAGATTTGGACGTGAAAGGGTACCAATCTTGTCGGGGATTGGGAACCCTTCGCGAGAATGTCCAAAGTTTCAGCGGGATTTCCAAAATGTTGAAAGGAACTCGAAACATGTCAACCTTGGTTTTGAGAATCTCTCCCGGAGTTTGAGAGATTTGGACGTGAAAGGGTACCAATCTTGTCGGGGATTGGGAACCCTTCGCGAGAATGTCCAAAGTTTCAGCGGGATTTCCAAAATGTTGAAAGGAACTCGAAACATGTCAACCTTGGTTTTGAGAATCTCTCCCGGAGTTTGAGAGATTTGGACGTGAAAGGGTACCAATCTTATCGGGGATTGGGAGCCCTTCGCGAGAATGTCCAAAGTTTCAGCGGGATTTCCAAAATGTTGAAAGGAACTCGAAACGTGTCAACCTTGGTTTTGAGAATCTCTCCCGGAGTTTGAGAGATTTGGGCGTGAAAGGGTACCAATCTTGTCGGGGATTGGGAACCCTTCGCGAGAATGTCCAAAGTTTCAGCGGGATTTCCAAAATGTTGAAAGGAACTCGAACCATGTCAAGCTTGGTTTTGAGAATCTCTCCCGGAGTTTGAGAGATTTGGACGTGAAAGGGTACCAATCTTGTCGGGGATTGGGAACCCTTCGCGAGAATGTCCAAAGTTTCAGCGGGATTTCCAAAATGTTGAAAGGAACTCGAAACATGTCAACCTTGGTTTTGAGAATCTCTCCCGGAGTTTGAGAGATTTGGACGTGAAAGGGTACCAATCTTGTCGGGGATTGGGAACCCTTCGCGACAATGTCCAAAGTTTCAGTGGGATTTCCAAAATGTTGAAAGGAACTCGAAACATGTCAACCTTGGTTTTGAGAATCTCTCCCGGACTTTGAGAGATTTGGACGTGAAAGGGTACCAATCTTGTCGGGGTTCTAGAACCCTCCGCGAGAATGTCCAAAGTTTCAGCGGGATTTCCAAAATGTTGAAAGGAACTCGAAACATGTCAACCTTGGTTTTGAGAATATCTCCCGGACTTTGAGAGATTTGGACGTGAAAGGGTACCAATCTTGTCGGGGATTGGGAACCCTTCGCCAGAATGTCCAAAGTTTCAGCGGGATTTCCAAAATGTTGAAAGGAACTCGAAACATGTCAACCTTGGTTTTGAGAATCTCTCCCGGAGTTTGAGAGATTTGGATGTGAATGGGTACCAATCTTGTCGGGGATTGGGAACCCTTCGCCAGATTGTCCAAAGTTTCAGCGGGATTTCCAAAATGTTGAAAGGAACTCGAAACATGTCAACCTTGGTTTTGAGAATCTCTCCCGGAGTTTGAGAGATTTGGACGTGAAAGGGTACCAATCTTGTCGGGGATTGGGAACCCTTCGCGAGAATGTCCAAACTTTCAGCGGGATTTCCAAAATGTTGAAAGGAACTCGAAACATGTCAACCTTGGTTTTGAGAATCTCTCCCGGAGTTTGAGAGATTTGGACGTGAAAGGGTACCAATCTTGTCGGGGATTGGGAACCCTTCGCGAGAATGTCCAAAGTTTCAGCGGGATTTCCAAAATGTTGAAAGGAACTCGAAACATGTCAACCTTGGTTTTGAGAATCTCTCCCGGAGTTTGAGAGATTTGGACGTGAAAGGGTACCAATCTTGTCGGGGATTGGGAACCCTTCGCGAGAATGTCCAAACTTTCAGCGGGATTTCCAAATGTTGAAAGGAACTCGAAACATGTCAACCTTGTTTTTGAGAATCTCTCCCGGAGTTGGAGAGATTTGGACGTGAAAGGGTACCAATCTTGTCGGGGATTGGGAACCCTTCACGAGAATGTCCAAAGTTTCAGCGGGATTTCCAAAATGTTGAGAGGAACTCGAAACATGTCAACCTTGGTTTTGAGAATCTCTCCCGGACTTTGAGAGATTTGGACGTGAAAGGGTACCAATCTTGTCGGGGACTGGGAACCCTTCGCGAGAATGTCCAGAGTTTCAGCGGGATTTCCAAAATGTTGAAAGGAACTCGAAACATGTCAACCTTGGTTTTGAGAATCTCTCCCGGAGTTTGAGAGATTTGGACGTGAAAGGGTACCAATCTTGTCGGGGATTGGGAACCCTTCGCGAGAATGTCCAAAGTTTCAGCGGGATTTCCAAAATGTTGAAAGGAACTCGAAACATGTCAACCTTGGTTTTGAGAATCTTAGCCGGAGTTTGAGAGTTTTGGACGTGAAAGGGTACCAATCTTGTCGGGGATTGGGAACCCTTCGCCAGATTGTCCAAAGTTTCAGCGGGATTTCCAAAATGTTGAAAGGAACTCGAAACATGTCAACCTTGGTTTTGAGAATCTCTCCCGGAGTTTGAGAGATTTGGACCTGAAAGGGTACCAATCTTGTCGGGGATTGGGAACCCTTCGCGAGAATGTCCAAACTTTCAGCGGGATTTCCAAAATGTTGAAAGGAACTCGAAACATGTCAACCTTGGTTTTGAGAATCTCTCCCGGACTTTGAGAGATTTGGACGTGAAAGGGTACCAATCTTGTCGGGGACTGGGAACCCTTCGCGAGAATGTCCAGAGTTTCAGCGGGATTTCCAAAATGTTGAAAGGAACTCGAAACATGTCAACCTTGGTTTTGAGAATCTCTCCCGGAGTTTGAGAGATTTGGACGTGAAAGGGTACCAATCTTGTCGGGGATTGGGAACCCTTCGCGAGAATGTCCAAAGTTTCAGCGGGATTTCCAAAATGTTGAAAGGAACTCGAAACATGTCAACCTTGGTTTTGAGAATCTCTCCCGGACTTTGAGAGATTTGGACGTGAAAGGGTACCAAACTTGTCGGGGATTGGGAACCCTTCGCGAAAATGTCCAAAGTTTCAGCGGGATTTCCAAAATGTTGAAAGGAACTCGAAACATGTCAAGCTTGGTTTTGAGAATCTTAGCCGGAGTTTGAGAGTTTTGGACGTGAAAGGGTACAAATCTTGTCGGGGATCGGGAACCCTTCGCGAGAATGTCCAAAGTTTCAGCGGGATTTCCAAAATGTTAAAAGGAACTCGAAACATGTCAACCTTGGTTTTGAGAATCTCTCCCGGACTTTGAGAGATTTGGACGTGAAAGGGTACCAATCTTGTCGGGGATTGGGAACCCTTCGCGAGAATGTCCAAACTTTCAGCGGGATGGGATTTCTAAAATGTTGGAAAAATCTCTAGACATGTCTAACAATGATTTTAGGTTCTCAACCGGAGTTTTAGAGATTTTGACGTGAAAGGGTACCAATCTTGTCGGGGATTGGGAAACCTTTGCGTGAATGTCAAAGTTTCACCGGGATTTCCAAAATGTTGAAAGAACTCTAAACATGTCAACCATTGATTTTAGAATCTCCCGGATTTAGAGATTTGGACGTGAAAGGGTACCAATCTTGTCGGGGACTGGGAACCCTTCGCGAGAATGTCCAGAGTTTCAGCGGGATTTCCAAAATGTTGAAAGGAACTCGAAACATGTCAACCTTGGTTTTGAGAATCTCTCCCGGAGTTTGAGAGATTTGGACGTGAAAGGGTACCAATCTTGTCGGGGATTGGGAACCCTTCGCGAGAATGTCCAAAGTTTCAGCGGGATTTCCAAAATGTTGAAAGGAACTCGAAACATGTCAACCTTGGTTTTGAGAATCTCTCCCGGACTTTGAGAGATTTGGACGTGAAAGGGTACCAAACTTGTCGGGGATTGGGAACCCTTCGCGAAAATGTCCAAAGTTTCAGCGGGATTTCCAAAATGTTGAAAGGAACTCGAAACATGTCAAGCTTGGTTTTGAGAATCTTAGCCGGAGTTTGAGAGTTTTGGACGTGAAAGGGTACAAATCTTGTCGGGGATCGGGAACCCTTCGCGAGAATGTCCAAAGTTTCAGCGGGATTTCCAAAATGTTAAAAGGAACTCGAAACATGTCAACCTTGGTTTTGAGAATCTCTCCCGGAGTTTGAGAGATTTGGACGTGAAAGGGTACCAATCTTGTCGGGGATTGGGAACCCTTCGCGAGAATGTCCAAAGTTTCAGCGGGATTTCCAAAATGTTGAAAGGAACTCGAAACATGTCAACCTTGGTTTTGAGAATCTCTCCCGGAGTTTGAGAGATTTGGACGTGAAAGGGTACCAATCTTGTCGGGGATTGGGAACCCTTCGCGAGAATGTCCAAAGTTTCAGCGGGATTTCCAAAATGTTGAAAGGAACTCGAAACATGTCAACCTTGGTTTTGAGAATCTCTCCCGGAGTTTGAGAGATTTGGACGTGAAAGGGTACCAATCTTATCGGGGATTGGGAGCCCTTCGCGAGAATGTCCAAAGTTTCAGCGGGATTTCCAAAATGTTGAAAGGAACTCGAAACGTGTCAACCTTGGTTTTGAGAATCTCTCCCGGAGTTTGAGAGATTTGGGCGTGAAAGGGTACCAATCTTGTCGGGGATTGGGAACCCTTCGCGAGAATGTCCAAAGTTTCAGCGGGATTTCCAAAATGTTGAAAGGAACTCGAACCATGTCAAGCTTGGTTTTGAGAATCTCTCCCGGAGTTTGAGAGATTTGGACGTGAAAGGGTACCAATCTTGTCGGGGATTGGGAACCCTTCGCGACAATGTCCAAAGTTTCAGTGGGATTTCCAAAATGTTGAAAGGAACTCGAAACATGTCAACCTTGGTTTTGAGAATCTCTCCCGGACTTTGAGAGATTTGGACGTGAAAGGGTACCAATCTTGTCGGGGTTCTAGAACCCTCCGCGAGAATGTCCAAAGTTTCAGCGGGATTTCCAAAATGTTGAAAGGAACTCGAAACATGTCAACCTTGGTTTTGAGAATATCTCCCGGACTTTGAGAGATTTGGACGTGAAAGGGTACCAATCTTGTCGGGGATTGGGAACCCTTCGCCAGAATGTCCAAAGTTTCAGCGGGATTTCCAAAATGTTGAAAGGAACTCGAAACATGTCAACCTTGGTTTTGAGAATCTCTCCCGGAGTTTGAGAGATTTGGATGTGAATGGGTACCAATCTTGTCGGGGATTGGGAACCCTTCGCCAGATTGTCCAAAGTTTCAGCGGGATTTCCAAAATGTTGAAAGGAACTCGAAACATGTCAACCTTGGTTTTGAGAATCTCTCCCGGAGTTTGAGAGATTTGGACGTGAAAGGGTACCAATCTTGTCGGGGATTGGGAACCCTTCGCGAGAATGTCCAAACTTTCAGCGGGATTTCCAAAATGTTGAAAGGAACTCGAAACATGTCAACCTTGGTTTTGAGAATCTCTCCCGGAGTTTGAGAGATTTGGACGTGAAAGGGTACCAATCTTGTCGGGGATTGGGAACCCTTCGCGAGAATGTCCAAAGTTTCAGCGGGATTTCCAAAATGTTGAAAGGAACTCGAAACATGTCAACCTTGGTTTTGAGAATCTCTCCCGGAGTTTGAGAGATTTGGACGTGAAAGGGTACCAATCTTGTCGGGGATTGGGAACCCTTCGCGAGAATGTCCAAACTTTCAGCGGGATTTCCAAATGTTGAAAGGAACTCGAAACATGTCAACCTTGTTTTTGAGAATCTCTCCCGGAGTTGGAGAGATTTGGACGTGAAAGGGTACCAATCTTGTCGGGGATTGGGAACCCTTCACGAGAATGTCCAAAGTTTCAGCGGGATTTCCAAAATGTTGAGAGGAACTCGAAACATGTCAACCTTGGTTTTGAGAATCTCTCCCGGACTTTGAGAGATTTGGACGTGAAAGGGTACCAATCTTGTCGGGGACTGGGAACCCTTCGCGAGAATGTCCAGAGTTTCAGCGGGATTTCCAAAATGTTGAAAGGAACTCGAAACATGTCAACCTTGGTTTTGAGAATCTCTCCCGGAGTTTGAGAGATTTGGACGTGAAAGGGTACCAATCTTGTCGGGGATTGGGAACCCTTCGCGAGAATGTCCAAAGTTTCAGCGGGATTTCCAAAATGTTGAAAGGAACTCGAAACATGTCAACCTTGGTTTTGAGAATCTTAGCCGGAGTTTGAGAGTTTTGGACGTGAAAGGGTACCAATCTTGTCGGGGATTGGGAACCCTTCGCCAGATTGTCCAAAGTTTCAGCGGGATTTCCAAAATGTTGAAAGGAACTCGAAACATGTCAACCTTGGTTTTGAGAATCTCTCCCGGAGTTTGAGAGATTTGGACCTGAAAGGGTACCAATCTTGTCGGGGATTGGGAACCCTTCGCGAGAATGTCCAAACTTTCAGCGGGATTTCCAAAATGTTGAAAGGAACTCGAAACATGTCAACCTTGGTTTTGAGAATCTCTCCCGGAGTTTGAGAGATTTGGACGTGAAAGGGTACCAATCTTGTCGGGGATTGGGAACCCTTCGCCAGAATGTCCAAAGTTTCAGCGGGATTTCCAAAATGTTGAAAGGAACTCGAAACATGTCAACCTTGGTTTTGAGAATCTCTCCCGGAGTTTGAGAGATTTGGACGTGAAAGGGTACCAATCTTGTCGGGGATTGGGAACCCTCCGCCAGAATGTCCAAAGTTTCAGCGGGATTTCCAAAATGTTGAAAGGAACTCGAAACATGTCAACCTTGTTTTTGAGAATCTCTCCCGGAGTTTGAGAGATTTGGACGTGAAAGGGTACCAATCTTGTCGGGGATTGGGAACCCTTCGCGAAAATGTCCAAAGTTTCAGCGGGATTTCCAAAATGTTGAAAGGAACTCGAACCATGTCAAGCTTGGTTTTGAGAATCTCTCCCGGAGTTTGAGAGATTTGGACGTGAAAGGGTACCAATCTTGTCGGGGATTGGGAACCCTTCGCGAAAATGTCCAAAGTTTCAGCGGGATTTCCAAAATGTTGAAAGGAACTCGAAACATGTCAACCTTGGTTTTGAGAATCTCTCCCGGAGTTTGAGAGATTTGGACGTGAAAGGGTACCAATCTTGTCGGGGATTGGGAACCCTTCGCGAGAATGTCCAAAGTTTCAGCGGGATTTCCAAAATGTTGAAAGGAACTCGAAACATGTCAACCTTGGTTTTGAGAATCTCTCCCGGAGTTTGAGAGATTTGGACGTGAAAGGGTACCAATCTTGTCGGGGATTGGGAACCCTTCGCGAGAATGTCCAAAGTTTCAGCGGGATTTCCAAAATGTTGAAAGGAACTGGAACCATGTCAACCTTGGTTTTGAGAATCTCTCCCGGAGTTTGAGAGATTTGGACGTGAAAGGGTACCAATCTTTTCGGGGATTGGGAACCCTTCGCGAGAATGTCCAAAGTTTCAGCGGGATTTCCAAAATGTTGAAAGGAACTCGAAACATGTCAACCTTGGTTTTGAGAATCTCTCCCGGAGTTTGAGAGATTTGGACGTGAAAGGGTACCAATCTTGTCGGGGATTTGGAACCCTCCGCCAGAATGTCCAAAGTTTCAGCGGGATTTCCAAAATGTTGAAAGGAACTCGAAACATGTCAACCTTGGTTTTGAGAATCTCTCCCGGACTTTGAGAGATTTGGACGTGAAAGGGTACCAATCTTGTCGGGGATTGGGAACCCTCCGCCAGAATGTCCAAAGTTTCAGCGGGATTTCCAAAATGTTGAAAGGAACTCGAAACATGTCAACCATGGTTTTGAGAATCTCTCCCGGAGTTTGAGAGATTTGGACGTGAAAGGGTACCAATCTTGTCGGGGATTGGGAACCCTTCGCGAAAATGTCCAAAGTTTCAGCGGGATTTCCAAAATGTTGAAAGGAACTCGAAACATGTCAACCTTGGTTTTGAGAATCTCTCCCGGAGTTTGAGAGATTTGGACGTGAAAGGGTACCAATCTTGTCGGGGATTGGGAACCCTTCGCGAGAATGTCCAAAGTTTCAGCGGGATTTCCAAAATGTTGAAAGGAACTCGAAACATGTCAACCTTGGTTTTGAGAATCTCTCCCGGACTTTGAGAGATTTGGACATGAAAGGGTACCAATCTTGTCGGGGATCTAGAACCCTCTGCCAGAATGTCCAAAGTTTCAGCGGGATTTCCAAAATGTTGAAGGGAACTCGAAACATGTCAACCTTGGTTTTGAGAATCTCTCCCGGAGTTTGAGAGATTTGGACGTGAAAGGGTACCAATCTTGTCGGGGATTGGGAACCCTTCGCGAAAATGTCCAAAGTTTCAGCGGGATTTCCAAAATGTTGAAAGGAACTCGAAACATGTCAAGCTTGGTTTTGAGAATCTCTCCCGGAGTTTGAGAGATTTGGACGTGAAAGGGTACCAATCTTGTCGGGGATTGGGAACCCTTCGCGAGAATGTCCAAACTTTCAGCGGGATTTCCAAAATGTTGAAAGGAACTCGAAACATGTCAACCTTGGTTTTGAGAATCTCTCCCGGAGTTTGAGAGATTTGGACGTGAAAGGGTACCAATCTTGTCGGGGATTGGGAACCCTCCGCCAGAATGTCCAAAGTTTCAGCGGGATTTCCAAAATGTTGAAAGGAACTCGAAACATGTCAACCTTGTTTTTGAGAATCTCTCCCGGAGTTTGAGAGATTTGGACGTGAAAGGGTACCAATCTTGTCGGGGATTGGGAACCCTTCGCGAGAATGTCCAAAGTTTCAGTGGGATTTCCAAAATGTTGAAAGGAACTCGAACCATGTCAACCTTGGTTTTGAGAATCTCTCCCGGACTTTGAGAGATTTGGACGTGAAAGGGTACCAATCTTGTCGGGGATTGGGAACCCTTCGCGAGAATGTCCAAAGTTTCAGCGGGATTTCCAAAATGTTGAAAGGAACTCGAAACATGTCAACCTTGGTTTTGAGAATCTCTCCCGGACTTTGAGAGATTTGGAAGTGAAAGGGTACCAATCTTGTCGGGGTTCTAGAACCCTCCGCCAGAATGTCCAAAGTTTCAGCGGGATTTCCAAAATGTTGAAAGGAACTCGAAACATGTCAACCTTGGTTTTGAGAATCTCTCCCGGAGTTTGAGAGATTTGGACGTGAAAGGGTACCAATCTTGTCGGGGACTGGGAACCCTTCGCGAGAATGTCCAAAGTTTCAGCGGGATTTCCAAAATGTTGAAAGGAACTCGAAACATGTCAACCTTGGTTTTGAGAATCTCTCCCGGAGTTTGAGAGATTTGGATGTGAATGGGTACCAATCTTGTCGGGGATTGGGAACCCTTCGCCAGATTGTCCAAAGTTTCAGCGGGATTTCCAAAATGTTGAAAGGAACTCGAAACATGTCAACCTTGGTTTTGAGAATCTCTCCCGGAGTTTGAGAGATTTGGACGTGAAAGGGTACCAATCTTGTCGGGGATTGGGAACCCTTCGCGAGAATGTCCAAAGTTTCAGCGGGATTTCCAAAATGTTGAAAGGAACTCGAAACATGTCAACCTTGGTTTTGAGAATCTCTCCCGGAGTTTGAGAGATTTGGACGTGAAAGGGTACCAATCTTGTCGGGGATTGGGAACCCTCCGCCAGAATGTCCAAAGTTTCAGCGGGATTTCCAAAATGTTGAAAGGAACTCGAAACATGTCAACCTTGGTTTTGAGAATCTCTCCCGGAGTTTGAGAGATTTGGACGTGAAAGGGTACCAATCTTGTCGGGGATTGGGAACCCTTCACCAGAATGTCCAAAGTTTCAGCGGGATTTCCAAAATGTTGAAAGGAACTCGAAACATGTCAACCTTGGTTTTGAGAATCTCTCCCGGAGTTTGAGAGATTTGGACGTGAAAGGGTACCAATCTTGTCGGGGATTGGGAACCCTTCGCGAGAATGTCCAAAGTTTCAGCGGGATTTCCAAAATGTTGAAAGGAACTCGAAACATGTCAACCTTGGTTTTGAGAATCTCTCCCGGAGTTTGAGAGATTTGGACGTGAAAGGGTACCAATCTTGTCGGGGATTGGGAACCCTCCGCCAGAATGTCCAAAGTTTCAGCGGGATTTCCAAAATGTTGAAAGGAACTCGAAACATGTCAACCTTGGTTTTGAGAATCTCTCCCGGAGTTTGAGAGATTTGGACGTGAAAGGGTACCAATCTTGTCGGGGATTGGGAACCCTTCACCAGAATGTCCAAAGTTTCAGCGGGATTTCCAAAATGTTGAAAGGAACTCGAAACATGTCAACCTTGGTTTTGAGAATCTCTCCCGGAGTTTGAGAGATTTGGACGTGAAAGGGTACCAATCTTGTCGGGGATTGGGAACCCTTCGCGAGAATGTCCAAAGTTTCAGCGGGATTTCCAAAATGTTGAAAGGAACTCGAAACATGTCAACCTTGGTTTTGAGAATCTCTCCCGGAGTTTGAGAGATTTGGACGTGAAAGGGTACCAATCTTGTCGGGGATTGGGAACCCTTCGCGAGAATGTCCAAACTTTCAGCGGGATTTCCAAAATGTTGAAAGGAACTCGAAACATGTCAACCTTGGTTTTGAGAATCTCTCCCGGAGTTTGAGAGATTTGGACGTGAAAGGGTACCAATCTTTTCGGGGATTGGGAACCCTTCGCGAGAATGTCCAAAGTTTCAGCGGGATTTCCAAAATGTTGAAAGGAACTCGAAACATGTCAACCTTGGTTTTGAGAATCTCTCCCGGAGTTTGAGAGATTTGGACCTGAAAGGGTACCAATCTTGTCGGGGATTGGGAACCCTTCGCGAGAATGTCCAAACTTTCAGCGGGATTTCCAAAATGTTGAAAGGAACTCGAAACATGTCAACCTTGGTTTTGAGAATCTCTCCCGGAGTTTGAGAGATTTGGACGTGAAAGGGTACCAATCTTGTCGGGGATTGGGAACCCTTCGCCAGAATGTCCAAAGTTTCAGCGGGATTTCCAAAATGTTGAAAGGAACTCGAAACATGTCAACCTTGGTTTTGAGAATCTCTCCCGGAGTTTGAGAGATTTGGAAGTGAAAGGGTACCAATCTTGTCGGGGATCTAGAACCCTCCGCCAGAATGTCCAAAGTTTCAGCGGGATTTCCAAAATGTTGAAAGGAACTCGAAACATGTCAACCTTGGTTTTGAGAATCTCTCCCGGAGTTTGAGAGATTTGGACGTGAAAGGGTACCAATCTTGTCGGGGATCTAGAACCCTCCGCCAGAATGTCCAAAGTTTCAGCGGGATTTCCAAAATGTTGAAAGGAACTCGAAACATGTCAACCTTGGTTTTGAGAATCTCTCCCGGACTTTGAGAGATTTGGACGTGAAAGGGTACCAATCTTGTCGGGGATTGGGAACCCTCCGCCAGAATGTCCAAAGTTTCAGCGGGATTTCCAAAATGTTGAAAGGAACCCGAAACATGTCAACCATGGTTTTGAGAATCTCTCCCGGAGTTTGAGAGATTTGGACGTGAAAGGGTACCAATCTTGTCGGGGATTGGGAACCCTTCGCGAAAATGTCCAAAGTTTCAGCGGGATTTCCAAAATGTTGAAAGGAACTCGAAACATGTCAACCTTGGTTTTGAGAATCTCTCCCGGAGTTTGAGAGATTTGGACGTGAAAGGGTACCAATCTTGTCGGGGATTGGGAACCCATCGCGAGAATGTCCAAAGTTTCAGCGGGATTTCCAAAATGTTGAAAGGAACTCGAAACATGTCAACCTTGGTTTTGAGAATCTCTCCCGGACTTTGAGAGATTTGGACGTGAAAGGGTACCAAACTTGTCGGGGATTGGGAACCCTTCGCGAAAATGTCCAAAGTTTCAGCGGGATTTCCAAAATGTTGAAAGGAACTCGAAACATGTCAAGCTTGGTTTTGAGAATCTTAGCCGGAGTTTGAGAGTTTTGGACGTGAAAGGGTACCAATCTTGTCGGGATTCGGGAACCCTTCGCGAGAATGTCCAAAGTTTCAGCGGGATTTCCAAAATGTTAAAAGGAACTCGAAACATGTCAAGCTTGGTTTTGAGAATCTCTCCCGGAGTTTGAGAGATTTGGACGTGAAAGGGTACCAATCTTGTCGGGGATTGGGAACCCTCCGCCAGAATGTCCAAAGTTTCAGCGGGATTTCCAAAATGTTGAAAGGAACTCGAAACATGTCAACCTTGGTTTTGAGAATCTCTCCCGGAGTTTGAGAGATTTGGACGTGAAAGGGTACCAATCTTGTCGGGGATTGGGAACCCTCCGCCAGAATGTCCAAAGTTTCAGCGGGATTTCCAAAATGTTGAAAGGAACTCGAAACATGTCAACCTTGTTTTTGAGAATCTCTCCCGGAGTTTGAGAGATTTGGACGTGAAAGGGTACCAATCTTATCGGGGATTGGGAACCCTTCGCGAGAATGTCCAAAGTTTCAGCGGGATTTCCAAAATGTTGAAAGGAACTCGAAACGTGTCAACCTTGGTTTTGAGAATCTCTCCCGGAGTTTGAGAGATTTGGGCGTGAAAGGGTACCAATCTTGTCGGGGATTGGGAACCCTTCGCGAGAATGTCCAAAGTTTCAGCGGGATTTCCAAAATGTTGAAAGGAACTCGAAACATGTCAACCTTGGTTTTGAGAATCTCTCCCGGACTTTGAGAGATTTGGACGTGAAAGGGTACCAATCTTGTCGGGGATTGGGAACCCTTCGCGAGAATGTCCAAAGTTTCAGCGGGATTTCCAAAATGTTGAAAGGAACTCGAAACATATCAACCTTGGTTTTGAGAATCTCTCCCGGAGTTTGAGAGATTTGGACGTGAAAGGGTATCAATCTTGTCGGGGATTGGGAACCCTTCGCGAAAATGTCCAAAGTTTCAGCGGGATTTCCAAAATGTTGAAAGGAACTCGAAACATGTCAACCTTGGTTTTGAGAATCTCTCCCGGAGTTTGAGAGATTTGGACGTGAAAGGGTACCAATCTTGTCGGGGATTGGGAACCCTTCGCGAGAATGTCCAAACTTTCAGCGGGATTTCCAAAATGTTGAAAGGAACTCGAAACATGTCAACCTTGGTTTTGAGAATCTCTCCCGGAGTTTGAGAGATTTGGACGTGAAAGGGTACCAATCTTGTCGGGGATCGGGAACCCTTCGCGAGAATGTCCAAAGTTTCAGCGGGATTTCCAAAATGTTGAAAGGAACTCGAAACATGTCAACCTTGGTTTTGAGAATCTCTCCCGGAGTTTGAGAGATTTGGGTGTGAAAGGGTACCAATCTTGTCGGGGATTGGGAACCCTTCGCGAGAATGTCCAAAGTTTCAGTGGGATTTCCAAAATGTTGAAAGGAACTCGAAACATGTCAACCTTGGTTTTGAGAATCTCTCCCGGACTTTGAGAGATTTGGAAGTGAAAGGGTACCAATCTTGTCGGGGTTCTAGAACCCTCCGCCAGAATGTCCAAAGTTTCAGTGGGATTTCCAAAATGTTGAAAGGAACTCGAACCATGTCAACCTTGGTTTTGAGAATCTCTCCCGGAGTTTGAGAGATTTGGACGTGAAAGGGTACCAATCTTGTCGGGGATTGGGAACCCTTCACGACAATGTCCAAAGTTTCAGCGGGATTTCCAAAATGTTGAAAGGAACTCGAAACATGTCAACCTGGGTTTTGAGAATCTCTCCCGGAGTTTGAGAGATTTGGACGTGAAAGGGTACCAATCTTGTCAGGGATTGGGAACCCTTCGCGAGAATGTCCAAAGTTTCAGCGGGATTTCCAAAATGTTGAAAGGAACTCGAAACATGTCAACCTTGGTTTTGAGAATCTCTCCCGGACTTTGAGAGATTTGGACGTGAAAGGGTACCAATCTTGTCGGGGATTGGGAACCCTTCGCGAGAATTTCCAAGGTTTCAGCGGGATTTCCAAAATGTTGAAAGGAACTCGAACCATGTCAACCTTGGTTTTGAGAATCTCTCCCGGAGTTTGAGAGATTTGGACCTGAAAGGGTACCAATCTTGTCGGGGATTGGGAACCCTTCGCGAGAATGTCCAAAGTTTCAGCGGGATTTCCAAATGTTGAAAGGAACTGGAACCATGTCAACCTTGGTTTTGAGAATCTCTCCCGGAGTTTGAGAGATTTGGACGTGAAAGGGTACCAATCTTGTCGGGGATTGGGAACCCTTCGCGAGAATGTCCAAAGTTTCAGCGGGATTTCCAAAATGTTGAAAGGAACTGGAACCATGTCAACCTTGGTTTTGAGAATATCTCCCGGAGTTTGAGAGATTTGGACGTGAAAGGGTACCAATCTTATCGGGGATTGGGAACCCTTCGCGAGAATGTCCAAAGTTTCAGCGGGATTTCCAAAATGTTGAAAGGAACTCGAAACGTGTCAACCTTGGTTTTGAGAATCTCTCCCGGAGTTTGAGAGATTTGGGCGTGAAAGGGTACCAATCTTGTCGGGGATTGGGAACCCTTCGCGAGAATGTCCAAAGTTTCAGCGGGATTTCCAAAATGTTGAAAGGAACTCGAAACATGTCAACCTTGGTTTTGAGAATCTCTCCCGGAGTTTGAGAGATTTGGACGTGAAAGGGTACCAATCTTGTCGGGGATTGGGAACCCTCCGCCAGAATGTCCAAAGTTTCAGCGGGATTTCCAAAATGTTGAAAGGAACTCAAAACATGTCAACCTTGGTTTTGAGAATCTCTCCCGGAGTTTGAGAGATTTGGACGTGAAAGGGTACCAATCTTGTCGGGGATTGGGAACCCTTCGCGAGAATGTCCAAACTTTCAGCGGGATTTCCAAAATGTTGAAAGGAACTCGAAACATGTCAACCTTGGTTTTGAGAATCTCTCCCGGAGTTTGAGAGATTTGGACGTGAAAGGGTACCAATCTTGTCGGGGATTGGGAACCCTTCGCCAGAATGTCCAAAGTTTCAGCGGGATTTCCAAAATGTTGAAAGGAACTCGAAACATGTCAACCTTGGTTTTGAGAATCTCTCCCGGAGTTTGAGAGATTTGGAAGTGAAAGGGTACCAATCTTGTCGGGGATCTAGAACCCTCCGCCAGAATGTCCAAAGTTTCAGCGGGATTTCCAAAATGTTGAAAGGAACTCGAAACATGTCAACCTTGGTTTTGAGAATCTCTCCCGGAGTTTGAGAGATTTGGACGTGAAAGGGTACCAATCTTGTCGGGGATCTAGAACCCTCCGCCAGAATGTCCAAAGTTTCAGTGGGATTTCCAAAATGTTGAAAGGAACTCGAAACATGTCAACCTTGGTTTTGAGAATCTCTCCCGGACTTTGAGAGATTTGGACGTGAAAGGGTACCAATCTTGTCGGGGATTGGGAACCCTCCGCCAGAATGTCCAAAGTTTCAGCGGGATTTCCAAAATGTTGAAAGGAACCCGAAACATGTCAACCATGGTTTTGAGAATCTCTCCCGGAGTTTGAGAGATTTGGACGTGAAAGGGTACCAATCTTGTCGGGGATTGGGAACCCTTCGCGAAAATGTCCAAAGTTTCAGCGGGATTTCCAAAATGTTGAAAGGAACTCGAAACATGTCAACCTTGGTTTTGAGAATCTCTCCCGGAGTTGGAGAGATTTGGACGTGAAAGGGTACCAATCTTGTCGGGGATTGGGAACCCTTCGCGAGAATGTCCAAAGTTTCAGCGGGATTTCCAAAATGTTGAAAGGAACTCGAAACATGTCAACCTTGGTTTTGAGAATATCTCCCGGAGTTTGAGAGATTTGGACGTGAAAGGGTACCAAACTTGTCGGGGATTGGGAACCCTTCGCGAAAATGTCCAAAGTTTCAGCGGGATTTCCAAAATGTTGAAAGGAACTCGAAACATGTCAAGCTTGGTTTTGAGAATCTTAGCCGGAGTTTGAGAGTTTTGGACGTGAAAGGGTACCAATCTTGTCGGGGATCGGGAACCCTTCGCGAGAATGTCCAAAGTTTCAGCGGGATTTCCAAAATGTTGAAAGGAACTCGAAACATGTCAACCTTGGTTTTGAGAATCTCTCCCGGAGTTTGAGAGATTTGGACGTGAAAGGGTACCAATCTTGTCGGGGATTGGGAACCCTCCGCCAGAATGTCCAAAGTTTCAGCGGGATTTCCAAAATGTTGAAAGGAACTCGAAACATGTCAACCTTGGTTTTGAGAATCTCTCCCGGACTTTGAGAGATTTGGACGTGAAAGGGTACCAATCTTGTCGGGGATTGGGAACCCTCCGCCAGAATGTCCAAAGTTTCAGCGGGATTTCCAAAATGTTGAAAGGAACTGGAACCATGTCAACCTTGGTTTTGAGAATCTCTCCCGGAGTTTGAGAGATTTGGACGTGAAAGGGTACCAATCTTATCGGGGATTGGGAACCCTTCGCGAGAATGTCCAAAGTTTCAGCGGGATTTCCAAAATGTTGAAAGGAACTCGAAACGTGTCAACCTTGGTTTTGAGAATCTCTCCCGGAGTTTGAGAGATTTGGGCGTGAAAGGGTACCAATCTTGTCGGGGATTGGGAACCCTTCGCGAGAATGTCCAAAGTTTCAGCGGGATTTCCAAAATGTTGAAAGGAACTCGAAACATGTCAACCTTGGTTTTGAGAATCTCTCCCGGACTTTGAGAGATTTGGACGTGAAAGGGTACCAATCTTGTCGGGGATTGGGAACCCTTCGCGAGAATGTCCAAAGTTTCAGCGGGATTTCCAAAATGTTGAAAGGAACTCGAAACATATCAACCTTGGTTTTGAGAATCTCTCCCGGAGTTTGAGAGATTTGGACGTGAAAGGGTATCAATCTTGTCGGGGATTGGGAACCCTTCGCGAAAATGTCCAAAGTTTCAGCGGGATTTCCAAAATGTTGAAAGGAACTCGAAACATGTCAACCTTGGTTTTGAGAATCTCTCCCGGAGTTTGAGAGATTTGGACGTGAAAGGGTACCAATCTTGTCGGGGATTGGGAACCCTTCGCGAGAATGTCCAAAGTTTCAGCGGGATTTCCAAAATGTTGAAAGGAACTCGAAACATGTCAACCTTGGTTTTGAGAATCTCTCCCGGAGTTTGAGAGATTTGGACGTGAAAGGGTACCAATCTTGTCGGGGATCGGGAACCCTTCGCGAGAATGTCCAAAGTTTCAGCGGGATTTCCAAAATGTTGAAAGGAACTCGAAACATGTCAACCTTGGTTTTGAGAATCTCTCCCGGAGTTTGAGAGATTTGGGTGTGAAAGGGTACCAATCTTGTCGGGGATTGGGAACCCTTCACGACAATGTCCAAAGTTTCAGTGGGATTTCCAAAATGTTGAAAGGAACTCGAAACATGTCAACCTTGGTTTTGAGAATCTCTCCCGGACTTTGAGAGATTTGGAAGTGAAAGGGTACCAATCTTGTCGGGGTTCTAGAACCCTCCGCCAGAATGTCCAAAGTTTCAGTGGGATTTCCAAAATGTTGAAAGGAACTCGAACCATGTCAACCTTGGTTTTGAGAATCTCTCCCGGAGTTTGAGAGATTTGGACGTGAAAGGGTACCAATCTTGTCGGGGATTGGGAACCCTTCACGACAATGTCCAAAGTTTCAGCGGGATTTCCAAAATGTTGAAAGGAACTCGAAACATGTCAACCTTGGTTTTGAGAATCTCTCCCGGAGTTTGAGAGATTTGGACGTGAAAGGGTACCAATCTTGTCGGGGATTGGGAACCCTTCGCGAGAATGTCCAAAGTTTCAGCGGGATTTCCAAAATGTTGAAAGGAACTCGAAACATGTCAACCTGGGTTTTGAGAATCTCTCCCGGAGTTTGAGAGATTTGGACGTGAAAGGGTACCAATCTTGTCAGGGATTGGGAACCCTTCGCGAGAATGTCCAAAGTTTCAGCGGGATTTCCAAAATGTTGAAAGGAACTCGAAACATGTCAACCTTGGTTTTGAGAATCTCTCCCGGAGTTTGAGAGATTTGGACGTGAAAGGGTACCAATCTTGTCGGGGATTGGGAACCCTTCGCGAGAATTTCCAAGGTTTCAGCGGGATTTCCAAAATGTTGAAAGGAACTCGAACCATGTCAACCTTGGTTTTGAGAATCTCTCCCGGAGTTTGAGAGATTTGGACCTGAAAGGGTACCAATCTTGTCGGGGATTGGGAACCCTTCGCGAGAATGTCCAAAGTTTCAGCGGGATTTCCAAATGTTGAAAGGAACTCGAAACATGTCAACCTTGGTTTTGAGAATCTCTCCCGGAGTTTGAGAGATTTGGACGTGAAAGGGTACCAATCTTGTCGGGGATTGGGAACCCTTCGCGAGAATGTCCAAAGTTTCAGCGGGATTTCCAAAATGTTGAAAGGAACTGGAACCATGTCAACCTTGGTTTTGAGAATCTCTCCCGGAGTTTGAGAGATTTGGACGTGAAAGGGTACCAATCTTATCGGGGATTGGGAACCCTTCGCGAGAATGTCCAAAGTTTCAGC
Organism: Streptopelia decaocto; assembly: GCF_964273445.1. NCBI lineage: Eukaryota > Metazoa > Chordata > Aves > Columbiformes > Columbidae > Streptopelia > Streptopelia decaocto. Next base: position 349,485 of record NW_028116613.1, on the reverse strand, counting down.
GGGATTTCCAAAATGTTGAAAGGAACTCGAAACGTGTCAACCTTGGTTTTGAGAATCTCTCCCGGACTTTGAGAGATTTGGGCGTGAAAGGGTACCAATCTTGTCGGGGATTGGGAACCCTTCGCGAGAATGTCCAAAGTTTCAGCGGGATTTCCAAAATGTTGAAAGGAACTCGAAACATGTCAACCTTGGTTTTGAGAATCTCTCCCGGACTTTGAGAGATTTGGACGTGAAAGGGTACCAATCTTGTCGGGGATTGGGAACCCTTCGCGAGAATGTCCAAAGTTTCAGCGGGATTTCCAAAATGTTGAAAGGAACTCGAAACATATCAACCTTGGTTTTGAGAATCTCTCCCGGAGTTTGAGAGATTTGGACGTGAAAGGGTATCAATCTTGTCGGGGATTGGGAACCCTTCGCGAAAATGTCCAAAGTTTCAGCGGGATTTCCAAAATGTTGAAAGGAACTCGAAACATGTCAACCTTGGTTTTGAGAATCTCTCCCGGACTTTGAGAGATTTGGACGTGAAAGGGTACCAATCTTGTCGGGGATTGGGAACCCTTCGCGAGAATGTCCAAAGTTTCAGCGGGATTTCCAAAATGTTGAAAGGAACTCGAAACATGTCAACCTTGGTTTTGAGAATCTCTCCCGGAGTTTGAGAGATTTGGACGTGAAAGGGTACCAATCTTGTCGGGGATCGGGAACCCTTCGCGAGAATGTCCAAAGTTTCAGCGGGATTTCCAAAATGTTGAAAGGAACTCGAACCATGTCAACCTTGGTTTTGAGAATCTCTCCCGGAGTTTGAGAGATTTGGACCTGAAAGGGTACCAATCTTGTCGGGGATTGGGAACCCTCCGCGAGAATGTCCAAAGTTTCAGCGGGATTTCCAAAATGTTGAAAGGAACTCGAACCATGTCAACCTTGGTTTTGAGAATCTCTCCCGGAGTTTGAGAGATTTGGACCTGAAAGGGTACCAATCTTGTCGGGGATTGGGAACCCTCCGCCAGAATGTCCAAAGTTTCAGCGGGATTTCCAAAATGTTGAAAGGAACTCGAAACATGTCAACCTTGGTTTTGAGAATCTCTCCCGGAGTTGGAGAGATTTGGACGTGAAAGGGTACCAATCTTGTCGGGGATTGGGAACCCTTCGCGAGAATGTCCAAAGTTTCAGCGGGATTTCCAAAATGTTGAAAGGAACTCGAAACATGTCAACCTTGGTTTTGAGAATTTCTCCCGGACTTTGAGAGATTTGGACGTGAAAGGGTACCAATCTTGTCGGGGATTGGGAACCCTTCGCGAGAATGTCCAGAGTTTCAGCGGGATTTCCAAAATGTTGAAAGGAACTCGAAACATGTCAACCTTGGTTTTGAGAATCTCTCCCGGAGTTTGAGAGATTTGCACGTGAAAGGGTACCAATCTTGTCGGGGATTGGGAACCCTTCGCCAGAATGTCCAAAGTTTCCGCGGGATTTCCAAAATGTTGAAAGGAACTCGAAACATGTCAACCTCGGTTTTGAGAATCTCTCCCGGAGTTTGAGAGATTTGCACGTGAAAGGGTACCAATCTTGTCGGGGATTGGGAACCCTTCGCCAGAATGTCCAAAGTTTCCGCGGGATTTCCAAAATGTTGAAAGGAACTCGAAACATGTCAAGCTTGGTTTTGAGAATCTCTCCCGGACTTTGAGAGATTTGGACGTGAAAGGGTACCAATCTTGTCGGGGATCGGGAACCGTTCGCGAGAATGTCCAAAGTTTCAGCGGGATTTCCAAAATGTTGAAAGGAACTGGAACCATGTCAACCTTGGTTTTGAGAATCTCTCCCGGAGTTTGAGAGATTTGGACGTGAAAGGGTACCAATCTTGTCGGGGATTGGGAACCCTTCGCGAGAATGTCCAAACTTTAAGCGGGATTTCCAAAATGTTGAAAGGAACTCGAAACATATCAACCTTGGTTTTGAGAATCTCTCCCGGAGTTTGAGAGATTTGGACGTGAAAGGGTACCAATCTTGTCGGGGATTGGGAACCCTTCGCGAGAATGTCCAAAGTTTCAGCGGGATTTCCAAAATGTTGAAAGGAACTTGAAACATGTCAACCTTGGTTTTGAGAATCTCTCCCGGAGTTTGAGAGATTTGGACGTGAAAGGGTACCAATCTTATCGGGGATTGGGAACCCTTCGCGAGAATGTCCAAAGTTTCAGTGGGATTTCCAAAATGTTGAAAGGAACTCGAAACGTGTCAACCTTGGTTTTGAGAATCTCTCCCGGAGTTTGAGAGATTTGGGCGTGAAAGGGTACCAATCTTGTCGGGGATTGGGAACCCTTCGCGAGAATGTCCAAAGTTTCAGCGGGATTTCCAAAATGTTGAAAGGAACTCGAAACATGTCAACCTTGGTTTTGAGAATCTCTCCCGGACTTTGAGAGATTTGGACGTGAAAGGGTACCAATCTTGTCGGGGATTGGGAACCCTTCGCGAGAATGTCCAAAGTTTCAGCGGGATTTCCAAAATGTTGAAAGGAACTCGAAACATGTCAACCTTGGTTTTGAGAATCTCTCCCGGAGTTTGAGAGATTTGGACGTGAAAGGGTACCAATCTTGTCGGGGATTGGGAACCCTTCGTGACAATGTCCAAAGTTTCAGCGGGATTTCCAAAATGTTGAAAGGAACTCGAAACATGTCAACCTTGGTTTTGAGAATCTCTCCCGGAGTTTGAGAGATTTGTACGTGAAAGGGTACCAATCTTGTCGGGGATTGGGAACCCTTCGCGAGAATGTCCAAAGTTTCAGCGGGATTTCCAAAATGTTGAAAGGAACTGGAAACATGTCAACCTTGGTTTTGAGAATCTCTCCCGGAGTTTGAGAGATTTGGACGTGAAAGGGTACCAATCTTGTCGGGGATTGGGAACCCTTCGCGAGAATGTCCAAAGTTTCAGCGGGATTTCCAAAATGTTGAAAGGAACTCGAAACATGTCAACCTTGGTTTTGAGAATCTCTCCCGGAGTTTGAGAGATTTGGACGTGAAAGGGTACCAATCTTGTCGGGGATTGGGAACCCTTCGTGACAATGTCCAAAGTTTCAGCGGGATTTCCAAAATGTTGAAAGGAACTCGAAACATGTCAACCTTGGTTTTGAGAATCTCTCCCGGAGTTTGAGAGATTTGGACGTGAAAGGGTACCAATCTTGTCGGGGATTGGGAACCCTTCACGACAATGTCCAAAGTTTCAGCGGGATTTCCAAAATGTTGAGAGGAACTCGAAACATGTCAACCTTGGTTTTGAGAATCTCTCCCGGAGTTTGAGAGATTTGGACGTGAAAGGGTACCAATCTTGTCGGGGATTGGGAACCCTTCGCGAGAATGTCCAAACTTTCAGCGGGATTTCCAAAATGTTGAAAGGAACTCGAAACATGTCAACCTTGGTTTTGAGAATCTCTCCCGGAGTTTGAGAGATTTGGACGTGAAAGGGTACCAATCTTGTCAGGGATTGGGAACCCTTCGCGAGAATGTCCAAAGTTTCAGCGGGATTTCCAAAATGTTGAAAGGAACTCGAAACATGTCAACCTTGGTTTTGAGAATCTCTCCCGGACTTTGAGAGATTTGGACGTGAAAGGGTACCAATCTTGTCGGGGATTGGGAACCCTTCGCGAGAATTTCCAAGGTTTCAGCGGGATTTCCAAAATGTTGAAAGGAACTCGAACCATGTCAACCTTGGTTTTGAGAATCTCTCCCGGACTTTGAGAGATTTGGACCTGAAAGGGTACCAATCTTGTCGGGGATTGGGAACCCTCCGCGAGAATGTCCAAAGTTTCAGCGGGATTTCCAAAATGTTGAAAGGAACTCGAACCATGTCAACCTTGGTTTTGAGAATCTCTCCCGGAGTTTGAGAGATTTGGACCTGAAAGGGTACCAATCTTGTCGGGGATTGGGAACCCTCCGCCAGAATGTCCAAAGTTTCAGCGGGATTTCCAAAATGTTGAAAGGAACTCGAAACATGTCAACCTTGGTTTTGAGAATCTCTCCCGGAGTTTGAGAGATTTGGACGTGAAAGGGTACCAATCTTGTCGGGGATTGGGAACCCTTCGCGAGAATGTCCAAAGTTTCAGCGGGATTTCCAAAATGTTGAAAGGAACTCGAAACATGTCAGCCTTGGTTTTGAGAATCTCTCCCGGACTTTGAGAGATTTGGACGTGAAAGGGTACCAATCTTGTCGGGGATTGGGAACCCTTCACGACAATGTCCAAAGTTTCAGCGGGATTTCCAAAATGTTGAGAGGAACTCGAAACATGTCAACCTTGGTTTTGAGAATCTCTCCCGGAGTTTGAGAGATTTGGACGTGAAAGGGTACCAATCTTGTCGGGGATTGGGAACCCTTCGCGAGAATGTCCAAAGTTTCAGCGGGATTTCCAAAATGTTGAAAGGAACTCGAAACATGTCAACCTTGGTTTTGAGAATCTCTCCCGGAGTTTGAGAGATTTGGACGTGAAAGGGTACCAATCTTGTCAGGGATTGGGAACCCTTCGCGAGAATGTCCAAAGTTTCAGCGGGATTTCCAAAATGTTGAAAGGAACTCGAAACATGTCAACCTTGGTTTTGAGAATCTCTCCCGGACTTTGAGAGATTTGGACGTGAAAGGGTACCAATCTTGTCGGGGATTGGGAACCCTTCGCGAGAATGTCCAAAGTTTCAGCGGGATTTCCAAAATGTTGAGAGGAACTTGAAACATGTCAACCTTGGTTTTGAGAATCTCTCCCGGAGTTTGAGAGATTTGGACGTGAAAGGGTACCAATCTTGTCGGGGATTGGGAACCCTCCGCGAGAATGTCCAAAGTTTCAGCGGGATTTCCAAAATGTTGAAAGGAACTCGAACCATGTCAACCTTGGTTTTGAGAATCTCTCCCGGAGTTTGAGAGATTTGGACCTGAAAGGGTACCAATCTTGTCGGGGATTGGGAACCCTCCGCCAGAATGTCCAAAGTTTCAGCGGGATTTCCAAAATGTTGAAAGGAACTCGAAACATGTCAACCTTGGTTTTGAGAATCTCTCCCGGAGTTTGAGAGATTTGGACGTGAAAGGGTACCAATCTTGTCGGGGATTGGGAACCCTTCGCGAGAATGTCCAAAGTTTCAGCGGGATTTCCAAAATGTTGAAAGGAACTCGAAACATGTCAGCCTTGGTTTTGAGAATCTCTCCCGGACTTTGAGAGATTTGGACGTGAAAGGGTACCAATCTTGTCGGGGATTGGGAACCCTTCGCGACAATGTCCAAAGTTTCAGCGGGATTTCCAAAATGTTGAAAGGAACTCGAAACATGTCAACCTTGGTTTTGAGAATCTCTCCCGGAGTTGGAGAGATTTGGACGTGAAAGGGTACCAATCTTGTCGGGGATTGGGAACCCTTCGCGAGAATGTCCAAAGTTTCAGCGGGATTTCCAAAATGTTGAAAGGAACTCGAAACATGTCAACCTTGGTTTTGAGAATTTCTCCCGGACTTTGAGAGATTTGGACGTGAAAGGGTACCAATCTTGTCGGGGATTGGGAACCCTTCGCGAGAATGTCCAAAGTTTCAGCGGGATTTCCAAAATGTTGAAAGGAACTCGAAACATGTCAACCTTGGTTTTGAGAATCTCTCCCGGACTTTGAGAGATTTGGACGTGAAAGGGTACCAATCTTGTCGGGGATTGGGAACCCTTCGCGAGAATGTCCAAAGTTTCAGCGGGATTTCCAAAATGTTGAAAGGAACTCGAAACATGTCAAGCTTGGTTTTGAGAATCTCTCCCGGACTTTGAGAGATTTGGACGTGAAACGATACCAATCTTGTCGGGGATCGGGAACCGTTCGCGAGAATGTCCAAAGTTTCAGCGGGATTTCCAAAATGTTGAAAGGAACTGGAACCATGTCAACCTTGGTTTTGAGAATCTCTCCCGGAGTTTGAGAGATTTGGACGTGAAAGGGTACCAATCTTGTCGGGGATTGGGAACCCTTCGCGAGAATGTCCAAAGTTTCAGCGGGATTTCCAAAATGTTGAAAGGAACTCGAAACATGTCAACCTTGGTTTTGAGAATCTCTCCCGGACTTTGAGAGATTTGGACGTGAAAGTGTACCAATCTTGTCGGGGATTGGGAACCCTCCGCCAGAATGCCCAAAGTTTCAGCGGGATTTCCAAAATGTTGAAAGGAACTCGAAACATGTCAACCTTGGTTTTGAGAATCTCTCCCGGAGTTTGAGAGATTTGGACGTGAAAGGGTACCAATCTTGTCGGGGTTCTAGAACCCTCCGCCAGAATGTCCAAAGTTTCAGCGGGATTTCCAAAATGTTGAAAGGAACTCGAAACATGTCAACCTTGGTTTTGAGAATCTCTCCCGGAGTTTGAGAGATTTGGACGTGAAAGGGTACCAATCTTGTCGGGGATTGGGAACCCTTCGCGACAATGTCCAAAGTTTCAGCGGGATTTCCAAAATGTTGAGAGGAACTTGAAACATGTCAACCTTGGTTTTGAGAATCTCTCCCGGACTTTGAGAGATTTGGACGTGAAAGGGTACCAATCTTGTCGGGGATTGGGAACCCTTCGCGAGAATGTCCAAAGTTTCAGCGGGATTTCCAAAATGTTGAAAGGAACTCGAAACATGTCAACCTTGGTTTTGAGAATCTCTCCCGGAGTTTGAGAGATTTGGACGTGAAAGGGTACCAATCTTGTCAGGGATTGGGAATCCTCCGCGAGAATGTCCAAAGTTTCAGCGGGATTTCCAAAATGTTGAAAGGAACTCGAAACATGTCAACCTTGGTTTTGAGAATCTCTCCCGGACATTGAGAGATTTGGACGTGAAAGGGTACCAATCTTGTCGGGGATTGGGAACCCTTCGCGAGAATTTCCAAGGTTTCAGCGGGATTTCCAAAATGTTGAAAGGAACTCGAACCATGTCAACCTTGGTTTTGAGAATCTCTCCCGGAGTTTGAGAGATTTGGACCTGAAAGGGTACCAATCTTGTCGGGGATTGGGAACCCTCCGCGAGAATGTCCAAAGTTTCAGCGGGATTTCCAAAATGTTGAAAGGAACTCGAACCATGTCAACCTTGGTTTTGAGAATCTCTCCCGGAGTTTGAGAGATTTGGACCTGAAAGGGTACAAATCTTGTCGGGGATTGGGAACCCTCCGCCAGAATGTCCAAAGTTTCAGCGGGATTTCCAAAATGTTGAAAGGAACTCGAAACATGTCAACCTTGGTTTTGAGAATCTCTCCCGGAGTTTGAGAGATTTGGACGTGAAAGGGTACCAATCTTGTCGGGGATTGGGAACCCTTCGCGAGAATTTCCAAGGTTTCAGCGGGATTTCCAAAATGTTGAAAGGAACTCGAACCATGTCAACCTTGGTTTTGAGAATCTCTCCCGGAGTTTGAGAGATTTGGACGTGAAAGGGTACCAATCTTGTCGGGGATTGGGAACCCTCCGCGAGAATGTCCAAAGTTTCAGCGGGATTTCCAAAATGTTGAAAGGAACTCGAACCATGTCAACCTTGGTTTTGAGAATCTCTCCCGGAGTTTGAGAGATTTGGACCTGAAAGGGTACCAATCTTGTCGGGGATTGGGAACCCTCCGCCAGAATGTCCAAAGTTTCAGCGGGATTTCCAAAATGTTGAAAGGAACTCGAAACATGTCAACCTTGGTTTTGAGAATCTCTCCCGGAGTTTGAGAGATTTGGACGTGAAAGGGTACCAATCTTGTCGGGGATTGGGAACCCTTCGCGAGAATGTCCAAAGTTTCAGTGGGATTTCCAAAATGTTGAAAGGAACTCGAAACATGTCAACCTTGGTTTTGAGAATCTCTCCCGGAGTTTGAGAGATTTGGACGTGAAAGGGTACCAATCTTGTCGGGGATTGGGAACCCTTCGCGACAATGTCCAAAGTTTCAGCGGGATTTCCAAAATGTTGAAAGGAACTCGAAACATGTCAACCTTGGTTTTGAGAATCTCTCCCGGAGTTGGAGAGATTTGGACGTGAAAGGGTACCAATCTTGTCGGGGATTGGGAACCCTTCGCGACAATGTCCAAAGTTTCAGCGGGATTTCCAAAATGTTGAGAGGAACTCGAAACATGTCAACCTTGGTTTTGAGAATCTCTCCCGGACTTTGAGAGATTTGGACGTGAAAGGGTACCAATCTTGTCGGGGATTGGGAACCCTTCGCGAGAATGTCCAAAGTTTCAGCGGGATTTCCAAAATGTTGAAAGGAACTCGAAACATGTCAACCTTGGTTTTGAGAATCTCTCCCCGACTTTGAGAGATTTGGACGTGAAACGATACCAATCTTGTCGGGGATCGGGAACCCTCCGCCAGAATGTCCAAAGTTTCAGCGGGATTTCCAAAATGTTGAAAGGAACTGGAACCATGTCAACCTTGGTTTTGAGAATCTCTCCCGGAGTTTGAGAGATTTGGACGTGAAAGGGTACCAATCTTGTCGGGGATTGGGAACCCTTCGCGAGAATGTCCAAAGTTTCAGCGGGATTTCCAAAATGTTGAGAGGAACTCGAAACATATCAACCTTGGTTTTGAGAATCTCTCCCGGAGTTTGAGAGATTTGGACGTGAAAGTGTACCAATCTTGTCGGGGATTGGGAACCCTTCGCGAGAATATCCAAAGTTTCAGCGGGATTTCCAAAATGTTGAAAGGAACTCGAAACATGTCAACCTTGGTTTTGAGAATCTCTCCCGGAGTTTGAGAGATTTGGACGTGAAAGGGTACCAATCTTGTCGGGGATTGGGAACCCTTCGCCAGAATGTCCAAAGTTTCAGCGGGATTTCCAAAATGTTGAAAGGAACTCGAAACATGTCAACCTTGGTTTTGAGAATCTCTCCCGGAGTTTGAGAGATTTGGACGTGAAAGGGTACCAATCTTGTCGGGGATTGGGAACCCTCCGCCAGAATTTCCAAAGTTTCAGCGGGATTTCCAAAATGTTGAAAGGAACTCGAAACATGTCAACCTTGGTTTTGAGAATCTCTCCCGGAGTTTGAGAGATTTGGACGTGAAAGTGTGCCAATCTTGTCGGGGATTGGGAACCCTTCGCGAGAATATCCAAAGTTTCAGCGGGATTTCCAAAATGTTGAAAGGAACTCGAAACATGTCAACCTTGGTTTTGAGAATCTCTCCCGGAGTTGGAGAGATTTGGACGTGAAAGGGTACCAATCTTGTCGGGGATTGGGAACCCTTCGCCAGAATGTCCAAAGTTTCAGCGGGATTTCCAAAATGTTGAAAGGAGCTCGAAACATGTCAACCTTGGTTTTGAGAATCTCTCCCGGACTTTGAGAGATTTGGACGTGAAAGGGTACCAATCTTGTCGGGGATTGGGAACCCTTCGCCAGATTGTCCAAAGTTTCAGCGGGATTTCCAAAATGTTGAAAGGAACTCGAAACATGTCAACCTTGGTTTTGAGAATCTCTCCCGGAGTTTGAGAGATTTGGACGTGAAAGGGTACCAATCTTGTCGGGGATTGGGAACCCTCCGTGAGAATGTCCAAAGTTGCAGCGGGATTTCCAAAATGTTGAAAGGAACTCGAACCATGTCAACCTTGGTTTTGAGAATCTCTCCCGGACTTTGAGAGATTTGGACGTGAAAGGGTACCAATCTTGTCGGGGATTGGGAACCCTTCGCGACAATGTCCAAAGTTTCAGCGGGATTTCCAAAATGTTGAAAGGAACTCGAAACATGTCAACCTTGGTTTTGAGAATCTCTCCCGGAGTTTGAGAGATTTGGACCTGAAAGGGTACCAATCTTGTCGGGGATTGGGAACCCTCCGCGAGAATGTCCAAAGTTTCAGCGGGATTTCCAAAATGTTGAAAGGAACTCGAACCATGTCAACCTTGGTTTTGAGAATCTCTCCCGGACTTTGAGAGATTTGGACCTGAAAGGGTACCAATCTTGTCGGGGATTGGGAACCCTCCGCCAGAATGTCCAAAGTTTCAGCGGGATTTCCAAAATGTTGAAAGGAACTGGAACCATGTCAACCTTGGTTTTGAGAATCTCTCCCGGAGTTTGAGAGATTTGGACGTGAAAGGGTACCAATCTTGTCGGGGATTGGGAACCCTTCGCGAGAATGTCCAAAGTTTCAGCGGGATTTCCAAAATGTTGAGAGGAACTCGAAACATATCAACCTTGGTTTTGAGAATCTCTCCCGGAGTTTGAGAGATTTGGACGTGAAAGTGTACCAATCTTGTCGGGGATTGGGAACCCTTCGCGAGAATATCCAAAGTTTCAGCGGGATTTCCAAAATGTTGAAAGGAACTCGAAACATGTCAACCTTGGTTTTGAGAATCTCTCCCGGAGTTTGAGAGATTTGGACGTGAAAGGGTACCAATCTTGTCGGGGATTGGGAACCCTTCGCCAGAATGTCCAAAGTTTCAGCGGGATTTCCAAAATGTTGAAAGGAACTCGAAACATGTCAACCTTGGTTTTGAGAATCTCTCCCGGAGTTTGAGAGATTTGGACGTGAAAGGGTACCAATCTTGTCGGGGATTGGGAACCCTCCGCCAGAATTTCCAAAGTTTCAGCGGGATTTCCAAAATGTTGAAAGGAACTCGAAACATGTCAACCTTGGTTTTGAGAATCTCTCCCGGAGTTTGAGAGATTTGGACGTGAAAGTGTGCCAATCTTGTCGGGGATTGGGAACCCTTCGCGAGAATATCCAAAGTTTCAGCGGGATTTCCAAAATGTTGAAAGGAACTCGAAACATGTCAACCTTGGTTTTGAGAATCTCTCCCGGAGTTGGAGAGATTTGGACGTGAAAGGGTACCAATCTTGTCGGGGATTGGGAACCCTTCGCCAGAATGTCCAAAGTTTCAGCGGGATTTCCAAAATGTTGAAAGGAGCTCGAAACATGTCAACCTTGGTTTTGAGAATCTCTCCCGGACTTTGAGAGATTTGGACGTGAAAGGGTACCAATCTTGTCGGGGATTGGGAACCCTTCGCCAGATTGTCCAAAGTTTCAGCGGGATTTCCAAAATGTTGAAAGGAACTCGAAACATGTCAACCTTGGTTTTGAGAATCTCTCCCGGAGTTTGAGAGATTTGGACGTGAAAGGGTACCAATCTTGTCAGGGATTGGGAACCCTCCGTGAGAATGTCCAAAGTTGCAGCGGGATTTCCAAAATGTTGAAAGGAACTCGAACCATGTCAACCTTGGTTTTGAGAATCTCTCCCGGACTTTGAGAGATTTGGACGTGAAAGGGTACCAATCTTGTCGGGGATTGGGAACCCTTCGCGACAATGTCCAAAGTTTCAGCGGGATTTCCAAAATGTTGAAAGGAACTCGAAACATGTCAACCTTGGTTTTGAGAATCTCTCCCGGAGTTTGAGAGATTTGGACCTGAAAGGGTACCAATCTTGTCGGGGATTGGGAACCCTCCGCGAGAATGTCCAAAGTTTCAGCGGGATTTCCAAAATGTTGAAAGGAACTCGAACCATGTCAACCTTGGTTTTGAGAATCTCTCCCGGACTTTGAGAGATTTGGACCTGAAAGGGTACCAATCTTGTCGGGGATTGGGAACCCTCCGCCAGAATGTCCAAAGTTTCAGCGGGATTTCCAAAATGTTGAAAGGAACTCGAAACATGTCAACCTTGGTTTTGAGAATCTCTCCCGGAGTTTGAGAGATTTGGACGTGAAAGGGTACCAATCTTGTCGGGGATTGGGAACCCTTCGCGAGAATGTCCAAAGTTTCAGCGGGATTTCCAAAATGTTGAAAGGAACTCGAAACATGTCAAGCTTGGTTTTGAGAATCTCTCCCGGACTTTGAGAGATTTGGACGTGAAACGATACCAATCTTGTCGGGGATCGGGAACCGTTCGCGAGAATGTCCAAAGTTTCAGCGGGATTTCCAAAATGTTGAAAGGAACTGGAACCATGTCAACCTTGGTTTTGAGAATCTCTCCCGGAGTTTGAGAGATTTGGACGTGAAAGGGTACCAATCTTGTCGGGGATTGGGAACCCTTCGCGAGAATGTCCAAAGTTTCAGCGGGATTTCCAAAATGTTGAAAGGAACTCGAAACATGTCAACCTTGGTTTTGAGAATCTCTCCCGGAGTTTGAGAGATTTGGACGTGAAAGTGTACCAATCTTGTCGGGGATTGGGAACCCTCCGCCAGAATGCCCAAAGTTTCAGCGGGATTTCCAAAATGTTGAAAGGAACTCGAAACATGTCAACCTTGGTTTTGAGAATCTCTCCCGGAGTTTGAGAGATTTGGACGTGAAAGGGTACCAATCTTGTCGGGGTTCTAGAACCCTCCGCCAGAATGTCCAAAGTTTCAGCGGGATTTCCAAAATGTTGAAAGGAACTCGAAACATGTCAACCTTGGTTTTGAGAATCTCTCCCGGAGTTTGAGAGATTTGGACGTGAAAGGGTACCAATCTTGTCGGGGATTGGGAACCCTTCGCGACAATGTCCAAAGTTTCAGCGGGATTTCCAAAATGTTGAGAGGAACTTGAAACATGTCAACCTTGGTTTTGAGAATCTCTCCCGGACTTTGAGAGATTTGGACGTGAAAGGGTACCAATCTTGTCGGGGATTGGGAACCCTTCGCGAGAATGTCCAAAGTTTCAGCGGGATTTCCAAAATGTTGAGAGGAACTCGAAACATGTCAACCTTGGTTTTGAGAATCTCTCCCGGAGTTTGAGAGATTTGGACGTGAAAGGGTACCAATCTTGTCAGGGATTGGGAATCCTCCGCGAGAATGTCCAAAGTTTCAGCGGGATTTCCAAAATGTTGAAAGGAACTCGAAACATGTCAACCTTGGTTTTGAGAATCTCTCCCGGACATTGAGAGATTTGGACGTGAAAGGGTACCAATCTTGTCGGGGATTGGGAACCCTTCGCGAGAATTTCCAAGGTTTCAGCGGGATTTCCAAAATGTTGAAAGGAACTCGAACCATGTCAACCTTGGTTTTGAGAATCTCTCCCGGAGTTTGAGAGATTTGGACCTGAAAGGGTACCAATCTTGTCGGGGATTGGGAACCCTCCGCGAGAATGTCCAAAGTTTCAGCGGGATTTCCAAAATGTTGAAAGGAACTCGAACCATGTCAACCTTGGTTTTGAGAATCTCTCCCGGACTTTGAGAGATTTGGACCTGAAAGGGTACCAATCTTGTCGGGGATTGGGAACCCTCCGCCAGAATGTCCAAAGTTTCAGCGGGATTTCCAAAATGTTGAAAGGAACTCGAAACATGTCAACCTTGGTTTTGAGAATCTCTCCCGGAGTTTGAGAGATTTGGACGTGAAAGGGTACCAATCTTGTCGGGGATTGGGAACCCTTCGCGAGAATGTCCAAAGTTTCAGCGGGATTTCCAAAATGTTGAAAGGAACTCGAAACATGTCAACCTTGGTTTTGAGAATCTCTCCCGGAGTTTGAGAGATTTGGACGTGAAAGGGTACCAATCTTGTCGGGGATTGGGAACCCTTCGCGACAATGTCCAAAGTTTCAGCGGGATTTCCAAAATGTTGAAAGGAACTCGAAACATGTCAACCTTGGTTTTGAGAATCTCTCCCGGAGTTGGAGAGATTTGGACGTGAAAGGGTACCAATCTTGTCGGGGATTGGGAACCCTTCGCGAGAATGTCCAAAGTTTCAGCGGGATTTCCAAAATGTTGAAAGGAACTCGAAACATGTCAACCTTGGTTTTGAGAATCTCTCCCGGAGTTTGAGAGATTTGGACGTGAAAGGGTACCAATCTTGTCGGGGATTGGGAACCCTTCGCGACAATGTCCAAAGTTTCAGCGGGATTTCCAAAATGTTGAGAGGAACTCGAAACATGTCAACCTTGGTTTTGAGAATCTCTCCCGGACTTTGAGAGATTTGGACGTGAAAGGGTACCAATCTTGTCGGGGATTGGGAACCCTTCGCGAGAATGTCCAAAGTTTCAGTGGGATTTCCAAAATGTTGAAAGGAACTCGAAACATGTCAACCTTGGTTTTGAGAATCTCTCCCGGAGTTTGAGAGATTTGGACGTGAAAGGGTACCAATCTTGTCGGGGATTGGGAACCCTTCGCGAGAATGTCCAAAGTTTCAGCGGGATTTCCAAAATGTTGAGAGGAACTCGAAACATATCAACCTTGGTTTTGAGAATCTCTCCCGGAGTTTGAGAGATTTGGACGTGAAAGTGTACCAATCTTGTCGGGGATTGGGAACCCTTCGCGAGAATATCCAAAGTTTCAGCGGGATTTCCAAAATGTTGAAAGGAACTCGAAACATGTCAACCTTGGTTTTGAGAATCTCTCCCGGAGTTTGAGAGATTTGGACGTGAAAGGGTACCAATCTTGTCGGGGATTGGGAACCCTTCGCCAGAATGTCCAAAGTTTCAGCGGGATTTCCAAAATGTTGAAAGGAACTCGAAACATGTCAACCTTGGTTTTGAGAATCTCTCCCGGAGTTTGAGAGATTTGGACGTGAAAGGGTACCAATCTTGTCGGGGATTGGGAACCCTCCGCCAGAATTTCCAAAGTTTCAGCGGGATTTCCAAAATGTTGAAAGGAACTCGAAACATGTCAACCTTGGTTTTGAGAATCTCTCCCGGAGTTTGAGAGATTTGGACGTGAAAGTGTGCCAATCTTGTCGGGGATTGGGAACCCTTCGCGAGAATATCCAAAGTTTCAGCGGGATTTCCAAAATGTTGAAAGGAACTGGAAACATGTCAACCTTGGTTTTGAGAATCTCTCCCGGAGTTTGAGAGATTTGGACGTGAAAGGGTACCAATCTTGTCGGGGATTGGGAACCCTTCGCAGGAGTGTCCAAAGTTTCAGTGGGATTTCCAAAATGTTGAAAGGAACTCGAAACATGTCAACCTTGGTTTTGAGAATCTCTCCCGGACTTTGAGAGATTTGGACGTGAAAGGGTACCAATCTTGTCGGGGATTGGGAACCCTACGCGAGAATGTCCAAAGTTTCAGTGGGATTTCCAAAATGTTGAAAGGAACTCGAAACATGTCAACCTTGGTTTTGAGAATCTCTCCCGGAGTTTGAGAGATTTGGACGTGAAAGGGTACCAATCTTGTCGGGGATTGGGAACCCTTCGCCAGAATGTCCAAAGTTTCAGCGGGATTTCCAAAATGTTGAAAGGAACTCGAAACATGTCAACCTTGGTTTTGAGAATCTCTCCCGGACTTTGAGAGATTTGGACGTGAAAGGGTACCAATCTTGTCGGGGATTGGGAACCCTTCGCGACAATGTCCAAAGTTTCAGCGGGATTTCCAAAATGTTGAAAGGAACTCGAAACATGTCAACCTTGGTTTTGAGAATCTCTCCCGGAGTTTGAGAGATTTGGACGTGAAAGGGTACCAATCTTGTCAGGGATTGGGAACCCTCCGCGAGAATGTCCAAAGTTGCAGCGGGATTTCCAAAATGTTGAAAGGAACTCGAACCATGTCAACCTTGGTTTTGAGAATCTCTCCCGGACTTTGAGAGATTTGGACGTGAAAGGGTACCAATCTTGTCGGGGATTGGGAACCCTTCGCGACAATGTCCAAAGTTTCAGCGGGATTTCCAAAATGTTGAAAGGAACTCGAAACATGTCAACCTTGGTTTTGAGAATCTCTCCCGGAGTTTGAGAGATTTGGACCTGAAAGGGTACCAATCTTGTCGGGGATTGGGAACCCTCCGCGAGAATGTCCAAAGTTTCAGCGGGATTTCCAAAATGTTGAAAGGAACTCGAACCATGTCAACCTTGGTTTTGAGAATCTCTCCCGGACTTTGAGAGATTTGGACCTGAAAGGGTACCAATCTTGTCGGGGATTGGGAACCCTCCGCCAGAATGTCCAAAGTTTCAGCGGGATTTCCAAAATGTTGAAAGGAACTCGAAACATGTCAACCTTGGTTTTGAGAATCTCTCCCGGAGTTTGAGAGATTTGGACGTGAAAGGGTACCAATCTTGTCGGGGATTGGGAACCCTTCGCGAGAATGTCCAAAGTTTCAGTGGGATTTCCAAAATGTTGAAAGGAACTCGAAACATGTCAACCTTGGTTTTGAGAATCTCTCCCGGACTTTGAGAGATTTGGACGTGAAAGGGTACCAATCTTGTCGGGGATTGGGAACCCTTCGCGACAATGTCCAAAGTTTCAGCGGGATTTCCAAAATGTTGAAAGGAACTCGAAACATGTCAACCTTGGTTTTGAGAATCTCTCCCGGAGTTGGAGAGATTTGGACGTGAAAGGGTACCAATCTTGTCGGGGATTGGGAACCCTTCGCGAGAATGTCCAAAGTTTCAGCGGGATTTCCAAAATGTTGAAAGGAACTCGAAACATGTCAGCCTTGGTTTTGAGAATTTCTCCCGGACTTTGAGAGATTTGGACGTGAAAGGGTACCAATATTGTCGGGGATTGGGAACCCTTCGCGAGAATGTCCAAAGTTTCAGCGGGATTTCCAAAATGTTGAAAGGAACTCGAAACATGTCAACCTTGGTTTTGAGAATCTCTCCCGGAGTTTGAGAGATTTGGACGTGAAAGGGTACCAATCTTGTCGGGGATTGGGAACCCTTCGCCAGAATGTCCAAAGTTTCAGCGGGATTTCCAAAATGTTGAAAGGAACTCGAAACATGTCAACCTTGGTTTTGAGAATCTCTCCCGGAGTTTGAGAGATTTGGACGTGAAACGATACCAATCTTGTCGGGGATCGGGAACCGTTCGCGAGAATGTCCAAACTTTCAGCGGGATTTCCAAAATGTTGAAAGGAACTGGAACCATGTCAACCTTGGTTTTGAGAATCTCTCCCGGAGTTTGAGAGATTTGGACGTGAAAGGGTACCAATCTTGTCGGGGATTGGGAACCCTTCGCGAGAATGTCCAAACTTTCAGCGGGATTTCCAAAATGTTGAGAGGAACTCGAAACATATCAACCTTGGTTTTGAGAATCTCTCCCGGAGTTTGAGAGATTTGGACGTGAAAGTGTACCAATCTTGTCGGGGATGTGGAACCCTTCGCGAGAATGTCCAAAGTTTCAGCGGGATTTCCAAAATGTTGAAAGGAACTCGAAACATGTCAACCTTGGTTTTGAGAATCTCTCCCGGAGTTTGAGAGATTTGGACGTGAAAGGGTACCAGTCTTGTCGGGGATTGGGAACCCTTCGCCAGAATGTCCAAAGTTTCAGCGGGATTTCCAAAATGTTGAAAGGAACTCGAAACATGTCAACCTTGGTTTTGAGAATCTCTCCCGGAGTTTGAGAGATTTGGACGTGAAAGGGTACCAGTCTTGTCGGGGATTGGGAACCCTTCGCGACAATGTCCAAAGTTTCAGCGGGATTTCCAAAATGTTGAAAGGAACTCGAAACATGTCAACCTTGGTTTTGAGAATCTCTCCCGGAGTTTGAGAGATTTGGACGTGAAAGGGTACCAATCTTGTCGGGGATTGGGAACCCTCCGCCAGAATGTCCAAAGTTTCAGCGGGATTTCCAAAATGTTGAAAGGAACTCGAAACATGTCAACCTTGGTTTTGAGAATCTGTCCCGGAGTTTGAGAGATTTGGACGTGAAAGTGTGCCAATCTTGTCGGGGATTGGGAACCCTTCGCGAGAATATCCAAAGTTTCAGCGGGATTTCCAAAATGTTGAAAGGAACTCGAAACATGTCAACCTTGGTTTTGAGAATCTCTCCCGGAGTTTGAGAGATTTGGACGTGAAAGGGTACCAATCTTGTCGGGGATTGGGAACCCTTCGCAGGAGTGTCCAAAGTTTCAGCGGGATTTCCAAAATGTTGAAAGGAACTCGAAACATGTCAACCTTGGTTTTGAGAATCTCTCCCGGACTTTGAGAGATTTGGACGTGAAAGGGTACCAATCTTGTCGGGGATTGGGAACCCTTCGCGAGAATGTCCAAAGTTTCAGCGGGATTTCCAAAATGTTGAAAGGAACTCGAAACATGTCAACCTTGGTTTTGAGAATCTCTCCCGGACTTTGAGAGATTTGGACGTGAAAGGGTACCAATCTTGTCGGGGACTGGGAACCCTTCGCGAGAATGTCCAAAGTTTCAGCGGGATTTCCAAAATGTTGAAAGGAACTCGAACCATGTCAACCTTGGTTTTGAGAATCTCTCCCGGAGTTTGAGAGATTTGGACGTGAAAGGGTACCAATCTTGTCGGGGATTGGGAACCCTTCGCGAGAATGTCCAAAGTTTCAGCGGGATTTCCAAAATGTTGAAAGGAACTCGAAACATGTCAACCTTGGTTTTGAGAATCTCTCCCGGAGTTTGAGAGATTTGGACGTGAAAGGGTACCAATCTTGTCGGGGATCTAGAACCCTCCGCCAGAATGTCCAAAGTTTCAGCGGGATTTCCAAAATGTTGAAAGGAACTCGAACCATGTCAACCTTGGTTTTGAGAATCTCTCCCGGAGTTTGAGAGATTTGGACGTGAAAGGGTACCAATCTTGTCGGGGATTGGGAACCCTTCGCAGGAGTGTCCAAAGTTTCAGCGGGATTTCCAAAATGTTGAAAGGAACTCGAAACATGTCAACCTTGGTTTTGAGAATCTCTCCCGGACTTTGAGAGATTTGGACGTGAAAGGGTACCAATCTTGTCGGGGATTGGGAACCCTTCACGAGAATGTCCAAAGTTTCAGTGGGATTTCCAAAATGTTGAAAGGAACTCGAAACATGTCAACCTTGGTTTTGAGAATCTCTCCCGGAGTTTGAGAGATTTGGACATGAAAGGGTACCAATCTTGTCGGGGATTGGGAAGACTTCGTGAGAATGTCCAAAGTTTCAGCGGGATTTCCAAAATGTTGAAAGGAACTCGAAACATGTCAACCTTGGTTTTGAGAATCTCTCCCGGACTTTGAGAGATTTGGACGTGAAAGGGTACCAGTCTTGTCGGGGATTGGGAAGTCTTCGCGAGAATGTCCAAAGTTTCAGCGGGATTTCCAAAATGTTGAAAGGAACTCGAAACATGTCAACCTTGGTTTTGAGAATCTCTCCCGGAGTTTGAGAGATTTGGACGTGAAAGGGTACCAATCTTGTCGGGGATTGGGAACCCTTCGCCAGAATGTCCAAAGTTTCAGCGGGATTTCCAAAATGTTGAAAGGAACTCGAAACATGTCAACCTTGGTTTTGAGAATCTCTCCCGGAGTTTGAGAGATTTGGACGTGAAAGGGTACCAATCTTGTCGGGGATTGGGAACCCTTCGCCAGAATGTCCAAAGTTTCAGCGGGATTTCCAAAATGTTGAAAGGAACTCGAAACATGTCAACCTTGGTTTTGAGAATCTCTCCCGGAGTTTGAGAGATTTGGACGTGAAAGGGTACCAATCTTGTTGGGGATTGGGAACCCTTCGCGAGAATGTCCAAACTTTCAGCGGGATTTCCAAATGTTGAAAGGAACTCGAAACATGTCAACCTTGGTTTTGAGAATCTCTCCCGGACTTTGAGAGATTTGGACGTGAAAGGGTACCAATCTTGTCGGGGATTGGGAACCCTTCGCGAGAATGTCCAAAGTTTCAGCGGGATTTCCAAAATGTTGAAAGGAACTCGAAACATGTCAACCTTGGTTTTGAGAATCTCTCCCGGAGTTTGAGAGATTTGGACGTGAAAGGGTACCAATCTTGTCGGGGACTGGGAACCCTTCGCGAGAATGTCCAAAGTTTCAGCGGGATTTCCAAAATGTTGAAAGGAACTCGAAACATGTCAACCTTGGTTTTGAGAATCTCTCCCGGAGTTTGAGAGATTTGGACGTGAAAGGGTACCAATCTTGTCGGGGATTGGGAACCCTTCGCGAGAATGTCCAAAGTTTCAGCGGGATTTCCAAAATGTTGAAAGGAACTCGAAACATGTCAACCTTGGTTTTGAGAATCTCTCCCGGAGTTTGAGAGATTTGGATGTGAAAGGGTACCAATCTTGTCGGGGATCTAGAACCCTCCGCCAGAATGTCCAAAGTTTCAGCGGGATTTCCAAAATGTTGAAAGGAACTCGAACCATGTCAACCTTGGTTTTGAGAATCTCTCCCGGACTTTGAGAGATTTGGACGTGAAAGGGTACCAATCTTGTCGGGGATTGGGAACCCTTCGCAGGAGTGTCCAAAGTTTCAGCGGGATTTCCAAAATGTTGAAAGGAACTCGAAACATGTCAACCTTGGTTTTGAGAATCTCTCCCGGACTTTGAGAGATTTGGACGTGAAAGGGTACCAATCTTGTCGGGGATTGGGAACCCTTCGCGACAATGTCCAAAGTTTCAGCGGGATTTCCAAAATGTTGAAAGGAACTCGAAACATGTCAACCTTGGTTTTGAGAATCTCTCCCGGAGTTTGAGAGATTTGGACGTGAAAGGGTACCAATCTTGTCGGGGATTGGGAACCCTCCGCCAGAATGTCCAAAGTTTCAGCGGGATTTCCAAAATGTTGAAAGGAACTCGAAACATGTCAACCTTGGTTTTGAGAATCTCTCCCGGAGTTTGAGAGATTTGGATGTGAAAGGGTACCAATCTTGTCGGGGATTGGGAACCCTCCGCCAGAATGTCCAAAGTTTCAGCGGGATTTCCAAAATGTTGAAAGGAACTCGAAACATGTCAACCTTGGTTTTGAGAATCTCTCCCGGACTTTGAGAGATTTGGACGTGAAAGGGTACCAATCTTGTCGGGGATTGGGAACCCTTCGCGAGAATGTCCAAAGTTTCAGCGGGATTTCCAAAATGTTGAAAGGAACTCGAAACATGTCAACCTTGGTTTTGAGAATCTCTCCCGGACTTTGAGAGATTTGGACGTGAAAGGGTACCAATCTTGTCGGGGATTGGGAACCCTTCGCCAGAATGTCCAAAGTTTCAGCGGGATTTCCAAAATGTTGAAAGGAACTCGAAACATGTCAACCTTGGTTTTGAGAATCTCTCCCGGAGTGTGAGAGATTTGGACGTGAAAGGGTACCAATCTTGTCGGGGATTGGGAACCCTTCGCGAGAATGTCCAAAGTTTCAGCGGGATTTCCAAAATGTTGAAAGGAACTCGAAACATGTCAACCTTGGTTTTGAGAATCTCTCCCGGACTTTGAGAGATTTGGACGTGAAAGGGTACCAATCTTGTCGGGGACTGGGAACCCTTCGCGAGAATGTCCAAAGTTTCAGCGGGATTTCCAAAATGTTGAAAGGAACTCGAAACATGTCAACCTTGCTTTTGAGAATCTCTCCCGGAGTTTGAGAGATTTGGACGTGAAAGGGTACCAATCTTGTCGGGGATTGGGAACCCTTCGCGAGAATGTCCAAAGTTTCAGCGGGATTTCCAAAATGTTGAAAGGAACTCGAAACATGTCAACCTTGGTTTTGAGAATCTCTCCCGGAGTTTGAGAGATTTGGATGTGAAAGGGTACCAATCTTGTCGGGGATCTAGAACCCTCCGCCAGAATGTCCAAAGTTTCAGCGGGATTTCCAAAATGTTGAAAGGAACTCGAACCATGTCAACCTTGGTTTTGAGAATCTCTCCCGGAGTTTGAGAGATTTGGACGTGAAAGGGTACCAATCTTGTCGGGGATTGGGAACCCTTCGCAGGAGTGTCCAAAGTTTCAGCAGGATTTCCAAAATGTTGAAAGGAACTCGAAACATGTCAACCTTGGTTTTGAGAATCTCTCCCGGACTTTGAGAGATTTGGACGTGAAAGGGTACCAATCTTGTCGGGGATTGGGAACCCTTCACGAGAATGTCCAAAGTTTCAGTGGGATTTCCAAAATGTTGAAAGGAACTCGAAACATGTCAACCTTGGTTTTGAGAATCTCTCCCGGAGTTTGAGAGATTTGGACATGAAAGGGTACCAATCTTGTCGGGGATTGGGAACCCTTCGCGAGAATGTCCAAAGTTTCAGCGGGATTTCCAAAATGTTGAAAGGAACTCGAAACATGTCAACCTTGGTTTTGAGAATCTCTCCCGGACTTTGAGAGATTTGGACGTGAAAGGGTACCAGTCTTGTCGGGGATTGGGAAGTCTTCGCGAGAATGTCCAAAGTTTCAGCGGGATTTCCAAAATGTTGAAAGGAACTCGAACCATGTCAACCTTGGTTTTGAGAATCTCTCCCGGAGTTTGAGAGATTTGGACGTGAAAGGGTACCAATCTTGTCGGGGATTGGGAACCCTTCGCGAGAATGTCCAAAGTTTCAGCGGGATTTCCAAAATGTTGAAAGGAACTCGAAACATGTCAACCTTGGTTTTGAGAATCTCTCCCGGAGTTTGAGAGATTTGGACGTGAAAGGGTACCAATCTTGTCGGGGATTGGGAACCCTTCGCCAGAATGTCCAAAGTTTCAGCGGGATTTCCAAAATGTTGAAAGGAACTCGAAACATGTCAACCTTGGTTTTGAGAATCTCTCCCGGAGTTTGAGAGATTTGGACGTGAAAGGGTACCAATCTTGTCGGGGATTGGGAACCCTTCGCGAGAATGTCCAAAGTTTCAGCGGGATTTCCAAAATGTTGAAAGGAACTCGAAACATGTCAACCTTAGTTTTGAGAATCTCTCCCGGAGTTTGAGAGATTTGGACGTGAAAGGGTACCAATCTTGTCGGGGATTGGGAACCCTTCGCCAGAATGTCCAAAGTTTCAGCGGGATTTCCAAAATGTTGAAAGGAACTCGAAACATGTCAACCTTGGTTTTGAGAATCTCTCCCGGAGTTTGAGAGATTTGGACGTGAAAGGGTACCAATCTTGTCGGGGATTGGGAACCCTTCGCGAGAATGTCCAAACTTTCAGCGGGATTTCCAAATGTTGAAAGGAACTCGAAACATGTCAACCTTGGTTTTGAGAATCTCTCCCGGAGTGTGAGAGATTTGGACGTGAAAGGGTACCAATCTTGTCGGGGATTGGGAACCCTTCGCGAGAATGTCCAAAGTTTCAGCGGGATTTCCAAAATGTTGAAAGGAACTCGAAACATGTCAACCTTGGTTTTGAGAATCTCTCCCGGACTTTTAGAGATTTGGACGTGAAAGGGTACCAATCTTGTCGGGGACTGGGAACCCTTCGCGAGAATGTCCAAAGTTTCAGCGGGATTTCCAAAATGTTGAAAGGAACTCGAAACATGTCAACCTTGGTTTTGAGAATCTCTCCCGGAGTTTGAGAGATTTGGACGTGAAAGGGTACCAATCATGTCGGGGATTGGGAACCCTTCGCGAGAATGTCCAAAGTTTCAGCGGGATTTCCAAAATGTTGAAAGGAACTCGAAACATGTCAACCTTGGTTTTGAGAATCTCTCCCGGAGTTTGAGAGATTTGGACGTGAAACGATACCAATCTTGTCGGGGATCGGGAACCGTTCGCGAGAATGTCCAAAGTTTCAGCGGGATTTCCAAAATGTTGAAAGGAACTGGAACCATGTCAACCTTGGTTTTGAGAATCTCTCCCGGAGTTTGAGAGATTTGGACGTGAAAGGGTACCAATCTTGTCGGGGATTGGGAACCCTTCGCGAGAATGTCCAAACTTTCAGCGGGATTTCCAAAATGTTGAGAGGAACTCGAAACATATCAACCTTGGTTTTGAGAATCTCTCCCGGAGTTTGAGAGATTTGGACGTGAAAGTGTACCAATCTTGTCGGGGATTGGGAACCCTTCGCGAGAATGTCCAAAGTTTCAGCGGGATTTCCAAAATGTTGAAAGGAACTCGAAACATGTCAACCTTGGTTTTGAGAATCTCTCCCGGAGTTTGAGAGATTTGGACGTGAAAGGGTACCAGTCTTGTCGGGGATTGGGAACCCTTCGCCAGAATGTCCAAAGTTTCAGCGGGATTTCCAAAATGTTGAAAGGAACTCGAAACATGTCAACCTTGGTTTTGAGAATCTCTCCCGGACTTTGAGAGATTTGGACGTGAAAGGGTACCAATCTTGTCGGGGATTGGGAACCCTTCGCCAGAATGTCCAAAGTTTCAGCGGGATTTCCAAAATGTTGAAAGGAACTCGAAACATGTCAACCTTGGTTTTGAGAATCTCTCCCGGAGTTTGAGAGATTTGGACGTGAAAGGGTACCAATCTTGTCGGGGATTGGGAACCCTCCGCCAGAATGTCCAAAGTTTCAGCGGGATTTCCAAAATGTTGAAAGGAACTCGAAACATGTCAACCTTGGTTTTGAGAATCTCTCCCGGAGTTTGAGAGATTTGGACGTGAAAGTGTGCCAATCTTGTCGGGGATTGGGAACCCTTCGCGAGAATATCCAAAGTTTCAGCGGGATTTCCAAAATGTTGAAAGGAACTCGAAACATGTCAACCTTGGTTTTGAGAATCTCTCCCGGACTTTGAGAGATTTGGACGTGAAAGGGTACCAATCTTGTCGGGGATTGGGAACCCTTCGCAGGAGTGTCCAAAGTTTCAGCGGGATTTCCAAAATGTTGAAAGGAACTCGAAACATGTCAACCTTGGTTTTGAGAATCTCTCCCGGAGTTTGAGAGATTTGGACGTGAAAGGGTACCAATCTTGTCGGGGATTGGGAACCCTTCGCGAGAATGTCCAAAGTTTCAGTGGGATTTCCAAAATGTTGAAAGGAACTCGAAACATGTCAACCTTGGTTTTGAGAATCTCTCCCGGAGTTTGAGAGATTTGGACGTGAAAGGGTACCAATCTTGTCGGGGATTGGGAACCCTTCGCCAGAATGTCCAAAGTTTCAGCGGGATTTCCAAAATGTTGAAAGGAACTCGAAACATGTCAACCTTGGTTTTGAGAATCTCTCCCGGACTTTGAGAGATTTGGACGTGAAAGGGTACCAATCTTGTCGGGGATTGGGAACCCTTCGCGACAATGTCCAAAGTTTCAGCGGGATTTCCAAAATGTTGAAAGGAACTCGAAACATGTCAACCTTGGTTTTGAGAATCTCTCCCGGAGTTTGAGAGATTTGGACGTGAAAGGGTACCAATCTTGTCGGGGATTGGGAACCCTCCGCCAGAATGTCCAAAGTTTCAGCGGGATTTCCAAAATGTTGAAAGGAACTCGAAACATGTCAACCTTGGTTTTGAGAATCTCTCCCGGAGTTTGAGAGATTTGGACGTGAAAGGGTACCAATCTTGTCGGGGATTGGGAACCCTTCGCGACAATGTCCAAAGTTTCAGCGGGATTTCCAAAATGTTGAAAGGAACTCGAAACATGTCAACCTTGGTTTTGAGAATCTCTCCCGGAGTTTGAGAGATTTGGACGTGAAAGGGTACCAATCTTGTCGGGGATTGGGAACCCTTCGCCAGAATGTCCAAAGTTTCAGCGGGATTTCCAAAATGTTGAAAGGAACTCGAAACATGTCAACCTTGGTTTTGAGAATCTCTCCCGGAGTTTGAGAGATTTGGACGTGAAAGGGTACCAATCTTGTCGGGGATGGGGAACCCTTCGCGAGAATGTCCAAACTTTCAGCGGGATTTCCAAATGTTGAAAGGAACTGGAACCATGTCAACCTTGGTTTTGAGAATCTCTCCCGGAGTGTGAGAGATTTGGACGTGAAAGGGTACCAATCTTGTCGGGGATTGGGAACCCTTCGCGAGAATGTCCAAAGTTTCAGCGGGATTTCCAAAATGTTGAAAGGAACTCGAAACATGTCAACCTTGGTTTTGAGAATCTCTCCCGGACTTTGAGAGATTTGGACGTGAAAGGGTACCAATCTTGTCGGGGATCTAGAACCCTCCGCCAGAATGTCCAAAGTTTCAGCGGGATTTCCAAAATGTTGAAAGGAACTCGAAACATGTCAACCTTGCTTTTGAGAATCTCTCCCGGAGTTTGAGAGATTTGGACGTGAAAGGGTACCAATCTTGTCGGGGATTGGGAACCCTTCGCAGGAGTGTCCAAAGTTTCAGCGGCATTTCCAAAATGTTGAGAGGAACTCGAAACATGTCAACCTTGGTTTTGAGAATCTCTCCCGGACTTTGAGAGATTTGGACGTGAAAGGGTACCAATCTTGTCGGGGATTGGGAACCCTTCACGAGAATGTCCAAAGTTTCAGTGGGATTTCCAAAATGTTGAAAGGAACTCGAAACATGTCAACCTTGGTTTTGAGAATCTCTCCCGGAGTTTGAGAGATTTGGACATGAAAGGGTACCAATCTTGTCGGGGATTGGGAAGACTTCGCGAGAATGTCCAAAGTTTCAGCGGGATTTCCAAAATGTTGAAAGGAACTCGAAACATGTCAACCTTGGTTTTGAGAATCTCTCCCGGACTTTGAGAGATTTGGACGTGAAAGGGTACCAGTCTTGTCGGGGATTGGGAAGTCTTCGCGAGAATGTCCAAAGTTTCAGCGGGATTTCCAAAATGTTGAAAGGAACTCGAAACATGTCAACCTTGGTTTTGAGAATCTCTCCCGGAGTTTGAGAGATTTGGACGTGAAAGGGTACCAATCTTGTCGGGGATTGGGAACCCTTCGCCAGAATGTCCAAAGTTTCAGCGGGATTTCCAAAATGTTGAAAGGAACTCGAAACATGTCAACCTTGGTTTT
This sequence comes from Streptopelia decaocto, assembly GCF_964273445.1. Taxonomy (NCBI): domain Eukaryota; kingdom Metazoa; phylum Chordata; class Aves; order Columbiformes; family Columbidae; genus Streptopelia; species Streptopelia decaocto. The sequence continues at coordinate 323,158 of NW_028116613.1, read as the reverse complement.
GAGAATCTCTCCCGGAGTTTGAGAGATTTGGACGTGAAAGGGTACCAATCTTGTCGGGGATTGGGAACCCTTCGCGAGAATGTCCAAAGTTTCAGCGGGATTTCCAAAATGTTGAAAGGAACTCGAAACATGTCAACCTTGGTTTTGAGAATCTCTCCCGGAGTTTGAGAGATTTGGACGTGAAAGGGTACCAATCTTGTCGGGGATTGGGAACCCTTCGCCAGAATGTCCAAAGTTTCAGCGGGATTTCCAAAATGTTGAAAGGAACTCGAAACATGTCAACCTTGGTTTTGAGAATCTCTCCCGGAGTTTGAGAGATTTGGACGTGAAAGGGTACCAATCTTGTCGGGGATTGGGAACCCTTCGCGAGAATGTCCAAACTTTCAGCGGGATTTCCAAATGTTGAAAGGAACTCGAAACATGTCAACCTTGGTTTTGAGAATCTCTCCCGGAGTGTGAGAGATTTGGACGTGAAAGGGTACCAATCTTGTCGGGGATTGGGAACCCTTCGCGAGAATGTCCAAAGTTTCAGCGGGATTTCCAAAATGTTGAAAGGAACTCGAAACATGTCAACCTTGGTTTTGAGAATCTCTCCCGGACTTTGAGAGATTTGGACGTGAAAGGGTACCAATCTTGTCAGGGACTGGGAACCCTTCGCGAGAATGTCCAAAGTTTCAGCGGGATTTCCAAAATGTTGAAAGGAACTCGAAACATGTCAACCTTGGTTTTGAGAATCTCTCCCGGAGTTTGAGAGATTTGGACGTGAAAGGGTACCAATCTTGTCGGGGATTGGGAACCCTTCGCGAGAATGTCCAAAGTTTCAGCGGGATTTCCAAAATGTTGAAAGGAACTCGAAACATGTCAACCTTGGTTTTGAGAATCTCTCCTGGAGTTTGAGAGATTTGGATGTGAAAGGGTACCAATCTTGTCGGGGATCTAGAACCCTCCGCCAGAATGTCCAAAGTTTCAGCGGGATTTCCAAAATGTTGAAAGGAACTCGAACCATGTCAACCTTGGTTTTGAGAATCTCTCCCGGAGTTTGAGAGATTTGGACGTGAAAGGGTACCAATCTTGTCGGGGATTGGGAACCCTTCGCAGGAGTGTCCAAAGTTTCAGCGGGATTTCCAAAATGTTGAAAGGAACTCGAAACATGTCAACCTTGGTTTTGAGAATCTCTCCCGGACTTTGAGAGATTTGGACGTGAAAGGGTACCAGTCTTGTCGGGGATTGGGAACCATTCGCCAGAATGTCCAAAGTTTCAGCGGGATTTCCAAAATGTTGAGAGGAACTCGAAACATGTCAACCTTGGTTTTGAGAATCTCTCCCGGAGTTTGAGAGATTTGGACGTGAAAGGGTAACAGTCTTGTCGGGAAGTGGGAACCCTTCGCGAGAATGTCCAAAGTTTCAGCGGGATTTCCAAAATGTTGAGAGGAACTCGAAACATGTCAACCTTGGTTTTGAGAATCTCTCCCGGAGTTTGAGAGATTTGGACGTGAAAGGGTACCAGTCTTGTCGGGGATTGGGAACCCTTCGCCAGAATGTCCAAAGTTTCAGCGGGATTTCCAAAATGTTGAGAGGAACTCGAAACATGTCAACCTTGGTTTTGAGAATCTCTCCCGGAGTTTGAGAGATTTGGACGTGAAAGGGTACCAGTCTTGTCGGGGATTGGGAACCCTTCGCCAGAATGTCCAAAGTTTCAGCGGGATTTCCAAAATGTTGAGAGGAACTCGAAACATGTCAACCTTGGTTTTGAGAATCTCTCCCGGAGTTTGAGAGATTTGGACGTGAAAGGGTACCAGTCTTGTCGGGGATTGGGAACCCTTCGCGAGAATGTCCAAAGTTACAGCGGGATTTCCAAAATGTTGAGAGGAACTCGAAACATGTCAACCTTGGTTTTGAGAATCTCTCCCGGAGTTTGAGAGATTTGGACGTGAAAGGGTACCAGTCTTGTCGGGGATTGGGAACCCTTCGCGAGAATGTCCAAAGTTTCAGCGGGATTTCCAAAATGTTGAGAGGAACTTGAAACATGTCAACCTCGGTTTTGAGAATCTCTCCCGGAGTTTGAGAGATTTGGACGTGAAAGGGTACCAGTCTTGTCGGGGATTGGGAACCCTTCGCCAGAATGTCCAAAGTTTCAGCGGGATTTCCAAAATGTTGAAAGGAACTCGAAATATGTGAACCATGGTTTTGAGAATCTCTCCCGGAGTTTGAGAGATTTGGATGTGAAAGGGTACCAGTCTTGTCGGGGATTGGGAACCCTTCGCCAGAATGTCCAAAGTTTCAGCAGGATTTCCAAAATGTTGAGAGGAACTCGAAACATGTCAACCTTGGTTTTGAGAATCTCTCCCGGAGTTTGAGAGATTTGGACGTGAAAGGGTACCAGTCTTGTCGGGGATTGGGAACCCTTCGCCAGAATGTCCAAAGTTTCAGCGGGATTTCCAAAATGTTGAGAGGAACTCGAAACATGTCAACCTTGGTTTTGAGAATCTCTCCCGGAGTTTGAGAGATTTGGACGTGAAAGGGTACCAGTCTTGTCGGGGATTGGGAACCCTTCGCCAGAATGTCCAAAGTTTCAGCGGGATTTCCAAAATGTTGAGAGGAACTCGAAACATGTCAACCTTGGTTTTGAGAATCTCTCCCGGAGTTTGAGAGATTTGGACGTGAAAGGGTACCAGTCTTGTCGGGGATTGGGAACCCTTCGCCAGAATGTCCAAAGTTTCAGCGGGATTTCCAAAATGTTGAAAGGAACTCGAAACATGTCAACCTCGGTTTTGAGAATCTCTCCTGGAGTTTGAGAGATTTGGACGTGAAAGGGTACCAGTCTTGTCGGGGATTGGGAACCCTTCGCCAGAATGTCCAAAGTTTCAGCGGGATTTCCAAAATGTTGAGAGGAACTCGAAACATGTCAACCTTGGTTTTGAGAATCTCTCCCGGAGTTTGAGAGATTTGGACGTGAAAGGGTACCAGTCTTGTCGGGGATTGGGAACCCTTCGCGAGAATGTCCAAAGTTTCAGTGGGATTTCCAAAATGTTGAGAGGAACTCGAAACATGTCAACCTTGGTTTTGAGAATCTCTCCCGGAGTTTGAGAGATTTGGACGTGAAAGGGTACCAGTCTTGTTGGGGATTGGGAACCCTTCGCGAGAATGTCCAAAGTTTCAGCGGGATTTCCAAAATGTTGAAAGGAACTCGAAACATGTCAACCTCGGTTTTGAGAATCTCTCCCGGAGTTTGAGAGATTTGGACGTGAAAGGGTACCAGTCTTGTCGGGGATTGGGAACCCTTCGCGAGAATGTCCAAAGTTTCAGCGGGATTTCCAAAATGTTGAGAGGAACTCGAAACATGTGAACATGGGTTTTGAGAATCTCTCCCGGAGTTTGAGAGATTTGGACGTGAAAGGGTACCAGTCTTGTCGGGGACTGGGAACCCTTCGCGAGAATGTCCAAAGTTTCAGCGGGATTTCCAAAATGTTGAAAGGAACTCGAAACATGTCAACCTTGGTTTTGAGAATCTCTCCCGGAGTTTGAGAGATTTGGACGTGAAAGGGTACCAATCTTGTCGGGGATTGGGAACCCTTCGCGAGAATGTCCAAAGTTTCAGCGGGATTTCCAAAATGTTGAGAGGAACTCGAAACATGTCAACCTCAGTTTTGAGAATCTCTCCCGGAGTTTGAGAGATTTGGACGTGAAAGGGTACCAGTCTTGTCGGGGATTGGGAACCCTTCGCGAGAATGTCCAAAGTTTCAGCGGGATTTCCAAAATGTTGAGAGGAACTCGAAACATGTCAACCTCGGTTTTGAGAATCTCTCCCGGAGTTTGAGAGATTTGGACGTGAAAGGGTACCAGTCTTGTCGGGGATTGGGAACCCTTCGCGAGAATGTCCAAAGTTTCAGCGGGATTTCCAAAATGTTGAGAGGAACTCGAAACATGTGAACCTTGGTTTTGAGAATCTCTCCCGGAGTTTGAGAGATTTGGACGTGAAAGGGTACCAGTCTTGTCGGGGATTGGGAACCCATCGCGAGAATGTCCAAAGTTTCAGCGGGATTTCCAAAATGTTGAGAGGAACTCGAAACATGTCAACCTTGGTTTTGAGAATCTCTCCCGGAGTTTGAGAGATTTGGACGTGAAAGGGTACCAGTCTTGTCGGGGATTGGGAACCCTTCGCCAGAATGTCCAAAGTTTCAGCGGGATTTCCAAAATGTTGAGAGGAACTCGAATCATGTCAACCTTGGTTTTGAGAATCTCTCCCGGAGTTTGAGAGATTTGGACGTGAAAGGGTACCAGTCTTGTCGGGGATTGGGAACCCTTCGCGAGAATGTCCAAAGTTTCAGCGGGATTTCCAAAATGTTGAGAGGAACTCGAAACATGTGAACATGGGTTTTGAGAATCTCTCCCGGAGTTTGAGAGATTTGGACGTGAAAGGGTACCAGTCTTGTCGGGGACTGGGAACCCTTCGCGAGAATGTCCAAAGTTTCAGCGGGATTTCCAAAATGTTGAAAGGAACTCGAAACATGTCAACCTTGGTTTTGAGAATCTCTCCCGGAGTTTGAGAGATTTGGACGTGAAAGGGTACCAGTCTTGTCGGGGATTTGGAACCCTTCGCCAGAATGTCCAAAGTTTCAGCGGGATTTCCAAAATGTTGAGAGGAACTCGAAACATGTCAACCTTGGTTTTGAGAATCTCTCCCGGAGTTTGAGAGATTTGGACGTGAAAGGGTACCAGTCTTGTCGGGGATTGGGAACCCTTCGCGAGAATGTCCAAAGTTTCAGCGGGATTTCCAAAATGTTGAGAGGAACTCTAAACATGTCAACCTCGGTTTTGAGAATCTCTCCCGGAGTTTGAGAGATTTGGACGTGAAAGGGTACCAGTCTTGTCGGGGATTGGGAACCCTTCGCGAGAATGTCCAAAGTTTCAGCGGGATTTCCAAAATGTTGAGAGGAACTCGAAACATGTCAACCTTGGTTTTGAGAATCTCTCCCGGAGTTTGAGAGATTTGGACGTGAAAGGGTACCAATCTTGTCGGGGATTGGGAACCCTTCGCGAGAATGTCCAAAGTTTCAGCGGGATTTCCAAAATGTTGAGAGGAACTCGAAACATGTCAACCTTGGTTTTGAGAATCTCTCCCGGAGTTTGAGAGATTTGGACGTGAAAGGGTACCAGTCTTGTCGGGGATTGGGAACCCTTCGCCAGAATGTCCAAAGTTTCAGCGGGATTTCCAAAATGTTGAAAGGAACTCGAAACATGTCAACCTTGGTTTTGAGAATCTCTCCCGGAGTTTGAGAGATTTGGACGTGAAAGGGTACCAGTCTTGTCGGGGATTGGGAACCCTTCGCGAGAATGTCCAAAGTTTCAGCGGGATTTCCAAAATGTTGAGAGGAACTCGAAACATGTCAACCTTGGTTTTGAGAATCTCTCCCGGAGTTTGAGAGATTTGGACGTGAAAGGGTACCAGTCTTGTCGGGAATTGGGAACCCTTCGCGAGAATGTCCAAAGTTTCAGCGGGATTTCCAAAATGTTGAAAGGAACTCGAAACATGTGAACCTTGGTTTTGAGAATCTCTCCCGGAGTTTGAGAGATTTGGACGTGAAAGGGTACCAGTCTTGTCGGGGATTGGGAACCCTTCGCGAGAATGTCCAAAGTTTCAGCGGGATTTCCAAAATGTTGAAAGGAACTCGAAACATGTCAACCTTGGTTTTGAGAATCTCTCCCGGAGTTTGAGAGATTTGGACGTGAAAGGGTACCAATCTTGTCGGGGATTGGGAACCCTTCGCGAGAATGTCCAAAGTTTCAGCGGGATTTCCAAAATGTTGAGAGGAACTCGAAACATGTCAACCTCGGTTTTGAGAATCTCTCCCGGATTTTGAGAGATTTGGACGTGAAAGGGTACCAGTCTTGTCGGGGATTGGGAACCCTTCGCGAGAATGTCCAAAGTTTCAGCGGGATTTCCAAAATGTTGAGAGGAACTCGAAACATGTGAACCTTGGTTTTGAGAATCTCTCCCGGAGTTTGAGAGATTTGGACGTGAAAGGGTACCAGTCTTGTCGGGGATTGGGAACCCATCGCGAGAATGTCCAAAGTTTCAGCGGGATTTCCAAAATGTTGAGAGGAACTCGAAACATGTCAACCTTGGTTTTGAGAATCTCTCCCGGAGTTTGAGAGATTTGGACGTGAAAGGGTACCAGTCTTGTCGGGGATTGGGAACCCTTCGCCAGAATGTCCAAAGTTTCAGCGGGATTTCCAAAATGTTGAGAGGAACTCGAATCATGTCAACCTTGGTTTTGAGAATCTCTCCCGGAGTTTGAGAGATTTGGATGTGAAAGGGTACCAGTCTTGTCGGGGATTGGGAACCCTTCGCGAGAAAGTCCAAAGTTTCAGCGGGATTTCCAAAATGTTGAAAGGAACTCGAAACATGTGAACCTTGGTGTTGAGAATCTCTCCCGGAGTTTCAGAGATTTGGACGTGAAAGGGTACCAGTCTTGTTGGGGATTGGGAACCCTTCGCGAGAATGTCCAAAGTTTCAGCGGGATTTCCAAAATGTTGAGAGGAACTCGAAACATGTCAACCTTGGTTTTGAGAATCTCTCCCGGAGTTTGAGAGATTTGGACGTGAAAGGGTACCAGTCTTGTCGGGGATTGGGAACCCTTCGCCAGAATGTCCAAAGTTTCAGCGGGATTTCCAAAATGTTGAGAGGAACTCGAAACATGTCAACCTCGGTTTTGAGAATCTCTCCCGGAGTTTGAGAGATTTGGACGTGAAAGGGTACCAGTCTTGTCGGGGATTGGGAACCCTTCGCGAGAATGTCCAAAGTTTCAGTGGGATTTCCAAAATGTTGAGAGGAACTCGAAACATGTCAACCTTGGTTTTGAGAATCTCTCCCGGAGTTTGAGAGATTTGGACGTGAAAGGGTACCAGTCTTGTCGGGGATTGGGAACCCTTCGCCAGAATGTCCAAAGTTTCAGCGGGATTTCCAAAATGTTGAGAGGAACTCGAAACATGTCAACCTTGGTTTTGAGAATCTCTCCCGGAGTTTGAGAGATTTGGACGTGAAAGGGTACCAGTCTTGTCGGGGATTGGGAACCCTTCGCGAGAATGTCCAAAGTTTCAGCGGGATTTCCAAAATGTTGAGAGGAACTCGAAACATGTCAACCTTGGTTTTGAGAATCTCTCCCGGAGTTTGAGAGATTTGGACGTGAAAGGGTACCAGTCTTGTCGGGGATTGGGAACCCTTCGCGAGAATGTCCAAAGTTTCAGCGGGATTTCCAAAATGTTGAGAGGAACTCGAAACATGTCAACCTTGGTTTTGAGAATCTCTCCCGGAGTTTGAGAGATTTGGACGTGAAAGGGTACCAGTCTTGTCGGGGATTGGGAACCCTTCGCCAGAATGTCCAAAGTTTCAGCGGGATTTCCAAAATGTTGAGAGGAACTCGAAACATGTCAACCTTGGTTTTGAGAATCTCTCCCGGAGTTTGAGAGATTTGGACGTGAAAGGGTACCAGTCTTGTCGGGGATTGGGAACCCTTCGCGAGAATGTCCAAAGTTTCAGCGGGATTTCCAAAATGTTGAGAGGAACTCTAAACATGTCAACCTCGGTTTTGAGAATCTCTCCCGGAGTTTGAGAGATTTGGACGTGAAAGGGTACCAGTCTTGTCGGGGATTGGGAACCCTTCGCGAGAATGTCCAAAGTTTCAGCGGGATTTCCAAAATGTTGAGAGGAACTCGAAACATGTCAACCTTGGTTTTGAGAATCTCTCCCGGAGTTTGAGAGATTTGGACGTGAAAGGGTACCAATCTTGTCGGGGATTGGGAACCCTTCGCGAGAATGTCCAAAGTTTCAGCGGGATTTCCAAAATGTTGAGAGGAACTCGAAACATGTCAACCTTGGTTTTGAGAATCTCTCCCGGAGTTTGAGAGATTTGGACGTGAAAGGGTACCAGTCTTGTCGGGGATTGGGAACCCTTCGCCAGAATGTCCAAAGTTTCAGCGGGATTTCCAAAATGTTGAAAGGAACTCGAAACATGTCAACCTTGGTTTTGAGAATCTCTCCCGGAGTTTGAGAGATTTGGACGTGAAAGGGTACCAGTCTTGTCGGGGATTGGGAACCCTTCGCGAGAATGTCCAAAGTTTCAGCGGGATTTCCAAAATGTTGAGAGGAACTCGAAACATGTCAACCTTGGTTTTGAGAATCTCTCCCGGAGTTTGAGAGATTTGGACGTGAAAGGGTACCAGTCTTGTCGGGAATTGGGAACCCTTCGCGAGAATGTCCAAAGTTTCAGCGGGATTTCCAAAATGTTGAAAGGAACTCGAAACATGTGAACCTTGGTTTTGAGAATCTCTCCCGGAGTTTGAGAGATTTGGACGTGAAAGGGTACCAGTCTTGTCGGGGATTGGGAACCCTTCGCGAGAATGTCCAAAGTTTCAGCGGGATTTCCAAAATGTTGAAAGGAACTCGAAACATGTCAACCTTGGTTTTGAGAATCTCTCCCGGAGTTTGAGAGATTTGGACGTGAAAGGGTACCAATCTTGTCGGGGATTGGGAACCCTTCGCGAGAATGTCCAAAGTTTCAGCGGGATTTCCAAAATGTTGAGAGGAACTCGAAACATGTCAACCTCGGTTTTGAGAATCTCTCCCGGATTTTGAGAGATTTGGACGTGAAAGGGTACCAGTCTTGTCGGGGATTGGGAACCCTTCGCGAGAATGTCCAAAGTTTCAGCGGGATTTCCAAAATGTTGAGAGGAACTCGAAACATGTGAACCTTGGTTTTGAGAATCTCTCCCGGAGTTTGAGAGATTTGGACGTGAAAGGGTACCAGTCTTGTCGGGGATTGGGAACCCATCGCGAGAATGTCCAAAGTTTCAGCGGGATTTCCAAAATGTTGAGAGGAACTCGAAACATGTCAACCTTGGTTTTGAGAATCTCTCCCGGAGTTTGAGAGATTTGGACGTGAAAGGGTACCAGTCTTGTCGGGGATTGGGAACCCTTCGCCAGAATGTCCAAAGTTTCAGCGGGATTTCCAAAATGTTGAGAGGAACTCGAATCATGTCAACCTTGGTTTTGAGAATCTCTCCCGGAGTTTGAGAGATTTGGATGTGAAAGGGTACCAGTCTTGTCGGGGATTGGGAACCCTTCGCGAGAAAGTCCAAAGTTTCAGCGGGATTTCCAAAATGTTGAAAGGAACTCGAAACATGTGAACCTTGGTGTTGAGAATCTCTCCCGGAGTTTCAGAGATTTGGACGTGAAAGGGTACCAGTCTTGTTGGGGATTGGGAACCCTTCGCGAGAATGTCCAAAGTTTCAGCGGGATTTCCAAAATGTTGAGAGGAACTCGAAACATGTCAACCTTGGTTTTGAGAATCTCTCCCGGAGTTTGAGAGATTTGGACGTGAAAGGGTACCAGTCTTGTCGGGGATTGGGAACCCTTCGCCAGAATGTCCAAAGTTTCAGCGGGATTTCCAAAATGTTGAGAGGAACTCGAAACATGTCAACCTCGGTTTTGAGAATCTCTCCCGGAGTTTGAGAGATTTGGACGTGAAAGGGTACCAGTCTTGTCGGGGATTGGGAACCCTTCGCGAGAATGTCCAAAGTTTCAGTGGGATTTCCAAAATGTTGAGAGGAACTCGAAACATGTCAACCTTGGTTTTGAGAATCTCTCCCGGAGTTTGAGAGATTTGGACGTGAAAGGGTACCAGTCTTGTCGGGGATTGGGAACCCTTCGCCAGAATGTCCAAAGTTTCAGCGGGATTTCCAAAATGTTGAGAGGAACTCGAAACATGTCAACCTTGGTTTTGAGAATCTCTCCCGGAGTTTGAGAGATTTGGACGTGAAAGGGTACCAGTCTTGTCGGGGATTGGGAACCCTTCGCGAGAATGTCCAAAGTTTCAGCGGGATTTCCAAAATGTTGAGAGGAACTCGAAACATGTCAACCTTGGTTTTGAGAATCTCTCCCGGAGTTTGAGAGATTTGGACGTGAAAGGGTACCAGTCTTGTCGGGGATTGGGAACCCTTCGCGAGAATGTCCAAAGTTTCAGCGGGATTTCCAAAATGTTGAGAGGAACTCGAAACATGTCAACCTTGGTTTTGAGAATCTCTCCCGGAGTTTGAGAGATTTGGACGTGAAAGGGTACCAGTCTTGTCGGGGATTGGGAACCCTTCGCCAGAATGTCCAAAGTTTCAGCGGGATTTCCAAAATGTTGAGAGGAACTCGAAACATGTCAACCTCGGTTTTGAGAATCTCTCCCGGAGTTTGAGAGATTTGGACGTGAAAGGGTACCAGTCTTGTCGGGGATTGGGAACCCTTCGCCAGAATGTCCAAAGTTTCAGCGGGATTTCCAAAATGTTGAGAGGAACTCGAAACATGTCAACCTCGGTTTTGAGAATCTCTCCCGGAGTTTGAGAGATTTGGACGTGAAAGGGTACCAGTCTTGTCGGGGATTGGGAACCCTTCGCCAGAATGTCCAAAGTTTCAGCGGGATTTCCAAAATGTTGAGAGGAACTCGAATCATGTCAACCTTGGTTTTGAGAATCTCTCCAGGAGTTTGAGAGATTTGGACATGAAAGTGTACCAGTCTTGTCGGGGATTGGGAACCCTTCGCGAGAATGTCCAAAGTTTCAGCGGGATTTCCAAAATGTTGAGAGGAACTCGAAACATGTCAACCTTGGTTTTGAGAATCTCTCCCGGACTTTGAGAGATTTGGACGTGAAAGGGTACCAGTCTTGTCGGGGATTGGGAACCCTTCGCGAGAATGTCCAAAGTTTCAGCGGGATTTCCAAAATGTTGAGAGGAACTCGAATCATGTCAACCTTGGTTTTGAGAATCTCTCCCGGAGTTTGAGAGATTTGGACGTGAAAGGGTACCAGTCTTGTCGGGGATTGGGAACCCTTCGCGAGAATGTCCAAAGTTTCAGCGGGATTTCCAAAATGTTGAGAGGAACTCGAAACATGTCAAGCTTGGTTTTGAGAATCTCTCCCGGAGTTTGAGAGATTTGGACGTGAAAGGGTACCAGTCTTGTCAGGGATTGGGAACCCTTCGCCAGAATGTCCAAAGTTTCAGCGGGATTTCCAAAATGTTGAGAGGAACTCGAAACATGTCAACCTTGGTTTTGAGAATCTCTCCCGGAGTTTGAGAGATTTGGACGTGAAAGGGTACCAGTCTTGTCGGGGATTGGGAACCCTTCGCGAGAATGTCCAAAGTTTCAGCGGGATTTCCAAAATGTTGAGAGGAACTCGAAACATGTCAACCTCGGTTTTGAGAATCTCTCCCGGATTTTGAGAGATTTGGACGTGAAAGGGTACCAGTCTTGTCGGGGATTGGGAACCCTTCGCGAGAATGTCCAAAGTTTCAGCGGGATTTCCAAAATGTTGAGAGGAACTCGAAACATGTCAACCTTGGTTTTGAGAATCTCTCCCGGAGTTTGAGAGATTTGGACGTGAAAGGGTACCAATCTTGTCGGGGATTGGGAACCCTTCGCGAGAATGTCCAAAGTTTCAGCGGGATTTCCAAAATGTTGAGAGGAACTCGAAACATGTCAACCTCAGTTTTGAGAATCTCTCCCGGAGTTTGAGAGATTTGGACGTGAAAGGGTACCAGTCTTGTCGGGGATTGGGAACCCTTCGCGAGAATGTCCAAAGTTTCAGCGGGATTTCCAAAATGTTGAGAGGAACTCGAAACATGTCAACCTCAGTTATGAGAATCTCTCCCGGAGTTTGAGAGATTTGGACGTGAAAGGGTACCAGTCTTGTCGGGGATTGGGAACCCTTCGAGAGAATGTCCAAAGTTTCAGCGGGATTTCCAAAATGTTGAGAGGAACTCGAAACATGTCAACCTCGGTTTTGAGAATCTCTCCCGGATTTTGAGAGATTTGGACGTGAAAGGGTACCAGTCTTGTCGGGGACTGGGAACCCTTCGCGAGAATGTCCAAAGTTTCAGCGGGATTTCCAAAATGTTGAAAGGAACTCGAAACATGTCAACCTTGGTTTTGAGAATCTCTCCCGGAGTTTGAGAGATTTGGACGTGAAAGGGTACCAGTCTTGTCGGGGATTGGGAACCCTTCGCCAGAATGTCCAAAGTTTCAGCGGGATTTCCAAAATGTTGAGAGGAACTCGAAACATGTCAACCTTGGTTTTGAGAATCTCTCCCGGAGTTTGAGAGATTTGGACGTGAAAGGGTACCAGTCTTGTCGGGGATTGGGAACCCTTCGCGAGAATGTCCAAAGTTTCAGCGGGATTTCCAAAATGTTGAAAGGAACTCGAAACATGTCAACCTCGGTTTTGAGAATCTCTCCCGGATTTTGAGAGATTTAAACGTGAAAGGGTACCAGTCTTGTCGGGGATTGGGAACCCTTCGCCAGAATGTCCAAAGTTTCAGCGGGATTTCCAAAATGTTGAGAGGAACTCGAAACATGTCAACCTTGGTTTTGAGAATCTCTCCCGGAGTTTGAGAGATTTGGACGTGAAAGGGTACCAATCTTGTCGGGGATTGGGAACCTTTCGCGAGAATGTCCAAAGTTTCAGCGGGATTTCCAAAATGTTGAGAGGAACTCGAAACATGTCAACCTCAGTTTTGAGAATCTCTCCCGGAGTTTGAGAGATTTGGACGTGAAAGGGTACCAGTCTTGTCGGGGATTGGGAACCCTTCGCCAGAATGTCCAAAGTTTCAGCGGGATTTCCAAAATGTTGAGAGGAACTCGAAACATGTCAACCTTGGTTTTGAGAATCTCTCCCGGAGTTTGAGAGATTTGGACGTGAAAGGGTACCAGTCTTGTCGGGGATTGGGAACCGTTCGCGAGAATGTCCAAAGTTTCAGCGGGATTTCCAAAATGTTGAGAGGAACTCGAAACATGTCAACCTTGGTTTTGAGAATCTCTCCCGGAGTTTGAGAGATTTGGACGTGAAAGGGTACCAGTCTTGTCGGGAATTGGGAACCCTTCTCGAGAATGTCCAAAGTTTCAGCGGGATTTCCAAAATGTTGAAAGGAACTCGAAACATGTGAACCTTGGTTTTGAGAATCTCTCCCGGAGTTTGAGAGATTTGGACGTGAAAGGGTACCAGTCTTGTCGGGGATTGGGAACCGTTCGCGAGAATGTCCAAAGTTTCAGCGGGATTTCCAAAATGTTGAGAGGAACTCGAAACATGTCAACCTCAGTTTTGAGAATCTCTCCCGGAGTTTGAGAGATTTGGACGTGAAAGGGTACCAGTCTTGTCGGGGATTGGGAACCCTTCGCGAGAATGTCCAAAGTTTCAGCGGGATTTCCAAAATGTTGAGAGGAACTCGAAACATGTCAACCTCAGTTTTGAGAATCTCTCACGGAGTTTGAGAGATTTGGACGTGAAAGGGTACCAGTCTTGTCGGGGATTGGGAACCCTTCGAGAGAATGTCCAAAGTTTCAGCGGGATTTCCAAAATGTTGAGAGGAACTCGAAACATGTCAACCTCGGTTTTGAGAATCTCTCCCGGAGTTTGAGAGATTTGGACGTGAAAGGGTACCAGTCTTGTCGGGGACTGGGAACCCTTCGCGAGAATGTCCAAAGTTTCAGCGGGATTTCCAAAATGTTGAAAGGAACTCGAAACATGTCAACCTTGGTTTTGAGAATCTCTCCCGGAGTTTGAGAGATTTGGACGTGAAAGGGTACCAGTCTTGTCGGGGATTTGGAACCCTTCGCCAGAATGTCCAAAGTTTCAGCGGGATTTCCAAAATGTTGAGAGGAACTCGAAACATGTCAACCTTGGTTTTGAAAATCTCTCGCGGAGTTTGAGAGATTTGGACGTGAAAGGGTACCAGTCTTGTCGGGGATTGGGAACCCTTCGCGAGAATGTCCAAAGTTTCAGCGGGATTTCCAAAATGTTGAAAGGAACTCGAAACATGTCAACCTCGGTTTTGAGAATCTCTCCCGGATTTTGAGAGATTTGGACGTGAAAGGGTACCAGTCTTGTCGGGGATTGGGAACCCTTCGCCAGAATGTCCAAAGTTTCAGCGGGATTTTCAAAATGTTGAGAGGAACTCGAAACATGTCAACCTTGGTTTTGAGAATCTCTCCCGGAGTTTGAGAGATTTGGACGTGAAAGGGTACCAATCTTGTCGGGGATTGGGAACCTTTCGCGAGAATGTCCAAAGTTTCAGCGGGATTTCCAAAATGTTGAGAGGAACTCAAAACATGTCAACCTCAGTTTTGAGAATCTCTCCCGGAGTTTGAGAGATTTGGACGTGAAAGGGTACCAGTCTTGTCGGGGATTGGGAACCCTTCGCCAGAATGTCCAAAGTTTCAGCGGGATTTCCAAAATGTTGAGAGGAACTCGAAACATGTCAACCTTGGTTTTGAGAATCTCTCCTGGAGTTTGAGAGATTTGGACGTGAAAGGGTACCAGTCTTGTCGGGGATTGGGAACCGTTCGCGAGAATGTCCAAAGTTTCAGCGGGATTTCCAAAATGTTGAGAGGAACTCGAAACATGTCAACCTTGGTTTTGAGAATCTCTCCCGGAGTTTGAGAGATTTGGACGTGAAAGGGTACCAGTCTTGTCGGGAATTGGGAACCCTTCTCGAGAATGTCCAAAGTTTCAGCGGGATTTCCAAAATGTTGAAAGGAACTCGAAACATGTGAACCTTGGTTTTGAGAATCTCTCCCGGAGTTTGAGAGATTTGGACGTGAAAGGGTACCAGTCTTGTCGGGGATTGGGAACCGTTCGCGAGAATGTCCAAAGTTTCAGCGGGATTTCCAAAATGTTGAGAGGAACTCGAAACATGTCAACCTTGGTTTTGAGAATCTCTCCCGGAGTTTGAGAGATTTGGACGTGAAAGGGTACCAGTCTTGTCGGGGATTGGGAACCCTTCGCGAGAATGTCCAAAGTTTCAGCGGGATTTCCAAAATGTTGAGAGGAACTCGAAACATGTCAACCTTGGTTTTGAGAATCTCTCCCGGAGTTTGAGAGATTTGGACGTGAAAGGGTACCAGTCTTGTCGGGGATTGGGAACCCTTCGCGAGAATGTCCAAAGTTTCAGCGGGATTTCCAAAATGTTGAGAGGAACTCGAAACATGTCAACCTCGGTTTTGAGAATCTCTCCCGGAGTTTGAGAGATTTGGACGTGAAAGGGTACCAGTCTTGTCGGGGATTGGGAACCCTTCGCGAGAATGTCCAAAGTTTCAGCGGGATTTCCAAAATGTTGAAAGGAACTCGAAACATGTCAACCTCGGTTTTGAGAATCTCTCCCGGAGTTTGAGAGATTTGGACGTGAAAGGGTACCAGTCTTGTCGGGGATTGGGAACCCTTCGCGAGAATGTCCAAAGTTTCAGCGGGATTTCCAAAATGTTGAGAGGAACTCGAAACATGTCAACCTCGGTTTTGAGAATCTCTCCCGGAGTTTGAGAGATTTGGACGTGAAAGGGTACCAGTCTTGTCGGGGATTGGGAACCCTTCGCGAGAATGTCCAAAGTTTCAGCGGGATTTCCAAAATGTTGAGAGGAACTCGAAACATGTGAACCTTGGTTTTGAGAATCTCTCCCGGAGTTTGAGAGATTTGGACGTGAAAGGGTACCAGTCTTGTCGGGGATTGGGAACCCATCGCGAGAATGTCCAAAGTTTCAGCGGGATTTCCAAAATGTTGAGAGGAACTCGAAACATGTCAACCTTGGTTTTGAGAATCTCTCCCGGAGTTTGAGAGATTTGGACGTGAAAGGGTACCAGTCTTGTCGGGGATTGGGAACCCTTCGCCAGAATGTCCAAAGTTTCAGCGGGATTTCCAAAATGTTGAGAGGAACTCGAATCATGTCAACCTTGGTTTTGAGAATCTCTCCCGGAGTTTGAGAGATTTGGACGTGAAAGGGTACCAGTCTTGTCGGGGATTGGGAACCCTTCGCGAGAATGTCCAAAGTTTCAGCGGGATTTCCAAAATGTTGAGAGGAACTCGAAACATGTGAACATGGGTTTTGAGAATCTCTCCCGGAGTTTGAGAGATTTGGACGTGAAAGGGTACCAGTCTTGTCGGGGACTGGGAACCCTTCGCGAGAATGTCCAAAGTTTCAGCGGGATTTCCAAAATGTTGAAAGGAACTCGAAACATGTCAACCTTGGTTTTGAGAATCTCTCCCGGAGTTTGAGAGATTTGGACGTGAAAGGGTACCAGTCTTGTCGGGGATTTGGAACCCTTCGCCAGAATGTCCAAAGTTTCAGCGGGATTTCCAAAATGTTGAGAGGAACTCGAAACATGTCAACCTTGGTTTTGAGAATCTCTCCCGGAGTTTGAGAGATTTGGACGTGAAAGGGTACCAGTCTTGTCGGGGATTGGGAACCCTTCGCGAGAATGTCCAAAGTTTCAGCGGGATTTCCAAAATGTTGAAAGGAACTCGAAACATGTCAACCTTGGTTTTGAGAATCTCTCCCGGAGTTTGAGAGATTTGGACGTGAAAGGGTACCAGTCTTGTCGGGGATTGGGAACCCTTCGCGAGAATGTCCAAAGTTTCAGCGGGATTTCCAAAATGTTGAGAGGAACTCGAAACATGTCAACCTTGGTTTTGAGAATCTCTCCCGGAGTTTGAGAGATTTGGACGTGAAAGGGTACCAGTCTTGTCGGGAATTGGGAACCCTTCGCGAGAATGTCCAAAGTTTCAGCGGGATTTCCAAAATGTTGAAAGGAACTCGAAACATGTGAACCTTGGTTTTGAGAATCTCTCCCGGAGTTTGAGAGATTTGGACGTGAAAGGGTACCAGTCTTGTCGGGGATTGGGAACCCTTCGCGAGAATGTCCAAAGTTTCAGCGGGATTTCCAAAATGTTGAAAGGAACTCGAAACATGTCAACCTTGGTTTTGAGAATCTCTCCCGGAGTTTGAGAGATTTGGACGTGAAAGGGTACCAATCTTGTCGGGGATTGGGAACCCTTCGCGAGAATGTCCAAAGTTTCAGCGGGATTTCCAAAATGTTGAGAGGAACTCGAAACATGTCAACCTCGGTTTTGAGAATCTCTCCCGGAGTTTGAGAGATTTGGACGTGAAAGGGTACCAGTCTTGTCGGGGATTGGGAACCCTTCGCGAGAATGTCCAAAGTTTCAGCGGGATTTCCAAAATGTTGAGAGGAACTCGAAACATGTGAACCTTGGTTTTGAGAATCTCTCCCGGAGTTTGAGAGATTTGGACGTGAAAGGGTACCAGTCTTGTCGGGGATTGGGAACCCATCGCGAGAATGTCCAAAGTTTCAGCGGGATTTCCAAAATGTTGAGAGGAACTCGAAACATGTCAACCTTGGTTTTGAGAATCTCTCCCGGAGTTTGAGAGATTTGGACGTGAAAGGGTACCAGTCTTGTCGGGGATTGGGAACCCTTCGCCAGAATGTCCAAAGTTTCAGCGGGATTTCCAAAATGTTGAGAGGAACTCGAATCATGTCAACCTTGGTTTTGAGAATCTCTCCCGGAGTTTGAGAGATTTGGATGTGAAAGGGTACCAGTCTTGTCGGGGATTGGGAACCCTTCGCGAGAAAGTCCAAAGTTTCAGCGGGATTTCCAAAATGTTGAAAGGAACTCGAAACATGTGAACCTTGGTGTTGAGAATCTCTCCCGGAGTTTCAGAGATTTGGACGTGAAAGGGTACCAGTCTTGTTGGGGATTGGGAACCCTTCGCGAGAATGTCCAAAGTTTCAGCGGGATTTCCAAAATGTTGAGAGGAACTCGAAACATGTCAACCTTGGTTTTGAGAATCTCTCCCGGAGTTTGAGAGATTTGGACGTGAAAGGGTACCAGTCTTGTCGGGGATTGGGAACCCTTCGCCAGAATGTCCAAAGTTTCAGCGGGATTTCCAAAATGTTGAGAGGAACTCGAAACATGTCAACCTCGGTTTTGAGAATCTCTCCCGGAGTTTGAGAGATTTGGACGTGAAAGGGTACCAGTCTTGTCGGGGATTGGGAACCCTTCGCGAGAATGTCCAAAGTTTCAGTGGGATTTCCAAAATGTTGAGAGGAACTCGAAACATGTCAACCTTGGTTTTGAGAATCTCTCCCGGAGTTTGAGAGATTTGGACGTGAAAGGGTACCAGTCTTGTCGGGGATTGGGAACCCTTCGCCAGAATGTCCAAAGTTTCAGCGGGATTTCCAAAATGTTGAGAGGAACTCGAAACATGTCAACCTTGGTTTTGAGAATCTCTCCCGGAGTTTGAGAGATTTGGACGTGAAAGGGTACCAGTCTTGTCGGGGATTGGGAACCCTTCGCGAGAATGTCCAAAGTTTCAGCGGGATTTCCAAAATGTTGAGAGGAACTCGAAACATGTCAACCTTGGTTTTGAGAATCTCTCCCGGAGTTTGAGAGATTTGGACGTGAAAGGGTACCAGTCTTGTCGGGGATTGGGAACCCTTCGCGAGAATGTCCAAAGTTTCAGCGGGATTTCCAAAATGTTGAGAGGAACTCGAAACATGTCAACCTTGGTTTTGAGAATCTCTCCCGGAGTTTGAGAGATTTGGACGTGAAAGGGTACCAGTCTTGTCGGGGATTGGGAACCCTTCGCCAGAATGTCCAAAGTTTCAGCGGGATTTCCAAAATGTTGAGAGGAACTCGAAACATGTCAACCTCGGTTTTGAGAATCTCTCCCGGAGTTTGAGAGATTTGGACGTGAAAGGGTACCAGTCTTGTCGGGGATTGGGAACCCTTCGCCAGAATGTCCAAAGTTTCAGCGGGATTTCCAAAATGTTGAGAGGAACTCGAAACATGTCAACCTCGGTTTTGAGAATCTCTCCCGGAGTTTGAGAGATTTGGACGTGAAAGGGTACCAGTCTTGTCGGGGATTGGGAACCCTTCGCCAGAATGTCCAAAGTTTCAGCGGGATTTCCAAAATGTTGAGAGGAACTCGAATCATGTCAACCTTGGTTTTGAGAATCTCTCCAGGAGTTTGAGAGATTTGGACATGAAAGTGTACCAGTCTTGTCGGGGATTGGGAACCCTTCGCGAGAATGTCCAAAGTTTCAGCGGGATTTCCAAAATGTTGAGAGGAACTCGAAACATGTCAACCTTGGTTTTGAGAATCTCTCCCGGACTTTGAGAGATTTGGACGTGAAAGGGTACCAGTCTTGTCGGGGATTGGGAACCCTTCGCGAGAATGTCCAAAGTTTCAGCGGGATTTCCAAAATGTTGAGAGGAACTCGAATCATGTCAACCTTGGTTTTGAGAATCTCTCCCGGAGTTTGAGAGATTTGGACGTGAAAGGGTACCAGTCTTGTCGGGGATTGGGAACCCTTCGCGAGAATGTCCAAAGTTTCAGCGGGATTTCCAAAATGTTGAGAGGAACTCGAAACATGTCAAGCTTGGTTTTGAGAATCTCTCCCGGAGTTTGAGAGATTTGGACGTGAAAGGGTACCAGTCTTGTCAGGGATTGGGAACCCTTCGCGAGAATGTCCAAAGTTTCAGCGGGATTTCCAAAATGTTGAGAGGAACTCGAAACATGTCAACCTTGGTTTTGAGAATCTCTCCCGGAGTTTGAGAGATTTGGACGTGAAAGGGTACCAGTCTTGTCGGGGATTGGGAACCCTTCGCGAGAATGTCCAAAGTTTCAGCGGGATTTCCAAAATGTTGAGAGGAACTCGAAACATGTCAACCTCGGTTTTGAGAATCTCTCCCGGATTTTGAGAGATTTGGACGTGAAAGGGTACCAGTCTTGTCGGGGATTGGGAACCCTTCGCGAGAATGTCCAAAGTTTCAGCGGGATTTCCAAAATGTTGAGAGGAACTCGAAACATGTCAACCTTGGTTTTGAGAATCTCTCCCGGAGTTTGAGAGATTTGGACGTGAAAGGGTACCAATCTTGTCGGGGATTGGGAACCCTTCGCGAGAATGTCCAAAGTTTCAGCGGGATTTCCAAAATGTTGAGAGGAACTCGAAACATGTCAACCTCAGTTTTGAGAATCTCTCCCGGAGTTTGAGAGATTTGGACGTGAAAGGGTACCAGTCTTGTCGGGGATTGGGAACCCTTCGCGAGAATGTCCAAAGTTTCAGCGGGATTTCCAAAATGTTGAGAGGAACTCGAAACATGTCAACCTCAGTTTTGAGAATCTCTCCCGGAGTTTGAGAGATTTGGACGTGAAAGGGTACCAGTCTTGTCGGGGATTGGGAACCCTTCGAGAGAATGTCCAAAGTTTCAGCGGGATTTCCAAAATGTTGAGAGGAACTCGAAACATGTCAACCTCGGTTTTGAGAATCTCTCCCGGAGTTTGAGAGATTTGGACGTGAAAGGGTACCAGTCTTGTCGGGGACTGGGAACCCTTCGCGAGAATGTCCAAAGTTTCAGCGGGATTTCCAAAATGTTGAAAGGAACTCGAAACATGTCAACCTTGGTTTTGAGAATCTCTCCCGGAGTTTGAGAGATTTGGACGTGAAAGGGTACCAGTCTTGTCGGGGATTTGGAACCCTTCGCCAGAATGTCCAAAGTTTCAGCGGGATTTCCAAAATGTTGAGAGGAACTCGAAACATGTCAACCTTGGTTTTGAGAATCTCTCCCGGAGTTTGAGAGATTTGGACGTGAAAGGGTACCAGTCTTGTCGGGGATTGGGAACCCTTCGCGAGAATGTCCAAAGTTTCAGCGGGATTTCCAAAATGTTGAAAGGAACTCGAAACATGTCAACCTCGGTTTTGAGAATCTCTCCCGGATTTTGAGAGATTTGGACGTGAAAGGGTACCAGTCTTGTCGGGGATTGGGAACCCTTCGCCAGAATGTCCAAAGTTTCAGCGGGATTTCCAAAATGTTGAGAGGAACTCGAAACATGTCAACCTTGGTTTTGAGAATCTCTCCCGGAGTTTGAGAGATTTGGACGTGAAAGGGTACCAATCTTGTCGGGGATTGGGAACCTTTCGCGAGAATGTCCAAAGTTTCAGCGGGATTTCCAAAATGTTGAGAGGAACTCGAAACATGTCAACCTCAGTTTTGAGAATCTCTCCCGGAGTTTGAGAGATTTGGACGTGAAAGGGTACCAGTCTTGTCGGGGATTGGGAACCCTTCGCGAGAATGTCCAAAGTTTCAGCGGGATTTCCAAAATGTTGAGAGGAACTCGAAACATGTCAACCTTGGTTTTGAGAATCTCTCCCGGAGTTTGAGAGATTTGGACGTGAAAGGGTACCAGTCTTGTCGGGGATTGGGAACCGTTCGCGAGAATGTCCAAAGTTTCAGCGGGATTTCCAAAATGTTGAGAGGAACTCGAAACATGTCAACCTTGGTTTTGAGAATCTCTCCCGGAGTTTGAGAGATTTGGACGTGAAAGGGTACCAGTCTTGTCGGGAATTGGGAACCCTTCTCGAGAATGTCCAAAGTTTCAGCGGGATTTCCAAAATGTTGAAAGGAACTCGAAACATGTGAACCTTGGTTTTGAGAATCTCTCCCGGAGTTTGAGAGATTTGGACGTGAAAGGGTACCAGTCTTGTCGGGGATTGGGAACCGTTCGCGAGAATGTCCAAAGTTTCAGCGGGATTTCCAAAATGTTGAGAGGAACTCGAAACATGTCAACCTCAGTTTTGAGAATCTCTCCCGGAGTTTGAGAGATTTGGACGTGAAAGGGTACCAGTCTTGTCGGGAATTGGGAACCCTTCTCGAGAATGTCCAAAGTTTCAGCGGGATTTCCAAAATGTTGAGAGGAACTCGAAACATGTCAACCTTGGTTTTGAGAATCTCTCCCGGAGTTTGAGAGATTTGGACGTGAAAGGGTACCAGTCTTGTCGGGGATTGGGAACCGTTCGCGAGAATGTCCAAAGTTTCAGCGGGATTTCCAAAATGTTGAGAGGAACTCGAAACATGTCAACCTTGGTTTTGAGAATCTCTCCCGGAGTTTGAGAGATTTGGACGTGAAAGGGTACCAGTCTTGTCGGGAATTGGGAACCCTTCTCGAGAATGTCCAAAGTTTCAGCGGGATTTCCAAAATGTTGAAAGGAACTCGAAACATGTGAACCTTGGTTTTGAGAATCTCTCCCGGAGTTTGAGAGATTTGGACGTGAAAGGGTACCAGTCTTGTCGGGGATTGGGAACCGTTCGCGAGAATGTCCAAAGTTTCAGCGGGATTTCCAAAATGTTGAGAGGAACTCGAAACATGTCAACCTCAGTTTTGAGAATCTCTCCCGGAGTTTGAGAGATTTGGACGTGAAAGGGTACCAGTCTTGTCGGGGATTGGGAACCCTTCGCGAGAATGTCCAAAGTTTCAGCGGGATTTCCAAAATGTTGAGAGGAACTCGAAACATGTCAACCTCAGTTTTGAGAATCTCTCCCGGAGTTTGAGAGATTTGGACGTGAAAGGGTACCAGTCTTGTCGGGGATTGGGAACCCTTCGAGAGAATGTCCAAAGTTTCAGCGGGATTTCCAAAATGTTGAGAGGAACTCGAAACATGTCAACCTCGGTTTTGAGAATCTCTCCCGGAGTTTGAGAGATTTGGACGTGAAAGGGTACCAGTCTTGTCGGGGACTGGGAACCCTTCGCGAGAATGTCCAAAGTTTCAGCGGGATTTCCAAAATGTTGAAAGGAACTCGAAACATGTCAACCTTGGTTTTGAGAATCTCTCCCGGAGTTTGAGAGATTTGGACGTGAAAGGGTACCAGTCTTGTCGGGGATTTGGAACCCTTCGCCAGAATGTCCAAAGTTTCAGCGGGATTTCCAAAATGTTGAGAGGAACTCGAAACATGTCAACCTTGGTTTTGAGAATCTCTCCCGGAGTTTGAGAGATTTGGACGTGAAAGGGTACCAGTCTTGTCGGGGATTGGGAACCCTTCACGAGAATGTCCAAAGTTTCAGCGGGATTTCCAAAATGTTGAAAGGAACTCGAAACATGTCAACCTCGGTTTTGAGAATCTCTCCCGGATTTTGAGAGATTTGGACGTGAAAGGGTACCAGTCTTGTCGGGGATTGGGAACCCTTCGCCAGAATGTCCAAAGTTTCAGCGGGATTTCCAAAATGTTGAGAGGAACTCGAAACATGTCAACCTTGGTTTTGAGAATCTCTCCCGGAGTTTGAGAGATTTGGACGTGAAAGGGTACCAATCTTGTCGGGGATTGGGAACCTTTCGCGAGAATGTCCAAAGTTTCAGCGGGATTTCCAAAATGTTGAGAGGAACTCAAAACATGTCAACCTCAGTTTTGAGAATCTCTCCCGGAGTTTGAGAGATTTGGACGTGAAAGGGTACCAGTCTTGTCGGGGATTGGGAACCCTTCGCCAGAATGTCCAAAGTTTCAGCGGGATTTCCAAAATGTTGAGAGGAACTCGAAACATGTCAACCTTGGTTTTGAGAATCTCTCCTGGAGTTTGAGAGATTTGGACGTGAAAGGGTACCAGTCTTGTCGGGGATTGGGAACCGTTCGCGAGAATGTCCAAAGTTTCAGCGGGATTTCCAAAATGTTGAGAGGAACTCGAAACATGTCAACCTTGGTTTTGAGAATCTCTCCCGGAGTTTGAGAGATTTGGACGTGAAAGGGTACCAGTCTTGTCGGGAATTGGGAACCCTTCTCGATAATGTCCAAAGTTTCAGCGGGATTTCCAAAATGTTGAAAGGAACTCGAAACATGTGAACCTTGGTTTTGAGAATCTCTCCCGGAGTTTGAGAGATTTGGACGTGAAAGGGTACCAGTCTTGTCGGGGATTGGGAACCGTTCGCGAGAATGTCCAAAGTTTCAGCGGGATTTCCAAAATGTTGAGAGGAACTCGAAACATGTCAACCTTGGTTTTGAGAATCTCTCCCGGAGTTTGAGAGATTTGGACGTGAAAGGGTACCAGTCTTGTCGGGGATTGGGAACCCTTCGCGAGAATGTCCAAAGTTTCAGCGGGATTTCCAAAATGTTGAGAGGAACTCGAAACATGTCAACCTTGGTTTTGAGAATCTCTCCCGGAGTTTGAGAGATTTGGACGTGAAAGGGTACCAGTCTTGTCGGGGATTGGGAACCCTTCGCGAGAATGTCCAAAGTTTCAGCGGGATTTCCAAAATGTTGAGAGGAACTCGAAACATGTCAACCTCGGTTTTGAGAATCTCTCCCGGAGTTTGAGAGATTTGGACGTGAAAGGGTACCAGTCTTGTCGGGGATTGGGAACCCTTCGCGAGAATGTCCAAAGTTTCAGCGGGATTTCTAAAATGTTGAAAGGAACTCGAAACATGTCAACCTCGGTTTTGAGAATCTCTCCCGGAGTTTGAGAGATTTGGACGTGAAAGGGTACCAGTCTTGTCGGGGATTGGGAACCCTTCGCGAGAATGTCCAAAGTTTCAGCGGGATTTCCAAAATGTTGAGAGGAACTCGAAACATGTCAACCTCGGTTTTGAGAATCTCTCCCGGAGTTTGAGAGATTTGGACGTGAAAGGGTACCAGTCTTGTCGGGGACTGGGAACCCTTCGCGAGAATGTCCAAAGTTTCAGCGGGATTTCCAAAATGTTGAAAGGAACTCGAAACATGTCAACCTTGGTTTTGAGAATCTCTCCCGGAGTTTGAGAGATTTGGACGTGAAAGGGTACCAGTCTTGTCGGGGATTTGGAACCCTTCGCCAGAATGTCCAAAGTTTCAGCGGGATTTCCAAAATGTTGAGAGGAACTCGAAACATGTCAACCTTGGTTTTGAGAATCTCTCCCGGAGTTTGAGAGATTTGGACGTGAAAGGGTACCAGTCTTGTCGGGGATTGGGAACCCTTCGCGAGAATGTCCGAAGTTTCAGCGGGATTTCCAAAATGTTGAGAGGAACTCTAAACATGTCAACCTCGGTTTTGAGAATCTCTCCCGGATTTTGAGAGATTTGGACGTGAAAGGGTACCAGTCTTGTCGGGGATTGGGAACCCTTCGCGAGAATGTCCAAAGTTTCAGCGGGATTTCCAAAATGTTGAGAGGAACTCGAAACATGTCAACCTTGGCTTTGAGAATCTCTCCCGGAGTTTGAGAGATTTGGACGTGAAAGGGTACCAATCTTGTCGGGGATTGGGAACCCTTCGCGAGAATGTCCAAAGTTTCAGCGGGATTTCCAAAATGTTGAGAGGAACTCGAAACATGTCAACCTCAGTTTTGAGAATCTCTCCCGGAGTTTGAGAGATTTGGACGTGAAAGGGTACCAGTCTTGTCGGGTATTGGGAACCCTTCGCCAGAATGTCCAAAGTTTCAGCGGGATTTCCAAAATGTTGAGAGGAACTCGAATCATGTCAACCTTGGTTTTGAGAATCTCTCCCGGAGTTTGAGAGATTTGGATGTGAAAGGGTACCAGTCTTGTCGGGGATTGGGAACCCTTCGCGAGAAAGTCCAAAGTTTCAGCGGGATTTCCAAAATGTTGAAAGGAACTCGAAACATTTGAACCTTGGTGTTGAGAATCTCTCCCGGAGTTTGAGAGATTTGGACGTGAAAGGGTACCAGTCTTGTTGGGGATTGGGAACCCTTCGCGAGAATGTCCAAAGTTTCAGCGGGATTTCCAAAATGTTGAGAGGAACTCGAAACATGTCAACCTTGGTTTTGAGAATCTCTCCCGGAGTTTGAGAGATTTGGACGTGAAAGGGTACCAGTCTTGTCGGGGATTGGGAACCCTTCGCCAGAATGTCCAAAGTTTCAGCGGGATTTCCAAAATGTTGAGAGGAACTCGAAACATGTCAACCTCGGTTTTGAGAATCTCTCCCGGAGTTTGAGAGATTTGGACGTGAAAGGGTACCAGTCTTGTCGGGGATTGGGAACCCTTCGCGAGAATGTCCAAAGTTTCAGTGGGATTTCCAAAATGTTGAGAGGAACTCGAAACATGTCAACCTTGGTTTTCAGAATCTCTCCCGGAGTTTGAGAGATTTGGACGTGAAAGGGTACCAGTCTTGTCGGGGATTGGGAACCCTTCGCGAGAATGTCCAAAGTTTCAGCGGGATTTCCAAAATGTTGAGAGGAACTCGAAACATGTCAACCTTGGTTTTGAGAATCTCTCCCGGAGTTTGAGAGATTTGGACGTGAAAGGGTACCAGTCTTGTCGGGGATTGGGAACCCTTCGCGAGAATGTCCAAAGTTTCAGCGGGATTTCCAAAATGTTGAGAGGAACTCGAAACATGTCAACCTTGGTTTTGAGAATCTCTCCCGGAGTTTGAGAGATTTGGACGTGAAAGGGTACCAGTCTTGTCGGGGATTGGGAACCCTTCGCCAGAATGTCCGAAGTTTCAGCGGGATTTCCAAAATGTTGAGAGGAACTCGAAACATGTCAACCTCGGTTTTGAGAATCTCTCCCGGAGTTTGAGAGATTTGGACGTGAAAGGGTACCAGTCTTGTCGGGGATTGGGAACCCTTCGCCAGAATGTCCAAAGTTTCAGTGGGATTTCCAAAATGTTGAGAGGAACTCGAAACATGTCAACCTTGGTTTTGAGAATCTCTCCGGGAGTTTGAGAGATTTGGACGTGAAAGGGTACCAGTCTTGTCGGGGATTGGGAACCCTTCGCGAGAATGTCCAAAGTTTCAGCGGGATTTCCAAAATGTTGAGAGGAACTCGAAACATGTCAACCTTGGTTTTGAGAATCTCTCCCGGAGTTTGAGAGATTTGGACGTGAAAGGGTACCAGTCTTGTCGGGGATTGGGAACCCTTCGCGAGAATGTCCAAAGTTTCAGCGGGATTTCCAAAATGTTGAGAGGAACTCGAAACATGTCAACCTTGGTTTTGAGAATCTCTCCCGGAGTTGGAGAGATTTGGACGTGAAAGGGTACCAATCTTGTCGGGGATTGGGAACCCTTCGCGAGAATGTCCAAAGTTTCAGCGGGATTTCCAAAATGTTGAGAGGAACTCGAAACATGTCAACCTCAGTTTTGAGAATCTCTCCCGGAGTTTGAGAGATTTGGACGTGAAAGGGTACCAGTCTTGTCGGGGATTGGGAACCCTTCGCGAGAATGTCCAAAGTTTCAGCGGGATTTCCAAAATGTTGAAAGGAACTCGAAACATGTCAACCTCGGTTTTGAGAATCTCTCCCGGAGTTTGAGAGATTTGGACGTGAAAGGGTAACAGTCTTGTCGGGGATTGGGAACCCTTCGCGAGAATGTCCAAAGTTTCAGCGGGATTTCCAAAATGTTGAGAGGAACTCGAAACATGTCAACCTCGGTTTTGAGAATCTCTCCCGGAGTTTGAGAGATTTGGACGTGAAAGGGTACCAGTCTTGTCGGGGACTGGGAACCCTTCGCGAGAATATCCAAAGTTTCAGCGGGATTTCCAAAATGTTGAAAGGAACTCGAAACATGTCAACCTTGGTTTTGAGAATCTCTCCCGGAGTTTGAGAGATTTGGACGTGAAAGGGTACCAGTCTTGTCGGGGATTTGGAACCCTTCGCCAGAATGTCCAAAGTTTCAGCGGGATTTCCAAAATGTTGAGAGGAACTCGAAACATGTCAACCTTGGTTTTGAGAATCTCTCCCGGAGTTTGAGAGATTTGGACGTGAAAGGGTACCAGTCTTGTCGGGGATTGGGAACCCTTCGCGAGAATGTCCAAAGTTTCAGCGGGATTTCCAAAATGTTGAGAGGAACTCGAAACATGTCAACCTCGGTTTTGAGAATCTCTCCCGGATTTTGAGAGATTTGGACGTGAAAGGGTACCAGTCTTGTCGGGGATTGGGAACCCTTCGCGAGAATGTCCAAAGTTTCAGCGGGATTTCCAAAATGTTGAGAGGAACTTGAAACATGTCAACCTTGGTTTTGAGAATCTCTCCCGGAGTTTGAGAGATTTGGACGTGAAAGGGTACCAATCTTGTCGGGGATTGGGAACCCTTCGCGAGAATGTCCAAAGTTTCAGCGGGATTTCCAAAATGTTGAGAGGAACTCAAAACATGTCAACCTCAGTTTTGAGAATCTCTCCCGGAGTTTGAGAGATTTGGACGTGAAAGGGTACCAGTCTTGTCGGGGATTGGGAACCCTTCGCCAGAATGTCCAAAGTTTCAGCGGGATTTCCAAAATGTTGAGAGGAACTCGAAACATGTCAACCTTGGTTTTGAGAATCTCTCCTGGAGTTTGAGAGATTTGGACGTGAAAGGGTACCAGTCTTGTCGGGGATTGGGAACCGTTCGCGAGAATGTCCAAAGTTTCAGCGGGATTTCCAAAATGTTGAGAGGAACTCGAAACATGTCAACCTTGGTTTTGAGAATCTCTCCCGGAGTTTGAGAGATTTGGACGTGAAAGGGTACCAGTCTTGTCGGGAATTGGGAACCCTTCTCGATAATGTCCAAAGTTTCAGCGGGATTTCCAAAATGTTGAAAGGAACTCGAAACATGTGAACCTTGGTTTTGAGAATCTCTCCCGGAGTTTGAGAGATTTGGACGTGAAAGGGTACCAGTCTTGTCGGGGATTGGGAACCGTTCGCGAGAATGTCCAAAGTTTCAGCGGGATTTCCAAAATGTTGAGAGGAACTCGAAACATGTCAACCTTGGTTTTGAGAATCTCTCCCGGAGTTTGAGAGATTTGGACGTGAAAGGGTACCAGTCTTGTCGGGGATTGGGAACCCTTCGCGAGAATGTCCAAAGTTTCAGCGGGATTTCCAAAATGTTGAGAGGAACTCGAAACATGTCAACCTTGGTTTTGAGAATCTCTCCCGGACTTTGAGAGATTTGCACGTGAAAGGGTACCAGTCTTGTCGGGGATTGGGAACCCTTCGCCAGAATGTCCAAAGTTTCAGCGGGATTTCCAAAATGTTGAGAGGAACTCGAAACATGTCAACCTCGGTTTTGAGAATCTCTCCCGGAGTTTGAGAGATTTGGACGTGAAAGGGTACCAGTCTTGTCGGGGATTGGGAACCCTTCGCGAGAATGTCCAAAGTTTCAGCGGGATTTCCAAAATGTTGAAAGGAACTCGAAACATGTCAACCTCGGTTTTGAGAATCTCTCCCGGAGTTTGAGAGATTTGGACGTGAAAGGGTACCAGTCTTGTCGGGGATTGGGAACCCTTCGCGAGAATGTCCAAAGTTTCAGCGGGATTTCCAAAATGTTGAGAGGAACTCGAAACATGTCAACCTCGGTTTTGAGAATCTCTCCCGGAGTTTGAGAGATTTGGACGTGAAAGGGTACCAGTCTTGTCGGGGACTGGGAACCCTTCGCGAGAATGTCCAAAGTTTCAGCGGGATTTCCAAAATGTTGAAAGGAACTCGAAACATGTCAACCTTGGTTTTGAGAATCTCTCCCGGAGTTTGAGAGATTTGGACGTGAAAGGGTACCAGTCTTGTCGGGGATTTGGAACCCTTCGCCAGAATGTCCAAAGTTTCAGCGGGATTTCCAAAATGTTGAGAGGAACTCGAAACATGTCAACCTTGGTTTTGAGAATCTCTCCCGGAGTTTGAGAGATTTGGACGTGAAAGGGTACCAGTCTTGTCGGGGATTGGGAACCCTTCGCGAGAATGTCCAAAGTTTCAGCGGGATTTCCAAAATGTTGAGAGGAACTCTAAACATGTCAACCTCGGTTTTGAGAATCTCTCCCGGATTTTGAGAGATTTGGACGTGAAAGGGTACCAGTCTTGTCGGGGATTGGGAACCCTTCGCGAGAATGTCCAAAGTTTCAGCGGGATTTCCAAAATGTTGAGAGGAACTCGAAACATGTCAACCTTGGCTTTGAGAATCTCTCCCGGAGTTTGAGAGATTTGGACGTGAAAGGGTACCAATCTTGTCGGGGATTGGGAACCCTTCGCGAGAATGTCCAAAGTTTCAGCGGGATTTCCAAAATGTTGAGAGGAACTCGAAACATGTCAACCTCAGTTTTGAGAATCTCTCCCGGAGTTTGAGAGATTTGGACGTGAAAGGGTACCAGTCTTGTCGGGTATTGGGAACCCTTCGCCAGAATGTCCAAAGTTTCAGCGGGATTTCCAAAATGTTGAGAGGAACTCGAAACATGTCAACCTCGGTTTTGAGAATCTCTCCCGGAGTTTGAGAGATTTGGACGTGAAAGGGTACCAATCTTGTCGGGGATTGGGAACCCTTCGCGAGAATGTCCAAAGTTTCAGCGGGATTTCCAAAATGTTGAGAGGAACTCGAAACATGTCAACCTCGGTTTTGAGAATCTCTCCCGGAGTTTGAGAGATTTGGACGTGAAAGGGTACCAGTCTTGTCGGGGATTGGGAACCCTTCGCCAGAATGTCCAAAGTTTCAGCGGGATTTCTAAAATGTTGAGAGGAACTCGAAACATGTCAACCTCGGTTTTGAGAATCTCTCCCGGAGTTTGAGAGATTTGGACGTGAAAGGGTACCAGTCTTGTCGGGGATTGGGAACCCTTCGCCAGAATGTCCAAAGTTTCAGCGGGATTTCCAAAATGTTGAGAGGAACTCGAACCATGTCAACCTTGGTTTTGAGAATCTCTCCCGGAGTTTGAGAGATTTGGACGTGAAAGGGTACCAGTCTTGTCGGGGATTGGGAACCCTTCGCGAGAATGTCCAAAGTTTCAGCGGGATTTCCAAAATGTTGAGAGGAACTCGAAACATGTCAACCTTGGTTTTGAGAATCTCTCCCGGAGTTTGAGAGATTTGGACGTGAAAGGGTACCAGTCTTGTCGGGGATTGGGAACCCTTCGCGAGAATGTCCAAAGTTTCAGTGGGATTTCCAAAATGTTGAGAGGAACTCGAAACATGTCAACCTTGGTTTTCAGAATCTCTCCCGGAGTTTGAGAGATTTGGACGTGAAAGGGTACCAGTCTTGTCGGGGATTGGGAACCCTTCGCCAGAATGTCCAAAGTTTCAGCGGGATTTCCAAAATGTTGAGAGGAACTCGAAACATGTCAACCTCGGTTTTGAGAATCTCTCCCGGAGTTTGAGATATTTGGACGTGAAAGGGTACCAGTCTTGTCGGGGATTGGGAACCCTTCGCCAGAATGTCCAAAGTTTCAGCGGGATTTCCAAAATGTTGAGAGGAACTCGAAACATGTCAACCTTGGTTTTGAGAATCTCTCCCGGAGTTTGAGAGATTTGGACGTGAAAGGGTACCAGTCTTGTCGGGCATTGGGAACCCTTCGCCAGAATGTCCAAAGTTTCAGGGGATTTCCAAACTGTTGAGAGGAACTCGAATCATGTCAACCTTGGTTTTGAGAATCTCTCCCGGAGTTTGAGAGATTTGGATGTGAAAGGGTACCAGTCTTGTCGGGGATTGGGAACCCTTCGCGAGAAAGTCCAAAGTTTCAGCGGGATTTCCAAAATGTTGAAAGGAACTCGAAACATGTGAACCTTGGTGTTGAGAATCTCTCCCGGAGTTTGAGAGATTTGGACGTGAAAGGGTACCAGTCTTGTTGGGGATTGGGAACCCTTCGCGAGAATGTCCAAAGTTTCAGCGGGATTTCCAAAATGTTGAGAGGAACTCGAAACATGTCAACCTTGGTTTTGAGAATCTCTCCCGGAGTTTGAGAGATTTGGATGTGAAAGGGTACCAGTCTTGTCGGGGATTGGGAACCCTTCGCGAGAAAGTCCAAAGTTTCAGCGGGATTTCCAAAATGTTGAAAGGAACTCGAAACATGTGAACCTTGGTGTTGAGAATCTCTCCCGGAGTTTGAGAGATTTGGACGTGAAAGGGTACCAGTCTTGTTGGGGATTGGGAACCCTTCGCGAGAATGTCCAAAGTTTCAGCGGGATTTCCAAAATGTTGAGAGGAACTCGAAACATGTCAACCTTGGTTTTGAGAATCTCTCCCGGAGTTTGAGAGATTTGGACGTGAAAGGGTACCAGTCTTGTTGGGGATTGGGAACCCTTCGCGAGAATGTCCAAAGTTTCAGCGGGATTTCCAAAATGTTGAGAGGAACTCGAAACATGTCAACCTTGGTTTTGAGAATCTCTCCCGGAGTTTGAGAGATTTGGACGTGAAAGGGTACCAGTCTTGTCGGGTATTGGGAACCCTTCGCCAGAATGTCCAAAGTTTCAGCGGGATTTCCAAAATGTTGAGAGGAACTCGAAACATGTCAACCTCGGTTTTGAGAATCTCTCCCGGAGTTTGAGAGATTTGGACGTGAAAGGGTACCAGTCTTGTCGGGGATTGGGAACCCTTCGCGAGAATGTCCAAAGTTTCAGTGGGATTTCCAAAATGTTGAGAGGAACTCGAAACATGTCAACCTTGGTTTTCAGAATCTCTCCCGGAGTTTGAGAGATTTGGACGTGAAAGGGTACCAGTCTTTTCAGGGATTGGGAACCCTTCGCGAGAATGTCCAAAGTTTCAGCGGGATTTCCAAAATGTTGAGAGGAACTCGAAACATGTCAACCTTGGTTTTGAGAATCTCTCCCGGAGTTTGAGAGATTTGGACGTGAAAGGGTACCAGTCTTGTCGGGGATTGGGAACCCTTCGCGAGAATGTCCAAAGTTTCAGCGGGATTTCCAAAATGTTGAGAGGAACTCGAAACATGTCAACCTCGGTTTTGAGAATCTCTCCCGGAGTTTGAGAGATTTGGACGTGAAAGGGTACCAGTCTTGTCGGGGATTGGGAACCCTTCGCCAGAATGTCCAAAGTTTCAGCGGGATTTCCAAAATGTTGAGAGGAACTCGAAACATGTCAACCTCGGTTTTGAGAATCTCTCCCGGAGTTTGAGAGATTTGGACGTGAAAGGGTACCAGTCTTGTCGGGGATTGGGAACCCTTCGCCAGAATGTCCAAAGTTTCAGCGGGATTTCCAAAATGTTGAGAGGAACTCGAAACATGTCAACCTTGGTTTTGAGAATCTCTCCCGGAGTTTGAGAGATTTGGACGTGAAAGGGTACCAGTCTTGTCGGGGATTGGGAACCCTTCGCCAGAATGTCCAAAGTTTCAGCGGGATTTCCAAAATGTTGAGAGGAACTCGAAACATGTCAACCTTGGTTTTGAGAATCTCTCCCGGAGTTTGAGAGATTTGGACGTGAAAGGATACCAGTCTTGTCGGGGATTGGGAACCGTTCGCGAGAATGTCCAAAGTTTCAGCAGGATTTCCAAAATGTTGAGAGGAACTCGAAACATGTCAACCTCGGTTTTGAGAATCTCTCCCGGAGTTTGAGAGATTTGGACGTGAAAGGGTACCAGTCTTGTCGGGGATTGGGAACCCTTCGCGAGAATGTCCAAAGTTTCAGCGGGATTTCCAAAATGTTGAAAGGAACTCGAAACATGTCAACCTTGGTTTTGAGAATCTCTCCCGGAGTTTGAGAGATTTGGACGTGAAAGGGTACCAGTCTTGTCGGGGATTGGGAACCCTTCGCCAGAATGTCCAAAGTTTCAGCGGGATTTCCAAAATGTTGAAAGGAACTCGAAACATGTCAACCTTGGTTTTGAGAATCTCTCCCGGAGTTTGAGAGATTTGGACGTGAAAGGGTACCAGTCTTGTCGGGGATTGGGAACCCTTCGCGAGAATGTCCAAAGTTTCAGCGGGATTTCCAAAATGTTGAGAGGAACTCGAAACATGTCAACCTTGGTTTTGAGAATCTCTCCCGGAGTTTGAGAGATTTGGATGTGAAAGGGTACCAGTCTTGTCGGGGATTGGGAACCCTTCGCGAGAATGTCCAAAGTTTCAGCGGGATTTCCAAAATGTTGAGAGGAACTCCAAACATGTCAACCTTGGTTTTGAGAATCTCTCCCGGAGTTTGAGAGATTTGGACGTGAAAGGGTACCAGTCTTGTCGGGGATTGGGAACCCTTCGCCAGAATGTCCAAAGTTTCAGCGGGATTTCCAAAATGTTGAGAGGAACTCGAAACATGTCAACCTTGGTTTTGAGAATCTCTCTTGGAGTTTGAGAGATTTGGACGTGAAAGGGTACCAGTCTTGTCGGGGATTGGGAACCCTTCGCCAGAATGTCCAAAGTTTCAGCGGGATTTCCAAAATGTTGAGAGGAACTCGAAACATGTCAACCTCGGTTTTGAGAATCTCTCCCGGAGTTTGAGAGATTTGGACGTGAAAGGGTACCAGTCTTGTCGGGGATTGGGAACCCTTCGCCAGAATGTCCAAAGTTTCAGCGGGATTTCCAAAATGTTGAGAGGAACTTGAAACATGTCAACCTTGGTTTTGAGAATCTCTCCCGGAGTTTGAGAGATTTGGACGTGAAAGGGTACCAGTCTTGTCGGGGATTGGGAACCCTTCGCCAGAATGTCCAAAGTTTCAGCGGGATTTCCAAAATGTTGAGAGGAACTCGAAACATGTCAACCTTGGTTTTGAGAATCTCTCCCGGAGTTTGAGAGATTTGGACGTGAAAGGATACCAGTCTTGTCGGGGATTGGGAACCCTTCGCCAGAATGTCCAAAGTTTCAGCGGGATTTCCAAAATGTTGAGAGGAACTCGAATCATGTCAACCTTGGTTTTGAGAATCTCTCCCGGAGTTTGAGAGATTTGGACGTGAAAGGGTACCAGTCTTGTCGGGGATTGGGAACCCTTCGCGAGAAAGTCCAAAGTTTCAGCGGGATTTCCAAAATGTTGAAAGGAACTCGAAACATGTGAACCTTGGTGTTGAGAATCTCTCCCGGAGTTTGAGAGATTTGGACGTGAAAGGGTACCAGTCTTGTTGGGGATTGGGAACCCTTCGCGAGAATGTCCAAAGTTTCAGCGGGATTTCCAAAATGTTGAGAGGAACTCGAAACATGTCAACCTTGGTGTTGAGAATCTCTCCCGGAGTTTGAGAGATTTGGACGTGAAAGGGTACCAGTCTTGTCGGGGATTGGGAACCCTTCGCCAGAATGTCCAAAGTTTCAGCGGGATTTCCAAAATGTTGAGAGGAACTCGAAACATGTCAACCTCGGTTTTGAGAATCTCTCCCGGAGTTTGAGAGATTTGGACGTGAAAGGGTACCAGTCTTGTCCGGGATTGGGAACCCTTCGCCAGAATGTCCAAAGTTTCAGCGGGATTTCCAAAATGTTGAGAGGAACTCGAAACATGTCAACCTTGGTTTTGAGAATCTCTCCCGGAGTTTGAGAGATTTGGACGTGAAAGGGTACCAGTCTTGTCGGGGATTGGGAACCCTTCGCGACAATGTCCAAAGTTTCAGCGGGATTTCCAAAATGTTGAGAGGAACTCGAAACATGTCAACCTCGGTTTTGAGAATCTCTCCCGGAGTTTGAGAGATTTGGACGTGAAAGGGTACCAGTCTTGTCGGGGATTGGGAACCCTTCGCGAGAATGTCCAAAGTTTCAGCGGGATTTCCAAAATGTTGAGAGGAACTCGAAACATGTCAACCTTGGTTTTGAGAATCTCTCCCGGAGTTTGAGAGATTTGGACGTGAAAGGGTACCAGTCTTGTCGGGGATTGGGAACCCTTCGCGAGAATGTCCAA
The DNA here is from genome assembly GCF_964273445.1 of Streptopelia decaocto. NCBI lineage: Eukaryota > Metazoa > Chordata > Aves > Columbiformes > Columbidae > Streptopelia > Streptopelia decaocto. The sequence goes on along the minus strand of NW_028116613.1, from coordinate 288,033 downwards.
AGTTTCAGCGGGATTTCCAAAATGTTGAGAGGAACTCAAAACATGTCAACCTTGGTTTTCAGAATCTCTCCCGGAGTTTGAGAGATTTGGACGTGAAAGGGTACCAGTCTTGTCGGGGATTGGGAACCCTTCGCCAGAATGTCCAAAGTTTCAGCGGGATTTCCAAAATGTTGAGAGGAACTCGAAACATGTCAACCTCGGTTTTGAGAATCTCTCCCGGAGTTTGAGAGATTTGGACGTGAAAGGGTACCAGTCTTGTCGGGGATTGGGAACCCTTCGCCAGAATGTCCAAAGTTTCAGCGGGATTTCCAAAATGTTGAGAGGAACTCGAAACATGTCAACCTCGGTTTTGAGAATCTCTCCCGGAGTTTGAGAGATTTGGACGTGAAAGGGTACCAGTCTTGTCGGGGATTGGGAACCCTTCGCCAGAATGTCCAAAGTTTCAGCGGGATTTCCAAAATGTTGAGAGGAACTCGAAACATGTCAACCTCGGTTTTGAGAATCTCTCCCGGATTTTGAGAGATTTGGACGTGAAAGGGTACCAGTCTTGTCGGGGATTGGGAACCCTTCGCCAGAATGTCCAAAGTTTCAGCGGTTTTTCCAAAATGTTGAGAGGAACTCGAAACATGTCAACCTTGGTTTTGAGAATCTCTCCCGGAGTTTGAGAGATTTGGACGTGAAAGGGTACCAGTCTTGTCGGGGATTGGGAACCCTTCGCCAGAATGTCCAAAGTTTCAGCGGGATTTCCAAAATGTTGAGAGGAACTCGAAACATGTCAACCTTGGTTTTGAGAATCTCTCCCGGAGTTTGAGAGATTTGGACGTGAAAGGGTACCAGTCTTGTCGGGAATTGGGAACCCTTCGCCAGAATGTCCAAAGTTTCAGTGGGATTTCCAAAATGTTGAGAGGAACTCGAAACATGTCAACCTTGGTTTTGAGAATCTCTCCCGGAGTTTGAGAGATTTGGACGTGAAAGGGTACCAGTCTTGTCGGGGATTGGGAACCCTTCGCGACAATGTCCAAAGTTTCAGCGGGATTTCCAAAATGTTGAGAGGAACTCGAAACATGTCAACCTCGGTTTTGAGAATCTCTCCCGGAGTTTGAGAGATTTGGACGTGAAAGGGTACCAGTCTTGTCCGGGATTGGGAACCCTTCGCCAGAATGTCCAAAGTTTCAGCGGGATTTCCAAAATGTTGAGAGGAACTCGAAACATGTCAACCTTGGTTTTGAGAATCTCTCCCGGAGTTTGAGAGATTTGGACGTGAAAGGGTACCAGTCTTGTCGGGGATTGGGAACCCTTCGCGAGAATGTCCAAAGTTTCAGCAAGATTTCCAAAATGTTGAGAGGAACTCGAAACATGTCAACCTCGGTTTTGAGAATCTCTCCCGGAGTTTGAGAGATTTGGACGTGAAAGGGTACCAGTCTTGTCGGGGATTGGGAACCCTTCGCGACAATGTCCAAAGTTTCAGCGGGATTTCCAAAATGTTGAGAGGAACTCGAAACATGTCAACCTTGGTTTTGAGAATCTCTCCCGGAGTTTGAGAGATTTGGACGTGAAAGGGTACCAGTCTTGTCGGGGATTGGGAACCCTTCGCGAGAATGTCCAAAGTTTCAGCGGGATTTCCAAAATGTTGAGAGGAACTCAAAACATGTCAACCTTGGTTTTGAGAATCTCTCCCGGAGTTTGAGAGATTTGGACGTGAAAGGGTACCAGTCTTGTCGGGGATTGGGAACCCTTCGCCAGAATGTCCAAAGTTTCAGCGGGATTTCTAAAATGTTGAGAGGAACTCGAAACATGTCAACCTTGGTTTTGAGAATCTCTCCCGGAGTTTGAGAGATTTGGACGTGAAAGGGTACCAGTCTTGTCGGGGATTGGGAACCCTTCGCCAGAATGTCCAAAGTTTCAGCGGGATTTCCAAAATGTTGAGAGGAACTCGAAACATGTCAACCTTGGTTTTGAGAATCTCTCCCGGAGTTTGAGAGATTTGGACGTGAAAGGGTACCAGTCTTGTCGGGGATTGGGAACCCTTCGCCAGAATGTCCAAAGTTTCAGCGGGATTTCCAAAATGTTGAGAGGAACTCGAAACATGTCAACCTTGGTTTTGAAAATCTCTCCCGGAGTTTGAGAGATTTGGACGTGAAAGGGTACCAGTCTTGTCGGGGATTGGGAACCCTTCGCCAGAATGTCCAAAGTTTCAGCGGGATTTCCAAAATGTTGAGAGGAACTCGAAGCATGTCAACCTTGGTTTTGAGAATCTCTCCCGGAGTTTGAGAGATTTGGACGTGAAAGGGTACCAGTCTTGTCGGGGATTGGGAACCCTTCGCCAGAATGTCCAAAGTTTCAGCGGGATTTCCAAAATGTTGAGAGGAACTCGAAACATGTCAACCTTGGTTTTGAAAATCTCTCCCGGAGTTTGAGAGATTTGGACGTGAAAGGGTACCAGTCTTGTCGGGGATTGGGAACCCTTCGCCAGAATGTCCAAAGTTTCAGCGGGATTTCCAAAATGTTGAGAGGAACTCAAAACATGTCAACCTTGGTTTTGAGAATCTCTCCCGGAGTTTGAGAGATTTGGACGTGAAAGGGTACCAGTCTTGTCGGGGATTGGGAACCCTTCGCCAGAATGTCCAAAGTTTCAGCGGGATTTCCAAAATGTTGAGAGGAACTCGAAACATGTCAACCTTGGTTTTGAGAATCTCTCCCGGAGTTTGAGAGATTTGGACGTGAAAGGGTACCAGTCTTGTCGGGGATTGGGAACCCTTCGCCAGAATGTCCAAAGTTTCAGCGGGATTTCCAAAATGTTGAGAGGAACTCGAAACATGTCAACCTTGGTTTTGAAAATCTGTCCCGGAGTTTGAGAGATTTGGACGTGAAAGGGTACCAGTCTTGTCGGGGATTGGGAACCCTTCGCCAGAATGTCCAAAGTTTCAGCGGGATTTCCAAAATGTTGAGAGGAACTCGAAGCATGTCAACCTTGGTTTTGAGAATCTCTCCCGGAGTTTGAGAGATTTGGACGTGAAAGGGTACCAGTCTTGTCGGGGATTGGGAACCCTTCGCCAGAATGTCCAAAGTTTCAGTGGGATTTCCAAAATGTTGAGAGGAACTCGAAACATGTCAACCTCGGTTTTGAGAATCTCTCCTGGATTTTGAGAGATTTGGACGTGAAAGGGTACCAGTCTTGTCGGGGATTGGGAACCCTTCGCGAGAATGTCCAAAGTTTCAGCGGGATTTCCAAAATGTTGAGAGGAACTCGAAACATGTCAACCTTGGTTTTGAGAATCTCTCCCGGAGTTTGAGAGATTTGGATGTGAAAGGGTACCAGTCTTGTCGGGGATTGGGAACCCTTCGCGAGAATGTCCAAAGTTTCAGCGGGATTTCCAAAATGTTGAGAGGAACTCGAAACATGTCAACCTCGGTTTTGAGAATCTCTCCCGGAGTTTGAGAGATTTGGACGTGAAAGGGTACCAGTCTTGTCGGGGATTGGGAACCCTTCGCGAGAATGTCCAAAGTTTCAGCGGGATTTCCAAAATGTTGAGAGGAACTCGAAACATGTGAACATGGGTTTTGAGAATCTTTCCCGGAGTTTGAGAGATTTGGACGTGAAAGGGTACCAGTCTTGTCGGGGATTGGGAACCCTTCGCGAGAATTTCCAAAGTTTCAGCGGGATTTCCAAAATGTTGAAAGGAACTCGAAACATGTGAACCTTGGTTTTGAGAATCTCTCCCGGAGTTTGAGAGATTTGGACGTGAAAGGGTACCAGTCTTGTCGGGGATTGGGAACCCTTCGCGAGAATATCCAAAGTTTCAGTGGGATTTCCAAAATGTTGAGAGGAACTCGAAACATGTCAACCTCGGTTTTGAGAATCTCTCCCGGAGTTTGAGAGATTTGGACGTGAAAGGGTACCAGTCTTGTCGGGGATTGGGAACCCTTCGCCAGAATGTCCAAAGTTTCAGTGGGATTTCCAAAATGTTGAGAGGAACTCGAAACATGTGAACATGGGTTTTGAGAATCTCTCCCGGATTTTGAAAGATTTGGACGTGAAAGGGTACCAGTCTTGTCGGGGATTGGGAACCCTTTGCCAGAATGTCCAAAGTTTCAGCGGGATTTCCAAAATGTTGAGAGGAACTCGAAACATGTCAACCTTGGTTTTGAGAATCTCTCCCGGAGTTTGAGAGATTTGGACGTGAAAGGGTACCAGTCTTGTCGGGGATTGGGAACCCTTCGTCAGAATGTCCAAAGTTTCAGCGGGATTTCCAAAATGTTGAGAGGAACTCGAAACATGTCAACCTTGGTTTTGAGAATCTCTCCCGGAGTTTGAGAGATTTGGACGTGAAAGGGTACCAGTCTTGTCGGGGATTGGGAACCCTTCGCGAGAATGTCCAAAGTTTCAGCGGGATTTCCAAAATGTTGAAAGGAACTCGAAACATGTGAACCTTGGTTTTGAGAATCTCTCCCGGAGTTTGAGAGATTTGGACGTGAAAGGGTACCAGTCTTGTCGGGGATTGGGAACCCTTCGCCAGAATGTCCAAAGTTTCAGTGGGATTTCCAAAATGTTGAAAGGAACTCGAAACATGTCAACCTTGGTTTTGAGAATCTCTCCCGGAGTTCGAGAGATTTGGACGTGAAAGGGTACCAGTCTTGTCGGGGATTGGGAACCCTTCGCCAGAATGTCCAAAGTTTCAGCGGGATTTCCAAAATGTTGAGAGGAACTCGAAACATGTCAACCTTGGTTTTGAGAATCTCTCCCGGAGTTTGAGAGATTTGGACGTGAAAGGGTACCAGTCTTGTCGGGGATTGGGAACCCTTCGCCAGAATGTCCAAAGTTTCAGTGGGATTTCCAAAATGTTGAGAGGAACTCGAAACATGTCAACCTCGGTTTTGAGAATCTCTCCTGGATTTTGAGAGATTTGGACGTGAAAGGGTACCAGTCTTGTCGGGGATTGGGAACCCTTCGCGAGAATGTCCAAAGTTTCAGCGGGATTTCCAAAATGTTGAGAGGAACTCGAAACATGTCAACCTTGGTTTTGAGAATCTCTCCCGGAGTTTGAGAGATTTGGATGTGAAAGGGTACCAGTCTTGTCGGGGATTGGGAACCCTTCGCGAGAATGTCCAAAGTTTCAGCGGGATTTCCAAAATGTTGAGAGGAACTCGAAACATGTCAACCTCGGTTTTGAGAATCTCTCCCGGAGTTTGAGAGATTTGGACGTGAAAGGGTACCAGTCTTGTCGGGGATTGGGAACCCTTCGCCAGAATGTCCAAAGTTTCAGCGGGATTTCCAAAATGTTGAGAGGAACTCGAAACATGTCAACCTCGGTTTTGAGAATCTCTCCCGGAGTTTGAGAGATTTGGACGTGAAAGGGTACCAGTCTTGTCGGGGATTGGGAACCCTTCGCGAGAATTTCCAAAGTTTCAGCGGGATTTCCAAAATGTTGAAAGGAACTCGAAACATGTGAACCTTGGTTTTGAGAATCTCTCCCGGAGTTTGAGAGATTTGGACGTGAAAGGGTACCAGTCTTGTCGGGGATTGGGAACCCTTCGCGAGAATATCCAAAGTTTCAGTGGGATTTCCAAAATGTTGAGAGGAACTCGAAACATGTCAACCTCGGTTTTGAGAATCTCTCCCGGAGTTTGAGAGATTTGGACGTGAAAGGGTACCAGTCTTGTCGGGGATTGGGAACCCTTCGCCAGAATGTCCAAAGTTTCAGTGGGATTTCCAAAATGTTGAGAGGAACTCGAAACATGTGAACATGGGTTTTGAGAATCTCTCCCGGATTTTGAAAGATTTGGACGTGAAAGGGTACCAGTCTTGTCGGGGATTGGGAACCCTTTGCCAGAATGTCCAAAGTTTCAGCGGGATTTCCAAAATGTTGAAAGGAACTCGAAACATGTCAACCTTGGTTTTGAGAATCTCTCCCGGAGTTTGAAGAGATTTGGACGTGAAAGGGTACCAGTCTTGTCGGGGATTGGGAACCCTTCGCCAGAATGTCCAAAGTTTCAGCGGGATTTCCAAAATGTTGAAAGGAACTCGAAACATGTGAACCTTGGTTTTGAGAATCTCTCCCGGAGTTTGAGAGATTTGGACGTGAAAGGGTACCAGTCTTGTCGGGGATTGGGAACCCTTCGCCAGAATGTCCAAAGTTTCAGTGGGATTTCCAAAATGTTGAAAGGAACTCGAAACATGTCAACCTTGGTTTTGAGAATCTCTCCCGGAGTTCGAGAGATTTGGACGTGAAAGGGTACCAGTCTTGTCGGGGATTGGGAACCCTTCGCCAGAATGTCCAAAGTTTCAGCGGGATTTCCAAAATGTTGAGAGGAACTCGAAGCATGTCAACCTTGGTTTTGAGAATCTCTCCCGGAGTTTGAGAGATTTGGACGTGAAAGGGTACCAGTCTTGTCGGGGATTGGGAACCCTTCGCCAGAATGTCCAAAGTTTCAGTGGGATTTCCAAAATGTTGAGAGGAACTCGAAACATGTCAACCTCGGTTTTGAGAATCTCTCCTGGATTTTGAGAGATTTGGACGTGAAAGGGTACCAGTCTTGTCGGGGATTGGGAACCCTTCGCGAGAATGTCCAAAGTTTCAGCGGGATTTCCAAAATGTTGAGAGGAACTCGAAACATGTCAACCTTGGTTTTGAGAATCTCTCCCGGAGTTTGAGAGATTTGGATGTGAAAGGGTACCAGTCTTGTCGGGGATTGGGAACCCTTCGCCAGAATGTCCAAAGTTTCAGCGGGATTTCCAAAATGTTGAGAGGAACTCGAAACATGTCAACCTTGGTTTTGAGAATCTCTCCCGGAGTTTGAGAGATTTGGACGTGAAAGGGTACCAGTCTTGTCGGGGATTGGGAACCCTTCGCCAGAATGTCCAAAGTTTCAGTGGGATTTCCAAAATGTTGAGAGGAACTCGAAACATGTCAACCTCGGTTTTGAGAATCTCTGCCGGAGTTTGAGAGATTTGAACGTGAAAGGGTACCAGTCTTGTCGGGGATTGGGAACCCTTCGCCAGAATGTCCAAAGTTTCAGTGGGATTTCCAAAATGTTGAGAGGAACTCGAAACATGTCAACCTTGGTTTTGAGAATCTCTCCCGGAGTTTGAGAGATTTGGACGTGAAAGGGTACCAGTCTTGTCAGGGATTGGGAACCCTTCGCGAGAATGTCCAAAGTTTCAGCGGGATTTCCAAAATGTTGAGAGGAACTCGAAACATGTCAACCTTGGTTTTGAGAATCTCTCCCGGAGTTTGAGAGATTTGGACGTGAAAGGGTACCAGTCTTGTCGGGGATTGGGAACCCTTCGCGAGAATGTCCAAAGTTTCAGCGGGATTTCCAAAATGTTGAGAGGAACTCGAAACATGTCAACCTTGGTTTTGAGAATCTCTCCCGGAGTTTGAGAGATTTGGACGTGAAAGGGTACCAGTCTTGTCGGGGATTGGGAACCCTTCGCCAGAATGTCCAAAGTTTCAGCGGGATTTCCAAAATGTTGAGAGGAACTCGAAACATGTCAACCTTGGTTTTGAGAATCTCTCCCGGAGTTTGAGAGATTTGGACGTGAAAGGGTACCAGTCTTGTCGGGGATTGGGAACCCTTCGCCAGAATGTCCAAAGTTTCAGCGGGATTTCCAAAATGTTGAGAGGAACTCGAAACATGTCAACCTCGGTTTTGAGAATCTCTCCCGGAGTTTGAGAGATTTGGACGTGAAAGGGTACCAGTCTTGTCGGGGATTGGGAACCCTTCGCCAAAATGTCCAAAGTTTCAGCGGGATTTCAAAAATGTTGAGAGGAACTCGAAACATGTCAACCTTGGTTTTGAGAATCTCTCCCGGAGTTTGAGAGATTTGGACGTGAAAGGGTACCAGTCTTGTCGGGGATTGGGAACCCTTCGCGAGAATGTCCAAAGTTTCAGCGGGATTTCCAAAATGTTGAGAGGAACTCGAAACATGTCAACCTCGGTTTTGAGAATCTCTCCCGGAGTTTGAGAGATTTGGACGTGAAAGGGTACCAGTCTTGTCGGGGATTGGGAACCCTTCGCGAGAATGTCCAAAGTTTCAGCGGGATTTCCAAAATGTTGAGAGGAACTCGAAACATGTCAACCTTGGTTTTGAGAATCTCTCCCGGAGTTTGAGAGATTTGGACGTGAAAGGGTACCAGTCTTGTCGGGGATTGGGAACCCTTCACCAGAATGTCCAAAGTTTCAGCGGGATTTCCAAAATGTTGAGAGGAACTCGAAACATGTCAACCTCGGTTTTGAGAATCTCTCCCGGATTTTGAGAGATTTGGACGTGAAAGGGTACCAGTCTTGTCGGGGATTGGGAACCCTTCGCCAGAATGTCCAAAGTTTCAGCGGGATTTCCAAAATGTTGAGAGGAACTCGAAACATGTCAACCTCGGTTTTGAGAATCTCTCCCGGAGTTTGAGAGATTTGGACGTGAAAGGGTACCAGTCTTGTCGGGGATTGGGAACCCTTCGCCAGAATGTCCAAAGTTTCAGCGGGATTTCCAAAATGTTGAGAGGAACTCGAAACATGTCAACCTCGGTTTTGAGAATCTCTCCCGGAGTTTGAGAGATTTGGACGTGAAAGGGTACCAGTCTTGTCGGGGATTGGGAACCCTTCGCCAGAATGTCCAAAGTTTCAGCGGGATTTCCAAAATGTTGAGAGGAACTCGAAACATGTCAACCTTGGTTTTGAGAATCTCTCCCGGAGTTTGAGAGATTTGGACGTGAAAGGGTACCAGTCTTGTCGGGGATTGGGAACCCTTCGCGACAATGTCCAAAGTTTCAGCGGGATTTCCAAAATGTTGAGAGGAACTCGAAACATGTCAACCTCGGTTTTGAGAATCTCTCCCGGAGTTTGAGAGATTTGGACGTGAAAGGGTACCAGTCTTGTCGGGGATTGGGAACCCTTCGCGACAATGTCCAAAGTTTCAGCGGGATTTCCAAAATGTTGAGAGGAACTCGAAACATGTCAACCTTGGTTTTGAGAATCTCTCCCGGAGTTTGAGAGATTTGGGTGTGAAAGGGTACCAGTCTTGTCGGGAATTGGGAACCCTTCGCCAGAATGTCCAAAGTTTCAGCGGGATTTCCAAAATGTTGAGAGGAACTCGAAGCATGTCAACCTTGGTTTTGAGAATCTCTCCCGGAGTTTGAGAGATTTGGACGTGAAAGGGTACCAGTCTTGTCGGGGATTGGGAACCCTTCGCCAGAATGTCCAAAGTTTCAGCGGGATTTCCAAAATGTTGAGAGGAACTCGAAACATGTCAACCTCGGTTTTGAGAATCTCTCCTGGATTTTGAGAGATTTGGACGTGAAAGGGTACCAGTCTTGTCGGGGATTGGGAACCCTTCGCGACAATGTCCAAAGTTTCAGCGGGATTTCCAAAATGTTGAGAGGAACTCGAAACATGTCAACCTTGGTTTTGAGAATCTCTCCCGGAGTTTGAGAGATTTGGACGTGAAAGGGTACCAATCTTGTCGGGGATTGGGAACCCTTCGCGAGAATGTCCAAAGTTTCAGCGGGATTTCCAAAATGTTGAGAAGAACTCGAAACATGTCAACCTCGGTTTTGAGAATCTCTCCCGGAGTTTGAGAGATTTGGACGTGAAAGGGTACCAGTCTTGTCGGGGATTGGGAACCCTTCGCGAGAATTTCCAAAGTTTCAGCGGGATTTCCAAAATGTTGAAAGGAACTCAAAACATGTGAACCTTGGTTTTGAGAATCTCTCCCGGAGTTTGAGAGATTTGGACGTGAAAGGGTACCAGTCTTGTCGGGGATTGGGAACCCTTCGCGAGAATATCCAAAGTTTCAGTGGGATTTCCAAAATGTTGAGAGGAACTCGAAACATGTCAACCTCGGTTTTGAGAATCTCTCCCGGAGTTTGAGAGATTTGGACGTGAAAGGGTACCAGTCTTGTCGGGGATTGGGAACCCTTCGCCAGAATGTCCAAAGTTTCAGTGGGATTTCCAAAATGTTGAGAGGAACTCGAAACATGTCAACCTCGGTTTTGAGAATCTCTCCCGGATTTTGAAAGATTTGGACGTGAAAGGGTACCAGTCTTGTCGGGGATTGGGAACCCTTCGCCAGAATGTCCAAAGTTTCAGCGGGATTTCCAAAATGTTGAGAGGAACTCGAAACATGTCAACCTCGGTTTTGAGAATCTCTCCCGGAGTTTGAGAGATTTGGACGTGAAAGGGTACCAGTCTTGTCGGGGATTGGGAACCCTTCGCCAGAATGTCCAAAGTTTCAGCGGGATTTCCAAAATGTTGAGAGGAACTCGAAACATGTCAACCTCGGTTTTGAGAATCTCTCCCGGAGTTTGAGAGATTTGGACGTGAAAGGGTACCAGTCTTGTCGGGGATTGGGAACCCTTCGCCAGAATGTCCAAAGTTTCAGCGGGATTTCCAAAATGTTGAGAGGAACTCGAAACATGTCAACCTTGGTTTTGAGAATCTCTCCCGGAGTTTGAGAGATTTGGACGTGAAAGGGTACCAGTCTTGTCGGGGATTGGGAACCCTTCGCGACAATGTCCAAAGTTTCAGCGGGATTTCCAAAATGTTGAGAGGAACTCGAAACATGTCAACCTCGGTTTTGAGAATCTCTCCCGGAGTTTGAGAGATTTGGACGTGAAAGGGTACCAGTCTTGTCGGGGATTGGGAACCCTTCGCCAGAATGTCCAAAGTTTCAGTGGGATTTCCAAAATGTTGAGAGGAACTCGAAACATGTCAACCTCGGTTTTGAGAATCTCTCCCGGATTTTGAAAGATTTGGACGTGAAAGGGTACCAGTCTTGTCGGGGATTGGGAACCCTTTGCCAGAATGTCCAAAGTTTCAGCGGGATTTCCAAAATGTTGAGAGGAACTCGAAACATGTCAACCTTGGTTTTGAGAATCTCTCCCGGAGTTTGAGAGATTTGGACGTGAAAGGGTACCAGTCTTGTCGGGGATTGGGAACCCTTCGCGAGAATGTCCAAAGTTTCAGCGGGATTTCCAAAATGTTGAGAGGAACTCGAAACATGTGAACCTTGGTTTTGAGAATCTCTCTTGGAGTTTGAGAGATTTGGACGTGAAAGGGTACCAGTCTTGTCGGGAATTGGGAACCCTTCGCCAGAATGTCCAAAGTTTCAGCGGGATTTCCAAAATGTTGAGAGGAACTCGAAGCATGTCAACCTTGGTTTTGAGAATCTCTCCCGGAGTTTGAGAGATTTGGACGTGAAAGGGTACCAGTCTTGTCGGGGATTGGGAACCCTTCGCCAGAATGTCCAAAGTTTCAGCAGGATTTCCAAAATGTTGAGAGGAACTCGAAACATGTCAACCTCGGTTTTGAGAATCTCTCCTGGATTTTGAGAGATTTGGACGTGAAAGGGTACCAGTCTTGTCGGGGATTGGGAACCCTTCGCGACAATGTCCAAAGTTTCAGCGGGATTTCCAAAATGTTGAGAGGAACTCGAAACATGTCAACCTTGGTTTTGAGAATCTCTCCCGGAGTTTGAGAGATTTGGACGTGAAAGGGTACCAATCTTGTCGGGGATTGGGAACCCTTCGCGAGAATGTCCAAAGTTTCAGCGGGATTTCCAAAATGTTGAGAAGAACTCGAAACATGTCAACCTCGGTTTTGAGAATCTCTCCCGGAGTTTGAGAGATTTGGACGTGAAAGGGTACCAGTCTTGTCGGGGATTGGGAACCCTTCGCGAGAATTTCCAAAGTTTCAGCGGGATTTCCAAAATGTTGAAAGGAACTCAAAACATGTGAACCTTGGTTTTGAGAATCTCTCCCGGAGTTTGAGAGATTTGGACGTGAAAGGGTACCAGTCTTGTCGGGGATTGGGAACCCTTCGCGAGAATATCCAAAGTTTCAGTGGGATTTCCAAAATGTTGAGAGGAACTCGAAACATGTCAACCTCGGTTTTGAGAATCTCTCCCGGAGTTTGAGAGATTTGGACGTGAAAGGGTACCAGTCTTGTCGGGGATTGGGAACCCTTCGCCAGAATGTCCAAAGTTTCAGTGGGATTTCCAAAATGTTGAGAGGAACTCGAAACATGTCAACCTCGGTTTTGAGAATCTCTCCCGGATTTTGAAAGATTTGGACGTGAAAGGGTACCAGTCTTGTCGGGGATTGGGAACCCTTCGCCAGAATGTCCAAAGTTTCAGCGGGATTTCCAAAATGTTGAGAGGAACTCGAAACATGTCAACCTCGGTTTTGAGAATCTCTCCCGGAGTTTGAGAGATTTGGACGTGAAAGGGTACCAGTCTTGTCGGGGATTGGGAACCCTTCGCCAGAATGTCCAAAGTTTCAGCGGGATTTCCAAAATGTTGAGAGGAACTCGAAACATGTCAACCTCGGTTTTGAGAATCTCTCCCGGAGTTTGAGAGATTTGGACGTGAAAGGGTACCAGTCTTGTCGGGGATTGGGAACCCTTCGCCAGAATGTCCAAAGTTTCAGCGGGATTTCCAAAATGTTGAGAGGAACTCGAAACATGTCAACCTTGGTTTTGAGAATCTCTCCCGGAGTTTGAGAGATTTGGACGTGAAAGGGTACCAGTCTTGTCGGGGATTGGGAACCCTTCGCGACAATGTCCAAAGTTTCAGCGGGATTTCCAAAATGTTGAGAGGAACTCGAAACATGTCAACCTCGGTTTTGAGAATCTCTCCCGGAGTTTGAGAGATTTGGACGTGAAAGGGTACCAGTCTTGTCGGGGATTGGGAACCCTTCGCGACAATGTCCAAAGTTTCAGCGGGATTTCCAAAATGTTGAGAGGAACTCGAAACATGTCAACCTTGGTTTTGAGAATCTCTCCCGGAGTTTGAGAGATTTGGACGTGAAAGGGTACCAGTCTTGTCGGGAATTGGGAACCCTTCGCCAGAATGTCCAAAGTTTCAGCGGGATTTCCAAAATGTTGAGAGGAACTCGAAGCATGTCAACCTTGGTTTTGAGAATCTCTCCCGGAGTTTGAGAGATTTGGACGTGAAAGGGTACCAGTCTTGTCGGGGATTGGGAACCCTTCGCCAGAATGTCCAAAGTTTCAGCAGGATTTCCAAAATGTTGAGAGGAACTCGAAACATGTCAACCTCGGTTTTGAGAATCTCTCCTGGATTTTGAGAGATTTGGACGTGAAAGGGTACCAGTCTTGTCGGGGATTGGGAACCCTTCGCGACAATGTCCAAAGTTTCAGCGGGATTTCCAAAATGTTGAGAGGAACTCGAAACATGTCAACCTTGGTTTTGAGAATCTCTCCCGGAGTTTGAGAGATTTGGACGTGAAAGGGTACCAATCTTGTCGGGGATTGGGAACCCTTCGCGAGAATGTCCAAAGTTTCAGCGGGATTTCCAAAATGTTGAGAAGAACTCGAAACATGTCAACCTCGGTTTTGAGAATCTCTCCCGGAGTTTGAGAGATTTGGACGTGAAAGGGTACCAGTCTTGTCGGGGATTGGGAACCCTTCGCGAGAATTTCCAAAGTTTCAGCGGGATTTCCAAAATGTTGAAAGGAACTCAAAACATGTGAACCTTGGTTTTGAGAATCTCTCCCGGAGTTTGAGAGATTTGGACGTGAAAGGGTACCAGTCTTGTCGGGGATTGGGAACCCTTCGCGAGAATATCCAAAGTTTCAGTGGGATTTCCAAAATGTTGAGAGGAACTCGAAACATGTCAACCTCGGTTTTGAGAATCTCTCCCGGAGTTTGAGAGATTTGGACGTGAAAGGGTACCAGTCTTGTCGGGGATTGGGAACCCTTCGCCAGAATGTCCAAAGTTTCAGTGGGATTTCCAAAATGTTGAGAGGAACTCGAAACATGTCAACCTCGGTTTTGAGAATCTCTCCCGGATTTTGAAAGATTTGGACGTGAAAGGGTACCAGTCTTGTCGGGGATTGGGAACCCTTTGCCAGAATGTCCAAAGTTTCAGCGGGATTTCCAAAATGTTGAGAGGAACTCGAAACATGTCAACCTTGGTTTTGAGAATCTCTCCCGGAGTTTGAGAGATTTGGACGTGAAAGGGTACCAGTCTTGTCGGGGATTGGGAACCCTTCGCGAGAATGTCCAAAGTTTCAGCGGGATTTCCAAAATGTTGAGAGGAACTCGAAACATGTGAACCTTGGTTTTGAGAATCTCTCTTGGAGTTTGAGAGATTTGGACGTGAAAGGGTACCAGTCTTGTTGGGGATTGGGAACCCTTCGCCAGAATGTCCAAAGTTTCAGCGGGATTTCCAAAATGTTGAGAGGAACTCGAAACATGTGAACCTTGGTTTTGAGAATCTCTCCCGGAGTTTGAGAGATTTGGACGTGAAAGGGTACCAGTCTTGTCGGGGATTGGGAACCCTTCGCGAGAATGTCCAAAGTTTCAGTGGGATTTCCAAAATGTTGAAAGGAACTCGAAACATGTCAAGCTTGGTTTTGAGAATCTCTCCCGGAGTTTGAGAGATTTGGATGTGAAAGGGTACCAGTCTTGTCGGGGATTGGGAACCCTTCGCGAGAATGTCCAAAGTTTCAGCGGGATTTCCAAAATGTTGAGAGGAACTCGAAACATGTCAACCTCGGTTTTGAGAATCTCTCCCGGAGTTTGAGAGATTTGGACGTGAAAGGGTACCAATCTTGTCGGGGATTGGGAACCCTTCGCGAGAATTTCCAAAGTTTCAGCGGGATTTCCAAAATGTTGAAAGGAACTCGAAACATGTGAACCTTGGTTTTGAGAATCTCTCCCGGAGTTTGAGAGATTTGGACGTGAAAGGGTACCAGTCTTGTCGGGGATTGGGAACCCTTCGCGAGAATATCCAAAGTTTCAGTGGGATTTCCAAAATGTTGAGAGGAACTCGAAACATGTCAACCTCGGTTTTGAGAATCTCTCCCGGATTTTGAAAGATTTGGACGTGAAAGGGTACCAGTCTTGTCGGGGATTGGGAACCCTTTGCCGGAATGTCCAAAGTTTCAGCGGGATTTCCAAAATGTTGAGAGGAACTCGAAACATGTCAACCTTGGTTTTGAGAATCTCTCCCGGAGTTTGAGAGATTTGGACGTGAAAGGGTACCAGTCTTGTCGGGGATTGGGAACCCTTCGCCAGAATGTCCAAAGTTTCAGCAGGATTTCCAAAATGTTGAGAGGAACTCGAAACATGTCAACCTTGGTTTTGAGAATCTCTCCCGGAGTTTGAGAGATTTGGACGTGAAAGGGTACCAGTCTTGTCGGGGATTGGGAACCCTTCGCGAGAATGTCCAAAGTTTCAGCGGGATTTCCAAAATGTTGAAAGGAACTCGAAACATGTGAACCTTGGTTTTGAGAATCTCTCCCGGAGTTTGAGAGATTTGGACGTGAAAGGGTACCAGTCTTGTCGGGGATTGGGAACCCTTCGCGAGAATGTCCAAAGTTTCAGTGGGATTTCCAAAATGTTGAAAGGAACTCGAAACATGTCAACCTTGGTTTTGAGAATCTCTCCCGGAGTTTGAGAGATTTGGACGTGAAAGGGTACCAGTCTTGTCGGGGATTGGGAACCCTTCGCCAGAATGTCCAAAGTTTCAGCGGGATTTCCAAAATGTTGAGAGGAACTCGAAACATGTCAACCTTGGTTTTGAGAATCTCTCCCGGAGTTTGAGAGATTTGGACGTGAAAGGGTACCAGTCTTGTCGGGGATTGGGAACCCTTCGCCAGAATGTCCAAAGTTTCAGCGGGATTTCCAAAATGTTGAGAGGAACTCGAAACATGTCAACCTTGGTTTTGAGAATCTCTCCCGGAGTTTGAGAGATTTGGACGTGAAAGGGTACCAGTCTTGTCGGGGATTGGGAACCCTTCGCCAGAATGTCCAAAGTTTCAGCGGGATTTCCAAAATGTTGAGAGGAACTCGAAACATGTCAACCTCGGTTTTGAGAATCTCTCCCGGATTTTGAGAGATTTGGACGTGAAAGGGTACCAGTCTTGTCGGGGATTGGGAACCCTTCGCCAGAATGTCCAAAGTTTCAGCGGGATTTCCAAAATGTTGAGAGGAACTCGAAACATGTCAACCTCGGTTTTGAGAATCTCTCCCGGAGTTTGAGAGATTTGGACGTGAAAGGGTACCAGTCTTGTCGGGGATTGGGAACCCTTCGCCAGAATGTCCAAAGTTTCAGCGGGATTTCCAAAATGTTGAGAGGAACTCGAAACATGTCAACCTTGGTTTTGAGAATCTCTCCCGGAGTTTGAGAGATTTGGACGTGAAAGGGTACCAGTCTTGTCGGGGATTGGGAACCCTTCGCCAGAATGTCCAAAGTTTCAGCGGGATTTCCAAAATGTTGAGAGGAACTCGAAACATGTCAACCTTGGTTTTGAGAATCTCTCCCGGAGTTTGAGAGATTTGGACGTGAAAGGGTACCAGTCTTGTCGGGAATTGGGAACCCTTCGCCAGAATGTCCAAAGTTTCAGCGGGATTTCCAAAATGTTGAGAGGAACTCGAAGCATGTCAACCTTGGTTTTGAGAATCTCTCCCGGAGTTTGAGAGATTTGGACGTGAAAGGGTACCAGTCTTGTCGGGGATTGGGAACCCTTTGCCAGAATGTCCAAAGTTTCAGCGGGATTTCCAAAATGTTGAGAGGAACTCGAAACATATCAACCTTGGTTTTGAGAATCTCTCCCGGAGTTTGAGAGATTTGGACGTGAAAGGGTACCAGTCTTGTCGGGGATTGGGAACCCTTCGCGAGAATGTCCAAAGTTTCAGCGGGATTTCCAAAATGTTGAGAGGAACTCGAAACATGTGAACCTTGGTTTTGAGAATCTCTCTTGGAGTTTGAGAGATTTGGACGTGAAAGGGTACCAGTCTTGTCGGGGATTGGGAACCCTTCGCCAGAATGTCCAAAGTTTCAGCGGGATTTCCAAAATGTTGAGAGGAACTCGAAACATGTGAACCTTGGTTTTGAGAATCTCTCCCGGAGTTTGAGAGATTTGGACGTGAAAGGGTACCAGTCTTGTCGGGGATTGGGAACCCTTCGCGAGAATGTCCAAAGTTTCAGCGGGATTTCCAAAATGTTGAAAGGAACTCGAAACATGTCAAGCTTGGTTTTGAGAATCTCTCCCGGAGTTTGAGAGATTTGGATGTGAAAGGGTACCAGTCTTGTCGGGGATTGGGAACCCTTCGCGAGAATGTCCAAAGTTTCAGCGGGATTTCCAAAATGTTGAGAGGAACTCGAAACATGTCAACCTCGGTTTTGAGAATCTCTCCCGGAGTTTGAGAGATTTGGACGTGAAAGGGTACCAATCTTGTCGGGGATTGGGAACCCTTCGCGAGAATTTCCAAAGTTTCAGCGGGATTTCCAAAATGTTGAAAGGAACTCGAAACATGTCAACCTTGGTTTTGAGAATCTCTCCCGGAGTTTGAGAGATTTGGACGTGAAAGGGTACCAGTCTTGTCGGGGATTGGGAACCCTTCGCGAGAATATCCAAAGTTTCAGTGGGATTTCCAAAATGTTGAGAGGAACTCGAAACATGTCAACCTCGGTTTTGAGAATCTCTCCCGGAGTTTGAGAGATTTGGACGTGAAAGGGTACCAGCCTTGTCGGGGATTGGGAACCCTTCGCCAGAATGTCCAAAGTTTCAGTGGGATTTCCAAAATGTTGAGACGAACTCGAAACATGTCAACCTCGGTTTTGAGAATCTCTCCCGGATTTTGAAAGATTTGGACGTGAAAGGGTACCAGTCTTGTCGGGGATTGGGAACCCTTTGCCAGAATGTCCAAAGTTTCAGCGGGATTTCCAAAATGTTGAGAGGAACTCGAAACATGTCAACCTTGGTTTTGAGAATCTCTCCCGGATTTTGAGAGATTTGGACGTGAAAGGGTACCAGTCTTGTCGGGGATTGGGAACCCTTCGCCAGAATGTCCAAAGTTTCAGCGGGATTTCCAAAATGTTGAGAGGAACTCGAAACATGTGAACCTTGGTTTTGAGAATCTCTCCCGGAGTTTGAGAGATTTGGACGTGAAAGGGTACCAGTCTTGTCGGGGATTGGGAACCCTTCGCGAGAATGTCCAAAGTTTCAGCGGGATTTCCAAAATGTTGAAAGGAACTCGAAACATGTGAACCTTGGTTTTGAGAATCTCTCCGGAGTTTGAGAGATTTGGACGTGAAAGGGTACCAGTCTTGTCGGGGATTGGGAACCCTTCGCGAGAATGTCCAAAGTTTCAGTGGGATTTCCAAAATGTTGAAAGGAACTCGAAACATGTCAACCTTGGTTTTGAGAATCTCTCCCGGAGTTTGAGAGATTTGGACGTGAAAGGGTACCAGTCTTGTCGGGGATTGGGAACCCTTCGCCAGAATGTCCAAAGTTTCAGCGGGATTTCCAAAATGTTGAGAGGAACTCGAAACATGTCAACCTTGGTTTTGAGAATCTCTCCCGGAGTTTGAGAGATTTGGACGTGAAAGGGTACCAGTCTTGTCGGGGATTGGGAACCCTTCGCCAGAATGTCCAAAGTTTCAGCGGGATTTCCAAAATGTTGAGAGGAACTCGAAACATGTCAACCTTGGTTTTGAGAATCTCTCCCGGAGTTTGAGAGATTTGGACGTGAAAGGGTACCAGTCTTGTCGGGGATTGGGAACCCTTCGCCAGAATGTCCAAAGTTTCAGCGGGATTTCCAAAATGTTGAGAGGAACTCGAAACATGTCAACCTCGGTTTTGAGAATCTCTCCCGGATTTTGAGAGATTTGGACGTGAAAGGGTACCAGTCTTGTCGGGGATTGGGAACCCTTCGCCAGAATGTCCAAAGTTTCAGCGGGATTTCCAAAATGTTGAGAGGAACTCGAAACATGTCAACCTCGGTTTTGAGAATCTCTCCCGGAGTTTGAGAGATTTGGACGTGAAAGGGTACCAGTCTTGTCGGGGATTGGGAACCCTTCGCCAGAATGTCCAAAGTTTCAGCGGGATTTCCAAAATGTTGAGAGGAACTCGAAACATGTCAACCTCGGTTTTGAGAATCTCTCCCGGAGTTTGAGAGATTTGGACGTGAAAGGGTACCAGTCTTGTCGGGGATTGGGAACCCTTCGCCAGAATGTCCAAAGTTTCAGCGGGATTTCCAAAATGTTGAGAGGAACTCGAAACATGTCAACCTCGGTTTTGAGAATCTCTCCCGGAGTTTGAGAGATTTGGACGTGAAAGGGTACCAGTCTTGTCGGGGATTGGGAACCCTTCGCGAGAATGTCCAAAGTTTCAGCGGGATTTCCAAAATCTTGAGAGGAACTCGAAACATGTCAACCTTGGTTTTGAGAATCTCTCCCGGAGTTTGAGAGATTTGGACGTGAAAGGGTACCAGTCTTGTCGGGGATTGGGAACCCTTCGCCAGAATGTCCAAAGTTTCAGCGGGATTTCCAAAATGTTGAGAGGAACTCGAAACATGTCAACCTTGGTTTTGAGAATCTCTCCCGGAGTTTGAGAGATTTGGACGTGAAAGGGTACCAGTCTTGTCGGGAATTGGGAACCCTTCGCCAGAATGTCCAAAGTTTCAGCGGGATTTCCAAAATGTTGAGAGGAACTCGAAGCATGTCAACCTTGGTTTTGAGAATCTCTCCCGGAGTTTGAGAGATTTGGACGTGAAAGGGTACCAGTCTTGTCGGGGATTGGGAACCCTTCGCCAGAATGTCCAAAGTTTCAGCGGGATTTCCAAAATGTTGAGAGGAACTCGAAACATGTCAACCTCGGTTTTGAGAATCTCTCCTGGATTTTGAGAGATTTGGACGTGAAAGGGTACCAGTCTTGTCGGGGATTGGGAACCCTTCGCGAGAATTTCCAAAGTTTCAGCGGGATTTCCAAAATGTTGAGAGGATCTCGAAACATGTCAACCTTGGTTTTGAGAATCTCTCCCGGAGTTTGAGAGATTTGGATGTGAAAGGGTACCAGTCTTGTCGGGGATTGGGAACCCTTCGCCAGAATGTCCAAAGTTTCAGCGGGATTTCCAAAATGTTGAGAGGAACTCGAAACATGTCAACCTCGGTTTTGAGAATCTCTCCCGGAGTTTGAGAGATTTGGACGTGAAAGGGTACCAGTCTTGTCGGGGATTGGGAACCCTTCGCGAGAATGTCCAAAGTTTCAGCGGGATTTCCAAAATGTTGAAAGGAACTCGAAACATGTCAACCTTGGTTTTGAGAATCTCTCCCGGAGTTTGAGAGATTTGGACGTGAAAGGGTACCAGTCTTGTCGGGGAATGGGAACCCTTCGCGAGAATATCCAAAGTTTCAGTGGGATTTCCAAAATGTTGAGAGGAGCTCGAAACATGTCAACCTCGGTTTTGAGAATCTCTCCCGGAGTTTGAGAGATTTGGACGTGAAAGGGTACCAGTCTTGTCGGGGATTGGGAACCCTTCGCGAGAATGTCCAATGTTTCAGTGGGATTTCCAAAATGTTGAGAGGAACTCGAAACATGTAACCTCGGTTTTGAGAATCTCTCCCGGATTTTGAAAGATTTGGACGTGAAAGGGTACCAGTCTTGTCGGGGATTGGGAACCCTTTGCCAGAATGTCCAAAGTTTCAGCGGGATTTCCAAAATGTTGAGAGGAACTCGAAACATGTCAACCTTGGTTTTGAGAATCTCTCCCGGAGTTTGAGAGATTTGGACGTGAAAGGGTACCAGTCTTGTCGGGGATTGGGAACCCTTCGCCAGAATGTCCAAAGTTTCAGCGGGATTTCCAAAATGTTGAGAGGAACTCGAAACATGTCAACCTTGGTTTTGAGAATCTCTCCCGGAGTTTGAGAGATTTGGACGTGAAAGGGTACCAGTCTTGTCGGGGATTGGGAACCCTTCGCGAGAATGTCCAAAGTTTCAGCGGGATTTCCAAAATGTTGAAAGGAACTCGAAACATGTGAACCTTGGTTTTGAGAATCTCTCCCGGAGTTTGAGAGATTTGGACGTGAAAGGGTACCAGTCTTGTCGGGGATTGGGAACCCTTCGCGACAATGTCCAAAGTTTCAGCGGGATTTCCAAAATGTTGAAAGGAACTCGAAACATGTCAACCTTGGTTTTGAGAATCTCTCCCGGAGTTTGAGAGATTTGGACGTGAAACGGTACCAGTCTTGTCGGGGATTGGGAACCCTTCGCGAGAATGTCCAAAGTTTCAGCAGGATTTCCAAAATGTTGAGAGGAACTCGAAACATGTGAACCTTCGTTTTGAGAATCTCTCCCGGAGTTTGAGAGATTTGGACGTGAAAGGGTACCAGTCTTGTTGGGGATTGGGAACCCTTCGCGAGAATGTCCAAAGTTTCAGCGGGATTTCCAAAATGTTGAGAGGAACTCGAAACATGTCAACCTTGGTTTTGAGAATCTCTCCCGGAGTTTGAGAGATTTGGACGTGAAAGGGTACCAGTCTTGTCGGGGATTGGGAACCCTTCGCCAGAATGTCCAAAGTTTCAGCGGGATTTCCAAAATGTTGAGAGGAACTCGAAACATGTCAACCTCGGTTTTGAGAATCTCTCCCGGAGTTTGAGAGATTTGGACGTGAAAGGGTACCAGTCTTGTCGGGGATTGGGAACCCTTCGCGAGAATGTCCAAAGTTTCAGCGGGATTTCCAAAATCTTGAGAGGAACTCGAAACATGTCAACCTTGGTTTTGAGAATCTCTCCCGGAGTTTGAGAGATTTGGACGTGAAAGGGTACCAGTCTTGTCGGGGATTGGGAACCCTTCGCCAGAATGTCCAAAGTTTCAGCGGGATTTCCAAAATGTTGAGAGGAACTCGAAACATGTCAACCTTGGT
Organism: Streptopelia decaocto; assembly: GCF_964273445.1. Lineage (NCBI taxonomy): Eukaryota > Metazoa > Chordata > Aves > Columbiformes > Columbidae > Streptopelia > Streptopelia decaocto. Next base: position 266,370 of record NW_028116613.1, on the reverse strand, counting down.
TTTGAGAATCTCTCCCGGAGTTTGAGAGATTTGGACGTGAAAGGGTACCAGTCTTGTCGGGAATTGGGAACCCTTCGCCAGAATGTCCAAAGTTTCAGCGGGATTTCCAAAATGTTGAGAGGAACTCGAAGCATGTCAACCTTGGTTTTGAGAATCTCTCCCGGAGTTTGAGAGATTTGGACGTGAAAGGGTACCAGTCTTGTCGGGGATTGGGAACCCTTCGCCAGAATGTCCAAAGTTTCAGCGGGATTTCCAAAATGTTGAGAGGAACTCGAAACATGTCAACCTCGGTTTTGAGAATCTCTCCTGGATTTTGAGAGATTTGGACGTGAAAGGGTACCAGTCTTGTCGGGGATTGGGAACCCTTCGCGAGAATTTCCAAAGTTTCAGCGGGATTTCCAAAATGTTGAGAGGATCTCGAAACATGTCAACCTTGGTTTTGAGAATCTCTCCCGGAGTTTGAGAGATTTGGATGTGAAAGGGTACCAGTCTTGTCGGGGATTGGGAACCCTTCGCCAGAATGTCCAAAGTTTCAGCGGGATTTCCAAAATGTTGAGAGGAACTCGAAACATGTCAACCTCGGTTTTGAGAATCTCTCCCGGAGTTTGAGAGATTTGGACGTGAAAGGGTACCAGTCTTGTCGGGGATTGGGAACCCTTCGCGAGAATGTCCAAAGTTTCAGCGGGATTTCCAAAATGTTGAAAGGAACTCGAAACATGTGAACCTTGGTTTTGAGAATCTCTCCCGGAGTTTGAGAGATTTGGACGTGAAAGGGTACCAGTCTTGTCGGGGAATGGGAACCCTTCGCGAGAATATCCAAAGTTTCTGTGGGATTTCCAAAATGTTGAGAGGAGCTCGAAACATGTCAACCTCGGTTTTGAGAATCTCTCCCGGAGTTTGAGAGATTTGGACGTGAAAGGGTACCAGTCTTGTCGGGGATTGGGAACCCTTCGCGAGAATGTCCAATGTTTCAGTGGGATTTCCAAAATGTTGAGAGGAACTCGAAACATGTAACCTCGGTTTTGAGAATCTCTCCCGGATTTTGAAAGATTTGGACGTGAAAGGGTACCAGTCTTGTCGGGGATTGGGAACCCTTTGCCAGAATGTCCAAAGTTTCAGCGGGATTTCCAAAATGTTGAGAGGAACTCGAAACATGTCAACCTTGGTTTTGAGAATCTCTCCCGGAGTTTGAGAGATTTGGACGTGAAAGGGTACCAGTCTTGTCGGGGATTGGGAACCCTTCGCCAGAATGTCCAAAGTTTCAGCGGGATTTCCAAAATGTTGAGAGGAACTCGAAACATGTCAACCTTGGTTTTGAGAATCTCTCCCGGAGTTTGAGAGATTTGGACGTGAAAGGGTACCAGTCTTGTCGGGGATTGGGAACCCTTCGCGAGAATGTCCAAAGTTTCAGCGGGATTTCCAAAATGTTGAAAGGAACTCGAAACATGTGAACCTTGGTTTTGAGAATCTCTCCCGGAGTTTGAGAGATTTGGACGTGAAAGGGTACCAGTCTTGTCGGGGATTGGGAACCCTTCGCGACAATGTCCAAAGTTTCAGCGGGATTTCCAAAATGTTGAAAGGAACTCGAAACATGTCAACCTTGGTTTTGAGAATCTCTCCCGGAGTTTGAGAGATTTGGACGTGAAACGGTACCAGTCTTGTCGGGGATTGGGAACCCTTCGCGAGAATGTCCAAAGTTTCAGCAGGATTTCCAAAATGTTGAGAGGAACTCGAAACATGTGAACCTTCGTTTTGAGAATCTCTCCCGGAGTTTGAGAGATTTGGACGTGAAAGGGTACCAGTCTTGTTGGGGATTGGGAACCCTTCGCGAGAATGTCCAAAGTTTCAGCGGGATTTCCAAAATGTTGAGAGGAACTCGAAACATGTCAACCTTGGTTTTGAGAATCTCTCCCGGAGTTTGAGAGATTTGGACGTGAAAGGGTACCAGTCTTGTCGGGGATTGGGAACCCTTCGCGACAATGTCCAAAGTTTCAGCGGGATTTCCAAAATGTTGAGAGGAACTCGAAACATGTCAACCTCGGTTTTGAGAATCTCTCCCGGAGTTTGAGAGATTTGGACGTGAAAGGGTACCAGTCTTGTCGGGGATTGGGAACCCTTCGCGAGAATATCCAAAGTTTCAGCGGGATTTCCAAAATGTTGAAAGGAACTCGAATCATGTCAACCTTGGTTTTGAGAATCTCTCCCGGAGTTTGAGAGATTTGGACGTGAAAGGGTACCAGTCTTGTCGGGGATTGGGAACCCTTCGCGAGAATGTCCAAAGTTTCAGCAGGATTTCCAAAATGTTGAAAGGAACTCGAAACATGTCAACCTCGGTTTTGAGAATCTCTCCCGGAGTTTGAGAGATTTGGACGTGAAAGGGTACCAGTCTTGTCGGGGATTGGGAACCCTTCGCGAGAATTTCCAAAGTTTCAGCGGGATTTCCAAAATGTTGAGAGGAACTCGAATCATGTCAACCTGGGTTTTGAGAATCTCTCCCGGACTTTGAGAGATTTGGACGTGAAAGGGTACCAGTCTTGTCGGGGATTGGGAACCCTTCGCGAGAATGTCCAAAGTTTCAGCGGGATTTCTAAAATGTTGAGAGGAACTCGAATCATGTCAACCTTGGTTTTGAGAATCTCTCCCGGAGTTTGAGAGATTTGGACGTGAAAGGGTACCAGTCTTGTCGGGGATTGGGAACCCTTCGCGAGAATGTCCAAAGTTTCAGCGGGATTTCCAAAATGTTGAAAGGAACTCGAAACATGTCAACCTTGGTTTTGAGAATCTCTCCCGGAGTTTGAGAGATTTGGACGTGAAAGGGTACCAGTCTTGTCGGGGATTTGGAACCCTTCGCCAGAATGTCCAAAGTTTCAGCGGGATTTCCAAAATGTTGAGAGGAACTCGAAACATGTCAACCTTGGTTTTGAGAATCTCTCCCGGAGTTTGAGAGATTTGGACGTGATAGGGTACCAGTCTTGTCGGGGATTGGGAACCCTTCGCGAGAATGTCCAAAGTTTCAGCGGGATTTCCAAAATGTTGAAAGGAACTCGAAACATGTCAACCTTGGTTTTGAGAATCTCTCTTGGAGTTTGAGAGATTTGGACGTGAAAGGGTACCAGTCTTGTCGGGGATTGGGAACCCTTCGCGAGAATGTCCAAAGTTTCAGCAGGATTTCCAAAATGTTGAGAGGAACTCGAAACATGTCAACCTTGGTTTTGAGAATCTCTCCCGGAGTTTGAGAGATTTGGACGTGAAAGGGTACCAGTCTTGTCGGGGATTGGGAACCCTTCGCGAGAATGTCCAAAGTTTCAGCAGGATTTCCAAAATGTTGAGAGGAACTCGAAACATGTCAACCTTGGTTTTGAGAATCTCTCCCGGAGTTTGAGAGATTTGGACGTGAAAGGGTACCAGTCTTGTCGGGGATTGGGAACCCTTCGCCAGAATGTCCAAAGTTTCAGCGGGATTTCCAAAATGTTGAAAGGAACTCGAAACATGTGAAACTTGGTTTTGAGAATCTCTCCCGGAGTTTGAGAGATTTGGACGTGAAAGGGTACCAGTCTTGTCGGGGATTGGGAACCCTTCGCCAGAATGTCCAAAGTTTCAGCGGGATTTCCAAAATGTTGAGAGGAACTCGAAACATGTCAACCTCGGTTTTGAGAATCTCTCCCGGAGTTTGAGAGATTTGGACGTGAAAGGGTACCAGTCTTGTCGGGGATTGGGAACCCTTCGCGAGAATGTCCAAAGTTTCAGCGGGATTTCCAAAATGTTGAGAGGAACTCGAAACATGTCAACCTCGGTTTTGAGAATCTCTCCCGGAGTTTGAGAGATTTGGACGTGAAAGGGTACCAGTCTTGTCGGGGATTGGGAACCCTTCGCGAGAATATCCAAAGTTTCAGCGGGATTTCCAAAATGTTGAGAGGAACTCGAAACATGTCAACCTTGGTTTTGAGAATCTCTCTTGGAGTTTGAGAGATTTGGATGTGAAAGGGTACCAGTCTTGTCGGGGATTGGGAACCCTTCGCGAGAATGTCCAAAGTTTCAGCAGGATTTCCAAAATGTTGAGAGGAACTCGAAACATGTCAACCTTGGTTTTGAGAATCTCCACGGAGTTTGAGAGATTTGGACGTGAAAGGGTACCAGTCTTGTCTGGGATTGGGAACCCTTCGCGAGAATTTAAAAAGTTTCAGCGGGATTTCCAAAATGTTGAGAGGAACTCGAAACATGTCAACCTTGGTTTTGAGAATCTCTCCCGGAGTTTGAGAGATTTGGACGTGAAAGGGTACCAGTCTTGTCGGGGATTGGGAACCCTTCGCGAGAATGTCCAAAGTTTCAGCGGGATTTCCAAAATGTTGAAAGGAACTCGAAACATGTGAACCTTGGTTTTGAGAATCTCTCCCGGAGTTTGAGAGATTTGGACGTGAAAGGGTACCAGTCTTGTCGGGGATTGGGAACCCTTCGCGAGAATGTCCAAAGTTTCAGTGGGATTTCCAAAATGTTGAAAGGAACTCGAAACATGTCAACCTTGGTTTTGAGAATCTCTCCCGGAGTTTGAGAGATTTGGACGTGAAAGGGTACCAGTCTTGTCGGGGATTGGGAACCCTTCGCGAGAATGTCCAAAGTTTCAGCGGGATTTCCAAAATGTTGAGAGGAACTCAAATCATGTCAACCTTGGTTTTGAGAATCTCTCCCGGAGTTTGAGAGATTTGGACGTGAAAGAGTACCAGTCTTGTCGGGGATTGGGAACCCTTCGCGACAATGTCCAAAGTTTCAGCGGGATTTCCAAAATGTTGAGAGGAACTCGAAACTTGTCAACCTCGGTTTTGAAAATCTCTCCCGGAGTTTGAGAGATTTGGACGTGAAAGGGTACCAGTCTTGTCGGGGATTGGGAACCCTTCGCGAGAATATCCAAAGTTTCAGCGGGATTTCCAAAATGTTGAGAGGAACTCGAAACATGTGAACCATGGTTTTGAGAATCTCTCCCGGAGTTTGAGAGATTTGGACGTGAAAGGGTACCAGTCTTGTCGGGGATTGGGAACCCTTCGCCAGAATGTCCAAAGTTTCAGCGGGATTTCCAAAATGTTGAGAGGAACTCGAAACATGTCAACCTTGGTTTTGAGAATCTCTCCCGGAGTTTGAGAGATTTGGACGTGAAAGGGTACCAGTCTTGTCGGGAATTGGGAACCCTTCGCCAGAATGTCCAAAGTTTCAGCGGGATTTCCAAAATGTTGAGAGGAACTCGAATCATGTCAACCTTGGTTTTGAGAATCTCTCCCGGAGTTTGAGAGATTTGGACGTGAAAGGGTACCAGTCTTGTCGGGGATTGGGAACCCTTCGCGAGAATGTCCAAAGTTTCAGCAGGATTTCCAAAATGTTGAAAGGAACTCGAAACATGTCAACCTCGGTTTTGAGAATCTCTCACGGAGTTTGAGAGATTTGGACGTGAAAGGGTACCAGTCTTGTCGGGGATTGGGAACCCTTCGCGAGAATGTCCAAAGTTTCAGCGGGATTTCCAAAATGTTGAGAGGAACTCGAATCATGTCAACCTTGGTTTTGAGAATCTCTCCCGGAGTTTGAGAGATTTGGACGTGAAAGGGTACCAGTCTTGTCGGGGATTGGGAACCCTTCGCGAGAATGTCCAAAGTTTCAGCGGGATTTCTAAAATGTTGCGAGGAACTCGAATCATGTCAACCTTGGTTTTGAGAATCTCTCCCGGAGTTTGAGAGATTTGGACGTGAAAGGGTACCAGTCTTGTCGGGGATTGGGAACCCTTCGCCAGAATGTCCAAAGTTTCAGCGGGATTTCCAAAATGTTGAGAGGAACTCGAAACATGTCAACCTTGGTTTTCAGAATCTCTCTTGGAGTTTGAGAGATTTGGACGTGAAAGGGTACCAGTCTTGTCGGGGATTGGGAACCCTTCGCCAGAATGTCCAAAGTTTCAGCGGGATTTCCAAAATGTTGAGAGGAACTCGAAACATGTCAACCTCGGTTTTGAGAATCTCTCTTGGAGTTTGAGAGATTTGGATGTGAAAGGGTACCAGTCTTATCGGGGATTGGGAACCCTTCGCGAGAATGTCCAAAGTTTCAGCGGGATTTCCAAAATGTTGAGAGGAACTCGAAACATGTCAACCTTGGTTTTGAGAATCTCTCCCGGAGTTTGAGAGATTTGGACGTGAAAGGGTACCAGTCTTGTCGGGGATTGGGAACCCTTCGCCAGAATGTCCAAAGTATCAGCGGGATTTCCAAAATGTTGAGAGGAACGCGAAACATGTCAACCTTGGTTTTGAGAATCTCTCCCGGAGTTTGAGAGATTTGGACGTGAAAGGGTACCAGTCTTGTCGGGGATTGGGAACCCTTCGCGAGAATGTCCAAAGTTTCAGCGGGATTTCTAAAATGTTGAGAGGAACTCGAATCATGTCAACCTTGGTTTTGAGAATCTCTCCCGGAGTTTGAGAGATTTGGACGTGAAAGGGTACCAGTCTTGTCGGGGATTGGGAACCGTTCGCGAGAATGTCCAAAGTTTCAGCGGGATTTCCAAAATGTTGAGAGGAACTCGAAACATGTCAACCTTGGTTTTGAGAATCTCTCTTGGAGTTTGAGAGATTTGGACGTGAAAGGGTACCAGTCTTGTCGGGGATTGGGAACCCTTCGCGAGAATGTCCAAAGTTTCAGCTGGATTTCCAAAATGTTGAGAGGAACTCGAAACATGTCAGCCTCGGTTTTGAGAATCTCTCCCGGAGTTTGAGAGATTTGGACGTGAAAGGGTACCAGTCTTGTCGGGGATTGGGAACCCTTCGCGAGAATGTCCAAAGTTTCAGCGGGATTTCCAAAATGTTGAGAGGAACTCGAAACATGTCAACCTCGGTTTTGAGAATCTCTCCCGGAGTTTGAGACATTCGGACGTGAAAGGGTACCAGTCTTGTCGGGGATTGGGAACCCTTCGCGAGAATGTCTAAAGTTTCAGCGGGATTTCCAAAATGTTGAGAGGAACTCGAAACATGTCAACCTTGGTTTTGAGAATCTCTCCCGGAGTTTGAGAGATTTGGACGTGAAAGGGTACCAGTCTTGTCGGGGATTGGGAACCGTTCGCGAGAATGTCCAAAGTTTCAGCGGGATTTCCAAAATGTTGAGAGGAACTCGAAACATGTCAACCTCGGTTTTGAGAATCTCTCCCGGAGTTTGAGAGATTTGGACGTGAAAGGGTACCAGTCTTGTCGGGGATTGGGAACCCTTCGCGAGAATATCCAAAGTTTCAGCGGGATTTCCAAAATGTTGAGAGGAACTCGAAACATGTCAACCTTGGTTTTGAGAATCTCTCTTGGAGTTTGAGAGATTTGGATGTGAAAGGGTACCAGTCTTGTCGGGGATTGGGAACCCTTCGCGAGAATGTCCAAAGTTTCAGCAGGATTTCCAAAATGTTGAGAGGAACTCGAAACATGTCAACCTTGGTTTTGAGAATCTCCACGGAGTTTGAGAGATTTGGACGTGAAAGGGTACCAGTCTTGTCGGGGATTGGGAACCCTTCGCGAGAATTTAAAAAGTTTCAGCGGGATTTCCAAAATGTTGAGAGGAACTCGAAACATGTCAACCTTGGTTTTGAGAATCTCTCCCGGAGTTTGAGAGATTTGGACGTGAAAGGGTACCAGTCTTGTCGGGGATTGGGAACCCTTCGCCAGAATGTCCAAAGTTTCAGCGGGATTTCCAAAATGTTGAAAGGAACTCGAAACATGTGAACCTTGGTTTTGAGAATCTCTCCCGGAGTTTGAGAGATTTGGACGTGAAAGGGTACCAGTCTTGTCGGGGATTGGGAACCCTTCGCGAGAATGTCCAAAGTTTCAGTGGGATTTCCAAAATGTTGAAAGGAACTCGAAACATGTCAACCTTGGTTTTGAGAATCTCTCCCGGAGTTTGAGAGATTTGGACGTGAAAGGGTACCAGTCTTGTCGGGGATTGGGAACCCTTCGCGAGAATGTCCAAAGTTTCAGCGGGATTTCCAAAATGTTGAGAGGAACTCAAATCATGTCAACCTTGGTTTTGAGAATCTCTCCCGGAGTTTGAGAGATTTGGACGTGAAAGAGTACCAGTCTTGTCGGGGATTGGGAACCCTTCGCGACAATGTCCAAAGTTTCAGCGGGATTTCCAAAATGTTGAGAGGAACTCGAAACTTGTCAACCTCGGTTTTGAAAATCTCTCCCAGAGTTTGAGAGATTTGGACGTGAAAGGGTACCAGTCTTGTCGGGGATTGGGAACCCTTCGCGAGAATATCCAAAGTTTCAGCGGGATTTCCAAAATGTTGAGAGGAACTCGAAACATGTGAACCATGGTTTTGAGAATCTCTCCCGGAGTTTGAGAGATTTGGACGTGAAAGGGTACCAGTCTTGTCGGGGATTGGGAACCCTTCGCCAGAATGTCCAAAGTTTCAGCGGGATTTCCAAAATGTTGAGAGGAACTCGAAACATGTCAACCTTGGTTTTGAGAATCTCTCCCGGAGTTTGAGAGATTTGGACGTGAAAGGGTACCAGTCTTGTCGGGAATTGGGAACCCTTCGCCAGAATGTCCAAAGTTTCAGCGGGATTTCCAAAATGTTGAGAGGAACTCGAATCATGTCAACCTTGGTTTTGAGAATCTCTCCCGGAGTTTGAGAGATTTGGACGTGAAAGGGTACCAGTCTTGTCGGGGATTGGGAACCCTTCGCGAGAATGTCCAAAGTTTCAGCGGGATTTCCAAAATGTTGAGAGGAACTCGAAACATGTCAACCTCGGTTTTGAGAATCTCTCCCGGAGTTTGAGACATTCGGACGTGAAAGGGTACCAGTCTTGTCGGGGATTGGGAACCCTTCGCGAGAATGTCTAAAGTTTCAGCGGGATTTCCAAAATGTTGAGAGGAACTCGAAACATGTCAACCTTGGTTTTGAGAATCTCTCCCGGAGTTTGAGAGATTTGGACGTGAAAGGGTACCAGTCTTGTCGGGGATTGGGAACCGTTCGCGAGAATGTCCAAAGTTTCAGCGGGATTTCCAAAATGTTGAGAGGAACTCGAAACATGTCAACCTCGGTTTTGAGAATCTCTCCCGGAGTTTGAGAGATTTGGACGTGAAAGGGTACCAGTCTTGTCGGGGATTGGGAACCCTTCGCGAGAATGTCCAAAGTTTCAGTGGGATTTCCAAAATGTTGAAAGGAACTCGAAACATGTCAACCTTGGTTTTGAGAATCTCTCCCGGAGTTTGAGAGATTTGGACGTGAAAGGGTACCAGTCTTGTCGGGGATTGGGAACCCTTCGCGAGAATGTCCAAAGTTTCAGCGGGATTTCCAAAATGTTGAGAGGAACTCAAATCATGTCAACCTTGGTTTTGAGAATCTCTCCCGGAGTTTGAGAGATTTGGACGTGAAAGAGTACCAGTCTTGTCGGGGATTGGGAACCCTTCGCGACAATGTCCAAAGTTTCAGCGGGATTTCCAAAATGTTGAGAGGAACTCGAAACTTGTCAACCTCGGTTTTGAAAATCTCTCCCGGAGTTTGAGAGATTTGGACGTGAAAGGGTACCAGTCTTGTCGGGGATTGGGAACCCTTCGCGAGAATATCCAAAGTTTCAGCGGGATTTCCAAAATGTTGAGAGGAACTCGAAACATGTGAACCATGGTTTTGAGAATCTCTCCCGGAGTTTGAGAGATTTGGACGTGAAAGGGTACCAGTCTTGTCGGGGATTGGGAACCCTTCGCCAGAATGTCCAAAGTTTCAGCGGGATTTCCAAAATGTTGAGAGGAACTCGAAACATGTCAACCTTGGTTTTGAGAATCTCTCCCGGAGTTTGAGAGATTTGGACGTGAAAGGGTACCAGTCTTGTCGGGAATTGGGAACCCTTCGCCAGAATGTCCAAAGTTTCAGCGGGATTTCCAAAATGTTGAGAGGAACTCGAATCATGTCAACCTTGGTTTTGAGAATCTCTCCCGGAGTTTGAGAGATTTGGACGTGAAAGGGTACCAGTCTTGTCGGGGATTGGGAACCCTTCGCGAGAATGTCCAAAGTTTCAGCAGGATTTCCAAAATGTTGAAAGGAACTCGAAACATGTCAACCTTGGTTTTGAGAATCTCTCCCGGAGTTTGAGAGATTTGGACGTGAAAGGGTACCAGTCTTGTCGGGGATTGGGAACCCTTCGCGAGAATGTCCAAAGTTTCAGCGGGATTTCCAAAATGTTGAGAGGAACTCGAATCATGTCAACCTTGGTTTTGAGAATCTCTCCCGGAGTTTGAGAGATTTGGACGTGAAAGGGTACCAGTCTTGTTGGGGATTGGGAACCCTTCGCGAGAATGTCCAAAGTTTCAGCGGGATTTCTAAAATGTTGAGAGGAACTCGAATCATGTCAACCTTGGTTTTGAGAATCTCTCCCGGAGTTTGAGAGATTTGGACGTGAAAGGGTACCAGTCTTGTCGGGGATTGGGAACCCTTCGCCAGAATGTCCAAAGTTTCAGCGGGATTTCCAAAATGTTGAGAGGAACTCGAAACATGTCAACCTTGGTTTTCAGAATCTCTCTTGGAGTTTGAGAGATTTGGACGTGAAAGGGTACCAGTCTTGTCGGGGATTGGGAACCCTTCGCCAGAATGTCCAAAGTTTCAGCGGGATTTCCAAAATGTTGAGAGGAACTCGAAACATGTCAACCTCGGTTTTGAGAATCTCTCTTGGAGTTTGAGAGATTTGGATGTGAAAGGGTACCAGTCTTATCGGGGATTGGGAACCCTTCGCGAGAATGTCCAAAGTTTCAGCGGGATTTCCAAAATGTTGAGAGGAACTCGAAACATGTCAACCTTGGTTTTGAGAATCTCTCCCGGAGTTTGAGAGATTTGGACGTGAAAGGGTACCAGTCTTGTCGGGGATTGGGAACCCTTCGCCAGAATGTCCAAAGTTTCAGCGGGATTTCCAAAATGTTGAGAGGAACGCGAAACATGTCAACCTTGGTTTTGAGAATCTCTCCCGGAGTTTGAGAGATTTGGACGTGAAAGGGTACCAGTCTTGTCGGGGATTGGGAACCCTTCGCGAGAATGTCCAAAGTTTCAGCGGGATTTCTAAAATGTTGAGAGGAACTCGAATCATGTCAACCTTGGTTTTGAGAATCTCTCCCGGAGTTTGAGAGATTTGGACGTGAAAGTGTACCAGTCTTGTCGGGGATTGGGAACCGTTCGCGAGAATGTCCAAAGTTTCAGCGGGATTTCCAAAATGTTGAGAGGAACTCGAAACATGTCAACCTTGGTTTTGAGAATCTCTCTTGGAGTTTGAGAGATTTGGACGTGAAAGGGTACCAGTCTTGTCGGGGATTGGGAACCCTTCGCGAGAATGTCCAAAGTTTCAGCTGGATTTCCAAAATGTTGAGAGGAACTCGAAACATGTCAGCCTCGGTTTTGAGAATCTCTCCCGGAGTTTGAGAGATTTGGACGTGAAAGGGTACCAGTCTTGTCGGGGATTGGGAACCCTTCGCGAGAATGTCCAAAGTTTCAGCGGGATTTCCAAAATGTTGAGAGGAACTCGAAACATGTCAACCTCGGTTTTGAGAATCTCTCCCGGAGTTTGAGACATTCGGACGTGAAAGGGTACCAGTCTTGTCGGGGATTGGGAACCCTTCGCGAGAATGTCTAAAGTTTCAGCGGGATTTCCAAAATGTTGAGAGGAACTCGAAACATGTCAACCTTGGTTTTGAGAATCTCTCCCGGAGTTTGAGAGATTTGGACGTGAAAGGGTACCAGTCTTGTCGGGGATTGGGAACCCTTCGCCAGAATGTCCAAAGTTTCAGCGGCATTTCCAAAATGTTGAGATGAACTCGAAACTTGTCAACCTTGGTTTTGAGAATCTCTCTTGGAGTTTGAGAGATGTGGACGTGAAAGGGTACCAGTCTTGTCGGGGATTGGGAACCCTTCGCGAGAATGTCCAAAGTTTCAGCGGGATTTCCAAAATGTTGAGAGGAACTCGAAACATGTCAACCTCGGTTTTGAGAATCTCTCCCGGAGTTTGAGAGATTTGGACGTGAAAGGGTACCAGTCTTGTCGGGGATTGGGAACCCTTCGCGAGAATGTCCAAAGTTTCAGCGGGATTTCCAAAATGTTGAGAGGAAGTCAAAACATGTCAACCTTGGTTTTGAGAATCTCTCCCGGAGTTTGAGAGATTTGGACGTGAAAGGGTACCAGTCTTGTCGGGGATTGGTAACCCTTCGCCAGAATGTCCAAAGTTTCAGCGGGATTTCCAAAATGTTAAAAGGAACTCGAAACATGTCAACCTTGGTTTTGAGAATCTCTCCCGGAGTTTGAGAGATTTGGACGTGAAAGGGTACCAGTCTTGTCGGGGATTGGGAACCCTTCGCCAGAATGTCCAAAGTTTCAGCGGGATTTGCAAAATGTTTAAAGGAACTCGAAACATGTGAAACTTGGTTTTGAGAATCTCTCCCGGAGTTTGAGAGATTTGGACGTGAAAGGGTACCAGTCTTGTCGGGGATTGGGAACCCTTCGCGAGAATGTCCAAAGTTTCAGCGGGATTTCCAAAATGTTGAAAGGAACTCGAAACATGTCAACCTCGGTTTTGAGAATCTCTCCCGGAGTTTGAGAGATTTGGACGTGAGAGGGTACCAGTCTTGTCGGGGATTGGGAACCCTTCGCCAGAATGTCCAAAGTTTCAGCGGGATTTCCAAAATGTTGAGAGGAACTCGAAACATGTCAACCTTGGTTTTGAGAATCTCTCTTGGAGTTTGAGAGATTTGGACGTGAAAGGGTACCAGTCTTGTCGGGGATTGGGAACCCTTCGCGAGAATATCCAAAGTTTCAGCGGGATTTCCAAAATGTTGAGAGGAACTCGAAACATGTCAACCTCGGTTTTGAGAATCTCTCCCGGAGTTTGAGAGATTTGGACGTGATAGGGTACCAGTCTTGTCGGGGATTGGGAACCCTTCGCGAGAATGTCCTAAGTTTCAGCGGGATTTCCAAAATGTTGAAAGGAACTCGAAACATGTCAACCTTGGTTTTGAGAATCTCTCTTGGAGTTTGAGAGATTTGGACGTGAAAGGGTACCAGTCTTGTCGGGGATTGGGAACCCTTCGCGAGAATGTCCAAAGTTTCAGCGGGATTTCCAAAATGTTGAGAGGAACTCGAAACATGTCAACCTCGGTTTTGAGAATCTCTCCCGGAGTTTGAGAGATTTGGACGTGAAAGGGTACCAGTCTTGTCGGGGATTGGGAACCCTTCGCGAGAATGTCCAAAGTTTCAGCTGGATTTCCAAAATGTTGAGAGGAACTCGAAACATGTCAGCCTCGGTTTTGAGAATCTCTCCCGGAGTTTGAGAGATTTGGACGTGAAAGGGTACCAGTCTTGTCGGGGATTGGGAACCCTTCGCGAGAATGTCCAAAGTTTCAGCGGGATTTCCAAAATGTTGAGAGGAACTCGAAACATGTCAACCTCGGTTTTGAGAATCTCTCCCGGAGTTTGAGACATTCGGACGTGAAAGGGTACCAGTCTTGTCGGGGATTGGGAACCCTTCGCGAGAATGTCTAAAGTTTCAGCGGGATTTCCAAAATGTTGAGAGGAACTCGAAACATGTCAACCTTGGTTTTGAGAATCTCTCCCGGAGTTTGAGAGATTTGGACGTGAAAGGGTACCAGTCTTGTCGGGGATTGGGAACCCTTCGCCAGAATGTCCAAAGTTTCAGCGGGATTTCCAAAATGTTGAGATGAACTCGAAACTTGTCAACCTTGGTTTTGAGAATCTCTCTTGGAGTTTGAGAGATTTGGACGTGAAAGGGTACCAGTCTTGTCGGGGATTGGGAACCCTTCGCGAGAATGTCCAAAGTTTCAGCAGGATTTCCAAAATGTTGAGAGGAACTCGAAACATGTCAACCTTCGTTTTGAGAATCTCTCCCGGAGTTTGAGAGATTTGGACGTGAAAGGGTACCAGTCTTGTCGGGGATTGGGAACCCTTCGCGAGAATGTCCAAAGTTTCAGCGGGATTTCCAAAATGTTGAGAGGAACTCGAAACATGTCAACCTCGGTTTTGAGAATCTCTCCCGGAGTTTGAGAGATTTGGACGTGAAAGGGTACCAGTCTTGTCGGGGATTGGGAACCCTTCGCCAGAATGTCCAAAGTTTCAGCGGGATTTCCAAAATGTTGAGAGGAACTCGAAACATGTCAACCTCGGTTTTGAGAATCTCTCCCGGAGTTTGAGAGATTTGGACGTGAAAGGGTACCAGTCTTGTCGGGGATTGGGAACCCTTCGCGAGAATGTCCAAAGTTTCAGCGGGATTTCCAAAATGTTGAGAGGAAGTCAAAACATGTCAACCTTGGTTTTGAGAATCTCTCCCGGAGTTTGAGAGATTTGGACGTGAAAGGGTACCAGTCTTGTCGGGGATTGGTAACCCTTCGCCAGAATGTCCAAAGTTTCAGCGGGATTTCCAAAATGTTAAAAGGAACTCGAAACATGTCAACCTTGGTTTTGAGAATCTCTCCCGGAGTTTGAGAGATTTGGACGTGAAAGGGTACCAGTCTTGTCGGGGATTGGGAACCCTTCGCCAGAATGTCCAAAGTTTCAGCGGGATTTGCAAAATGTTTAAAGGAACTCGAAACATGTGAAACTTGGTTTTGAGAATCTCTCCCGGAGTTTGAGAGATTTGGACGTGAAAGGGTACCAGTCTTGTCGGGGATTGGGAACCCTTCGCGAGAATGTCCAAAGTTTCAGCGGGATTTCCAAAATGTTGAAAGGAACTCGAAACATGTCAACCTCGGTTTTGAGAATCTCTCTTGGAGTTTGAGAGATTTGGACGTGAAAGGGTACCAGTCTTGTCGGGGATTGGGAACCCTTCGCGAGAATGTCCAAAGTTTCAGCGGGATTTCCAAAATGTTGAGAGGAACTCGAAACATGTCAACCTCGGTTTTGAGAATCTCTCCCGGAGTTTGAGAGATTTGGACGTGAAAGGGTACCAGTCTTGTCGGGGATTGGGAACCCTTCGCGAGAATGTCCAAAGTTTCAGCGGGATTTCCAAAATGTTGAGAGGAACGCGAAACATGTCAACCTTGGTTTTGAGAATCTCTCCCGGAGTTTGAGAGATTTGGACGTGAAAGGGTACCAGTCTTGTCGGGGATTGGGAACCCTTCGCCAGAATGTCCAAAGTTTCAGCGGGATTTCCAAAATGTTGAGAGGAACTCGAAACATGTCAACCTTGGTTTTGAGAATCTCTCCCGGACTTTGAGAGATTTGGACGTGAAAGGGTACCAGTCTTGTCGGGGATTGGGAACCCTTCGCGAGAATGTCCAAAGTTTCAGCGGGATTTCCAAAATGTTGAGAGGAACTCGAAACATGTCAACCTTGGTTTTGAGAATCTCTCCCGGAGTTTGAGAGATTTGGACGTGAAAGGGTACCAGTCTTGTCGGGGATTGGGAACCCTTCGCGAGAATGTCCAAAGTTTCAGCGGGATTTCCAAAATGTTGAGAGAAACTCGAAACATGTCAACCTTGGTTTTGAGAATCTCTCCCGGAGTTTGAGAGATTTGGACGTGAAAGGGTACCAGTCTTGTCGGGGATTGGGAACCCTTCGCGAGAATGTCCAAAGTTTCAGCAGGATTTCCAAAATGTTGAGAGGAACTCGAAACATGTCAACCTTGGTTTTGAGAATCTCTCCCGGAGTTTGAGAGATTTGGACGTGAAAGGGTACCAGTCTTGTCGGGGATTGGGAACCCTTCGCCAGAATGTCCAAAGTTTCAGCGGGATTTCCAAAATGTTGAAAGGAACTCGAAACATGTGAAACTTGGTTTTGAGAATCTCTCCCGGAGTTTGAGAGATTTGGACGTGAAAGGGTACCAGTCTTGTCGGGGATTGGGAACCCTTCGCCAGAATGTCCAAATTTTCAGCGGGATTTCCAAAATGTTGAGAGGAACTCGAAACATGTCAACCTCGGTTTTGAGAATCTCTCCCGGATTTTGAGAGATTTGGACGTGAAAGGGTACCAGTCTTGTCGGGGATTGGGAACCCTTCGCGAGAATGTCCAAAGTTTCAGCGGGATTTCCAAAATGTTGAGAGGAACTCGAAACATGTCAACCTCGGTTTTGAGAATCTCTCCCGGACTTTGAGAGATTTGGACGTGAAAGGGTACCAGTCTTGTCGGGGATTGGGAACCCTTCGCGAGAATGTCCAAAGTTTCAGCGGGATTTCCAAAATGTTGAGAGGAACTCGAAACATGTCAACGTCGGTTTTGAGAATCTCTCCCGGAGTTTGAGACATTCGGACGTGAAAGGGTACCAGTCTTGTCGGGGATTGGGAACCCTTCGCGAGAATGTCCAAAGTTTCAGCGGGATTTCCAAAATGTTGAGAGGAACTCGAAACATGTCAACCTTGGTTTTGAGAATCTCTCCCGGAGTTTGAGAGATTTGGACGTGAAAGGGTACCAGTCTTGTCGGGGATTGGGAACCCTTCGCGAGAATGTCCAAAGTTTCAGCGGGATTTCCAAAATGTTGAAAGGAACTCGAAACATGTCAACCTTGGTTTTGAGAATCTCTCCCGGAGTTTGAGAGATTTGGACGTGAAAGGGTACCAGTCTTGTCGGGGATTGGGAACCCTTCGCGAGAATGTCCAAAGTTTCAGCAGGATTTCCAAAATGTTGAGAGGAACTCGAAACATGTCAACCTTGGTTTTGAGAATCTCTCCCGGAGTTTGAGAGATTTGGACGTGAAAGGGTACCAGTCTTGTCGGGGATTGGGAACCCTTCGCGAGAATGTCCAAAGTTTCAGCGGGATTTCCAAAATGTTGAGAGGAACTCGAAACATGTCAACCTTGGTTTTGAGAATCTCTCCCGGAGTTTGAGAGATTTGGACGTGAAAGGGTACCAGTCTTGTCGGGGATTGGGAACCCTTCGCCAGAATGTCCAAAGTTTCAGCGGGATTTCCAAAATGTTGAGAGGAACTCGAAACATGTCAACCTCGGTTTTGAGAATCTCTCCCGGAGTTTGAGAGATTTGGACGTGAAAGGGTACCAGTCTTGTCGGGGATTGGGAACCCTTCGCCAGAATGTCCAAAGTTTCAGCGGGATTTCCAAAATGTTTAAAGGAACTCGAAACATGTGAAACTTGGTTTTGAGAATCTCTCCCGGAGTTTGAGAGATTTGGACGTGAAAGGGTACCAGTCTTGTCGGGGATTGGGAACCCTTCGCGAGAATGTCCAAAGTTTCAGCGGGATTTCCAAAATGTTGAGAGGAACTCGAAACATGTCAACCTCGGTTTTGAGAATCTCTCCCGGAGTTTGAGAGATTTGGACGTGAAAGGGTACCAGTCTTGTCGGGGATTGGGAACCCTTCGCGAGAATGTCCAAAGTTTCAGCGGGATTTCCAAAATGTTGAAAGGAACTCGAAACATGTGAACTTGGGTTTTGAGAATCTTTCCCGGAGTTTGAGAGATTTGGACGTGAAAGGGTACCAGTCTTGTCGGGGATTGGGAACCCTTCGCGAGAATGTCCAAAGTTTCAGCGGGATTTCCAAAATGTTGAGAGGAACTCGAAACATGTCAACCTTGGTTTTGAGAATCTCTCCCGGAGTTTGAGAGATTTGGACGTGAAAGGGTACCAGTCTTGTCGGGGATTGGGAACCCTTCGCGAGAATGTCCAAAGTTTCAGCGGGATTTCCAAAATGTTGAAAGGAACTCGAAACATGTCAACCTTGGTTTTGAGAATCTCTCCCGGAGTTTGAGAGATTTGGACGTGAAAGGGTACCAGTCTTGTCGGGGATTGGGAACCGTTCGCGAGAATGTCCAAAGTTTCAGCGGGATTTCCAAAATGTTGAGAGGAACTCGAAACATGTCAACCTCGGTTTTGAGAATCTCTCCCGGAGTTTGAGAGATTTGGACGTGAAAGGGTACCAGTCTTGTCGGGGATTGGGAACCCTTCGCGAGAATGTCCAAAGTTTCAGCGGGATTTCCAAAATGTTGAGAGGAACTCGAAACATGTCAACCTTGGTTTTGAGAATCTCTCCCGGAGTTTGAGAGATTTGGACGTGAAAGGGTACCAGTCTTGTCGGGGATTGGGAACCCTTCGCCAGAATGTCCAAAGTTTCAGCGGGATTTCCAAAATGTTGAGAGGAATTCGAAACATGTCAACCTCGGTTTTGAGAATCTCTCCCGGAGTTTGAGAGATTTGGACGTGAAAGGGTACCAGTCTTGTCGGGGATTGGGAACCCTTCGCCAGAATGTCCAAAGTTTCAGCGGGATTTCCAAAATGTTGAGGGGAACTCGAAACATGTCAACCTTGGTTTTGAGAATCTCTCCCGGAGTTTGAGAGATTTGGACGTGAAAGGGTACCAGTCTTGTCGGGGATTGGGAACCCTTCGCGAGAATGTCCAAAGTTTCAGCGGGATTTCCAAAATGTTGAGAGGAACTCGAAACATGTCAACCTTGGTTTTGAGAATCTCTCCCGGAGTTTGAGAGATTTGGACGTGAAAGGGTACCAGTCTTGTCGGGGATTGGGAACCCTTCGCGAGAATGTCCAAAGTTTCAGCGGGATTTCCAAAATGTTGAGAGGAACTCGAAACATGTCAACCTTGGTTTTGGGAATCTCTCCCAGAGTTTGAGAGATTTGGACGTGAAAGGGTACCAGTCTTGTCGGGGATTGGGAACCCTTCGCCAGAATGTCCAAAGTTTCAGCGGGATTTCCAAAATGTTGAGAGGAACTCGAAACATGTCAACCTCGGTTTTGAGAATCTCTCCCGGAGTTTGAGAGATTTGGACGTGAAAGGGTACCAGTCTTGTCGGGGATTGGGAACCCTTCGCCAGAATGTCCAAAGTTTCAGCGGGATTTCCAAAATGTTGAGAGGAACTCGAAACATGTCAACCTTGGTTTTGAGAATCTCTCCCGGAGTTTGAGAGATTTGGACGTGAAAGGGTACCAGTCTTGTCGGGGATTGGGAACCCTTCGCCAGAATGTCCAAAGTTTCAGCGGGATTTCCAAAATCTTGAGAGGAACTCGAAACATGTCAACCTTGGTTTTGAGAATCTCTCCCGGAGTTTGAGAGATTTGGACGTGAAAGGGTACCAGTCTTGTCGGGGATTGGGAACCCTTCGCGAGAATGTCCAAAGTTTCAGCGGGATTTCCAAAATGTTTAGAGGAACTCGAAACATGTCAACCTTGGTTTTGAGAATCTCTCCCGGAGTTTGAGAGATTTGGACGTGAAAGGGTACCAGTCTTGTCGGGGATTGGGAACCCTTCGCCAGAATGTCCAAAGTTTCAGCGGGATTTCCAAAATGTTGAAAGGAACTCGAAACATGTGAACATGGGTTTTGAGAATCTTTCCCGGAGTTTGAGAGATTTGGACGTGAAAGGGTACCAGTCTTGTCGGGGATTGGGAACCCTTCGCCAGAATATCCAAAGTTTCAGCGGGATTTCCAAAATGTTGAGAGGAACTCGAAACATGTCAACCTTGGTTTTGAGAATCTCTCCCGGAGTTTGAGAGATTTGGACGTGAAAGGGTACCAGTCTTGTCGGGGATTGGGAACCCTTCGCGAGAATGTCCAAAGTTTCAGCGGGATTTCCAAAATGTTGAGAGGTACTCGAAACAGGTCAACCTCGGTTTTGAGAATCTCTCCCCGAGTTTGAGAGATTTGGACGTGAAAGGGTACCAGTCTTGTCGGGGATTGGGAACCCTTCGCGAGAATGTCCAAAGTTTCAGTGGGATTTCCAAAATGTTGAGAGGAACTCGAAACATGTCAACCTTGGTTTTGAGAATCTCTCCCGGAGTTTGAGAGATTTGGACGTGAAAGGGTACCAGTCTTGTCGGGGATTGGGAACCCTTCGCGAGAATGTCCAAAGTTTCAGCGGGATTTCCAAAATGTTGAGAGGAACTCGAAACATGTCAACCTCGGTTTTGAGAATCTCTCCCGGAGTTTGAGAGATTTGGACGTGAAAGGGTACCAGTCTTGTCGGGGATTGGGAACCCTTCGCGAGAATGTCCAAAGTTTCAGCGGGATTTCCAAAATGTTGAGAGGAACTCGAAACATGTCAACCTCGGTTTTGAGAATCTCTCCCGGAGTTTGAGAGATTTGGACGTGAAAGGGTACCAGTCTTGTCGGGGATTGGGAACCCTTCGCGAGAATGTCCAAAGTTTCAGCGGGATTTCCAAAATGTTGAAAGGAACTCGAAACATGTCAACCTCGGTTTTGAGAATCTCTCCCGGAGTTTGAGAGATTTGGACGTGAAAGGGTACCAGTCTTGTCGGGGATTGGGAACCCTTCGCCAGAATGTCCAAAGTTTCAGCGGGATTTCCAAAATGTTGAGAGGAACTCGAAACATGTCAACCTCGGTTTTGAGAATCTCTCCCGGAGTTTGAGAGATTTGGACGTGAAAGGGTACCAGTCTTGTCGGGGATTGGGAACCCTTCGCGAGAATGTCCAAAGTTTCAGCGGGATTTCCAAAATGTTGAAAGGAACTCGAAACATGTGAACATGGGTTTTGAGAATCTTTCCCGGAGTTTGAGAGATTTGGACGTGAAAGGGTACCAGTCTTGTCGGGGATTGGGAACCCTTCGCCAGAATATCCAAAGTTTCAGCGGGATTTCCAAAATGTTGAGCGGAACTCGAAACATGTCAACCTTGGTTTTGAGAATCTCTCCCGGAGTTTGAGAGATTTGGACGTGAAAGGGTACCAGTCTTGTCGGGGATTGGGAACCCTTCGCGAGAATGTCCAAAGTTTCAGCGGGATTTCCAAAATGTTGAGAGGAACTCGAAACAGGTCAACCTTGGTTTTGAGAATCTCTCCCGGAGTTTGAGAGATTTGGACGTGAAAGGGTACCAGTCTTGTCGGGGATTGGGAACCCTTCGCGAGAATGTCCAAAGTTTCAGCGGGATTTCCAAAATGTTGAGAGGAACTTGAAACATATCAACCTTGGTTTTGAGAATCTCTCCCGGAGTTTGAGAGATTTGGACGTGAAAGGGTACCAGTCTTGTCGGGGATTGGGAACCCTTCGCGAGAATGTCCAAAGTTTCAGCGGGATTTCCAAAATGTTGAGAGGAACTCGAAACATGTCAACCTCGGTTTTGAGAATCTCTCCCGGAGTTTGAGAGATTTGGACGTGAAAGGGTACCAGTCTTGTCGGGGATTGGGAACCCTTCGCGAGAATGTCCAAAGTTTCAGCGGGATTTCCAAAATGTTGAGAGGAACTCGAAACATGTCAACCTCGGTTTTGAGAATCTCTCCCGGAGTTTGAGAGATTTGGACGTGAAAGGGTACCAGTCTTGTCGGGGATTGGGAACCCTTCGCGAGAATGTCCAAAGTTTCAGCGGGATTTCCAAAATGTTGAGAGGAACTCGAAACATGTCAACCTCGGTTTTGAGAATCTCTCCCGGAGTTTGAGAGATTTGGACGTGAAAGGGTACCAGTCTTGTCGGGGATTGGGAACCCTTCGCCAGAATGTCCAAAGTTTCAGCGGGATTTCCAAAATGTTGAGAGGAACTCGAAACATGTCAACCTTGGTTTTGAGAATCTCTCCCGGAGTTTGAGAGATTTGGACGTGAAAGGGTACCAGTCTTGTCGGGGATTGGGAACCCTTCGCCAGAATGTCCAAAGTTTCAGCGGGATTTCCAAAATGTTTAAAGGAACTCAAAACATGTGAACCTTGGTTTTGAGAATCTCTCCCGGAGTTTGAGAGATTTGGACGTGAATGGGTACCAGTCTTGTCGGGGATTGGGAACCCTTCGCGAGAATGTCCAAAGTTTCAGCGGGATTTCCAAAATGTTGAAAGGAACTCGAAACATGTGTACCTTGGTTTTGAGAATCTCTCCCGGAGTTTGAGAGATTTGGACGTGAAAGGGTACCAGTCTTGTCGGGGATTGGGAACCCTTCGCCAGAATGTCCAAAGTTTCAGCGGGATTTCCAAAATGTTGAAAGGAACTCGAAACATGTGAACATGGGTTTTGAGAATCTTTCCCGGAGTTTGAGAGATTTGGACGTGAAAGGGTACCAGTCTTGTCGGGGATTGGGAACCCTTCGCGAGAATGTCCAAAGTTTCAGCGGGATTTCCAAAATGTTGAAAGGAACTCGAAACATGTCAACCTTGGTTTTGAGAATCTCTCCCGGAGTTTGAGAGATTTGGACGTGAAAGGGTACCAGTCTTGTCGGGGATTGGGAACCCTTCGCGAGAATGTCCAAAGTTTCAGCGGGATTTCCAAAATGTTGAGAGGAACTCGAAACATGTCAACCTTGGTTTTGAGAATCTCTCCCAGAGTTTGAGAGATTTGGACGTGAAAGGGTACCAGTCTTGTCGGGGATTGGGAACCCTTCGACAGAATGTCCAAAGTTTCAGCGGGATTTCCAAAATGTTGAGAGGAACTCGAAACATGTCAACCTTGGTTTTGAGAATCTCTCCCGGAGTTTGAGAGATTTGGACGTGAAAGGGTACCAGTCTTGTCGGGGATTGGGAACCCTTCGCCAGAATGTCCAAAGTTTCAGCGGGATTTCCAAAATGTTGAGAGGACTCGAAACATGTCAACCTTGGTTTTGAGAATCTCTCCCAGAGTTTGAGAGATTTGGACGTGAAAGGGTACCAGTCTTGTCGGGGATTGGGAACCCTTCGCCAGAATGTCCAAAGTTTCAGCGGGATTTCCAAAATGTTGAAAGGAACTCGAAACATGTGAAACTTGCTTTTGAGAATCTCTCCCGGAGTTTGAGAGATTTGGACGTGAAAGGGTACCAGTCTTGTCGGGGATTGGGAACCCTTCGCCAGAATGTCCAAAGTTTCAGCGGGATTTCCAAAATGTTGAGAGGAACTCGAAACATGTCAACCTCGGTTTTGAGAATCTCTCCCGGATTTTGAGAGATTTGGACGTGAAAGGGTACCAGTCTTGTCGGGGATTGGGAACCCTTCGCGAGAATGTCCAAAGTTTCAGCGGGATTTCCAAAATGTTGAGAGGAACTCGAAACAGGTCAACCTCGGTTTTGAGAATCTCTCCCGGAGTTTGAGAGATTTGGACGTGAAAGGGTACCAGTCTTGTCGGGGATTGGGAACCCTTCGCGAGAATGTCCAAAGTTTCAGCGGGATTTCCAAAATGTTGAGAGGAACTTGAAACATATCAACCTTGGTTTTGAGAATCTCTCCCGGAGTTTGAGAGATTTGGACGTGAAAGGGTACCAGTCTTGTCGGGGATTGGGAACCCTTCGCGAGAATGTCCAAAGTTTCAGCGGGATTTCCAAAATGTTGAGAGGAACTCGAAACATGTCAACCTCGGTTTTGAGAATCTCTCCCGGAGTTTGAGAGATTTGGACGTGAAAGGGTACCAGTCTTGTCGGGGATTGGGAACCCTTCGCGAGAATGTCCAAAGTTTCAGCGGGATTTCCAAAATGTTGAGAGGAACTCGAAACATGTCAACCTCGGTTTTGAGAATCTCTCCCGGAGTTTGAGAGATTTGGACGTGAAAGGGTACCAGTCTTGTCGGGGATTGGGAACCCTTCGCGAGAATGTCCAAAGTTTCAGCGGGATTTCCAAAATGTTGAGAGGAACTCGAAACATGTCAACCTCGGTTTTGAGAATCTCTCCCGGAGTTTGAGAGATTTGGACGTGAAAGGGTACCAGTCTTGTCGGGGATTGGGAACCCTTCGCCAGAATGTCCAAAGTTTCAGCGGGATTTCCAAAATGTTGAGAGGAACTCGAAACATGTCAACCTTGGTTTTGAGAATCTCTCCCGGAGTTTGAGAGATTTGGACGTGAAAGGGTACCAGTCTTGTCGGGGATTGGGAACCCTTCGCCAGAATGTCCAAAGTTTCAGTGGGATTTCCAAAATGTTTAAAGGAACTCAAAACATGTGAACCTTGGTTTTGAGAATCTCTCCCGGAGTTTGAGAGATTTGGACGTGAATGGGTACCAGTCTTGTCGGGGATTGGGAACCCTTCGCGAGAATGTCCAAAGTTTCAGCGGGATTTCCAAAATGTTGAAAGGAACTCGAAACATGTGTACCTTGGTTTTGAGAATCTCTCCCGGAGTTTGAGAGATTTGGACGTGAAAGGGTACCAGTCTTGTCGGGGATTGGGAACCCTTCGCCAGAATGTCCAAAGTTTCAGCGGGATTTCCAAAATGTTGAAAGGAACTCGAAACATGTGAACATGGGTTTTGAGAATCTTTCCCGGAGTTTGAGAGATTTGGACGTGAAAGGGTACCAGTCTTGTCGGGGATTGGGAACCCTTCGCGAGAATGTCCAAAGTTTCAGCGGGATTTCCAAAATGTTGAGAGGAACTCGAAACATGTCAACCTTGGTTTTGAGAATCTCTCCCGGAGTTTGAGAGATTTGGACGTGAAAGGGTACCAGTCTTGTCGGGGATTGGGAACCCTTCGCGAGAATGTCCAAAGTTTCAGCGGGATTTCCAAAATGTTGAGAGGAACTCGAAACATGTCAACCTTGGTTTTGAGAATCTCTCCCAGAGTTTGAGAGATTTGGACGTGAAAGGGTACCAGTCTTGTCGGGGATTGGGAACCCTTCGACAGAATGTCCAAAGTTTCAGCGGGATTTCCAAAATGTTGAGAGGAACTCGAAACATGTCAACCTTGGTTTTGAGAATCTCTCCCGGAGTTTGAGAGATTTGGACGTGAAAGGGTACCAGTCTTGTCGGGGATTGGGAACCCTTCGCCAGAATGTCCAAAGTTTCAGCGTGATTTCCAAAATGTTGAGAGGACTCGAAACATGTCAACCTTGGTTTTGAGAATCTCTCCCAGAGTTTGAGAGATTTGGACGTGAAAGGGTACCAGTCTTGTCGGGGATTGGGAACCCTTCGCCAGAATGTCCAAAGTTTCAGCGGGATTTCCAAAATGTTGAAAGGAACTCGAAACATGTGAAACTTGCTTTTGAGAATCTCTCCCGGAGTTTGAGAGATTTGGACGTGAAAGGGTACCAGTCTTGTCGGGGATTGGGAACCCTTCGCCAGAATGTCCAAAGTTTCAGCGGGATTTCCAAAATGTTGAGAGGAACTCGAAACATGTCAACCTCGGTTTTGAGAATCTCTCCCGGATTTTGAGAGATTTGGACGTGAAAGGGTACCAGTCTTGTCGGGGATTGGGAACCCTTCGCGAGAATGTCCAAAGTTTCAGCGGGATTTCCAAAATGTTGAGAGGAACTCGAAACATGTCAACCTCGGTTTTGAGAATCTCTCCCGGAGTTTGAGAGATTTGGACGTGAAAGGGTACCAGTCTTGTCGGGGATTGGGAACCCTTCGCGAGAATGTCCAAAGTTTCAGCGGGATTTCCAAAATGTTGAGAGGAACTCGAAACATGTCAACGTCGGTTTTGAGAATCTCTCCCGGAGTTTGAGACATTCGGACGTGAAAGGGTACCAGTCTTGTCGGGGATTGGGAACCCTTCGCGAGAATGTCCAAAGTTTCAGCGGGATTTCCAAAATGTTGAGAGGAACTCGAAACATGTCAACCTTGGTTTTGAGAATCTCTCCCGGAGTTTGAGAGATTTGGACGTGAAAGGGTACCAGTCTTGTCGGGGATTGGGAACCCTTCGCGAGAATGTCCAAAGTTTCAGCGGGATTTCCAAAATGTTGAAAGGAACTCGAAACATGTCAACC
This sequence comes from Streptopelia decaocto, assembly GCF_964273445.1. Classification (NCBI taxonomy): domain Eukaryota; kingdom Metazoa; phylum Chordata; class Aves; order Columbiformes; family Columbidae; genus Streptopelia; species Streptopelia decaocto. The sequence goes on along the minus strand of NW_028116613.1, from coordinate 240,830 downwards.
TTGGTTTTGAGAATCTCTCTTGGAGTTTGAGAGATTTGGACGTGAAAGGGTACCAGTCTTGTCGGGGATTGGGAACCCTTCGCGAGAATGTCCAAAGTTTCAGCAGGATTTCCAAAATGTTGAGAGGAACTCGAAACATGTCAACCTTCGTTTTGAGAATCTCTCCCGGAGTTTGAGAGATTTGGACGTGAAAGGGTACCAGTCTTGTCGGGGATTGGGAACCCTTCGCGAGAATGTCCAAAGTTTCAGCGGGATTTCCAAAATGTTGAGAGGAACTCGAAACATGTGAACCTTGGTTTTGAGAATCTCTCCCGGAGTTTGAGAGATTTGGACGTGAAAGGGTACCAGTCTTGTCGGGGATTGGGAACCCTTCGCGAGAATGTCCAAAGTTTCAGTGGGATTTCCAAAATGTTGAGAGGAACTCGAAACATGTCAACCTTGGTTTTGAGAATCTCTCCCGGAGTTTGAGAGATTTGGACGTGAAAGGGTACCAGTCTTGTCGGGGATTGGGAACCCTTCGCGAGAATGTCCAAAGTTTCAGCGGGATTTCCAAAATGTTGAGAGGAACTCGAAACATGTCAACCTTGGTTTTGAGAATCTCTCTTGGAGTTTGAGAGATTTGGACGTGAAAGGGTACCAGTCTTGTCGGGGATTGGGAACCCTTCGCGAGAATGTCCAAAGTTTCAGCAGGATTTCCAAAATGTTGAGAGGAACTCGAAACATGTCAACCTTCGCTTTGAGAATCTCTCCCGGAGTTTGAGAGATTTGGACGTGAAAGGGTACCAGTCTTGTCGGGGATTGGGAACCCTTCGCGAGAATGTCCAAAGTTTCAGCGGGATTTCCAAAATGTTGAGAGGAACTCGAAACATGTCAACCTTGGTTTTGAGAATCTCTCCCGGAGTTTGAGAGATTTGGACGTGAAAGGGTACCAGTCTTGTCGGGGATTGGGAACCCTTCGACAGAATGTCCAAAGTTTCAGCGGGATTTCCAAAATGTTGAGAGGAACTCGAAACATGTCAACCTTGGTTTTGAGAATCTCTCCCGGAGTTTGAGAGATTTGGACGTGAAAGGGTACCAGTCTTGTCGGGGATTGGGAACCCTTCGCCAGAATGTCCAAAGTTTCAGCGGGATTTCCAAAATGTTGAGAGGAACTCGAAACATGTCAACCTCGGTTTTGAGAATCTCTCCCGGAGTTTGAGAGATTTGGACGTGAAAGGGTACCAGTCTTGTCGGGGATTGGGAACCCTTCGCGAGAATGTCCAAAGTTTCAGCGGGATTTCCAAAATGTTGAGAGGAACTCGAAACATGTCAACCTTGGTTTTGAGAATCTCTCCCGGAGTTTGAGAGATTTGGACGTGAAAGGGTACCAGTCTTGTCGGGGATTGGGAACCCTTCGCGAGAATGTCCAAAGTTTCAGCGGGATTTCCAAAATGTTGAAAGGAACTCGAAACATGTCAACCTTGGTTTTGAGAATCTCTCCCGGAGTTTGAGAGATTTGGACGTGAATGGGTACCAGTCTTGTCGGGGATTGGGAACCCTTCGCGAGAATGTCCAAAGTTTCAGCGGGATTTCCAAAATGTTGAAAGGAACTCGAAACATGTGTACCTTGGTTTTGAGAATCTCTCCCGGAGTTTGAGAGATTTGGACGTGAAAGGGTACCAGTCTTGTCGGGGATTGGGAACCCTTCGCCAGAATGTCCAAAGTTTCAGCGGGATTTCCAAAATGTTGAGAGGAACTCGAAACATGTGAACATGGGTTTTGAGAATCTTTCCCGGAGTTTGAGAGATTTGGACGTGAAAGGGTACCAGTCTTGTCGGGGATTGGGAACCCTTCGCGAGAATGTCCAAAGTTTCAGCGGGATTTCCAAAATGTTGAGAGGAACTCGAAACATGTCAACCTTGGTTTTGAGAATCTCTCCCGGAGTTTGAGAGATTTGGACGTGAAAGGGTACCAGTCTTGTCGGGGATTGGGAACCGTTCGCGAGAATGTCCAAAGTTTCAGCGGGATTTCCAAAATGTTGAGAGGAACTCGAAACATGTCAACCTCGGTTTTGAGAATCTCTCCCGGAGTTTGAGAGATTTGGACGTGAAAGGGTACCAGTCTTGTCGGGGATTGGGAACCCTTCGCGAGAATGTCCAAAGTTTCAGCGGGATTTCCAAAATGTTGAGAGGAACTCGAAACATGTCAACCTTGGTTTTGAGAATCTCTCCCGGAGTTTGAGAGATTTGGACGTGAAAGGGTACCAGTCTTGTCGGGGATTGGGAACCCTTCGCCAGAATGTCCAAAGTTTCAGCGGGATTTCCAAAATGTTGAGAGGAATTCAAAACATGTCAACCTCGGTTTTGAGAATCTCTCCCGGAGTTTGAGAGATTTGGACGTGAAAGGGTACCAGTCTTGTCGGGGATTGGGAACCCTTCGCGAGAATGTCCAAAGTTTCAGCGGGATTTCCAAAATGTTGAGAGGAACTCGAAACATGTCAACCTTGGTTTTGAGAATCTCTCCCGGAGTTTGAGAGATTTGGACGTGAAAGGGTACCAGTCTTGTCGGGGATTGGGAACCCTTCGCCAGAATGTCCAAAGTTTCAGCGGGATTTCCAAAATGTTGAGAGGAACTCGAAACATGTCAACCTTGGTTTTGAGAATCTCTCCCGGAGTTTGAGAGATTTGGACGTGAAAGGGTACCAGTCTTGTCGGGGATTGGGAACCCTTCGCCAGAATGTCCAAAGTTTCAGCGGGATTTCCAAAATGTTGAGAGGAACTCGAAACATGTCAACCTTGGTTTTGAGAATCTCTCCCAGAGTTTGAGAGATTTGGACGTGAAAGGGTACCAGTCTTGTCGGGGATTGGGAACCCTTCGCGAGAATGTCCAAAGTTTCAGCGGGATTTCCAAAATGTTGAGAGGAACTCGAAACATGTCAACCTCGGTTTTGAGAATCTCTCCCGGAGTTTGAGAGATTTGGACGTGAAAGGGTACCAGTCTTGTCGGGGATTGGGAACCCTTCGCGAGAATGTCCAAAGTTTCAGCGGGATTTCCAAAATGTTGAGAGGAACTCGAAACATGTCAACCTTGGTTTTGAGAATCTCTCCCGGAGTTTGAGAGATTTGGACGTGAAAGGGTACCAGTCTTGTCGGGGATTGGGAACCCTTCGCCAGAATGTCCAAAGTTTCAGCGGGATTTCCAAAATCTTGAGAGGAACTCGAAACATGTCAACCTTGGTTTTGAGAATCTCTCCCGGACTTTGAGAGATTTGGACGTGAAAGGGTACCAGTCTTGTCGGGGATTGGGAACCCTTCGCCAGAATGTCCAAAGTTTCAGCGGGATTTCCAAAATGTTGAAAGGAACTCGAAACATGTGAACATGGGTTTTGAGAATCTTTCCCGGAGTTTGAGAGATTTGGACGTGAAAGGGTACCAGTCTTTTCGGGGATTGGGAACCCTTCGCCAGAATATCCAAAGTTTCAGCGGGATTTCCAAAATGTTGAGAGGAACTCGAAACATGTCAACCTTGGTTTTGAGAATCTCTCCCGGAGTTTGAGAGATTTGGACGTGAAAGGGTACCAGTCTTGTCGGGGATTGGGAACCCTTCGCGAGAATGTCCAAAGTTTCAGCGGGATTTCCAAAATGTTGAGAGGAACTCGAAACAGGTCAACCTCGGTTTTGAGAATCTCTCCCGGAGTTTGAGAGATTTGGACGTGAAAGGGTACCAGTCTTGTCGGGGATTGGGAACCCTTCGCGAGAATGTCCAAAGTTTCAGCGGGATTTCCAAAATGTTGAGAGGAACTCGAAACATGTCAACCTTGGTTTTGAGAATCTCTCCCGGAGTTTGAGAGATTTGGACGTGAAAGGGTACCAGTCTTGTCGGGGATTGGGAACCCTTCGCGAGAATGTCCAAAGTTTCAGCGGGATTTCCAAAATGTTGAGAGGAACTCGAAACATGTCAACCTCGGTTTTGAGAATCTCTCCCGGAGTTTGAGAGATTTGGACGTGAAAGGGTACCAGTCTTGTCGGGGATTGGGAACCCTTCGCGAGAATGTCCAAAGTTTCAGCGGGATTTCCAAAATGTTGAGAGGAACTCGAAACATGTCAACCTCGGTTTTGAGAATCTCTCCCGGAGTTTGAGAGATTTGGACGTGAAAGGGTACCAGTCTTGTCGGGGATTGGGAACCCTTCGCCAGAATGTCCAAAGTTTCAGCGGGATTTCCAAAATGTTGAGAGGAACTCGAAACATGTGAACATGGGTTTTGAGAATCTTTCCCGGAGTTTGAGAGATTTGGACGTGAAAGGGTACCAGTCTTGTCGGGGATTGGGAACCCTTCGCGAGAATTTCCAATGTTTCAGCGGGATTTCCAAAATGTTGAGAGGAACTCGAAACATGTCAACCTTGGTTTTGAGAATCTCTCCCGGAGTTTGAGAGATTTGGACGTGAAAGGGTACCAGTCTTGTCGGGGATTGGGAACCCTTCGCGAGAATGTCCAAAGTTTCAGCGGGATTTCCAAAATGTTGAGAGGAACTCGAACCAGGTCAACCTTGGTTTTGAGAATCTCTCCCGGAGTTTGAGAGATTTGGACGTGAAAGGGTACCAGTCTTGTCGGGGATTGGGAACCCTTCGCGAGAATGTCCAAAGTTTCAGCGGGATTTCCAAAATGTTGAGAGGAACTCGAAACATGTCAACCTTGGTTTTGAGAATCTCTCCCGGAGTTTGAGAGATTTGGACGTGAAAGGGTACCAGTCTTGTCGGGGATTGGGAACCCTTCGCGAGAATGTCCAAAGTTTCAGCGGGATTTCCAAAATGTTGAGAGGAACTCGAAACATGTCAACCTCGGTTTTGAGAATCTCTCCCGGAGTTTGAGAGATTTGGACGTGAAAGGGTACCAGTCTTGTCGGGGATTGGGAACCCTTCGCGAGAATGTCCAAAGTTTCAGCGGGATTTCCAAAATGTTGAGAGGAACTCGAAACATGTCAACCTCGGTTTTGAGAATCTCTCCCGGAGTTTGAGAGATTTGGACGTGAAAGGGTACCAGTCTTGTCGGGGATTGGGAACCCTTCGCGAGAATGTCCAAAGTTTCAGCGGGATTTCCAAAATGTTGAGAGGAACTCGAAACATGTCAACCTCGGTTTTGAGAATCTCTCCCGGAGTTTGAGAGATTTGGACGTGAAAGGGTACCAGTCTTGTCGGGGATTGGGAACCCTTCGCCAGAATGTCCAAAGTTTCAGCGGGATTTCCAAAATGTTGAGAGGAACTCGAAACATGTCAACCTTGGTTTTGAGAATCTCTCCCGGAGTTTGAGAGATTTGGACGTGAAAGGGTACCAGTCTTGTCGGGGATTGGGAACCCTTCGCGAGAATGTCCAAAGTTTCAGCGGGATTTCCAAAATGTTTAAAGGAACTCGAAACATGTCAACCTTGGTTTTGAGAATCTCTCCCGGAGTTTGAGAGATTTGGACGTGAATGGGTACCAGTCTTGTCGGGGATTGGGAACCCTTCGCGAGAATGTCCAAAGTTTCAGCGGGATTTCCAAAATGTTGAAAGGAACTCGAAACATGTGTACCTTGGTTTTGAGAATCTCTCCCGGAGTTTGAGAGATTTGGACGTGAAAGGGTACCAGTCTTGTCGGGGATTGGGAACCCTTCGCCAGAATGTCCAAAGTTTCAGCGGGATTTCCAAAATGTTGAAAGGAACTCGAAACATGTGAACATGGGTTTTGAGAATCTTTCCCGGAGTTTGAGAGATTTGGACGTGAAAGGGTACCAGTCTTGTCGGGGATTGGGAACCCTTCGCGAGAATGTCCAAAGTTTCAGCGGGATTTCCAAAATGTTGAGAGGAACTCGAAACATGTCAACCTTGGTTTTGAGAATCTCTCTTGGAGTTTGAGAGATTTGGACGTGAAAGGGTACCAGTCTTGTCGGGGATTGGGAACCCTTCGCGAGAATGTCCAAAGTTTCAGCGGGATTTCCAAAATGTTGAAAGGAACTCAAAACATGTGTACCTTGGTTTTGAGAATCTCTCCCGGAGTTTGAGAGATTTGGACGTGAAAGGGTACCAGTCTTGTCGGGGATTGGGAACCCTTCGCCAGAATGTCCAAAGTTTCAGCGGGATTTCCAAAATGTTGAAAGGAACTCGAAACATGTGAACATGGGTTTTGAGAATCTTTCCCGGAGTTTGAGAGATTTGGACGTGAAAGGGTACCAGTCTTGTCGGGGATTGGGAACCCTTCGCGAGAATGTCCAAAGTTTCAGCGGGATTTCCAAAATGTTGAGAGGAACTCGAACCATGTCAACCTTGGTTTTGAGAATCTCTCCCGGAGTTTGAGAGATTTGGACGTGAAAGGGTACCAGTCTTGTCGGGGATTGGGAACCCTTCGCCAGAATGTCCAAAGTTTCAGCGGGATTTCCAAAATGTTGAGAGGAATTCGAAACATGTCAACCTCGGTTTTGAGAATCTCTCCCGGAGTATGAGAGATTTGGACGTGAAAGGGTACCAGTCTTGTCGGGGATTGGGAACCCTTCGCGAGAATGTCCAAAGTTTCAGCGGGATTTCCAAAATGTTGAGAGGAACTCGAAACATGTCAACCTTGGTTTTGAGAATCTCTCCCGGAGTTTGAGAGATTTGGACGTGAAAGGGTACCAGTCTTGTCGGGGATTGGGAACCCTTCGCGAGAATGTCCAAAGTTTCAGCGGGATTTCCAAAATGTTGAGAGGAACTCGAAACATGTCAACCTTGGTTTTGAGAATCTCTCCCGGAGTTTGAGAGATTTGGACGTGAAAGGGTACCAGTCTTGTCGGGGATTGGGAACCCTTCGCGAGAATGTCCAAAGTTTCAGCGGGATTTCCAAAATGTTGAGAGGAACTCGAAACATGTCAACCTTGGTTTTGAGAATCTCTCCCGGAGTTTGAGAGATTTGGACGTGAAAGGGTACCAGTCTTGTCGGGGATTGGGAACCCTTCGCCAGAATGTCCAAAGTTTCAGCGGGATTTCCAAAATGTTGAGAGGAACTCGAAACATGTCAACCATGGTTTTGAGAATCTCTCCCGGAGTTTGAGAGATTTGGACGTGAAAGGGTACCAGTCTTGTCGGGGATTGGGAACCCTTCGCGAGAATGTCCAACGTTTCAGCGGGATTTCCAAAATGTTGAAAGGAATTCGAAACGTGTGAACCTTGGTTTTGAGAATCTCTCCCGGAGTTTGAGAGATTTGGACGTGAAATGGTACCAGTCTTGTCGGGGATTGGGAACCCTTCGCGAGAATGTCCAAAGTTTCAGCGGGATTTCCAAAATGTTGAAAGGAACTCGAAACATGTGAACATGGGTTTTGAGAATCTTTCCCGGAGTTTGAGAGATTTGGACGTGAAAGGGTACCAGTCTTGTCGGGGATTGGGAACCCTTCGCCAGAATGTCCAAAGTTTCAGCGGGATTTCCAAAATGTTGAGAGGAACTCGAAACATGTCAACCTTGGTTTTGAGAATCTCTCCCGGAGTTTGAGAGATTTGGACGTGAAAGGGTACCAGTCTTGTCGGGGATTGGGAACCCTTCGCCAGAATGTCCAAAGTTTCAGCGGGATTTCCAAAATGTTGAGAGGAACTCGAAACAGGTCAACCTTGGTTTTGAGAATCTCTCCCGGAGTTTGAGAGATTTGGACGTGAAAGGGTACCAGTCTTGTCGGGGATTGGGAACCCTTCGCGAGAATGTCCAAAGTTTCAGCGGGATTTCCAAAATGTTGAGAGGAACTCGAAACATGTCAACCTTGGTTTTGAGAATCTCTCCCGGAGTTTGAGAGATTTGGACGTGAAAGCGTACCAATCTTGTCGGGGATTGGGAACCCTTCGCGAGAATGTCCAAAGTTTCAGCGGGATTTCCAAAATGTTGAGAGGAACTCGAAACATGTCAACCTTGGTTTTGAGAATCTCTCCCGGAGTTTGAGAGATTTGGACGTGAAAGGGTACCAGTCTTGTCGGGGATTGGGAACCCTTCGCGAGAATGTCCAAAGTTTCAGCGGGATTTCCAAAATGTTGAGAGGAACTCGAAACATGTCAACCTTGGTTTTGAGAATCTCTCCCGGAGTTTGAGAGATTTGGACGTGAAAGGGTACCAGTCTTGTCGGGGATTGGGAACCCTTCGCGAGAATGTCCAAAGTTTCAGCAGGATTTCCAAAATGTTGAGAGGAACTCGAAACATGTCAACCTTCGTTTTGAGAATCTCTCTTGGAGTTTGAGAGATTTGGACGTGAAAGGGTACCAGTCTTGTCGGGGATTGGGAACCCTTCGCGAGAATGTCCAAAGTTTCAGCGGGATTTCCAAAATGTTGAGAGGAACTCGAAACATGTCAACCTTGGTTTTGAGAATCTCTCCCGGAGTTTGAGAGATTTGGACGTGAAAGGGTACCAGTCTTGTCGGGGATTGGGAACCCTTCGCCAGAATGTCCAAAGTTTCAGCGGGATTTCCAAAATGTTGAGAGGAACTCGAAACATGTCAACCTCGGTTTTGAGAATCTCTCCCGGAGTTTGAGAGATTTGGACGTGAAAGGGTACCAGTCTTGTCGGGGATTGGGAACCCTTCGCGAGAATGTCCAAAGTTTCAGCGGGATTTCCAAAATGTTGAAAGGAACTCAAAACATGTCAACCTTGGTTTTGAGAATCTCTCCCGGAGTTTGAGAGATTTAGACGTGAAAGGGTACCAGTCTTGTCGGGGATTGGGAACCCTTCACCAGAATGTCCAAAGTTTCAGCGGGATTTCCAAAATGTTGAGAGGAACTCGAAACATGTCAACCTTGGTTTTGAGAATCTCTCCCGGAGTTTGAGAGATTTGGACGTGAAAGGGTACCAGTCTTGTCGGGGATTGGGAACCCTTCGCGAGAATGTCCAAAGTTTCAGCAGGATTTCCAAAATGTTGAGAGGAACTCGAAACATGTCAACCTTCGTTTTGAGAATCTCTCCCGGAGTTTGCGAGATTTGGACGTGAAAGGGTACCAGTCTTGTCGGGGATTGGGAACCCTTCGCCAGAATGTCCAAAGTTTCAGCGGGATTTCCAAAATGTTGAGAGGAACTCGAAACATGTCAACCTTGGTTTTGAGAATCTCTCCCGGAGTTTGAGAGATTTGGACGTGAAAGGGTACCAGTCTTGTCGGGGATTGGGAACCCTTCGCGAGAATGTCCAAAGTTTCAGCAGGATTTCCAAAATGTTGAGAGGAACTCGAAACATGTCAACCTTGGTTTTGAGAATCTCTCTTGGAGTTTGAGAGATTTGGACGTGAAAGGGTACCAGTCTTGTCGGGGATTGGGAACCCTTCGCCAGAATGTCCAAAGTTTCAGCGGGATTTCCAAAATGTTGAGAGGAACTCGAAACATGTCAACCTTGGTTTTGAGAATCTCTCTTGGAGTTTGAGAGATTTGGACGTGAAAGGGTACCAGTCTTGTCGGGGATTGGGAACCCTTCGCGAGAATGTCCAAAGTTTCAGCAGGATTTCCAAAATGTTGAGAGGAACTCGAAACATGTCAACCTCGGTTTTGAGAATCTCTCCCGGAGTTTGAGAGATTTGGACGTGAAAGGGTACCAGTCTTGTCGGGGATTGGGAACCCTTCGCCAGAATGTCCAAAGTTTCAGCGGGATTTCCAAAATGTTGAGAGGAACTCGCAACATGTCAACCTCGGATTTGAGAATCTCTCCCGGAGTTTGAGAGATTTGGACGTGAAAGGGTACCAGTCTTGTCGGGGATTGGGAACCCTTCGCCAGAATGTCCAAAGTTTCAGCGGGATTTCCAAAATGTTGAGAGGAACTCGAAACATGTCAACCTCGGTTTTGAGAATCTCTCCCGGAGTTTGAGAGATTTGGACGTGAAAGGGTACCAGTCTTGTCGGGGATTGGGAACCCTTCGCGAGAATGTCCAAAGTTTCAGCGGGATTTCCAAAATGTTGAGAGGAACTCGAAACATGTCAACCTTGGTTTTGAGAATCTCTCCCGGAGTTTGAGAGATTTGGACGTGAAAGGGTACCAGTCTTGTCGGGGATTGGGAACCCTTCGCGAGAATGTCCAAAGTTTCAGCGGGATTTCCAAAATGTTGAGAGGAACTCGAAACATGTCAACCTCGGTTTTGAGAATCTCTCCCGGAGTTTGAGAGATTTGGACGTGAAAGGGTACCAGTCTTGTCGGGGATTGGGAACCCTTCGCCAGAATGTCCAAAGTTTCAGCGGGATTTCCAAAATGTTGAGAGGAACTCGAAACATGTCAACCTCGGTTTTGAGAATCTCTCCCGGAGTTTGAGAGATTTGGACGTGAAAGGGTACCAGTCTTGTCGGGGATTGGGAACCCTTCGCGAGAATGTCCAAAGTTTCAGCGGGATTTCCAAAATGTTGAGAGGAACTCGAAACATGTCAACCTCAGTTTTGAGAATCTCTCCCGGAGTTTGAGAGATTTGGACGTGAAAGGGTACCAGTCTTGTCGGGGATTGGGAACCCTTCGCCAGAATGTCCAAAGTTTCAGCGGGATTTCCAAAATGTTGAGAGGAACTCGAAACATGTCAACCTTGGTTTTGAGAATCTCTCCCGGAGTTTGAGAGATTTGGACGTGAAAGGGTACCAGTCTTGTCGGGGATTGGGAACCCTTCGCGAGAATGTCCAAAGTTTCAGCGGGATTTCCAAAATGTTTAAAGGAACTAGAAACATGTGAACCTTGGTTTTGAGAATCTCTCCCGGAGTTTGAGAGATTTGGACGTGAAAGGGTACCAGTCTTGTCGGGGATTGGGAACCCTTCGCCAGAATGTCCAAAGTTTCAGCGGGATTTCCAAAATGTTTAAAGGAACTCGAAACATGTGAACCTTGGTTTTGAGAATCTCTCCCGGAGTTTGAGACATTTGGACGTGAATGGGTACCAGTCTTGTCGGGGATTGGGAACCCTTCGCGAGAATGTCCAAAGTTTCAGCGGGATTTCCAAAATGTTGAGAGGAACTCGAAACATGTCAACCTCGGTTTTGAGAATCTCTCCCGGAGTTTGAGAGATTTGGACGTGAAAGGGTACCAGTCTTGTCGGGGATTGGGAACCCTTCGCCAGAATGTCCAAAGTTTCAGCGGGATTTCCAAAATGTTGAGAGGAACTCGAAACATGTCAACCTTGGTTTTGAGAATCTCTCCCGGAGTTTGAGAGATTTGGACGTGAAAGGGTACCAGTCTTGTCGGGGATTGGGAACCCTTCGCGAGAATGTCCAAAGTTTCAGCGGGATTTCCAAAATGTTTAAAGGAACTCGAAACATGTCAACCTCGGTTTTGAGAATCTCTCCCGGAGTTTGAGAGATTTGGACGTGAAAGGGTACCAGTCTTGTCGGGGATTGGGAACCCTTCGCGAGAATGTCCAAAGTTTCAGCGGGATTTCCAAAATGTTGAGAGGAACTCGAAACATGTCAACCTCGGTTTTGAGAATCTCTCCCGGAGTTTGAGAGATTTGGACGTGAAAGGGTACCAGTCTTGTCGGGGATTGGGAACCCTTCGCCAGAATGTCCAAAGTTTCAGCGGGATTTCCAAAATGTTGAGAGGAACTCGAATCATGTCAACCTCGGTTTTGAGAATCTCTCCCGGAGTTTGAGAGATTTGGACGTGAAAGGGTACCAGTCTTGTCGGGGATTGGGAACCCTTCGCCAGAATGTCCAAAGTTTCAGCGGGATTTCCAAAATGTTGAGAGGAACTCGAAACATGTCAACCTCGGTTTTGAGAATCTCTCCCGGAGTTTGAGAGATTTGGACGTGAAAGGGTACCAGTCTTGTCGGGGATTGGGAACCCTTCGCCAGAATGTCCAAAGTTTCAGCGGGATTTCCAAAATGTTGAGAGGAACTCGAAACATGTCAACCTTGGTTTTGAGAATCTCTCCCGGAGTTTGAGAGATTTGGACGTGAAAGGGTACCAGTCTTGTCGGGGATTGGGAACCCTTCGCCAGAATGTCCAAAGTTTCAGCAGGATTTCCAAAATGTTGAGAGGAACTCGAAACATGTCAACCTTCGTTTTGAGAATCTCTCCCGGAGTTTGAGAGATTTGGACGTGAAAGGGTACCAGTCTTGTCGGGGATTGGGAACCCTTCGCGAGAATGTCCATAGTTTCAGCGGGATTTCCAAAATGTTGAGAGGAACTCGAAACATGTCAACCTTGGTTTTGAGAATCTCTCCCGGAGTTTGAGAGATTTGGACGTGAAAGGGTACCAGTCTTGTCGGGGATTGGGAACCCTTCGCCAGAATGTCCAAAGTTTCAGCGGGATTTCCAAAATGTTGAGAGGAACTCGAAACATGTCAACCTTGGTTTTGAGAATCTCTCCCGGAGTTTGAGAGATTTGGACGTGAAAGGGTACCAGTCTTGTCGGGGATTGGGAACCCTTCGCGAGAATGTCCAAAGTTTCAGCAGGATTTCCAAAATGTTGAGAGGAACTCGAAACATGTCAACCTTCGTTTTGAGAATCTCTCCCGGAGTTTGAGAGATTTGGACGTGAAAGGGTACCAGTCTTGTCGGGGATTGGGAACCCTTCGCCAGAATGTCCAAAGTTTCAGCGGGATTTCCAAAATGTTGAGAGGAACTCGAAACATGTCAACCTTGGTTTTGAGAATCTCTCCCGGAGTTTGAGAGATTTGGACGTGAAAGGGTACCAGTCTTGTCGGGGATTGGGAACCCTTCGCGAGAATGTCCAAAGTTTCAGCGGGATTTCCAAAATGTTTAAAGGAACTCGAAACATGTCAACCTCGGTTTTGAGAATCTCTCCCGGAGTTTGAGAGATTTGGACGTGAAAGGGTACCAGTCTTGTCGGGGATTGGGAACCCTTCGCGAGAATGTCCAAAGTTTCAGCGGGATTTCCAAAATGTTGAGAGGAACTCGAAACATGTCAACCTCGGTTTTGAGAATCTCTCCCGGAGTTTGAGAGATTTGGACGTGAAAGGGTACCAGTCTTGTCGGGGATTGGGAACCCTTCGCCAGAATGTCCAAAGTTTCAGCGGGATTTCCAAAATGTTGAGAGGAACTCGAATCATGTCAACCTCGGTTTTGAGAATCTCTCCCGGAGTTTGAGAGATTTGGACGTGAAAGGGTACCAGTCTTGTCGGGGATTGGGAACCCTTCGCCAGAATGTCCAAAGTTTCAGCGGGATTTCCAAAATGTTGAGAGGAACTCGCAACATGTCAACCTCGGATTTGAGAATCTCTCCCGGAGTTTGAGAGATTTGGACGTGAAAGGGTACCAGTCTTGTCGGGGATTGGGAACCCTTCGCCAGAATGTCCAAAGTTTCAGCGGGATTTCCAAAATGTTGAGAGGAACTCGAAACATGTCAACCTCGGTTTTGAGAATCTCTCCCGGAGTTTGAGAGATTTGGACGTGAAAGGGTACCAGTCTTGTCGGGGATTGGGAACCCTTCGCGAGAATGTCCAAAGTTTCAGCGGGATTTCCAAAATGTTGAGAGGAACTCGAAACATGTCAACCTTGGTTTTGAGAATCTCTCCCGGAGTTTGAGAGATTTGGACGTGAAAGGGTACCAGTCTTGTCGGGGATTGGGAACCCTTCGCGAGAATGTCCAAAGTTTCAGCGGGATTTCCAAAATGTTGAGAGGAACTCGAAACATGTCAACCTCGGTTTTGAGAATCTCTCCCGGAGTTTGAGAGATTTGGACGTGAAAGGGTACCAGTCTTGTCGGGGATTGGGAACCCTTCGCCAGAATGTCCAAAGTTTCAGCGGGATTTCCAAAATGTTGAGAGGAACTCGAAACATGTCAACCTCGGTTTTGAGAATCTCTCCCGGAGTTTGAGAGATTTGGACGTGAAAGGGTACCAGTCTTGTCGGGGATTGGGAACCCTTCGCGAGAATGTCCAAAGTTTCAGCGGGATTTCCAAAATGTTGAGAGGAACTCGAAACATGTCAACCTCGGTTTTGAGAATCTCTCCCGGAGTTTGAGAGATTTGGACGTGAAAGGGTACCAGTCTTGTCGGGGATTGGGAACCCTTCGCCAGAATGTCCAAAGTTTCAGCGGGATTTCCAAAATGTTGAGAGGAACTCGAAACATGTCAACCTTGGTTTTGAGAATCTCTCCCGGAGTTTGAGAGATTTGGACGTGAAAGGGTACCAGTCTTGTCGGGGATTGGGAACCCTTCGCGAGAATGTCCAAAGTTTCAGCGGGATTTCCAAAATGTTTAAAGGAACTAGAAACATGTGAACCTTGGTTTTGAGAATCTCTCCCGGAGTTTGAGAGATTTGGACGTGAAAGGGTACCAGTCTTGTCGGGGATTGGGAACCCTTCGCCAGAATGTCCAAAGTTTCAGCGGGATTTCCAAAATGTTTAAAGGAACTCGAAACATGTGAACCTTGGTTTTGAGAATCTCTCCCGGAGTTTGAGACATTTGGACGTGAATGGGTACCAGTCTTGTCGGGGATTGGGAACCCTTCGCGAGAATGTCCAAAGTTTCAGCGGGATTTCCAAAATGTTGAGAGGAACTCGAAACATGTCAACCTCGGTTTTGAGAATCTCTCCCGGAGTTTGAGAGATTTGGACGTGAAAGGGTACCAGTCTTGTCGGGGATTGGGAACCCTTCGCCAGAATGTCCAAAGTTTCAGCGGGATTTCCAAAATGTTGAGAGGAACTCGAAACATGTCAACCTTGGTTTTGAGAATCTCTCCCGGAGTTTGAGAGATTTGGACGTGAAAGGGTACCAGTCTTGTCGGGGATTGGGAACCCTTCGCGAGAATGTCCAAAGTTTCAGCGGGATTTCCAAAATGTTTAAAGGAACTCGAAACATGTCAACCTCGGTTTTGAGAATCTCTCCCGGAGTTTGAGAGATTTGGACGTGAAAGGGTACCAGTCTTGTCGGGGATTGGGAACCCTTCGCGAGAATGTCCAAAGTTTCAGCGGGATTTCCAAAATGTTGAGAGGAACTCGAAACATGTCAACCTCGGTTTTGAGAATCTCTCCCGGAGTTTGAGAGATTTGGACGTGAAAGGGTACCAGTCTTGTCGGGGATTGGGAACCCTTCGCCAGAATGTCCAAAGTTTCAGCGGGATTTCCAAAATGTTGAGAGGAACTCGAATCATGTCAACCTCGGTTTTGAGAATCTCTCCCGGAGTTTGAGAGATTTGGACGTGAAAGGGTACCAGTCTTGTCGGGGATTGGGAACCCTTCGCCAGAATGTCCAAAGTTTCAGCGGGATTTCCAAAATGTTGAGAGGAACTCGAAACATGTCAACCTCGGTTTTGAGAATCTCTCCCGGAGTTTGAGAGATTTGGACGTGAAAGGGTACCAGTCTTGTCGGGGATTGGGAACCCTTCGCCAGAATGTCCAAAGTTTCAGCGGGATTTCCAAAATGTTGAGAGGAACTCGAAACATGTCAACCTTGGTTTTGAGAATCTCTCCCGGAGTTTGAGAGATTTGGACGTGAAAGGGTACCAGTCTTGTCGGGGATTGGGAACCCTTCGCCAGAATGTCCAAAGTTTCAGCAGGATTTCCAAAATGTTGAGAGGAACTCGAAACATGTCAACCTTCGTTTTGAGAATCTCTCCCGGAGTTTGAGAGATTTGGACGTGAAAGGGTACCAGTCTTGTCGGGGATTGGGAACCCTTCGCCAGAATGTCCATAGTTTCAGCGGGATTTCCAAAATGTTGAGAGGAACTCGAAACATGTCAACCTTGGTTTTGAGAATCTCTCCCGGAGTTTGAGAGATTTGGACGTGAAAGGGTACCAGTCTTGTCGGGGATTGGGAACCCTTCGCCAGAATGTCCAAAGTTTCAGCGGGATTTCCAAAATGTTGAGAGGAACTCGAAACATGTCAACCTTGGTTTTGAGAATCTCTCCCGGAGTTTGAGAGATTTGGACGTGAAAGGGTACCAGTCTTGTCGGGGATTGGGAACCCTTCGCGAGAATGTCCAAAGTTTCAGCAGGATTTCCAAAATGTTGAGAGGAACTCGAAACATGTCAACCTTCGTTTTGAGAATCTCTCCCGGAGTTTGAGAGATTTGGACGTGAAAGGGTACCAGTCTTGTCGGGGATTGGGAACCCTTCGCCAGAATGTCCAAAGTTTCAGCGGGATTTCCAAAATGTTGAGAGGAACTCGAAACATGTCAACCTTGGTTTTGAGAATCTCTCCCGGAGTTTGAGAGATTTGGACGTGAAAGGGTACCAGTCTTGTCGGGGATTGGGAACCCTTCGCGAGAATGTCCAAAGTTTCAGCGGGATTTCCAAAATGTTTAAAGGAACTCGAAACATGTCAACCTCGGTTTTGAGAATCTCTCCCGGAGTTTGAGAGATTTGGACGTGAAAGGGTACCAGTCTTGTCGGGGATTGGGAACCCTTCGCGAGAATGTCCAAAGTTTCAGCGGGATTTCCAAAATGTTGAGAGGAACTCGAAACATGTCAACCTCGGTTTTGAGAATCTCTCCCGGAGTTTGAGAGATTTGGACGTGAAAGGGTACCAGTCTTGTCGGGGATTGGGAACCCTTCGCCAGAATGTCCAAAGTTTCAGCGGGATTTCCAAAATGTTGAGAGGAACTCGAATCATGTCAACCTCGGTTTTGAGAATCTCTCCCGGAGTTTGAGAGATTTGGACGTGAAAGGGTACCAGTCTTGTCGGGGATTGGGAACCCTTCGCCAGAATGTCCAAAGTTTCAGCGGGATTTCCAAAATGTTGAGAGGAACTCGAAACATGTCAACCTCGGTTTTGAGAATCTCTCCCGGAGTTTGAGAGATTTGGACGTGAAAGGGTACCAGTCTTGTCGGGGATTGGGAACCCTTCGCCAGAATGTCCAAAGTTTCAGCGGAATTTCCAAAATGTTGAGAGGAACTCGAAACATGTCAACCTTGGTTTTGAGAATCTCTCCCGGAGTTTGAGAGATTTGGACGTGAAAGGGTACCAGTCTTGTCGGGGATTGGGAACCCTTCGCCAGAATGTCCAAAGTTTCAGCAGGATTTCCAAAATGTTGAGAGGAACTCGAAACATGTCAACCTTCGTTTTGAGAATCTCTCCCGGAGTTTGAGAGATTTGGACGTGAAAGGGTACCAGTCTTGTCGGGGATTGGGAACCCTTCGCCAGAATGTCCAAAGTTTCAGCGGGATTTCCAAAATGTTGAGAGGAACTCGAAACATGTCAACCTTGGTTTTGAGAATCTCTCCCGGAGTTTGAGAGATTTGGACGTGAAAGGGTACCAGTCTTGTCGGGGATTGGGAACCCTTCGCCAGAATGTCCAAAGTTTCAGCGGGATTTCCAAAATGTTGAGAGGAACTCGAAACATGTCAACCTTGGTTTTGAGAATCTCTCCCGGAGTTTGAGAGATTTGGACGTGAAAGGGTACCAGTCTTGTCGGGGATTGGGAACCCTTCGCGAGAATGTCCAAAGTTTCAGCAGGATTTCCAAAATGTTGAGAGGAACTCGAAACATGTCAACCTTGGTTTTGAGAATCTCTCCCGGAGTTTGAGAGATTTGGACGTGAAAGGGTACCAGTCTTGTCGGGGATTGGGAACCCTTCGCCAGAATGTCCAAAGTTTCAGCGGGATTTCCAAAATGTTGAGAGGAACTCGAAACATGTCAACCTCGGTTTTGAGAATCTCTCCCGGAGTTTGAGAGATTTGGACGTGAAAGGGTACCAGTCTTGTCGGGGATTGGGAACCCTTCGCGAGAATGTCCAAAGTTTCAGCGGGATTTCCAAAATGTTGAGAGGAACTCGAAACATGTCAACCTTGGTTTTGAGAATCTCTCCCGGAGTTTGAGAGATTTGGACGTGAAAGGGTACCAGTCTTGTCGGGGATTGGGAACCCTTCGCCAGAATGTCCAAAGTTTCAGCGGGATTTCCAAAATGTTGAGAGGAACTCGAAACATGTCAACCTTGGTTTTGAGAATCTCTCCCGGAGTTTGAGAGATTTGGACGTGAAAGGGTACCAGTCTTGTCGGGGATTGGGAACCCTTCGCGAGAATGTCCAAAGTTTCAGCAGGATTTCCAAAATGTTGAGAGGAACTCGAAACATGTCAACCTTCGTTTTGAGAATCTCTCCCGGAGTTTGAGAGATTTGGACGTGAAAGGGTACCAGTCTTGTCGGGGATTGGGAACCCTTCGCCAGAATGTCCAAAGTTTCAGCGGGATTTCCAAAATGTTGAAAGGAACTCGAAACATGTGAAACTTGGTTTTGAGAATCTCTCCCGGAGTTTGAGAGATTTGGACGTGAAAGGGTACCAGTCTTGTCGGGGATTGGGAACCCTTCGCGAGAATGTCCAAAGTTTCAGCGGGATTTCCAAAATGTTGAGAGGAACTCGAAACATGTCAACCTTGGTTTTGAGAATCTCTCCCGGAGTTTGAGAGATTTGGACGTGAAAGGGTACCAGTCTTGTCGGGGATTGGGAACCCTTCGCCAGAATGTCCAAAGTTTCAGCGGGATTTCCAAAATGTTGAGAGGAACTCGAAACATGTCAACCTCGGTTTTGAGAATCTCTCCCGGAGTTTGAGAGATTTGGACGTGAAAGGGTACCAGTCTTGTCGGGGATTGGGAACCCTTCGCGAGAATGTCCAAAGTTTCAGCGGGATTTCCAAAATGTTGAGAGGAACTCGAAACATGTCAACCTCGGTTTTGAGAATCTCTCCCGGAGTTTGAGAGATTTGGACGTGAAAGGGTACCAGTCTTGTCGGGGATTGGGAACCCTTCGCGAGAATGTCCAAAGTTTCAGCGGGATTTCCAAAATGTTTAAAGGAACTCGAAACATGTGAACATGGGTTTTGAGAATCTCTCCCGGAGTTTGAGAGATTTGGACGTGAAAGGGTACCAGTCTTGTCGGGGATTGGGAACCCTTCGCCAGAATGTCCAAAGTTTCAGCGGGATTTCCAAAATGTTTAAAGGAACTCGAAACATGTGAACCTTGGTTTTGAGAATCTCTCCCGGAGTTTGAGACATTTGGACGTGAAAGGGTACCAGTCTTGTCGGGGATTGGGAACCCTTCGCGAGAATGTCCAAAGTTTCAGCGGGATTTCCAAAATGTTGAGAGGAACTCGAAACATGTCAACCTCGGTTTTGAGAATCTCTCCCGGAGTTTGAGAGATTTGGACGTGAAAGGGTACCAGTCTTGTCGGGGATTGGGAACCCTTCGCCAGAATGTCCAAAGTTTCAGCGGGATTTCCAAAATGTTGAGAGGAACTCGAAACATGTCAACCTTGGTTTTGAGAATCTCTCACGGAGTTTGAGAGATTTGGACGTGAAAGGGTACCAGTCTTGTCGGGGATTGGGAACCCTTCGCGAGAATGTCCAAAGTTTCAGCGGGATTTCCAAAATGTTTAAAGGAACTAGAAACATGTGAACCTTGGTTTTGAGAATCTCTCCCGGAGTTTGAGAGATTTGGACGTGAAAGAGTACCAGTCTTGTCGGGGATTGGGAACCCTTCGCGAGAATGTCCAAAGTTTCAGCGGGATTTCCAAAATGTTTAAAGGAACTCGAACCATGTGAACCTTGGTTTTGAGAATCTCTCCCGGAGTTTGAGAGATTTGGACGTGAATGGGTACCAGTCTTGTCGGGGATTGGGAACCCTTCGCGAGAATGTCCAAAGTTTCAGCGGGATTTCCAAAATGTTGAAAGGAACTCGAAACATGTGAACCTTGGTTTTGAGAATCTCTCCCGGAGTTTGAGAGATTTGGACGTGAAAGGGTACCAGTCTTGTCGGGGATTGGGAACCCTTCGCGAGAATGTCCAAAGTTTCAGCGGGATTTCCAAAATGTTGAGAGGAACTCGAAACATGTCAACCTTGGTTTTGAGAATCTCTCCCGGAGTTTGAGAGATTTGGACGTGAAAGGGTACCAGTCTTGTCGGGGATTGGGAACCCTTCGCGAGAATGTCCAAAGTTTCAGCGGGATTTCCAAAATGTTGAGAGGAACTCGAAACATGTCAACCTCGGTTTTGAGAATCTCTCCCGGAGTTTGAGAGATTTGGACGTGAAAGGGTACCAGTCTTGTCGGGGATTGGGAACCCTTCGCGAGAATGTCCAAAGTTTCAGCGGGATTTCCAAAATGTTGAGAGGAACTCGAAACATGTCAACCTTGGTTTTGAGAATCTCTCCCGGAGTTTGAGAGATTTGGACGTGAAAGGGTACCAGTCTTGTCGGGGATTGGGAACCCTTCGCGAGAATGTCCAAAGTTTCAGCGGGATTTCCAAAATGTTGAGAGGAACTCGAAACATGTCAACCTTGGTTTTGAGAATCTCTCCCGGAGTTTGAGAGATTTGGACGTGAAAGGGTACCAGTCTTGTCGGGGATTGGGAACCCTTCGCGAGAATGTCCAAAGTTTCAGCGGGATTTCCAAAATGTTGAGAGGAACTCGAATCATGTCAACCTTGGTTTTGAGAATCTCTCCCGGAGTTTGAGAGATTTGGACGTGAAAGGGTACCAGTCTTGTCGGGGATTGGGAACCCTTCGCCAGAATGTCCAAAGTTTCAGCGGGATTTCCAAAATGTTGAGAGGAACTCGAAACATGTCAACCTCGGTTTTGAGAATCTCTCCCGGAGTTTGAGAGATTTGGACGTGAAAGGGTACCAGTCTTGTCGGGGATTGGGAACCCTTCGCCAGAATGTCCAAAGTTTCAGCGGGATTTCCAAAATGTTGAGAGGAACTCGAAACATGTCAACCTTGGTTTTGAGAATCTCTCCCGGAGTTTGAGAGATTTGGACGTGAAAGGGTACCAGTCTTGTCGGGGATTGGGAACCCTTCGCGAGAATGTCCAAAGTTTCAGCGGGATTTCCAAAATGTTGAGAGGAACTCGAAACATGTCAACCTCGGTTTTGAGAATCTCTCCCGGAGTTTGAGAGATTTGGACGTGAAAGGGTACCAGTCTTGTCGGGGATTGGGAACCCTTCGCGAGAATGTCCAAAGTTTCAGCGGGATTTCCAAAATGTTGAGAGGAACTCGAAACATGTCAACCTCGGTTTTGAGAATCTCTCCCGGAGTTTGAGAGATTTGGACGTGAAAGGGTACCAGTCTTGTCGGGGATTGGGAACCCTTCGCCAGAATGTCCAAAGTTTCAGCGGGATTTCCAAAATGTTGAGAGGAACTCGAAACATGTCAACCTCGGTTTTGAGAATCTCTCCCGGAGTTTGAGAGATTTGGACGTGAAAGGGTACCAGTCTTGTCGGGGATTGGGAACCCTTCGCGAGAATGTCCAAAGTTTCAGCAGGATTTCCAAAATGTTGAGAGGAACTCGAAACATGTCAACCTTCGTTTTGAGAATCTCTCCCGGAGTTTGAGAGATTTGGACGTGAAAGGGTACCAGTCTTGTCGGGGATTGGGAACCCTTTGCGAGAATGTCCAAAGTTTCAGCGGGATTTCCAAAATGTTGAGAGGAACTCGAAACATGTCAACCTTGGTTTTGAGAATCTCTCCCGGAGTTTGAGAGATTTGGACGTGAAAGGGTACCAGTCTTGTCGGGGATTGGGAACCCTTCGCCAGAATGTCCAAAGTTTCAGCGGGATTTCAAAAATGTTGAGAGGAACTCGAAACATGTCAACCTTGGTTTTGAGAATCTCTCCCGGAGTTTGAGAGATTTGGACGTGAAAGGGTACCAGTCTTGTCGGGGATTGGGAACCCTTCGCGAGAATGTCCAAAGTTTCAGCGGGATTTCCAAAATGTTGAGAGGAACTCAAAACATGTCAACCTTGGTTTTGAGAATCTCTCCCGGAGTTTGAGAGATTTGGACGTGAAAGGGTACCAGTCTTGTCGGGGATTGGGAACCCTTCGCCAGAATGTCCAAAGTTTCAGCGGGATTTCCAAAATGTTGAGAGGAACTCGAAACATGTCAACCTTGGTTTTGAGAATCTCTCTTGGAGTTTGAGAGATTTGGACGTGAAAGGGTACCAGTCTTGTCGGGGATTGGGAACCCTTCGCGAGAATGTCCAAAGTTTCAGCAGGATTTCCAAAATGTTGAGAGGAACTCGAAACATGTCAACCTTGGTTTTGAGAATCTCTCCCGGAGTTTGAGAGATTTGGACGTGAAAGGGTACCAGTCTTGTCGGGGATTGGGAACCCTTCGCGAGAATGTCCAAAGTTTCAGCGGGATTTCCAAAATGTTGAGAGGAACTCGAACCATGTCAACCTTGGTTTTGAGAATCTCTCCCGGAGTTTGAGAGATTTGGACGTGAAAGGGTACCAGTCTTGTCGGGGATTGGGAACCCTTCGCAAGAATGTCCAAAGTTTCAGCAGGATTTCCAAAATGTTGAGAGATACTCGAAACATGTGAACCTCGGTTTTGAGAATCTCTCCCGGAGTTTGAGAGATTTGGACGTGAAAGGGTACCAGTCTTGTCGGGGATTGGGAACCCTTCGCGAGAATGTCCAAAGTTTCAGCGGGATTTCCAAAATGTTGAGAGGAACTCGAAACATGTCAACCTTGGTTTTGAGAATCTCTCCCGGAGTTTGAGAGATTTGGACGTGAAAGGGTACCAGTCTTGTCGGGGATTGGGAACCCTTCGCGAGAATGTCCAAAGTTTCAGCGGGATTTCCAAAATGTTGAGAGGAACTCGAAACATGTCAACCTCGGTTTTGAGAATCTCTCCCGGAGTTTGAGAGATTTGGACGTGAAAGGGTACCAGTCTTGTCGGGGATTGGGAACCCTTCGCGAGAATGTCCAAAGTTTCAGCGGGATTTCCAAAATGTTGAGAGGAACTCGAAACATGTCAACCTTGGTTTTGAGAATCTCTCCCGGAGTTTGAGAGATTTGGACGTGAAAGGGTACCAGTCTTGTCGGGGATTGGGAACCCTTCGCGAGAATGTCCAAAGTTTCAGCAGGATTTCCAAAATGTTGAGAGGAACTCGAAACATGTCAACCTTGGTTTTGAGAATCTCTCCCGGAGTTTGAGAGATTTGGACGTGAAAGGGTACCAGTCTTGTCGGGGATTGGGAACCCTTCGCGAGAATGTCCAAAGTTTCAGCGGGATTTCCAAAATGTTGAGAGATACTCGAAACATGTCAACCTCGGTTTTGAGAATCTCTCCCGGAGTTTGAGAGATTTGGACGTGAAAGGGTACCAGTCTTGTCGGGGGTTGGGAACCCTTCGCGAGAATGTCCAAAGTTTCAGCGGGATTTCCAAAATGTTGAGAGGAACTCGAAACATGTCAACCTCGGTTTTGAGAATCTCTCCCGGAGTTTGAGAGATTTGGACGTGAAAGGGTACCAGTCTTGTCGGGGATTGGGAACCCTTCGCGAGAATTTCCAAAGTTTCAGCGGGATTTCCAAAATGTTTAAAGGAACTCGAAACATGTCAACCTTGGTTTTGAGAATCTCTCCCGGAGTTTGAGAGATTTGGACGTGAAAGGGTACCAGTCTTGTCGGGGATTGGGAACCCTTCGCCAGAATGTCCAAAGTTTCAGCGGGATTTCCAAAATGTTGAGAGGAACTCGAAACATGTCAACCTTGGTTTTGAGAATCTCTCCCGGAGTTTGAGAGATTTGGACGTGAAAGGGTACCAGTCTTGTCGGGGATTGGGAACCCTTCGCGAGAATGTCCAAAGTTTCAGCGGGATTTCCAAAATGTTGAGAGGAACTCGAAACATGTCAACCTCGGTTTTGAGAATCTCTCCCGGAGTTTGAGAGATTTGGACGTGAAAGGGTACCAGTCTTGTCGGGGATTGGGAACCCTTCGCCAGAATGTCCAAAGTTTCAGCGGGATTTCCAAAATGTTGAGAGGAACTCGAAACATGTGAACATGGGTTTTGAGAATCTCTCCCGGAGTTTGAGAGATTTGGACGTGAAAGGGTACCAGTCTTTTCGGGGATTGGGAACCCTTCGCGAGAATGTCCAAAGTTTCAGCGGGATTTCCAAAATGTTGAGAGGAACTCGAAACATGTCAACCTTGGTTTTGAGAATCTCTCCCGGAGTTTTAGAGATTTGGACGTGAAAGGGTACCAGTCTTGTCGGGGATTGGGAACCCTTCGCGAGAATGTCCAAAGTTTCAGCGGGATTTCCAAAATGTTGAGAGGAACTCGAAACATGTCAACCTTGGTTTTGAGAATCTCTCCCGGAGTTTGAGAGATTTGGACGTGAAAGGGTACCAGTCTTGTCGGGGATTGGGAACCCTTCGCGAGAATGTCCAAAGTTTCAGCGGGATTTCCAAAATGTTGAGAGGAACTCGAATCATGTCAACCTTGGTTTTGAGAATCTCTCCCGGAGTTTGAGAGATTTGGACGTGAAAGGGTACCAGTCTTGTCGGGGATTGGGAACCCTTCGCGAGAATGTCCAAAGTTTCAGCGGGATTTCCAAAATGTTGAGAGGAACTCGAAACATGTCAACCTCGATTTTGAGAATCTCTCCCGGAGTTTGAGAGATTTGGACGTGAAAGGGTACCAGTCTTGTCGGGGATTGGGAACCCTTCGCCAGAATGTCCAAAGTTTCAGCGGGATTTCCAAAATGTTGAGAGGAACTCGAAACATGTCAACCTCGGTTTTGAGAATCTCTCCCGGAGTTTGAGAGATTTGGACGTGAAAGGGTACCAGTCTTGTCGGGGATTGGGAACCCTTCGCCAGAATGTCCAAAGTTTCAGCGGGATTTCCAAAATGTTGAGAGGAACTCGAAACATGTCAACCTCGGTTTTGAGAATCTCTCCCGGAGTTTGAGAGATTTGGACGTGAAAGGGTACCAGTCTTGTCGGGGATTGGGAACCCTTCGCCAGAATGTCCAAAGTTTCAGCGGGATTTCCAAAATGTTGAGAGGAACTCGAAACATGTCAACCTCGGTTTTGAGAATCTCTCCCGGAGTTTGAGAGATTTGGACGTGAAAGGGTACCAGTCTTGTCGGGGATTGGGAACCCTTCGCGAGAATGTCCAAAGTTTCAGCGGGATTTCCAAAATGTTGAGAGGAACTCGAAACATGTCAACCTCGGTTTTGAGAATCTCTCCTGGAGTTTGAGAGATTTGGACGTGAAAGGGTACCAGTCTTGTCGGGGATTGGGAACCCTTCGCCAGAATGTCCAAAGTTTCAGCGGGATTTCCAAAATGTTGAGAGGAACTCGAAACATGTCAACCTTGGTTTTGAGAATCTCTCCCGGAGTTTGAGAGATTTGGACGTGAAAGGGTACCAGTCTTGTCGGGGATTGGGAACCCTTCGCGAGAATGTCCAAAGTTTCAGCAGGATTTCCAAAATGTTGAGAGGAACTCGAAACATGTCAACCTTGGTTTTGAGAATCTCTCCCGGAGTTTGAGAGATTTGGACGTGAAAGGGTACCAGTCTTGTCGGGGATTGGGAACCCTTCGCCAGAATGTCCAAAGTTTCAGCGGGATTTCCAAAATGTTGAGAGGAACTCGAAACATGTCAACCTTGGTTTTGAGAATCTCTCCCGGAGTTTGAGAGATTTGGACGTGAAAGGGTACCAGTCTTGTCGGGGATTGGGAACCCTTCGCCAGAATGTCCAAAGTTTCAGCGGGATTTCCAAAATGTTGAGAGGAACTCGAAACATGTCAACCTTGGTTTTGAGAATCTCTCCCGGAGTTTGAGAGATTTGGACGTGAAAGGGTACCAGTCTTGTCGGGGATTGGGAACCCTTCGCCAGAATGTCCAAAGTTTCAGCGGGATTTCCAAAATGTTGAGAGGAACTCGAAACATGTCAACCTCGGTTTTGAGAATCTCTCCCGGAGTTTGAGAGATTTGGACGTGAAAGGGTACCAGTCTTGTCGGGGATTGGGAACCCTTCGCGAGAATGTCCAAAGTTTCAGCGGGATTTCCAAAATGTTGAGAGGAACTCAAAACATGTCAACCTTGGTTTTGAGAATCTCTCCCGGAGTTTGAGAGATTTGGACGTGAAAGGGTACCAGTCTTGTCGGGGATTGGGAACCCTTCGCCAGAATGTCCAAAGTTTCAGCGGGATTTCCAAAATGTTGAGAGGAACTCGAAACATGTCAACCTTGGTTTTGAGAATCTCTCTTGGAGTTTGAGAGATTTGGACGTGAAAGGGTACCAGTCTTGTCGGGGATTGGGAACCCTTCGCCAGAATGTCCAAAGTTTCAGCAGGATTTCCAAAATGTTGAGAGGAACTCAAAACATGTCAACCTTCGTTTTGAGAATCTCTCCCGGAGTTTGAGAGATTTGGACGTGAAAGGGTACCAGTCTTGTCGGGGATTGGGAACCCTTCGCCAGAATGTCCAAAGTTTCAGCGGGATTTCCAAAATGTTGAGAGGAACTCGAAACATGTCAACCTTGGTTTTGAGAATCTCTCCCGGAGTTTGAGAGATTTGGACGTGAAAGGGTACCAGTCTTGTCGGGGATTGGGAACCCTTCGCGAGAATGTCCAAAGTTTCAGCGGGATTTCCAAAATGTTGAGAGGAACTCGAAACATGTCAACCTCGGTTTTGAGAATCTCTCCCGGAGTTTGAGAGATTTGGACGTGAAAGGGTACCAGTCTTGTCGGGGATTGGGAACCCTTCGCGAGAATGTCCAAAGTTTCAGCAGGATTTCCAAAATGTTGAGAGGAACTCGAAACATGTCAACCTTGGTTTTGAGAATCTCTCCCGGAGTTTGAGAGATTTGGACGTGAAAGGGTACCAGTCTTGTCGGGGATTGGGAACCCTTCGCCAGAATGTCCAAAGTTTCAGCGGGATTTCCAAAATGTTGAGAGGAACTCGAAACATGTCAACCTTGGTTTTGAGAATCTCTCCCGGAGTTTGAGAGATTTGGACGTGAAAGGGTACCAGTCTTGTCGGGGATTGGGAACCCTTCGCGAGAATGTCCAAAGTTTCAGCGGGATTTCCAAAATGTTGAGAGGAACTCGAATCATGTCAACCTTGGTTTTGAGAATCTCTCCCGGAGTTTGAGAGATTTGGACGTGAAAGGGTACCAGTCTTGTCGGGGATTGGGAACCCTTCGCGAGAATGTCCAAAGTTTCAGCGGGATTTCCAAAATGTTGAGAGATACTCGAAACATGTCAACCTCGGTTTTGAGAATCTCTCCCGGAGTTTGAGAGATTTGGACGTGAAAGGGTACCAGTCTTGTCGGGGATTGGGAACCCTTCGCGAGAATGTCCAAAGTTTCAGCGGGATTTCCAAAATGTTGAGAGGAACTCGAAACATGTCAACCTCGGTTTTGAGAATCTCTCCCGGAGTTTGAGAGATTTGGACGTGAAAGGGTACCAGTCTTGTCGGGGATTGGGAACCCTTCGCGAGAATGTCCAAAGTTTCAGCGGGATTTCCAAAATGTTGAGAGGAACTCGAAACATGTCAACCTTGGTTTTGAGAATCTCTCCCGGAGTTTGAGAGATTTGGACGTGAAAGGGTACCAGTCTTGTCGGGGATTGGGAACCCTTCGCGAGAATGTCCAAAGTTTCAGCGGGATTTCCAAAATGTTGAGAGGAACTCGAAACATGTCAACCTTGGTTTTGAGAATCTCTCCCGGAGTTTGAGAGATTTGGACGTGAAAGGGTACCAGTCTTGTCGGGGATTGGGAACCCTTCGCCAGAATGTCCAAAGTTTCAGCGGGATTTCCAAAATGTTGAAAGGAACTCGAAACATGTCAACCTTGGTTTTGAGAATCTCTCACGGAGTTTGAGAGATTTGGACGTGAATGGGTACCAGTCTTGTCGGGGATTGGGAACCCTTCGCGAGAATGTCCAAAGTTTCAGCGGGATTTCCAAAATGTTGAAAGGAACTCGAAACATGTGAACCTTGGTTTTGAGAATCTCTCCCGGAGTTTGAGAGATTTGGACGTGAAAGGTTACCAGTCTTGTCGGGGATTGGGAACCCTTCGCCAGAATGTCCAAAGTTTCAGCGGGATTTCCAAAATGTTGAGAGGAACTCGAAACATGTCAACCTTGGTTTTGAGAATCTCTCCCGGAGTTTGAGAGATTTGGACGTGAAAGGGTACCAATCTTGTCGGGGATTGGGAACCCTTCGCGAGAATGTCCAAAGTTTCAGCGGGATTTCCAAAATGTTGAGAGGAACTCGAATCATGTCAACTTTGGTTTTGAGAATCTCTCCCGGAGTTTGAGAGATTTGGACGTGAAAGGGTACCAGTCTTGTCGGGGATTGGGAACCCTTCGCCAGAATGTCCAAAGTTTCAGCGGGATTTCCAAAATGTTGAGAAGAACTCGAAACATGTCAACCTTGGTTTTGAGAATCTCTCCCGGAGTTTGAGAGATTTGGACGTGAAAGGGTACCAGTCTTGTCGGGGATTGGGAACCCTTCGCCAGAATGTCCAAAGTTTCAGCGGGATTTCCAAAATGTTGAGAGAAACTCGAAACATGTCAACCTCGGTTTTGAGAATCTCTACCCGAGTTTGAGAGATTTGGACGTGAAAGGGTACCAGTCTTGTCGGGGATTGGGAACCCTTCGCCAGAATGTCCAAAGTTTCAGCGGGATTTCCAAAATGTTGAGAGGAACTCGAAACATGTCAACCTTGGTTTTGAGAATCTCTCCCGGAGTTTGAGAGATTTGGACGTGAAAGGGTACCAGTCTTGTCGGGGATTGGGAACCCTTCGCGAGAATGTCCAAAGTTTCAGCGGGATTTCCAAAATGTTGAGAGGAACTCGAATCATGTCAACCTTGGTTTTGAGAATCTCTCCCGGAGTTTGAGAGATTTGGACGTGAAAGGGTACCAGTCTTGTCGGGGATTGGGAACCCTTCTCGAGAATGTCCAAAGTTTCAGCGGGATTTCCAAAATGTTGAGAGATACTCGAAACATGTCAACCTCGGTTTTGAGAATCTCTCTTGGAGTTTGAGAGATTTGGACGTGAAAGGGTACCAGTCTTGTCGGGGATTGGGAACCCTTCGCGAGAATGTCCAAAGTTTCAGCGGGATTTCCAAAATGTTGAAAGGAACTCGAAACATGTGAACCTTGGTTTTGAGAATCTCTCCCGGAGTTTGAGAGATTTGGACGTGAATGGGTACCAGTCTTGTCGGGGATTGGGAACCCTTCGCGAGAATGTCCAAAGTTTCAGCGGGATTTCCAAAATGTTGAAAGGAACTCGAAACATGTGAACCTTGGTTTTGAGAATCTCTCCCGGAGTTTTAGAGATTTGGACGTGAAAGGGTACCAGTCTTGTCGGGGATTGGGAACCCTTCGCGAGAATGTCCAAAGTTTCAGCGGGATTTCCAAAATGTTGAGAGGAACTCGAAACATGTCAACCTTGGTTTTGAGAATCTCTCCCGGAGTTTGAGAGATTTGGACGTGAAAGGGTACCAGTCTTGTCGGGGATTGGGAACCCTTCGCGAGAATGTCCAAAGTTTCAGCGGGATTTCCAAAATGTTGAGAGGAACTCGAATCATGTCAACTTTGGTTTTGAGAATCTCTCCAGGAGTTTGAGAGATTTGGACGTGAAAGGGTACCAGTCTTGTCGGGGATTGGGAACCCTTCGCCAGAATGTCCAAAGTTTCAGCGGGATTTCCAAAATGTTGAGAGGAACTCGAAACATGTCAACCTCGGTTTTGAGAATCTCTCCCGGAGTTTGAGAGATTTGGACGTGAAAGGGTACCAGTCTTGTCGGGGATTGGGAACCCTTCGCCAGAATGTCCAAAGTTTCAGCGGGATTTCCAAAATGTTGAGAGGAACTCGAAACATGTCAACCTCGGTTTTGAGAATCTCTCCCGGAGTTTGAGAGATTTGGACGTGAAAGGGTACCAGTCTTGTCGGGGATTGGGAACCCTTCGCGAGAATGTCCAAAGTTTCAGCGGGATTTCCAAAATGTTGAGAGGAACTCGAAACATGTCAACCTCGGTTTTGAGAATCTCTCCCGGAGTTTGAGAGATTTGGACGTGAAAGGGTACCAGTCTTGTCGGGGATTGGGAACCCTTCGCCAGAATGTCCAAAGTTTCAGCGGGATTTCCAAAATGTTGAGAGGAACTCGAAACATGTCAACCTCGGTTTTGAGAATCTCTCCCGGAGTTTGAGAGATTTGGACGTGAAAGGGTACCAGTCTTGTCGGGGATTGGGAACCCTTCGCGAGAATGTCCAAAGTTTCAGCGGGATTTCCAAAATGTTGAGAGGAACTCGAAACATGTCAACCTTGGTTTTGAGAATCTCTCCCGGAGTTTGAGAGATTTGGACGTGAAAGGGTACCAGTCTTGTCGGGGATTGGGAACCCTTCGCGAGAATGTCAAAAGTTTCAGCGGGATTTCCAAAATGTTTAAAGGAACTCGAAACATGTGAAACTTGGTTTTGAGAATCTCTCCTGGAGTTTGAGAGATTTGGACGTGAAAGGGTACCAGTCTTGTCGGGGATTGGGAACCCTTCGCGAGAATGTCCAAAGTTTCAGCGGGATTTCCAAAATGTTGAGAGGAACTCGAAACATGTCAACCTTGGTTTTGAGAATCTCTCCCGGAGTTTGAGAGATTTGGACGTGAAAGGGTACCAGTCTTGTCGGGGATTGGGAACCCTTCGCGAGAATGTCCAAAGTTTCAGCGGGATTTCCAAAATGTTTAAAGGAACTCGAAACATGTGAAACTTGGTTTTGAGAATCTCTCCTGGAGTTTGAGAGATTTGGACGTGAAAGGGTACCAGTCTTGTCGGGGATTGGGAACCCTTCGCCAGAATGTCCAAAGTTTCAGCGGGATTTCCAAAATGTTGAGAGGAACTCGAAACATGTCAACCTTGGTTTTGAGAATCTCTCCCGGAGTTTGAGAGATTTGGACGTGAAAGGGTACCAGTCTTGTCGGGGATTGGGAACCCTTCGCGAGAATGTCCAAAGTTTCAGCGGGATTTCCAAAATGTTGAGAGGAACTCGAAACATGTCAACCTCGGTTTTGAGAATCTCTCCCGGAGTTTGAGAGATTTGGACGTGAAAGGGTACCAGTCTTGTCGGGGATTGGGAACCCTTCGCGAGAATGTCCAAAGTTTCAGCGGGATTTCCAAAATGTTGAGAGGAACTCGAAACATGTCAACCTTGGTTTTGAGAATCTCTCCCGGAGTTTGAGAGATTTGGACGTGAAAGGGTACCAGTCTTGTCGGGGATTGGGAACCCTTCGCCAGAATGTCCAAAGTTTCAGCGGGATTTCCAAAATGTTGAGAGGAACTCGAAACATGTCAACCTTGGTTTTGAGAATCTCTCCCGGAGTTTGAGAGATTTGGACGTGAAAGGGTACCAGTCTTGTCGGGGATTGGGAACCCTTCGCGAGAATGTCCAAAGTTTCAGCGGGATTTCCAAAATGTTGAGAGGAACTCGAATCATGTCAACCTTGGTTTTGAGAATCTCTCCCGGAGTTTGAGAGATTTGGACGTGAAAGGGTACCAGTCTTGTCGGGGATTGGGAACCCTTCGCGAGAATGTCCAAAGTTTCAGCGGGATTTCCAAAATGTTGAGAGATACTCGAAACATGTCAACCTCGGTTTTGAGAATCTCTCCCGGAGTTTGAGAGATTTGGACGTGAAAGGGTACCAGTCTTGTCGGGGATTGGGAACCCTTCGCGAGAATGTCCAAAGTTTCAGCGGGATTTCCAAAATGTTGAGAGGAACTCGAAACATGTCAACCTCGGTTTTGAGAATCTCTCCCGGAGTTTGAGAGATTTGGACGTGAAAGGGTACCAGTCTTGTCGGGGATTGGGAACCCTTCGCGAGAATGTCCAAAGTTTCAGCGGGATTTCCAAAATGTTGAGAGGAACTCGAAACATGTCAACCTTGGTTTTGAGAATCTCTCCCGGAGTTTGAGAGATTTGGACGTGAAAGGGTACCAGTCTTGTCGGGGATTGGGAACCCTTCGCGAGAATGTCCAAAGTTTCAGCGGGATTTCCAAAATGTTGAGAGGAACTCGAAACATGTGAACCTTGGTTTTGAGAATCTCTCCCGGAGTTTGAGAGATTTGGACGTGAAAGGGTACCAGTCTTGTCGGGGATTGGGAACCCTTCGCCAGAATGTCCAAAGTTTCAGCGGGATTTCCAAAATGTTGAGAGGAACTCGAAACATGTCAACCTTGGTTTTGAGAATCTCTCACGGAGTTTGAGAGATTTGGACGTGAATGGGTACCAGTCTTGTCGGGGATTGGGAACCCTTCGCGAGAATGTCCAAAGTTTCAGCGGGATTTCCAAAATGTTGAAAGGAACTCGAAACATGTGAACCTTGGTTTTGAGAATCTCTCCCGGAGTTTGAGAGATTTGGACGTGAAAGGTTACCAGTCTTGTCGGGGATTGGGAACCCTTCGCCAGAATGTCCAAAGTTTCAGCGGGGTTTCCAAAATGTTGAGAGGAACTCGAAACATGTCAACCTTGGTTTTGAGAATCTCTCCCGGAGTTTGAGAGATTTGGACGTGAAAGGGTACCAGTCTTGTCGGGGATTGGGAACCCTTCGCGAGAATGTCCAAAGTTTCAGCGGGATTTCCAAAATGTTGAGAGGAACTCGAATCATGTCAACTTTGGTTTTGAGAATCTCTCCCGGAGTTTGAGAGATTTGGACGTGAAAGGGTACCAGTCTTGTCGGGGATTGGGAACCCTTCGCCAGAATGTCCAAAGTTTCAGCGGGATTTCCAAAATGTTGAGAAGAACTCGAAACATGTCAACCTTGGTTTTGAGAATCTCTCCCGGAGTTTGAGAGATTTGGACGTGAAAGGGTACCAGTCTTGTCGGGGATTGGGAACCCTTCGCCAGAATGTCCAAAGTTTCAGCGGGATTTCCAAAATGTTGAGAGAAACTCGAAACATGTCAACCTCGGTTTTGAGAATCTCTACCCGAGTTTGAGAGATTTGGACGTGAAAGGGTACCAGTCTTGTCGGGGATTGGGAACCCTTCGCGAGAATGTCCAAAGTTTCAGCGGGATTTCCAAAATGTTGAGAGGAACTCGAAACATGTCAACCTTGGTTTTGAGAATCTCTCCCGGAGTTTGAGAGATTTGGACGTGAAAGGGTACCAGTCTTGTCGGGGATTGGGAACCCTTCGCGAGAATGTCCAAAGTTTCAGCGGGATTTCCAAAATGTTGAGAGGAACTCGAAACATGTCAACCTTGGTTTTGAGAATCTCTCCCGGAGTTTGAGAGATTTGGACGTGAAAGGGTACCAGTCTTGTCGGGGATTGGGAACCCTTCGCGAGAATGTCAAAAGTTTCAGCGGGATTTCCAAAATGTTTAAAGGAACTCGAAACATGTGAAACTTGGTTTTGAGAATCTCTCCTGGAGTTTGAGAGATTTGGACGTGAAAGGGTACCAGTCTTGTCGGGGATTGGGAACCCTTCGCGAGAATGTCCAAAGTTTCAGCGGGATTTCCAAAATGTTGAGAGGAACTCGAAACATGTCAACCTTGGTTTTGAGAATCTCTCCCGGAGTTTGAGAGATTTGGACGTGAAAGGGTACCAGTCTTGTCGGGGATTGGGAACCCTTCGCGAGAATGTCCAAAGTTTCAGCGGGATTTCCAAAATGTTTAAAGGAACTCGAAACATGTGAAACTTGGTTTTGAGAATCTCTCCTGGAGTTTGAGAGATTTGGACGTGAAAGGGTACCAGTCTTGTCGGGGATTGGGAACCCTTCGCGAGAATGTCCAAGGTTTCAGCGGGATTTCCAAAATGTTGAGAGGAACTCGAAACATGTCAACCTCGGTTTTGAGAATCTCTCCCGGAGTTTGAGAGATTTGGACGTGAAAGGGTACCAGTCTTGTCGGGGATTGGGAACCCTTCGCCAGAATGTCCAAAGTTTCAGCGGGATTTCCAAAATGTTGAGAGGAACTCGAAACATGTCAACCTTGGTTTTGAGAATCTCTCCCGGAGTTTGAGAGATTTGGACGTGAAAGGGTACCAGTCTTGTCGGGGATTGGGAACCCTTCGCGAGAATGTCCAAAGTTTCAGCGGGATTTCCAAAATGTTGAGAGGAACTCGAAACATGTCAACCTCGGTTTTGAGAATCTCTCCCGGAGTTTGAGAGATTTGGACGTGAAAGGGTACCAGTCTTGTCGGGGATTGGGAACCCTTCGCGAGAATGTCCAAAGTTTCAGCGGGATTTCCAAAATGTTGAGAGGAACTCGAAACATGTCAACCTTGGTTTTGAGAATCTCTCCCGGAGTTTGAGAGATTTGGACGTGAAAGGGTACCAGTCTTGTCGGGGATTGGGAACCCTTCGCCAGAATGTCCAAAGTTTCAGCGGGATTTCCAAAATGTTGAGAGGAACTCGAAACATGTCAACCTTGGTTTTGAGAATCTCTCCCGGAGTTTGAGAGATTTGGACGTGAAAGGGTACCAGTCTTGTCGGGGATTGGGAACCCTTCGCGAGAATGTCCAAAGTTTCAGCGGGATTTCCAAAATGTTGAGAGGAACTCGAATCATGTCAACCTTGGTTTTGAGAATCTCTCCCGGAGTTTGAGAGATTTGGACGTGAAAGGGTACCAGTCTTGTCGGGGATTGGGAACCCTTCGCGAGAATGTCCAAAGTTTCAGCGGGATTTCCAAAATGTTGAGAGATACTCGAAACATGTCAACCTCGGTTTTGAGAATCTCTCCCGGAGTTTGAGAGATTTGGACGTGAAAGGGTACCAGTCTTGTCGGGGATTGGGAACCCTTCGCGAGAATGTCCAAAGTTTCAGCGGGATTTCCAAAATGTTGAGAGGAACTCGAAACATGTCAACCTCGGTTTTGAGAATCTCTCCCGGAGTTTGAGAGATTTGGACGTGAAAGGGTACCAGTCTTGTCGGGGATTGGGAACCCTTCGCGAGAATGTCCAAAGTTTCAGCGGGATTTCCAAAATGTTGAGAGGAACTCGAAACATGTCAACCTTGGTTTTGAGAATCTCTCCCGGAGTTTGAGAGATTTGGACGTGAAAGGGTACCAGTCTTGTCGGGGATTGGGAACCCTTCGCGAGAATGTCCAAAGTTTCAGCGGGATTTCCAAAATGTTGAGAGGAACTCGAAACATGTCAACCTTGGTTTTGAGAATCTCTCCCGGAGTTTGAGAGATTTGGACGTGAAAGGGTACCAGTCTTGTCGGGGATTGGGAACCCTTCGCCAGAATGTCCAAAGTTTCAGCGGGATTTCCAAAATGTTGAGAGGAACTCGAAACATGTCAACCTTGGTTTTGAGAATCTCTCACGGAGTTTGAGAGATTTGGACGTGAATGGGTACCAGTCTTGTCGGGGATTGGGAACCCTTCGCGAGAATGTCCAAAGTTTCAGCGGGATTTCCAAAATGTTGAAAGGAACTCGAAACATGTGAACCTTGGTTTTGAGAATCTCTCCCGGAGTTTGAGAGATTTGGACGTGAAAGGTTACCAGTCTTGTCGGGGATTGGGAACCCTTCGCGAGAATGTCCAAAGTTTCAGCGGGGTTTCCAAAATGTTGAGAGGAACTCGAAACATGTCAACCTTGGTTTTGAGAATCTCTCCCGGAGTTTGAGAGATTTGGACGTGAAAGGGTACCAGTCTTGTCGGGGATTGGGAACCCTTCGCGAGAATGTCCAAAGTTTCAGCGGGATTTCCAAAATGTTGAGAGGAACTCGAATCATGTCAACTTTGGTTTTGAGAATCTCTCCCGGAGTTTGAGAGATTTGGACGTGAAAGGGTACCAGTCTTGTCGGGGATTGGGAACCCTTCGCCAGAATGTCCAAAGTTTCAGCGGGATTTCCAAAATGTTGAGAAGAACTCGAAACATGTCAACCTTGGTTTTGAGAATCTCTCCCGGAGTTTGAGAGATTTGGACGTGAAAGGGTACCAGTCTTGTCGGGGATTGGGAACCCTTCGCCAGAATGTCCAAAGTTTCAGCGGGATTTCCAAAATGTTGAGAGAAACTCGAAACATGTCAACCTCGGTTTTGAGAATCTCTACCCGAGTTTGAGAGATTTGGACGTGAAAGGGTACCAGTCTTGTCGGGGATTGGGAACCCTTCGCGAGAATGTCCAAAGTTTCAGCGGGATTTCCAAAATGTTGAGAGGAACTCGAAACATGTCAACCTTGGTTTTGAGAATCTCTCCCGGAGTTTGAGAGATTTGGACGTGAAAGGGTACCAGTCTTGTCGGGGATTGGGAACCCTTCGCGAGAATGTCCAAAGTTTCAGCGGGATTTCCAAAATGTTGAGAGGAACTCGAATCATGTCAACCTTGGTTTTGAGAATCTCTCCCGGAGTTTGAGAGATTTGGACGTGAAAGGGTACCAGTCTTGTCGGGGATTGGGAACCCTTCTCGAGAATGTCCAAAGTTTCAGCGGGATTTCCAAAATGTTGAGAGATACTCGAAACATGTCAACCTCGGTTTTGAGAATCTCTCTTGGAGTTTGAGAGATTTGGACGTGAAAGGGTACCAGTCTTGTCGGGGATTGGGAACCCTTCGCGAGAATGTCCAAAGTTTCAGCGGGATTTCCAAAACGTTGAGAGGAACTCGAAACATGTCAACCTCGGTTTTGAGAATCTCTCCCGGAGTTTGAGAGATTTGGACGTGAAAGGGTACCAGTCTTGTCGGGGATTGGGAACCCTTCGCGAGAATGTCCAAAGTTTCAGCGGGATTTCCAAAATGTTGAGAGGAACTCGAAACATGTCAACCTTGGTTTTGAGAATCTCTCCCGGAGTTTGAGAGATTTGGACGTGAAAGGGTACCAGTCTTGTCGGGGATTGGGAACCCTTCGCGAGAATGTCCAAAGTTTCAGCGGGATTTCCAAAATGTTGAAAGGAACTCGAAACATGTCAACCTTGGTTTTGAGAATCTCTCCCGGAGTTTGAGAGATTTGGACGTGAAAGGGTACCAGTCTTGTCGGGGATTGGGAACCCTTCGCGAGAATGTCCAAAGTTTCAGCGGGATTTCCAAAATGTTGAAAGGAACTCGAAACATGTGAACCTTGGTTTTGAGAATCTCTCCCGGAGTTTGAGAGATTTGGACGTGAATGGGTACCAGTCTTGTCGGGGATTGGGAACCCTTCGCGAGAATGTCCAAAGTTTCAGCGGGATTTCCAAAATGTTGAAAGGAACTCGAAACATGTGAACCTTGGTTTTGAGAATCTCTCCCGGAGTTTTAGAGATTTGGACGTGAAAGGGTACCAGTCTTGTCGGGGATTGGGAACCCTTCGCGAGAATGTCCAAAGTTTCAGCGGGATTTCCAAAATGTTGAGAGGAACTCGAAACATGTCAACCTTGGTTTTGAGAATCTCTCCCGGAGTTTGAGAGATTTGGACGTGAAAGGGTACCAGTCTTGTCGGGGATTGGGAACCCTTCGCGAGAATGTCCAAAGTTTCAGCGGGATTTCCAAAATGTTGAGAGGAACTCGAATCATGTCAACTTTGGTTTTGAGAATCTCTCCAGGAGTTTGAGAGATTTGGACGTGAAAGGGTACCAGTCTTGTCGGGGATTGGGAACCCTTCGCCAGAATGTCCAAAGTTTCAGCGGGATTTCCAAAATGTTGAGAGGAACTCGAAACATGTCAACCTCGGTTTTGAGAATCTCTCCCGGAGTTTGAGAGATTTGGACGTGAAAGGGTACCAGTCTTGTCGGGGATTGGGAACCCTTCGCCAGAATGTCCAAAGTTTCAGCGGGATTTCCAAAATGTTGAGAGGAACTCGAAACATGTCAACCTCGGTTTTGAGAATCTCTCCCGGAGTTTGAGAGATTTGGACGTGAAAGGGTACCAGTCTTGTCGGGGATTGGGAACCCTTCGCGAGAATGTCCAAAGTTTCAGCAAGATTTCCAAAATGTTGAGAGGAACTCAAAACATGTCAACCTCGGTTTTGAGAATCTCTCCCGGAGTTTGAGAGATTTGGACGTGAAAGGGTACCAGTCTTGTCGGGGATTGGGAACCCTTCGCCAGAATGTCCAAAGTTTCAGCGGGATTTCCAAAATGTTGAGAGGAACTCGAAACATGTCAACCTCGGTTTTGAGAATCTCTCCCGGAGTTTGAGAGATTTGGACGTGAAAGGGTACCAGTCTTGTCGGGGATTGGGAACCCTTCGCGAGAATGTCCAAAGTTTCAGCGGGATTTCCAAAACGTTGAGAGGAACTCGAAACATGTCAACCTCGGTTTTGAGAATCTCTCCCGGAGTTTGAGAGATTTGGACGTGAAAGGGTACCAGTCTTGTCGGGGATTGGGAACCCTTCGCGAGAATGTCCAAAGTTTCAGCGGGATTTCCAAAATGTTGAGAGGAACTCGAAACATGTCAACCTTGGTTTTGAGAATCTCTCCCGGAGTTTGAGAGATTTGGACGTGAAAGGGTACCAGTCTTGTCGGGGATTGGGAACCCTTCGCGAGAATGTCCAAAGTTTCAGCGGGATTTCCAAAATGTTGAAAGGAACTCGAAACATGTCAACCTTGGTTTTGAGAATCTCTCCCGGAGTTTGAGAGATTTGGACGTGAAAGGGTACCAGTCTTGTCGGGGATTGGGAACCCTTCGCGAGAATGTCCAAAGTTTCAGCGGGATTTCCAAAATGTTGAAAGGAACTCGAAACATGTGAACCTTGGTTTTGAGAATCTCTCCCGGAGTTTGAGAGATTTGGACGTGAATGGGTACCAGTCTTGTCGGGGATTGGGAACCCTTCGCGAGAATGTCCAAAGTTTCAGCGGGATTTCCAAAATGTTGAAAGGAACTCGAAACATGTGAACCTTGGTTTTGAGAATCTCTCCCGGAGTTTTAGAGATTTGGACGTGAAAGGGTACCAGTCTTGTCGGGGATTGGGAACCCTTCGCGAGAATGTCCAAAGTTTCAGCGGGATTTCCAAAATGTTGAGAGGAACTCGAAACATGTCAACCTTGGTTTTGAGAATCTCTCCCGGAGTTTGAGAGATTTGGACGTGAAAGGGTACCAGTCTTGTCGGGGATTGGGAACCCTTCGCGAGAATGTCCAAAGTTTCAGCGGGATTTCCAAAATGTTGAGAGGAACTCGAATCATGTCAACTTTGGTTTTGAGAATCTCTCCAGGAGTTTGAGAGATTTGGACGTGAAAGGGTACCAGTCTTGTCGGGGATTGGGAACCCTTCGCCAGAATGTCCAAAGTTTCAGCGGGATTTCCAAAATGTTGAGAGGAACTCGAAACATGTCAACCTCGGTTTTGAGAATCTCTCCCGGAGTTTGAGAGATTTGGACGTGAAAGGGTACCAGTCTTGTCGGGGATTGGGAACCCTTCGCCAGAATGTCCAAAGTTTCAGCGGGATTTCCAAAATGTTGAGAGGAACTCGAAACATGTCAACCTCGGTTTTGAGAATCTCTCCCGGAGTTTGAGAGATTTGGACGTGAAAGGGTACCAGTCTTGTCGGGGATTGGGAACCCTTCGCGAGAATGTCCAAAGTTTCAGCAAGATTTCCAAAATGTTGAGAGGAACTCAAAACATGTCAACCTCGGTTTTGAGAATCTCTCCCGGAGTTTGAGAGATTTGGACGTGAAAGGGTACCAGTCTTGTCGGGGATTGGGAACCCTTCGCCAGAATGTCCAAAGTTTCAGCGGGATTTCCAAAATGTTGAGAGGAACTCGAAACATGTCAACCTCGGTTTTGAGAATCTCTCCCGGAGTTTGAGAGATTTGGACGTGAAAGGGTACCAGTCTTGTCGGGGATTGGGAACCCTTCGCGAGAATGTCCAAAGTTTCAGCGGGATTTCCAAAATGTTGAGAGGAACTCGAAACATGTCAACCTTGGTTTTGAGAATCTCTCCCGGAGTTTGAGAGATTTGGACGTGAAAGGGTACCAGTCTTGTCGGGGATTGGGAACCCTTCGCGAGAATGTCCAAAGTTTCAGCGGGATTTCCAAAATGTTTAAAGGAACTCGAAACATGTGAAACTTGGTTTTGAGAATCTCTCCCGGAGTTTGAGAGATTTGGACGTGAAAGGGTTCCAGTCTTGTCGGGGATTGGGAACCCTTCGCGAGAATGTCCAAGGTTTCAGCGGGATTTCCAAAATGTTGAGAGGAACTCGAAACATGTCAACCTCGGTTTTGAGAATCTCTCCCGGAGTTTGAGAGATTTGGACGTGAAAGGGTACCAGTCTTGTCGGGGATTGGGAACCCTTCGCGAGAATGTCCAAAGTTTCAGCGGGATTTCCAAAATGTTGAGAGGAACTCGAAACATGTCAACCTCGGTTTTGAGAATCTCTCCCGGAGTTTGAGAGATTTGGACGTGAAAGGTTACCAGTCTTGTCGGGGATTGGGAACCCTTCGCGAGAATGTCCAAAGTTTCAGCGGGATTTCCAAAATGTTGAGAGGAACTCGAAACATGTCAACCTTGGTTTTGAGAATCTCTCCCGGAGTTTGAGAGATTTGGACGTGAAAGGGTACCAGTCTTGTCGGGGATTGGGAACCCTTCGCGAGAATGTCCAAAGTTTCA
The DNA here is from genome assembly GCF_964273445.1 of Streptopelia decaocto. Taxonomy (NCBI): domain Eukaryota; kingdom Metazoa; phylum Chordata; class Aves; order Columbiformes; family Columbidae; genus Streptopelia; species Streptopelia decaocto. The sequence continues at coordinate 200,724 of NW_028116613.1, read as the reverse complement.
GCGGGATTTCCAAAATGTTGAGAGGAACTCGAATCATGTCTACTTTGGTTTTGAGAATCTCTCCCGGAGTTTGAGAGATTTGGACGTGAAAGGGTACCAGTCTTGTCGGGGATTGGGAACCCTTCGCGAGAATGTCCAAAGTTTCAGCGGGATTTCCAAAATGTTGAGAGGAACTCGAAACATGTCAACCTTGGTTTTGAGAATCTCTCCCGGAGTTTGAGAGATTTGGACGTGAAAGGGTACCAGTCTTGTCGGGGATTGGGAACCCTTCGCGAGAATGTCCAAAGTTTCAGCGGGATTTCCAAAATGTTGAGAGGAACTCGAATCATGTCAACTTTGGTTTTGAGAATCTCTCCAGGAGTTTGAGAGATTTGGACGTGAAAGGGTACCAGTCTTGTCGGGGATTGGGAACCCTTCGCCAGAATGTCCAAAGTTTCAGCGGGATTTCCAAAATGTTGAGAGGAACTCGAAACATGTCAACCTCGGTTTTGAGAATCTCTCCCGGAGTTTGAGAGATTTGGACGTGAAAGGGTACCAGTCTTGTCGGGGATTGGGAACCCTTCGCCAGAATGTCCAAAGTTTCAGCGGGATTTCCAAAATGTTGAGAGGAACTCGAAACATGTCAACCTCGGTTTTGAGAATCTCTCCCGGAGTTTGAGAGATTTGGACGTGAAAGGGTACCAGTCTTGTCGGGGATTGGGAACCCTTCGCGAGAATGTCCAAAGTTTCAGCAAGATTTCCAAAATGTTGAGAGGAACTCAAAACATGTCAACCTCGGTTTTGAGAATCTCTCCCGGAGTTTGAGAGATTTGGACGTGAAAGGGTACCAGTCTTGTCGGGGATTGGGAACCCTTCGCCAGAATGTCCAAAGTTTCAGCGGGATTTCCAAAATGTTGAGAGGAACTCGAAACATGTCAACCTCGGTTTTGAGAATCTCTCCCGGAGTTTGAGAGATTTGGACGTGAAAGGGTACCAGTCTTGTCGGGGATTGGGAACCCTTCGCGAGAATGTCCAAAGTTTCAGCGGGATTTCCAAAATGTTGAGAGGAACTCGAAACATGTCAACCTTGGTTTTGAGAATCTCTCCCGGAGTTTGAGAGATTTGGACGTGAAAGGGTACCAGTCTTGTCGGGGATTGGGAACCCTTCGCGAGAATGTCCAAAGTTTCAGCGGGATTTCCAAAATGTTTAAAGGAACTCGAAACATGTGAAACTTGGTTTTGAGAATCTCTCCCGGAGTTTGAGAGATTTGGACGTGAAAGGGTTCCAGTCTTGTCGGGGATTGGGAACCCTTCGCGAGAATGTCCAAGGTTTCAGCGGGATTTCCAAAATGTTGAGAGGAACTCGAAACATGTCAACCTCGGTTTTGAGAATCTCTCCCGGAGTTTGAGAGATTTGGACGTGAAAGGGTACCAGTCTTGTCGGGGATTGGGAACCCTTCGCGAGAATGTCCAAAGTTTCAGCGGGATTTCCAAAATGTTGAGAGGAACTCGAAACATGTCAACCTCGGTTTTGAGAATCTCTCCCGGAGTTTGAGAGATTTGGACGTGAAAGGTTACCAGTCTTGTCGGGGATTGGGAACCCTTCGCGAGAATGTCCAAAGTTTCAGCGGGATTTCCAAAATGTTGAGAGGAACTCGAAACATGTCAACCTTGGTTTTGAGAATCTCTCCCGGAGTTTGAGAGATTTGGACGTGAAAGGGTACCAGTCTTGTCGGGGATTGGGAACCCTTCGCGAGAATGTCCAAAGTTTCAGCGGGATTTCCAAAATGTTGAGAGGAACTCGAATCATGTCTACTTTGGTTTTGAGAATCTCTCCCGGAGTTTGAGAGATTTGGACGTGAAAGGGTACCAGTCTTGTCGGGGATTGGGAACCCTTCGCCAGAATGTCCAAAGTTTCAGCGGGATTTCCAAAATGTTGAGAAGAACTCGAAACATGTCAACCTTGGTTTTGAGAATCTCTCCCGGAGTTTGAGAGATTTGGACGTGAAAGGGTACCAGTCTTGTCGGGGATTGGGAACCCTTCGCCAGAATGTCCAAAGTTTCAGCGGGATTTCCAAAATGTTGAAAGGAACTCGAAACATGTCAACCTCGGTTTTGAGAATCTCTCCCGGAGTTTGAGAGATTTGGACGTGAAAGGGTACCAGTCTTGTCGGGGATTGGGAACCCTTCGCGAGAATGTCCAAAGTTTCAGCGGGATTTCCAAAATGTTGAGAGGAACTCGAAACATGTCAACCTTGGTTTTGAGAATCTCTCCCGGAGTTTGAGAGATTTGGACGTGAAAGGGTACCAGTCTTGTCGGGGATTGGGAACCCTTCGCGAGAATGTCCAAAGTTTCAGCGGGATTTCCAAAATGTTGAGAGGAACTCGAATCATGTCAACCTTGGTTTTGAGAATCTCTCCCGGAGTTTGAGAGATTTGGACGTGAAAGGGTACCAGTCTTGTCGGGGATTGGGAACCCTTCTCGAGAATGTCCAAAGTTTCAGCGGGATTTCCAAAATGTTGAGAGATACTCGAAACATGTCAACCTCGGTTTTGAGAATCTCTCCCGGAGTTTGAGAGATTTGGACGTGAAAGGGTACCAGTCTTGTCGGGGATTGGGAACCCTTCGCGAGAATGTCCAAAGTTTCAGCGGGATTTCCAAAATGTTGAAAGGAACTCGAAACATGTCAACCTCGGTTTTGAGAATCTCTCCCGGAGTTTGAGAGATTTGGACGTGAAAGGGTACCAGTCTTGTCGGGGATTGGGAACCCTTCGCGAGAATGTCCAAAGTTTCAGCGGGATTTCCAAAATGTTGAGAGGAACTCGAAACATGTCAACCTTGGTTTTGAGAATCTCTCCCGGAGTTTGAGAGATTTGGACGTGAAAGGGTACCAGTCTTGTCGGGGATTGGGAACCCTTCGCGAGAATGTCCAAAGTTTCAGCGGGATTTCCAAAATCTTGAAAGGAACTCGAAACATGTCAACCTTGGTTTTGAGAATCTCTCCCGGAGTTTGAGAGATTTGGACGTGAAAGGGTACCAGTCTTGTCGGGGATTGGGAACCCTTCGCCAGAATGTCCAAAGTTTCAGCGGGATTTCCAAAATGTTGAGAGGAACTCGAAACATGTGAACCTTGGTTTTGAGAATCTCTCCCGGAGTTTGAGAGATTTGGACGTGAATGGGTACCAGTCTTGTCGGGGATTGGGAACCCTTCGCGAGAATGTCCAAAGTTTCAGCGGGATTTCCAAAATGTTGAAAGGAACTCGAAACATGTGAACCTTGGTTTTGAGAATCTCTCCCGGAGTTTGAGAGATTTGGACGTGAAAGGGTACCAGTCTTGTCGGGGATTGGGAACCCTTCGCCAGAATGTCCAAAGTTTCAGCGGGATTTCCAAAATGTTGAGAGGAACTCGAAACATGTCAACCTTGGTTTTGAGAATCTCTCCCAGAGTTTGAGAGATTTGGACGTGAAAGGGTACCAGTCTTGTCGGGGATTGGGAACCCTTCGCCAGAATGTCCAAAGTTTCAGCGGGATTTCCAAAATGTTGAGAGGAACTCGAATCATGTCAACTTTGGTTTTGAGAATCTCTCCCGGAGTTTGAGAGATTTGGACGTGAAAGGGTACCAGTCTTGTCGGGGATTGGGAACCCTTCGCCAGAATGTCCAAAGTTTCAGCGGGATTTCCAAAATGTTGAGAGGAACTCGAAACATGTCAACCTCGGTTTTGAGAATCTCTCCCGGAGTTTGAGAGATTTGGACGTGAAAGGGTACCAGTCTTGTCGGGGATTGGGAACCCTTCGCCAGAATGTCCAAAGTTTCAGCGGGATTTCCAAAATGTTGAGAGGAACTCGAAACATGTCAACCTCGGTTTTGAGAATCTCTCCCGGAGTTTGAGAGATTTGGACGTGAAAGGGTACCAGTCTTGTCGGGGATTGGGAACCCTTCGCCAGAATGTCCAAAGTTTCAGCGGGATTTCCAAAATGTTGAGAGGAACTCGAAACATGTCAACCTTGGTTTTGAGAATCTCTCCCGGAGTTTGAGAGATTTGGACGTGAAAGGGTACCAGTCTTGTCGGGGATTGGGAACCCTTCGCGAGAATGTCCAAAGTTTCAGCGGGATTTCCAAAATGTTGAGAGGAACTCGAAACATGTCAACCTTGGTTTTGAGAATCTCTCCCGGAGTTTGAGAGATTTGGACGTGAAAGGGTACCAGTCTTGTCGGGGATTGGGAACCCTTCGCGAGAATGTCCAAAGTTTCAGCGGGATTTCCAAAATGTTGAAAGGAACTCGAAACATGTGAACATGGGTTTTGAGAATCTTTCCCGGAGTTTGAGAGATTTGGACGTGAAAGGGTACCAGTCTTGTCGGGGATTGGGAACCCTTCGCCAGAATGTCCAAAGTTTCAGCGGGATTTCCAAAATGTTGAGAGGAACTCGAAACATGTCAACCTTGGTTTTGAGAATCTCTCCCGGAGTTTGAGAGATTTGGACGTGAAAGGGTACCAGTCTTGTCGGGGATTGGGAACCCTTCGCCAGAATGTCCAAAGTTTCAGCGGGATTTCCAAAATGTTGAGAGGAACTCGAATCATGTCAACCTTGGTTTTGAGAATCTCTCCCGGAGTTTGAGAGATTTGGACGTGAAAGGGTACCAGTCTTGTCGGGGATTGGGAACCCTTCGCGAGAATGTCCAAAGTTTCAGCGGGATTTCCAAAATGTTGAGAGGAACTCGAAACATGTCAACCTTGGTTTTGAGAATCTCTCCCGGAGTTTGAGAGATTTGGACGTGAAAGGGTACCAGTCTTGTCGGGGATTGGGAACCCTTCGCGAGAATGTCCAAAGTTTCAGCGGGATTTCCAAAATGTTGAGAGGAACTCGAAACATGTCAACCTTGGTTTTGAGAATCTCTCCCGGAGTTTGAGAGAGTTGGACGTGAAAGGGTACCAGTCTTGTCGGGGATTGGGAACCCTTCGCGAGAATGTCCAAAGTTTCAGCGGGATTTCCAAAATGTTGAGAGGAACTCGAAACATGTGAAACTTGGTTTTGAGAATCTCTCCTGGAGTTTGAGAGATTTGGACGTGAAAGGGTACCAGTCTTGTCGGGGATTGGGAACCCTTCGCCAGAATGTCCAAGGTTTCAGCGGGATTTCCAAAATGTTGAGAGGAACTCGAAACATGTCAACCTCGGTTTTGAGAATCTCTCCCGGAGTTTGAGAGATTTGGACGTGAAAGGGTACCAGTCTTGTCGGGGATTGGGAACCCTTCGCCAGAATGTCCAAAGTTTCAGCGGGATTTCCAAAATGTTGAGAGGAACTCAAAACATGTCAACCTCGGTTTTGAGAATCTCTCCCGGAGTTTGAGAGATTTGGACGTGAAAGGGTACCAGTCTTGTCGGGGATTGGGAACCCTTCGCGAGAATGTCCAAAGTTTCAGCGGGATTTCCAAAATGTTGAAAGGAACTCGAAACATGTCAACCTTGGTTTTGAGAATCTCTCCCGGAGTTTGAGAGATTTGGACGTGAAAGGGTACCAGTCTTGTCGGGGATTGGGAACCCTTCGCGAGAATGTCCAAAGTTTAAGCGGGATTTCCAAAATGTTGAGAGGAACTCGAAACATGTCAACCTTGGTTTTGAGAATCTCTCCCGGAGTTTGAGAGATTTGGACGTGAAAGGGTACCAGTCTTGTCGGGGATTGGGAACCCTTCGCCAGAATGTCCAATGTTTCAGCGGGATTTCCAAAATGTTGAGAGGAACTCGAAACATGTCAACCTCAGTTTTGAGAATCTCTCCCGGAGTTTGAGAGATTTGGACGTGAAAGGGTACCAGTCTTGTCGGGGATTGGGAACCCTTCGCGAGAATGTCCAATGTTTCAGCGGGATTTCCAAAATGTTGAGAGGAACTCGAAACATGTGAACCTTGGTTTTGAGAATCTCTCCCGGAGTTTGAGAGATTTGGACGTGAAAGGGTACCAGTCTTGTCGGGGATTGGGAACCCTTCGCCAGAATGTCCAAAGTTTCAGCGGGATTTCCAAAATGTTGAAAGGAACTCGAAACATGTCAACCTTGGTTTTGAGAATCTCTCCCGGAGTTTGAGAGATTTGGACGTGAATGGGTACCAGTCTTGTCGGGGATTGGGAACCCTTCGCGAGAATGTCCAAAGTTTCAGCGGGATTTCCAAAATGTTGAAAGGAACTCGAAACATGTGAACCTTGGTTTTGAGAATCTCTCCCGGAGTTTGAGAGATTTGGACGTGAATGGGTACCAGTCTTGTCGGGGATTGGGAACCCTTCGCGAGAATGTCCAAAGTTTCAGCGGGATTTCCAAAATGTTGAAAGGAACTCGAAACATGTGAACCTTGGTTTTGAGAATCTCTCCCGGAGTTTGAGAGATTTGGACGTGAACTGGTACCAGTCTTGTCGGGGATTGGGAACCCTTCGCGAGAATGTCTAAAGTTTCAGCGGGATTTCCAAAATGTTGAAAGGAACTCGAAACATGTGAACATGGGTTTTGAGAATCTTTCCCGGAGTTTGAGAGATTTGGACGTGAAAGGGTACCAGTCTTGTCGGGGATTGGGAACCCTTCGCCAGAATGTCCAAAGTTTCAGCGGGATTTCCAAAATGTTGAGAGGAACTCGAAACATGTCAACCTTGGTTTTGAGAATCTCTCCCGGAGTTTGAGAGATTTGGACGTGAAAGGGTACCAGTCTTGTCGGGGATTGGGAACCCTTCGCGAGAATGTCCAAAGTTTCAGCGGGATTTCCAAAATGTTGAGAGGAACTCGAAACATGTGAACCTTGGTTTTGAGAATCTCTCCCGGAGTTTGAGAGATTTGGACGTGAAAGGGTACCAGTCTTGTCGGGGATTGGGAACCCTTCGCCAGAATGTCCAAAGTTTCAGCGGGATTTCCAAAATGTTGAAAGGAACTCGAAACATGTCAACCTTGGTTTTGAGAATCTCTCCCGGAGTTTGAGAGATTTGGACGTGAAAGGGTACCAGTCTTGTCGGGGATTGGGAACCCTTCGCGAGAATGTCCAAAGTTTCAGCGGGATTTCCAAAATGTTGAGAGGAACTCGAAACATGTCAACCTTGGTTTTGAGAATCTCTCCCGGAGTTTGAGAGAGTTGGACGTGAAAGGGTACCAGTCTTGTCGGGGATTGGGAACCCTTCGCGAGAATGTCCAAAGCTTCAGCGGGATTTCCAAAATGTTGAGAGGAACTCGAAACATGTGAAACTTGGTTTTGAGAATCTCTCCTGGAGTTTGAGAGATTTGGACGTGAAAGTGTACCAGTCTTGTCGGGGATTGGGAACCCTTCGCGCGAATGTCCAAGGTTTCAGCGGGATTTCCAAAATGTTGAGAGGAACTCGAAACATGTCAACCTCGGTTTTGAGAATCTCTCCCGGAGTTTGAGAGATTTGGACGTGAAAGGGTACCAGTCTTGTCGGGGATTGGGAACCCTTCGCCAGAATGTCCAAAGTTTCAGCGGGATTTCCAAAATGTTGAGAGGAACTCAAAACATGTCAACCTCGGTTTTGAGAATCTCTCCCGGAGTTTGAGAGATTTGGACGTGAAAGGGTACCAGTCTTGTCGGGGATTGGGAACCCTTCGCGAGAATGTCCAAAGTTTCAGCGGGATTTCCAAAATGTTGAAAGGAACTCGAAACATGTCAACCTTGGTTTTGAGAATCTCTCCCGGAGTTTGAGAGATTTGGACGTGAAAGGGTACCAGTCTTGTCGGGGATTGGGAACCCTTCGCGAGAATGTCCAAAGTTTCAGCGGGATTTCCAAAATGTTGAGAGGAACTCGAAACATGTCAACCTTGGTTTTGAGAATCTCTCCCGGAGTTTGAGAGATTTGGACGTGAAAGGGTACCAGTCTTGTCGGGGATTGGGAACCCTTCGCGAGAATGTCCAAAGTTTCAGCGGGATTTCCAAAATGTTGAGAGGAACTCGAAACATGTCAACCTTGGTTTTGAGAATCTCTCCCGGAGTTTGAGAGATTTGGACGTGAAAGGGTACCAGTCTTGTCGGGGATTGGGAACCCTTCGCCAGAATGTCCAAAGTTTCAGCGGGATTTCCAAAATGTTGAAAGGAACTCGAAACATGTCAACCTTGGTTTTGAGAATCTCTCCCGGAGTTTGAGAGATTTGGACGTGAATGGGTACCAGTCTTGTCGGGGATTGGGAACCCTTCGCCAGAATGTCCAAAGTTTCAGCGGGATTTCCAAAATGTTGAAAGGAACTCGAAACATGTGAACCTTGGTTTTGAGAATCTCTCCCGGAGTTTGAGAGATTTGGACGTGAATGGGTACCAGTCTTGTCGGGGATTGGGAACCCTTCGCGAGAATGTCCAAAGTTTCAGCGGGATTTCCAAAATGTTGAAAGGAACTCGAAACATGTGAACCTTGGTTTTGAGAATCTCTCCCGGAGTTTGAGAGATTTGGACGTGAACTGGTACCAGTCTTGTCGGGGATTGGGAACCCTTCGCGAGAATGTCCAAAGTTTCAGCGGGATTTCCAAAATGTTGAAAGGAACTCGAAACATGTGAACATGGGTTTTGAGAATCTTTCCCGGAGTTTGAGAGATTTGGACGTGAAAGGGTACCAGTCTTGTCGGGGATTGGGAACCCTTCGCCAGAATGTCCAAAGTTTCAGCGGGATTTCCAAAATGTTGAGAGGAACTCGAAACATGTCAACCTTGGTTTTGAGAATCTCTCCCGGAGTTTGAGAGATTTGGACGTGAAAGGGTACCAGTCTTGTCGGGGATTGGGAACCCTTCGCGAGAATGTCCAAAGTTTCAGCGGGATTTCCAAAATGTTGAGAGGAACTCGAAACATGTCAACCTCGGTTTTGAGAATCTCTCCCGGAGTTTGAGAGATTTGGACGTGAAAGGGTACCAGTCTTGTCGGGGATTGGGAACCCTTCGCGAGAATGTCCAAAGTTTCAGCGGGATTTCCAAAATGTTGAGAGGAACTCGAAACATGTCAACCTTGGTTTTGAGAATCTCTCCCGGAGTTTGAGAGATTTGGACGTGAAAGGGTACCAGTCTTGTCGGGGATTGGGAACCCTTCGTGAGAATGTCCAAAGTTTCAGCGGGATTTCCAAAATGTTGAGAGGAACTCGAAACATGTCAACCTTGGTTTTGAGAATCTCTCCCGGAGTTTGAGAGATTTGGACGTGAAAGGGTACCAGTCTTGTCGGGGATTGGGAACCCTTCGCCAGAATGTCCAAAGTTTCAGCGGGATTTCCAAAATGTTGAGAGGAACTCGAAACATGTCAACCTTGGTTTTGAGAATCTCTCCCGGAGTTTGAGAGATTTGGACGTGAAAGGGTACCAGTCTTGTCGGGGATTGGGAACCCTTCGCCAGAATGTCCAAAGTTTCAGCGGGATTTCCAAAATGTTGAGAGGAACTCAAAACATGTCAACCTCGGTTTTGAGAATCTCTCCCGGAGTTTGAGAGATTTGGACGTGAAAGGGTACCAGTCTTGTCGGGGATTGGGAACCCTTCGCCAGAATGTCCAAAGTTTCAGCGGGATTTCCAAAATGTTGAGAGGAATTCGAAACATGTCAACCTTGGTTTTGAGAATCTCTCCCGGAGTTTGAGAGATTTGGACGTGAAAGGGTACCAGTCTTGTCGGGGATTGGGAACCTTTCGCCAGAATGTCCAAAGTTTCAGCGGGATTTCCAAAATGTTGAAAGGAACTCGAAACATGTGAACCTTGGTTTTGAGAATCTCTCCCGGAGTTTGAGAGATTTGGACGTGAAATGGTACCAGTCTTGTCGGGGATTGGGAACCCTTCGCGAGAATGTCCAAAGTTTCAGCGGGATTTCCAAAATGTTGAAAGGAACTCGAAACATGTGAACATGGGTTTTGAGAATCTTTCCCGGAGTTTGAGAGATTTGGACATGAAAGGGTACCAGTCTTGTCGGGGATTGGGAACCCTTCGCCAGAATGTCCAAAGTTTCAGCGGGATTTCCAAAATGTTGAGAGGAACTCGAAACATGTCAACCTTGGTTTTGAGAATCTCTCCCGGAGTTTGAGAGATTTGGACGTGAAAGGGTACCAGTCTTGTCGGGGATTGGGAACCCTTCGCGAGAATGTCCAAAGTTTCAGCGGGATTTCCAAAATGTTGAGAGGAACTCGAAACATGTCAACCTCGGTTTTGAGAATCTCTCCCGGAGTTTGAGAGATTTGGACGTGAAAGGGTACCAGTCTTGTCGGGGATTGGGAACCCTTCGCGAGAATGTCCAAAGTTTCAGCGGGATTTCCAAAATGTTGAGAGGAACTCGAAACATGTCAACCTTGGTTTTGAGAATCTCTCCCGGAGTTTGAGAGATTTGGACGTGAAAGGGTACCAGTCTTGTCGGGGATTGGGAACCCTTCGTGAGAATGTCCAAAGTTTCAGCGGGATTTCCAAAATGTTGAGAGGAACTCGAAACATGTCAACCTTGGTTTTGAGAATCTCTCCCGGAGTTTGAGAGATTTGGACGTGAAAGGGTACCAGTCTTGTCGGGGATTGGGAACCCTTCGCCAGAATGTCCAAAGTTTCAGCGGGATTTCCAAAATGTTGAGAGGAACTCGAAACATGTCAACCTTGGTTTTGAGAATCTCTCCCGGAGTTTGAGAGATTTGGACGTGAAAGGGTACCAGTCTTGTCGGGGATTGGGAACCCTTCGCCAGAATGTCCAAAGTTTCAGCGGGATTTCCAAAATGTTGAGAGGAACTCGAAACATGTCAACCTCGGTTTTGAGAATCTCTCCCGGAGTTTGAGAGATTTGGACGTGAAAGGGTACCAGTCTTGTCGGGGATTGGGAACCCTTCGCGAGAATGTCCAAAGTTTCAGCGGGATTTCCAAAATGTTGAGAGGAATTCGAAACATGTCAACCTTGGTTTTGAGAATCTCTCCCGGAGTTTGAGAGATTTGGACGTGAAAGGGTACCAGTCTTGTCGGGGATTGGGAACCCTTCGCCAGAATGTCCAAAGTTTCAGCGGGATTTCCAAAATGTTGAGAGGAACTCGAAACATGTCAACCTCGGTTTTGAGAATCTCTCCCGGAGTTTGAGAGATTTGGACGTGAAAGGGTACCAGTCTTGTCGGGGATTGGGAACCCTTCGCCAGAATGTCCAAAGTTTCAGCGGGATTTCCAAAATGTTGAGAGAAACTCGAAACATGTCAACCTTGGTTTTGAGAATCTCTCCCGGAGTTTGAGAGATTTGGACGTGAAAGGGTACCAGTCTTGTCGGGGATTGGGAACCCTTCGCGAGAATGTCCAAAGTTTCAGCGGGATTTCCAAAATGTTGAGAGGAACTCGAAACATGTCAACCTTGGTTTTGAGAATCTCTCCCGGAGTTTGAGAGATTTGGACGTGAAAGGGTACCAGTCTTGTCGGGGATTGGGAACCCTTCGCGAGAATGTCCAAAGTTTCAGCGGGATTTCCAAAATGTTGAGAGGAACTCGAAACATGTCAACCTTGGTTTTGAGAATCTCTCCCGGAGTTTGAGAGATTTGGACGTGAAAGGGTACCAGTCTTGTCGGGGATTGGGAACCCTTCGCCAGAATGTCCAAAGTTTCAGCGGGATTTCCAAAATGTTGAGAGGAACTCGAAACATGTCAACCTTGGTTTTGAGAATCTCTCCCGGAGTTTGAGAGAGTTGGACGTGAAAGGGTACCAGTCTTGTCGGGGATTGGGAACCCTTCGCGAGAATGTCCAAAGTTTCAGCGGGATTTCCAAAATGTTGAGAGGAACTCGAAACATGTGAAACTTGGTTTTGAGAATCTCTCCTGGAGTTTGAGAGATTTGGACGTGAAAGGGTACCAGTCTTGTCGGGGATTGGGAACCCTTCGCGAGAATGTCCAAGGTTTCAGCGGGATTTCCAAAATGTTGAGAGGAACTCGAAACATGTCAACCTCGGTTTTGAGAATCTCTCCCGGAGTTTGAGAGATTTGGACGTGAAAGGGTACCAGTCTTGTCGGGGATTGGGAACCCTTCGCCAGAATGTCCAAAGTTTCAGCGGGATTTCCAAAATGTTGAAAGGAACTCGAAACATGTCAACCTTGGTTTTGAGAATCTCTCCCGGAGTTTGAGAGATTTGGACGTGAAAGGGTACCAGTCTTGTCGGGGATTGGGAACCCTTCGCCAGAATGTCCAAAGTTTCAGCGGGATTTCCAAAATGTTGAGAGGAACTCGAAACATGTCAACCTCAGTTTTGAGAATCTCTCACGGAGTTTGAGAGATTTGGACGTGAAAGGGTACCAGTCTTGTCGGGGATTGGGAACCCTTCGCGAGAATGTCCAAAGTTTCAGCGGGATTTCCAAAATGTGGAGAGGAACTCGAAACATGTGAACCTTGGTTTTGAGAATCTCTCCCGGAGTTTGAGAGATTTGGACGTGAAAGGGTACCAGTCTTGTCGGGGATTGGGAACCCTTCGCCAGAATGTCCAAAGTTTCAGCGGGATTTCCAAACTGTTGAAAGGAACTCGAAACATGTCAACCTTGGTTTTGAGAATCTCTCCCGGAGTTTGAGAGATTTGGACGTGAATGGGTACCAGTCTTGTCGGGGATTGGGAACCCTTCGCGAGAATGTCCAAAGTTTCAGCGGGATTTCCAAAATGTTGAAAGGAACTCGAAACATGTGAACCTTGGTTTTGAGAATCTCTCCCGGAGTTTGAGAGATTTGGACGTGAATGGGTACCAGTCTTGTCGGGGATTGGGAACCCTTCGCGAGAATGTCCAAATTTTCAGCAGGATTTCCAAAATGTTGAAAGGAACTCGAAACATGTGAACCTTGGTTTTGAGAATCTCTCCCGGAGTTTGAGAGATTTGGACGTGAAATGGTACCAGTCTTGTCGGGGATTGGGAACCCTTCGCGAGAATGTCCAAAGTTTCAGCGGGATTTCCAAAATGTTGAAAGGAACTCGAAACATGTGAACATGGGTTTTGAGAATCTTTCCCGGAGTTTGAGAGATTTGGACGTGAAAGGGTACCAGTCTTGTCGGGGATTGGGAACCCTTCGCCAGAATGTCCAAAGTTTCAGCGGGATTTCCAAAATGTTGAGAGGAACTCGAAACATGTCAACCTTGGTTTTGAGAATCTCTCCCGGAGTTTGAGAGATTTGGACGTGAAAGGGTACCAGTCTTGTCGGGGATTGGGAACCCTTCGCGAGAATGTCCAAAGTTTCAGCGGGATTTCCAAAATGTTGAGAGGAACTCGAAACATGTCAACCTCGGTTTTGAGAATCTCTCCCGGAGTTTGAGAGATTTGGACGTGAAAGGGTACCAGTCTTGTCGGGGATTGGGAACCCTTCGCGAGAATGTCCAAAGTTTCAGCGGGATTTCCAAAATGTTGAGAGGAACTCGAAACATGTCAACCTCAGTTTTGAGAATCTCTCCCGGAGTTTGAGAGATTTGGACGTGAAAGGGTACCAGTCTTGTCGGGGATTGGGAACCCTTCGTGAGAATGTCCAAAGTTTCAGCGGGATTTCCAAAATGTTGAGAGGAACTCGAAACATGTCAACTTTGGTTTTGAGAATCTCTCCCGGAGTTTGAGAGATTTGGACGTGAAAGGGTACCAGTCTTGTCGGGGATTGGGAACCCTTCGCCAGAATGTCCAAAGTTTCAGCGGGATTTCCAAAATGTTGAGAGGAACTCGAAACATGTGAACCTTGGTTTTGAGAATCTCTCCCGGAGTTTGAGAGATTTGGACGTGAATGGGTACCAGTCTTGTCGGGGATTGGGAACCCTTCGCCAGAATGTCCAAAGTTTCAGCGGGATTTCCAAAATGTTGAAAGGAACTCGAAACATGTCAACCTTGGTTTTGAGAATCTCTCCCGGAGTTTGAGAGATTTGGACGTGAAAGGGTACCAGTCTTGTCGGGGATTGGGAACCCTTCGCCAGAATGTCCAAAGTTTCAGCGGGATTTCCAAAATGTTGAGAGGAACTCGAAACATGTCAACCTCAGTTTTGAGAATCTCTCACGGAGTTTGAGAGATTTGGACGTGAAAGGGTACCAGTCTTGTCGGGGATTGGGAACCCTTCGCGAGAATGTCCAAAGTTTCAGCGGGATTTCCAAAATGTTGAGAGGAACTCGAAACATGTGAACCTTGGTTTTGAGAATCTCTCCCGGAGTTTGAGAGATTTGGACGTGAAAGGGTACCAGTCTTGTCGGGGATTGGGAACCCTTCGCCAGAATGTCCAAAGTTTCAGCGGGATTTCCAAACTGTTGAAAGGAACTCGAAACATGTCAACCTCAGTTTTGAGAATCTCTCCCGGAGTTTGAGAGATTTGGACGTGAATGGGTACCAGTCTTGTCGGGGATTGGGAACCCTTCGCGAGAATGTCCAAAGTTTCAGCGGGATTTCCAAAATGTTGAAAGGAACTCGAAACATGTGAACCTTGGTTTTGAGAATCTCTCCCGGAGTTTGAGAGATTTGGACGTGAATGGGTACCAGTCTTGTCGGGGATTGGGAACCCTTCGCGAGAATGTCCAAATTTTCAGCGGGATTTCCAAAATGTTGAAAGGAACTCGAAACATGTGAACCTTGGTTTTGAGAATCTCTCCCGGAGTTTGAGAGATTTGGACGTGAAATGGTACCAGTCTTGTCGGGGATTGGGAACCCTTCGCGAGAATGTCCAAAGTTTCAGCGGGATTTCCAAAATGTTGAAAGGAACTCGAAACATGTGAACATGGGTTTTGAGAATCTTTCCCGGAGTTTGAGAGATTTGGACGTGAAAGGGTACCAGTCTTGTCGGGGATTGGGAACCCTTCGCCAGAATGTCCAAAGTTTCAGCGGGATTTCCAAAATGTTGAGAGGAACTCGAAACATGTCAACCTTGGTTTTGAGAATCTCTCACGGAGTTTGAGAGATTTGGACGTGAAAGGGTACCAGTCTTGTCGGGGATTGGGAACCCTTCGCGAGAATGTCCAAAGTTTCAGCGGGATTTCCAAAATGTTGAGAGGAACTCGAAACATGTCAACCTTGGTTTTGAGAATCTCTCCCGGAGTTTGAGAGATTTGGACGTGAAAGGGTACCAGTCTTGTCGGGGATTGGGAACCCTTCGCGAGAATGTCCAAAGTTTCAGCGGGATTTCCAAAATGTTGAGAGGAACTCGAAACATGTCAACCTTGGTTTTGAGAATCTCTCCCGGAGTTTGAGAGATTTGGACGTGAAAGGGTACCAGTCTTGTCGGGGATTGGGAACCCTTCGTGAGAATGTCCAAAGTTTCAGCGGGATTTCCAAAATGTTGAGAGGAACTCGAAACATGTCAACCTTGGTTTTGAGAATCTCTCCCGGAGTTTGAGAGATTTGGACGTGAAAGGGTACCAGTCTTGTCGGGGATTGGGAACCCTTCGCCAGAATGTCCAAAGTTTCAGCGGGATTTCCAAAATGTTGAAAGGAACTCGAAACATGTGAACATGGGTTTTGAGAATCTTTCCCGGAGTTTGAGAGATTTGGACGTGAAAGGGTACCAGTCTTGTCGGGGATTGGGAACCCTTCGCCAGAATGTCCAAAGTTTCAGCGGGATTTCCAAAATGTTGAGAGGAACTCGAAACATGTCAACCTTGGTTTTGAGAATCTCTCACGGAGTTTGAGAGATTTGGACGTGAAAGGGTACCAGTCTTGTCGGGGATTGGGAACCCTTCGCGAGAATGTCCAAAGTTTCAGCGGGATTTCCAAAATGTTGAGAGGAACTCGAAACATGTCAACCTTGGTTTTGAGAATCTCTCCCGGAGTTTGAGAGATTTGGACGTGAAAGGGTACCAGTCTTGTCGGGGATTGGGAACCCTTCGCGAGAATGTCCAAAGTTTCAGCGGGATTTCCAAAATGTTGAGAGGAACTCGAAACATGTCAACCTTGGTTTTGAGAATCTCTCCCGGAGTTTGAGAGATTTGGACGTGAAAGGGTACCAGTCTTGTCGGGGATTGGGAACCCTTCGTGAGAATGTCCAAAGTTTCAGCGGGATTTCCAAAATGTTGAGAGGAACTCGAAACATGTCAACCTTGGTTTTGAGAATCTCTCCCGGAGTTTGAGAGATTTGGACGTGAAAGGGTACCAGTCTTGTCGGGGATTGGGAACCCTTCGCCAGAATGTCCAAAGTTTCAGCGGGATTTCCAAAATGTTGAGAGGAACTCGAAACATGTCAACCTCAGTTTTGAGAATCTCTCACGGAGTTTGAGAGATTTGGACGTGAAAGGGTACCAGTCTTGTCGGGGATTGGGAACCCTTCGCGAGAATGTCCAAAGTTTCAGCGGGATTTCCAAAATGTTGAGAGGAACTCGAAACATGTGAACCTTGGTTTTGAGAATCTCTCCCGGAGTTTGAGAGATTTGGACGTGAAAGGGTACCAGTCTTGTCGGGGATTGGGAACCCTTCGCCAGAATGTCCAAAGTTTCAGCGGGATTTCCAAAATGTTGAGAGGAACTCGAAACATGTCAACCTTGGTTTTGAGAATCTCTCCCGGAGTTTGAGAGATTTGGACGTGAAAGGGTACCAGTCTTGTCGGGGATTGGGAACCCTTCGCGAGAATGTCCAAAGTTTCAGCGGGATTTCCAAAATGTTGAGAGGAACTCGAAACATGTCAACCTCGGTTTTGAGAATCTCTCCCGGAGTTTGAGAGATTTGGACGTGAAAGGGTACCAGTCTTGTCGGGGATTGGGAACCCTTCGCGAGAATGTCCAAAGTTTCAGCGGGATTTCCAAAATGTTGAGAGGAACTCGAAACATGTCAACCTTGGTTTTGAGAATCTCTCCCGGAGTTTGAGAGATTTGGACGTGAAAGGGTACCAGTCTTGTCGGGGATTGGGAACCCTTCGTGAGAATGTCCAAAGTTTCAGCGGGATTTCCAAAATGTTGAGAGGAACTCGAAACATGTCAACCTTGGTTTTGAGAATCTCTCCCGGAGTTTGAGAGATTTGGACGTGAAAGGGTACCAGTCTTGTCGGGGATTGGGAACCCTTCGCCAGAATGTCCAAAGTTTCAGCGGGATTTCCAAAATGTTGAGAGGAACTCGAAACATGTGAACCTTGGTTTTGAGAATCTCTCCCGGAGTTTGAGAGATTTGGACGTGAATGGGTACCAGTCTTG
The DNA here is from genome assembly GCF_964273445.1 of Streptopelia decaocto. Lineage (NCBI taxonomy): Eukaryota > Metazoa > Chordata > Aves > Columbiformes > Columbidae > Streptopelia > Streptopelia decaocto. Next base: position 183,683 of record NW_028116613.1, on the reverse strand, counting down.
TCGGGGATTGGGAACCCTTCGCCAGAATGTCCAAAGTTTCAGCGGGATTTCCAAAATGTTGAAAGGAACTCGAAACATGTCAACCTTGGTTTTGAGAATCTCTCCCGGAGTTTGAGAGATTTGGACGTGAAAGGGTACCAGTCTTGTCGGGGATTGGGAACCCTTCGCCAGAATGTCCAAAGTTTCAGCGGGATTTCCAAAATGTTGAGAGGAACTCGAAACATGTCAACCTCAGTTTTGAGAATCTCTCACGGAGTTTGAGAGATTTGGACGTGAAAGGGTACCAGTCTTGTCGGGGATTGGGAACCCTTCGCGAGAATGTCCAAAGTTTCAGCGGGATTTCCAAAATGTTGAGAGGAACTCGAAACATGTCAACCTTGGTTTTGAGAATCTCTCCCGGAGTTTGAGAGATTTGGACGTGAAAGGGTACCAGTCTTGTCGGGGATTGGGAACCCTTCGCCAGAATGTCCAAAGTTTCAGCGGGATTTCCAAACTGTTGAAAGGAACTCGAAACATGTCAACCTCAGTTTTGAGAATCTCTCCCGGAGTTTGAGAGATTTGGACGTGAATGGGTACCAGTCTTGTCGGGGATTGGGAACCCTTCGCGAGAATGTCCAAAGTTTCAGCGGGATTTCCAAAATGTTGAAAGGAACTCGAAACATGTGAACCTTGGTTTTGAGAATCTCTCCCGGAGTTTGAGAGATTTGGACGTGAATGGGTACCAGTCTTGTCGGGGATTGGGAACCCTTCGCGAGAATGTCCAAATTTTCAGCGGGATTTCCAAAATGTTGAAAGGAACTCGAAACATGTGAACCTTGGTTTTGAGAATCTCTCCCGGAGTTTGAGAGATTTGGACGTGAAAGGGTACCAGTCTTGTCGGGGATTGGGAACCCTTCGCGAGAATGTCCAAAGTTTCAGCGGGATTTCCAAAATGTTGAAAGGAACTCGAAACATGTGAACATGGGTTTTGAGAATCTTTCCCGGAGTTTGAGAGATTTGGACGTGAAAGGGTACCAGTCTTGTCGGGGATTGGGAACCCTTCGCCAGAATGTCCAAAGTTTCAGCGGGATTTCCAAAATGTTGAGAGGAACTCGAAACATGTGAACCTTGGTTTTGAGAATCTCTCCCGGAGTTTGAGAGATTTGGACGTGAATGGGTACCAGTCTTGTCGGGGATTGGGAACCCTTCGCCAGAATGTCCAAAGTTTCAGCGGGATTTCCAAAATGTTGAAAGGAACTCGAAACATGTCAACCTTGGTTTTGAGAATCTCTCCCGGAGTTTGAGAGATTTGGACGTGAAAGGGTACCAGTCTTGTCGGGGATTGGGAACCCTTCGCCAGAATGTCCAAAGTTTCAGCGGGATTTCCAAAATGTTGAGAGGAACTCGAAACATGTCAACCTCAGTTTTGAGAATCTCTCACGGAGTTTGAGAGATTTGGACGTGAAAGGGTACCAGTCTTGTCGGGGATTGGGAACCCTTCGCGAGAATGTCCAAAGTTTCAGCGGGATTTCCAAAATGTTGAGAGGAACTCGAAACATGTGAACCTTGGTTTTGAGAATCTCTCCCGGAGTTTGAGAGATTTGGACGTGAAAGGGTACCAGTCTTGTCGGGGATTGGGAACCCTTCGCCAGAATGTCCAAAGTTTCAGCGGGATTTCCAAACTGTTGAAAGGAACTCGAAACATGTCAACCTCAGTTTTGAGAATCTCTCCCGGAGTTTGAGAGATTTGGACGTGAATGGGTACCAGTCTTGTCGGGGATTGGGAACCCTTCGCGAGAATGTCCAAAGTTTCAGCGGGATTTCCAAAATGTTGAAAGGAACTCGAAACATGTGAACCTTGGTTTTGAGAATCTCTCCCGGAGTTTGAGAGATTTGGACGTGAATGGGTACCAGTCTTGTCGGGGATTGGGAACCCTTCGCGAGAATGTCCAAATTTTCAGCGGGATTTCCAAAATGTTGAAAGGAACTCGAAACATGTGAACCTTGGTTTTGAGAATCTCTCCCGGAGTTTGAGAGATTTGGACGTGAAATGGTACCAGTCTTGTCGGGGATTGGGAACCCTTCGCCAGAATGTCCAAAGTTTCAGCGGGATTTCCAAAATGTTGAAAGGAACTCGAAACATGTGAACATGGGTTTTGAGAATCTTTCCCGGAGTTTGAGAGATTTGGACGTGAAAGGGTACCAGTCTTGTCGGGGATTGGGAACCCTTCGCCAGAATGTCCAAAGTTTCAGCGGGATTTCCAAAATGTTGAGAGGAACTCGAAACATGTCAACCTTGGTTTTGAGAATCTCTCACGGAGTTTGAGAGATTTGGACGTGAAAGGGTACCAGTCTTGTCGGGGATTGGGAACCCTTCGCGAGAATGTCCAAAGTTTCAGCGGGATTTCCAAAATGTTGAGAGGAACTCGAAACATGTCAACCTTGGTTTTGAGAATCTCTCCCGGAGTTTGAGAGATTTGGACGTGAAAGGGTACCAGTCTTGTCGGGGATTGGGAACCCTTCGCGAGAATGTCCAAAGTTTCAGCGGGATTTCCAAAATGTTGAGAGGAACTCGAAACATGTCAACCTTGGTTTTGAGAATCTCTCCCGGAGTTTGAGAGATTTGGACGTGAAAGGGTACCAGTCTTGTCGGGGATTGGGAACCCTTCGTGAGAATGTCCAAAGTTTCAGCGGGATTTCCAAAATGTTGAGAGGAACTCGAAACATGTCAACCTTGGTTTTGAGAATCTCTCCCGGAGTTTGAGAGATTTGGACGTGAAAGGGTACCAGTCTTGTCGGGGATTGGGAACCCTTCGCCAGAATGTCCAAAGTTTCAGCGGGATTTCCAAAATGTTGAGAGGAACTCGAAACATGTCAACCTTGGTTTTGAGAATCTCTCCCGGAGTTTGAGAGATTTGGACGTGAAAGGGTACCAGTCTTGTCGGGGATTGGGAACCCTTCGCCAGAATGTCCAAAGTTTCAGCGGGATTTCCAAAATGTTGAGAGGAACTCGAAACATGTCAACCTCGGTTTTGAGAATCTCTCCCGGAGTTTGAGAGATTTGGACGTGAAAGGGTACCAGTCTTGTCGGGGATTGGGAACCCTTCGCCAGAATGTCCAAAGTTTCAGCGGGATTTCCAAAATGTTGAGAGGAACTCGAAACATGTCAACCTTGGTTTTGAGAATCTCTCCCGGAGTTTGAGAGATTTGGACGTGAAAGGGTACCAGTCTTGTCGGGGATTGGGAACCCTTCGCCAGAATGTCCAAAGTTTCAGCGGGATTTCCAAAATGTTGAGAGGAACTCGAAACATGTCAACCTTGGTTTTGAGAATCTCTCCCGGAGTTTGAGAGATTTGGACGTGAAAGGGTACCAGTCTTGTCGGGGATTGGGAACCCTTCGCCAGAATGTCCAAAGTTTCAGCGGGATTTCCAAAATGTTGAGAGGAACTCGAAACATGTCAACCTTGGTTTTGAGAATCTCTCCCGGAGTTTGAGAGATTTGGACGTGAAAGGGTACCAGTCTTGTCGGGGATTGGGAACCCTTCGCGAGAATGTCCAAAGTTTCAGCGGGATTTCCAAAATGTTGAGAGGAACTCGAAACATGTGAACCTTGGTTTTGAGAATCTCTCCCGGAGTTTGAGAGATTTGGACGTGAAATGGTACCAGTCTTGTCGGGGATTGGGAACCCTTCGCCAGAATGTCCAAAGTTTCAGCGGGATTTCCAAAATGTTGAAAGGAACTCGAAACATGTGAACATGGGTTTTGAGAATCTTTCCCGGAGTTTGAGAGATTTGGACGTGAAAGGGTACCAGTCTTGTCGGGGATTGGGAACCCTTCGCCAGAATGTCCAAAGTTTCAGCGGGATTTCCAAAATGTTGAGAGGAACTCGAAACATGTCAACCTTGGTTTTGAGAATCTCTCACGGAGTTTGAGAGATTTGGACGTGAAAGGGTACCAGTCTTGTCGGGGATTGGGAACCCTTCGCGAGAATGTCCAAAGTTTCAGCGGGATTTCCAAAATGTTGAGAGGAACTCGAAACATGTCAACCTTGGTTTTGAGAATCTCTCCCGGAGTTTGAGAGATTTGGACGTGAAAGGGTACCAGTCTTGTCGGGGATTGGGAACCCTTCGCGAGAATGTCCAAAGTTTCAGCGGGATTTCCAAAATGTTGAGAGGAACTCGAAACATGTCAACCTTGGTTTTGAGAATCTCTCCCGGAGTTTGAGAGATTTGGACGTGAAAGGGTACCAGTCTTGTCGGGGATTGGGAACCCTTCGTGAGAATGTCCAAAGTTTCAGCGGGATTTCCAAAATGTTGAGAGGAACTCGAAACATGTCAACCTTGGTTTTGAGAATCTCTCCCGGAGTTTGAGAGATTTGGACGTGAAAGGGTACCAGTCTTGTCGGGGATTGGGAACCCTTCGCCAGAATGTCCAAAGTTTCAGCGGGATTTCCAAAATGTTGAGAGGAACTCGAAACATGTCAACCTTGGTTTTGAGAATCTCTCCCGGAGTTTGAGAGATTTGGACGTGAAAGGGTACCAGTCTTGTCGGGGATTGGGAACCCTTCGCCAGAATGTCCAAAGTTTCAGCGGGATTTCCAAAATGTTGAGAGGAACTCGAAACATGTCAACCTCGGTTTTGAGAATCTCTCCCGGAGTTTGAGAGATTTGGACGTGAAAGGGTACCAGTCTTGTCGGGGATTGGGAACCCTTCGCCAGAATGTCCAAAGTTTCAGCGGGATTTCCAAAATGTTGAGAGGAACTCGAAACATGTCAACCTTGGTTTTGAGAATCTCTCCCGGAGTTTGAGAGATTTGGACGTGAAAGGGTACCAGTCTTGTCGGGGATTGGGAACCCTTCGCCAGAATGTCCAAAGTTTCAGCGGGATTTCCAAAATGTTGAGAGGAACTCGAAACATGTCAACCTTGGTTTTGAGAATCTCTCCCGGAGTTTGAGAGATTTGGACGTGAAAGGGTACCAGTCTTGTCGGGGATTGGGAACCCTTCGCCAGAATGTCCAAAGTTTCAGCGGGATTTCCAAAATGTTGAGAGGAACTCGAAACATGTCAACCTCGGTTTTGAGAATCTCTCCCGGAGTTTGAGAGATTTGGACGTGAAAGGGTACCAGTCTTGTCGGGGATTGGGAACCCTTCGTGAGAATGTCCAAAGTTTCAGCGGGATTTCCAAAATGTTGAGAGGAACTCGAAACATGTCAACCTTGGTTTTGAGAATCTCTCCCGGAGTTTGAGAGATTTGGACGTGAAAGGGTACCAGTCTTGTCGGGGATTGGGAACCCTTCGCCAGAATGTCCAAAGTTTCAGCGGGATTTCCAAAATGTTGAGAGGAACTCGAAACATGTCAACCTCGGTTTTGAGAATCTCTCCCGGAGTTTGAGAGATTTGGACGTGAAAGGGTACCAGTCTTGTCGGGGATTGGGAACCCTTCGCCAGAATGTCCAAAGTTTCAGCGGGATTTCCAAAATGTTGAGAGGAACTCGAAACATGTCAACCTTGGTTTTGAGAATCTCTCCCGGAGTTTGAGAGATTTGGACGTGAAAGGGTACCAGTCTTGTCGGGGATTGGGAACCCTTCGCCAGAATGTCCAAAGTTTCAGCGGGATTTCCAAAATGTTGAGAGGAACTCGAAACATGTCAACCTTGGTTTTGAGAATCTCTCCCGGAGTTTGAGAGATTTGGACGTGAAAGGGTACCAGTCTTGTCGGGGATTGGGAACCCTTCGCCAGAATGTCCAAAGTTTCAGCGGGATTTCCAAAATGTTGAGAGGAACTCGAAACATGTCAACCTCGGTTTTGAGAATCTCTCCCGGAGTTTGAGAGATTTGGACGTGAAAGGGTACCAGTCTTGTCGGGGATTGGGAACCCTTCGCCAGAATGTCCAAAGTTTCAGCGGGATTTCCAAAATGTTGAGAGGAACTCGAAACATGTCAACCTTGGTTTTGAGAATCTCTCCCGGAGTTTGAGAGATTTGGACGTGAAAGGGTACCAGTCTTGTCGGGGATTGGGAACCCTTCGCGAGAATGTCCAAAGTTTCAGCGGGATTTCCAAAATGTTGAGAGGAACTCGAAACATGTCAACCTTGGTTTTGAGAATCTCTCCCGGAGTTTGAGAGATTTGGACGTGAAAGGGTACCAGTCTTGTCGGGGATTGGGAACCCTTCGCGAGAATGTCCAAAGTTTCAGCGGGATTTCCAAAATGTTGAGAGGAACTCGAAACATGTCAACCTTGGTTTTGAGAATCTCTCCCGGAGTTTGAGAGATTTGGACGTGAAAGGGTACCAGTCTTGTCGGGGATTGGGAACCCTTCGCGAGAATGTCCAAAGTTTCAGCGGGATTTCCAAAATGTTGAGAGGAACTCGAAACATGTCAACCTTGGTTTTGAGAATCTCTCCCGGAGTTTGAGAGATTTGGACGTGAAAGGGTACCAGTCTTGTCGGGGATTGGGAACCCTTCGCCAGAATGTCCAAAGTTTCAGCGGGATTTCCAAAATGTTGAAAGGAACTCGAAACATGTCAGCCTCGGTTTTGAGAATCTCTCCCGGAGTTTGAGAGATTTGGACGTGAAAGGGTACCAGTCTTGTCGGGGATTGGGAACCCTTCGCGAGAATGTCCAAAGTTTCAGCGGGATTTCCAAAATGTTGAGAGGAACTCGAAACATGTCAACCTCGGTTTTGAGAATCTCTCCCGGAGTTTGAGAGATTTGGACGTGAAAGGGTACCAGTCTTGTCGGGGATTGGGAACCCTTCGCGAGAATGTCCAAAGTTTCAGCGGGATTTCCAAAATGTTGAGAGGAACTCGAAACATGTCAACCTTGGTTTTGAGAATCTCTCCCGGAGTTTGAGAGATTTGGACGTGAAAGGGTACCAGTCTTGTCGGGGATTGGGAACCCTTCGCGAGAATGTCCAAAGTTTCAGCGGGATTTCCAAAATGTTGAGAGGAACTCGAAACATGTCAACCTCGGTTTTGAGAATCTCTCCCGGAGTTTGAGAGATTTGGACGTGAAAGGGTACCAGTCTTGTCGGGGATTGGGAACCCTTCGCGAGAATGTCCAAAGTTTCAGCGGGATTTCCAAAATGTTGAGAGGAACTCGAAACATGTCAACCTTGGTTTTGAGAATCTCTCCCGGAGTTTGAGAGATTTGGACGTGAAAGGGTACCAGTCTTGTCGGGGATTGGGAACCCTTCGCGAGAATGTCCAAAGTTTCAGCGGGATTTCCAAAATGTTGAGAGGAACTCGAAACATGTCAACCTCGGTTTTGAGAATCTCTCCCGGAGTTTGAGAGATTTGGACGTGAAAGGGTACCAGTCTTGTCGGGGATTGGGAACCCTTCGCGAGAATGTCCAAAGTTTCAGCAGGATTTCCAAAATGTTGAGAGGAACTCGAAACATGTCAACCTCGGTTTTGAGAATCTCTCCCGGAGTTTGAGAGATTTGGACGTGAAAGGGTACCAGTCTTGTCGGGGATTGGGAACCCTTCGCGAGAATGTCCAAAGTTTCAGCGGGATTTCCAAAATGTTGAGAGGAACTCGAAACATGTCAACCTTGGTTTTGAGAATCTCTCCCGGAGTTTGAGAGATTTGGACGTGAAAGGGTACCAGTCTTGTCGGGGATTGGGAACCCTTCGCGAGAATGTCCAAAGTTTCAGCGGGATTTCCAAAATGTTGAGAGGAACTCGAAACATGTCAACCTTGGTTTTGAGAATCTCTCCCGGAGTTTGAGAGATTTGGACGTGAAAGGGTACCAGTCTTGTCGGGGATTGGGAACCCTTCGCCAGAATGTCCAAAGTTTCAGCGGGATTTCCAAACTGTTGAAAGGAACTCGAAACATGTCAACCTCAGTTTTGAGAATCTCTCCCGGAGTTTGAGAGATTTGGACGTGAATGGGTACCAGTCTTGTCGGGGATTGGGAACCCTTCGCGAGAATGTCCAAAGTTTCAGCGGGATTTCCAAAATGTTGAAAGGAACTCGAAACATGTGAACCTTGGTTTTGAGAATCTCTCCCGGAGTTTGAGAGATTTGGACGTGAATGGGTACCAGTCTTGTCGGGGATTGGGAACCCTTCGCGAGAATGTCCAAATTTTCAGCGGGATTTCCAAAATGTTGAAAGGAACTCGAAACATGTGAACCTTGGTTTTGAGAATCTCTCCCGGAGTTTGAGAGATTTGGACGTGAAATGGTACCAGTCTTGTCGGGGATTGGGAACCCTTCGCGAGAATGTCCAAAGTTTCAGCGGGATTTCCAAAATGTTGAGAGGAACTCGAAACATGTGAACATGGGTTTTGAGAATCTTTCCCGGAGTTTGAGAGATTTGGACGTGAAAGGGTACCAGTCTTGTCGGGGATTGGGAACCCTTCGCCAGAATGTCCAAAGTTTCAGCGGGATTTCCAAAATGTTGAGAGGAACTCGAAACATGTCAACCTTGGTTTTGAGAATCTCTCCCGGAGTTTGAGAGATTTGGACGTGAAAGGGTACCAGTCTTGTCGGGGATTGGGAACCCTTCGCGAGAATGTCCAAAGTTTCAGCGGGATTTCCAAAATGTTGAGAGGAACTCGAAACATGTCAACCTCGGTTTTGAGAATCTCTCCCGGAGTTTGAGAGATTTGGACGTGAAAGGGTACCAGTCTTGTCGGGGATTGGGAACCCTTCGCGAGAATGTCCAAAGTTTCAGCGGGATTTCCAAAATGTTGAGAGGAACTCGAAACATGTCAACCTTGGTTTTGAGAATCTCTCCCGGAGTTTGAGAGATTTGGACGTGAAAGGGTACCAGTCTTGTCGGGGATTGGGAACCCTTCGTGAGAATGTCCAAAGTTTCAGCGGGATTTCCAAAATGTTGAGAGGAACTCGAAACATGTCAACCTTGGTTTTGAGAATCTCTCCCGGAGTTTGAGAGATTTGGACGTGAAAGGGTACCAGTCTTGTCGGGGATTGGGAACCCTTCGCCAGAATGTCCAAAGTTTCAGCGGGATTTCCAAAATGTTGAGAGGAACTCGAAACATGTCAACCTTGGTTTTGAGAATCTCTCCCGGAGTTTGAGAGATTTGGACGTGAAAGGGTACCAGTCTTGTCGGGGATTGGGAACCCTTCGCCAGAATGTCCAAAGTTTCAGCGGGATTTCCAAAATGTTGAGAGGAACTCGAAACATGTCAACCTCGGTTTTGAGAATCTCTCCCGGAGTTTGAGAGATTTGGACGTGAAAGGGTACCAGTCTTGTCGGGGATTGGGAACCCTTCGCCAGAATGTCCAAAGTTTCAGCGGGATTTCCAAAATGTTGAGAGGAACTCGAAACATGTCAACCTTGGTTTTGAGAATCTCTCACGGAGTTTGAGAGATTTGGACGTGAAAGGGTACCAGTCTTGTCGGGGATTGGGAACCCTTCGTGAGAATGTCCAAAGTTTCAGCGGGATTTCCAAAATGTTGAGAGGAACTCGAAACATGTCAACCTTGGTTTTGAGAATCTCTCCCGGAGTTTGAGAGATTTGGACGTGAAAGGGTACCAGTCTTGTCGGGGATTGGGAACCCTTCGCCAGAATGTCCAAAGTTTCAGCGGGATTTCCAAAATGTTGAGAGGAACTCGAAACATGTCAACCTTGGTTTTGAGAATCTCTCCCGGAGTTTGAGAGATTTGGACGTGAAAGGGTACCAGTCTTGTCGGGGATTGGGAACCCTTCGCCAGAATGTCCAAAGTTTCAGCGGGATTTCCAAAATGTTGAGAGGAACTCGAAACATGTCAACCTCGGTTTTGAGAATCTCTCCCGGAGTTTGAGAGATTTGGACGTGAAAGGGTACCAGTCTTGTCGGGGATTGGGAACCCTTCGCCAGAATGTCCAAAGTTTCAGCGGGATTTCCAAAATGTTGAGAGGAACTCGAAACATGTCAACCTTGGTTTTGAGAATCTCTCCCGGAGTTTGAGAGATTTGGACGTGAAAGGGTACCAGTCTTGTCGGGGATTGGGAACCCTTCGCCAGAATGTCCAAAGTTTCAGCGGGATTTCCAAAATGTTGAGAGGAACTCGAAACATGTCAACCTTGGTTTTGAGAATCTCTCCCGGAGTTTGAGAGATTTGGACGTGAAAGGGTACCAGTCTTGTCGGGGATTGGGAACCCTTCGCCAGAATGTCCAAAGTTTCAGCGGGATTTCCAAAATGTTGAGAGGAACTCGAAACATGTCAACCTTGGTTTTGAGAATCTCTCCCGGAGTTTGAGAGATTTGGACGTGAAAGGGTACCAGTCTTGTCGGGGATTGGGAACCCTTCGCGAGAATGTCCAAAGTTTCAGCGGGATTTCCAAAATGTTGAGAGGAACTCGAAACATGTCAACCTTGGTTTTGAGAATCTCTCCCGGAGTTTGAGAGATTTGGACGTGAAAGGGTACCAGTCTTGTCGGGGATTGGGAACCCTTCGCGAGAATGTCCAAAGTTTCAGCGGGATTTCCAAAATGTTGAAAGGAACTCGAAACATGTCAGCCTCGGTTTTGAGAATCTCTCCCGGAGTTTGAGAGATTTGGACGTGAAAGGGTACCAGTCTTGTCGGGGATTGGGAACCCTTCGCGAGAATGTCCAAAGTTTCAGCGGGATTTCCAAAATGTTGAGAGGAACTCGAAACATGTCAACCTCGGTTTTGAGAATCTCTCCCGGAGTTTGAGAGATTTGGACGTGAAAGGGTACCAGTCTTGTCGGGGATTGGGAACCCTTCGCGAGAATGTCCAAAGTTTCAGCGGGATTTCCAAAATGTTGAGAGGAACTCGAAACATGTCAACCTTGGTTTTGAGAATCTCTCCCGGAGTTTGAGAGATTTGGACGTGAAAGGGTACCAGTCTTGTCGGGGATTGGGAACCCTTCGCGAGAATGTCCAAAGTTTCAGCGGGATTTCCAAAATGTTGAGAGGAACTCGAAACATGTCAACCTCGGTTTTGAGAATCTCTCCCGGAGTTTGAGAGATTTGGACGTGAAAGGGTACCAGTCTTGTCGGGGATTGGGAACCCTTCGCGAGAATGTCCAAAGTTTCAGCGGGATTTCCAAAATGTTGAGAGGAACTCGAAACATGTCAACCTTGGTTTTGAGAATCTCTCCCGGAGTTTGAGAGATTTGGACGTGAAAGGGTACCAGTCTTGTCGGGGATTGGGAACCCTTCGCGAGAATGTCCAAAGTTTCAGCGGGATTTCCAAAATGTTGAGAGGAACTCGAAACATGTCAACCTCGGTTTTGAGAATCTCTCCCGGAGTTTGAGAGATTTGGACGTGAAAGGGTACCAGTCTTGTCGGGGATTGGGAACCCTTCGCGAGAATGTCCAAAGTTTCACCAGGATTTCCAAAATGTTGAGAGGAACTCGAAACATGTCAACCTCGGTTTTGAGAATCTCTCCCGGAGTTTGAGAGATTTGGACGTGAAAGGGTACCAGTCTTGTCGGGGATTGGGAACCCTTCGCGAGAATGTCCAAAGTTTCAGCGGGATTTCCAAAATGTTGAAAGGAACTCGAAACATGTCAACCTTGGTTTTGAGAATCTCTCCCGGAGTTTGAGAGATTTGGACGTGAAAGGGTACCAGTCTTGTCGGGGATTGGGAACCCTTCACGAGAATGTCCAAAGTTTCAGCGGGATTTCCAAAATGTTGAAAGGAACTCGAAACATGTCAACCTCGGTTTTGAGAATCTCTCCCGGAGTTTGAGAGATTTGGACGTGAAAGGGTACCAGTCTTGTCGGGGATTGGGAACCCTTCGCGAGAATGTCCAAAGTTTCAGCGGGATTTCCAAAATGTTGAGAGGAACTCGAAACATGTCAACCTCGGTTTTGAGAATCTCTCCCGGAGTTTGAGAGATTTGGACGTGAAAGGGTACCAGTCTTGTCGGGGATTGGGAACCCTTCGCGAGAATGTCCAAAGTTTCAGCGGGATTTCCAAAATGTTGAGAGGAACTCGAAACATGTCAACCTTGGTTTTGAGAATCTCTCCCGGAGTTTGAGAGATTTGGACGTGAAAGGGTACCAGTCTTGTCGGGGATTGGGAACCCTTCGCGAGAATGTCCAAAGTTTCAGCGGGATTTCCAAAATGTTGAGAGGAACTCGAAACATGTCAACCTCGGTTTTGAGAATCTCTCCCGGAGTTTGAGAGATTTGGACGTGAAAGGGTACCAGTCTTGTCGGGGATTGGGAACCCTTCGCGAGAATGTCCAAAGTTTCAGCGGGATTTCCAAAATGTTGAGAGGAACTCGAAACATGTCAACCTTGGTTTTGAGAATCTCTCCCGGAGTTTGAGAGATTTGGACGTGAAAGGGTACCAGTCTTGTCGGGGATTGGGAACCCTTCGCGAGAATGTCCAAAGTTTCAGCGGGATTTCCAAAATGTTGAGAGGAACTCGAAACATGTCAACCTCGGTTTTGAGAATCTCTCCCGGAGTTTGAGAGATTTGGACGTGAAAGGGTACCAGTCTTGTCGGGGATTGGGAACCCTTCGCCAGAATGTCCAAAGTTTCAGCGGGATTTCCAAAATGTTGAGAGGAACTCGAAACATGTCAACCTTGGTTTTGAGAATCTCTCTTGGAGTTTGAGAGATTTGGACGTGAAAGGGTACCAGTCTTGTCGGGGATTGGGAACCCTTCGCGAGAATGTCCAAAGTTTCAGCGGGATTTCCAAAATGTTGAGAGGAATTCGAAACATGTCAACCTCCGTTTTGAGAATCTCTCCCGGAGTTTGAGAGATTTGGACGTGAAAGGGTACCAGTCTTGTCGGGGATTGGGAACCCTTCGCCAGAATGTCCAAAGTTTCAGCGGGATTTCCAAAATGTTGAAAGGAACTCGAAACATGTCAACCTTGGTTTTGAGAATCTCTCCCGGAGTTTGAGAGATTTGGACGTGAAAGGGTACCAGTCTTGTCGGGGATTGGGAACCCTTCGCGAGAATGTCCAAAGTTTCAGCGGGATTTCCAAAATGTTGAGAGAAACTCGAAACATGTCAACCTTGGTTTTGAGAATCTCTCCCGGAGTTTGAGAGATTTGGACGTGAAAGGGTACCAGTCTTGTCGGGGATTGGGAACCCTTCGCGAGAATGTCCAAAGTTTCAGCGGGATTTCCAAAATGTTGAGAGGAACTCGAAACATGTCAACCTTGGTTTTGAGAATCTCTCCCGGAGTTTGAGAGATTTGGACGTGAAAGGGTACCAGTCTTGTCGGGGATTGGGAACCCTTCGCGAGAATGTCCAAAGTTTCAGCGGGATTTCCAAAATCTTGAGAGGAACTCGAAACATGTCAACCTCGGTTTTGAGAATCTCTCCCGGAGTTTGAGAGATTTGGACGTGAAAGGGTACCAGTCTTGTCGGGGATTGGGAACCCTTCGCCAGAATGTCCAAAGTTTCAGCTGGATTTCCAAAATGTTGAAAGGAACTCGAAACATGTCAACCTCGGTTTTGAGAATCTCTCCCGGAGTTTGAGAGATTTGGACGTGAAAGGGTACCAGTCTTGTCGGGGATTGGGAACCCTTCGCGAGAATGTCCAAAGTTTCAGCGGGATTTCCAAAATGTTGAGAGGAACTCGAAACATGTCAACCTTGGTTTTGAGAATCTCTCCCGGAGTTTGAGAGATTTGGACGTGAAAGGGTACCAGTCTTGTCGGGGATTGGGAACCCTTCGCGAGAATGTCCAAAGTTTCAGCGGGATTTCCAAAATGTTGAGAGGAACTCGAAACATGTCAACCTCGGTTTTGAGAATCTCTCCCGGAGTTTGAGAGATTTGGACGTGAAAGGGTACCAGTCTTGTCGGGGATTGGGAACCCTTCGCCAGAATGTCCAAAGTTTCAGCGGGATTTCCAAAATGTTGAAAGGAACTCGAAACATGTCAACCTTGGTTTTGAGAATCTCTCCCAGAGTTTGAGAGATTTGGACGTGAAAGGGTACCAGTCTTGTCGGGGATTGGGAACCCTTCGCGAGAATGTCCAAAGTTTCAGCGGCATTTCCAAAATGTTTAAAGGAACTCGAAACATGTCAACCTTGGTTTTGAGAATCTCTCCCGGAGTTTGAGAGATTTGGACGTGAAAGGGTACCAGTCTTGTCGGGGATTGGGAACCCTTTGCGAGAATGTCCAAAGTTTCAGCGGGATTTCCAAAATGTTGAGAGGAACTCGAAACATGTCAACCTCGGTTTTGAGAATCTCTCCCGGAGTTTGAGAGATTTGGACGTGAAAGGGTACCAGTCTTATCGGGGATTGGGAACCCTTCGCCAGAATGTCCAAAGTTTCAGCGGGATTTCCAAAATGTTGAGAGGAACTCGAAACATGTCAACCTTGGTTTTGAGAATCTCTCCCGGAGTTTGAGAGATTTGGACGTGAAAGGGTACCAGTCTTGTCGGGGATTGGGAACCCTTCGCGAGAATGTCCAAAGTTTCAGCGGGATTTCCAAAATGTTGAGAGGAACTCGAAACATGTCAACCTTGGTTTTGAGAATCTCTCCCGGAGTTTGAGAGATTTGGACGTGAAAGGGTACCAGTCTTGTCGGGGATTGGGAACCCTTCGCGAGAATGTCCAAAGTTTCAGCGGCATTTCCAAAATGTTGAGAGGAACTCGAAACATGTCAACCTTGGTTTTGAGAATCTCTCCCGGAGTTTGAGAGATTTGGACGTGAAAGGGTACCAGTCTTGTCGGGGATTGGGAACCCTTCGCCAGAATGTCCAAAGTTTCAGCGGGATTTCCAAAATGTTGAGAGGAACTCGAAACATGTCAACCTTGGTTTTGAGAATCTCTCCCGGAGTTTGAGAGATTTGGACGTGAAAGGGTACCAGTCTTGTCGGGGATTGGGAACCCTTCGCGAGAATGTCCAAAGTTTCAGCGGGATTTCCAAAATGTTGAGAGGAACTCGAAACATGTCAACCTTGGTTTTGAGAATCTCTCCCGGACTTTGAGAGATTTGGACGTGAAAGGGTACCAGTCTTGTCGGGAATTGGGAACCCTTCGCGAGAATGTCCAAAGTTTCAGCGGGATTTCCAAAATGTTGAGAGGAACTCGAAACATGTCAACCTTGGTTTTGAGAATCTCTCCCGGAGTTTGAGAGATTTGGACGTGAAAGGGTACCAGTCTTGTCGGGGATTGGGAACCCTTCGCGAGAATGTCCAAAGTTTCAGCGGCATTTCCAAAATGTTGAGAGGAACTCGAAACATGTCAACCTTGGTTTTGAGAATCTCTCCCGGAGTTTGAGAGATTTGGACGTGAAAGGGTACCAGTCTTGTCGGGGATTGGGAACCCTTCGCGAGAATGTCCAAAGTTTCAGCGGGATTTCCAAAATGTTGAGAGGAACTCGAAACATGTCAACCTCGGTTTTGAGAATCTCTCCCGGAGTTTGAGAGATTTGGACGTGAAAGGGTACCAGTCTTGTCGGGGATTGGGAACCCTTCGCGAGAATGTCCAAAGTTTCAGCGGGATTTCCAAAATGTTGAGAGGAACTCGAAACATGTCAACCTTGGTTTTGAGAATCTCTCCCGGAGTTTGAGAGATTTGGACGTGAAAGGGTACCAGTCTTGTCGGGGATTGGGAACCCTTCGCGAGAATGTCCAAAGTTTCAGCGGGATTTCCAAAATGTTGAGAGGAACTCGAAACATGTCAACCTTGGTTTTGAGAATCTCTCCCGGAGTTTGAGAGATTTGGACGTGAAAGGGTACCAGTCTTGTCGGGGATTGGGAACCCTTCGCCAGAATGTCCAAAGTTTCAGCGGGATTTCCAAAATGTTGAGAGGAACTCGAAACATGTCAACCTTGGTTTTGAGAATCTCTCCCGGAGTTTGAGAGATTTGGACGTGAAAGGGTACCAGTCTTGTCGGGGATTGGGAACCCTTCGCCAGAATGTCCAAAGTTTCAGCGGGATTTCCAAAATGTTGAGAGGAACTCGAAACATGTCAACCTCGGTTTTGAGAATCTCTCCCGGAGTTTGAGAGATTTGGACGTGAAAGGGTACCAGTCTTGTCGGGGATTGGGAACCCTTCGCGAGAATGTCCAAAGTTTCAGCGGGATTTCCAAAATGTTGAGAGGAACTCGAAACATGTCAACCTTGGTTTTGAGAATCTCTCCCGGAGTTTGAGAGATTTGGACGTGAAAGGGTACCAGTCTTGTCGGGGATTGGGAACCCTTCGCGAGAATGTCCAAAGTTTCAGCGGGATTTCCAAAATGTTGAGAGGAACTCGAAACATGTCAACCTTGGTTTTGAGAATCTCTCCCGGAGTTTGAGAGATTTGGACGTGAAAGGGTACCAGTCTTGTCGGGGATTGGGAACCCTTCGCCAGAATGTCCAAAGTTTCAGCGGGATTTCCAAAATGTTGAGAGGAACTCGAAACATGTCAACCTTGGTTTTGAGAATCTCTCCCGGAGTTTGAGAGATTTGGACGTGAAAGGGTACCAGTCTTGTCGGGGATTGGGAACCCTTCGCCAGAATGTCCAAAGTTTCAGCGGGATTTCCAAAATGTTGAGAGGAACTCTAAACATGTCAACCTTGGTTTTGAGAATCTCTCCCGGAGTTTGAGAGATTTGGACGTGAAAGGGTACCAGTCTTGTCGGGGATTGGGAACCCTTCGCGAGAATGTCCAAAGTTTCAGCGGGATTTCCAAAATGTTGAGAGGAACTCGAAACATGTCAACCTCAGTTTTGAGAATCTCTCCCGGAGTTTGAGAGATTTGGACGTGAAAGGGTACCAGTCTTGTCGGGGATTGGGAACCCTTCGCGAGAATGTCCAAAGTTTCAGCGGGATTTCCAAAATGTTGAAAGGAACTCGAAACATGTCAACCTTGGTTTTGAGAATCTCTCCCGGAGTTTGAGAGATTTGGACGTGAAAGGGTACCAGTCTTGTCGGGGATTGGGAACCCTTCGCCAGAATGTCCAAAGTTTCAGCGGGATTTCCAAAATGTTGAGAGGAACTCGAAACATGTCAACCTTGGTTTTGAGAATCTCTCCCGGAGTTTGAGAGATTTGGACGTGAAAGGGTACCAGTCTTGTCGGGGATTGGGAACCCTTCGCGAGAATGTCCAAAGTTTCAGCGGGATTTCCAAAATGTTGAGAGGAACTCGAAACATGTCAACCTCGGTTTTGAGAATCTCTCCCGGAGTTTGAGAGATTTGGACGTGAAAGGGTACCAGTCTTGTCGGGGATTGGGAACCCTTCGCCAGAATGTCCAAAGTTTCAGCGGGATTTCCAAAATGTTGAGAGGAACTCGAAACATGTCAACCTTGGTTTTGAGAATCTCTCCCGGAGTTTGAGAGATTTGGACGTGAAAGGGTACCAGTCTTGTCGGGGATTGGGAACCCTTCGCCAGAATGTCCAAAGTTTCAGCGGGATTTCCAAAATGTTGAGAGGAACTCGAAACATGTGAACCTTGGTTTTGAGAATCTCTCCCGGAGTTTGAGAGATTTGGACGTGAAAGGGTACCAGTCTTGTCGGGGATTGGTAACCCTTCGCGAGAATGTCCAAAGTTTCAGCGGGATTTCCAAAATGTTGAGAGGAACTCGAAACATGTCAACCTCGGTTTTGAGAATCTCTCCCGGAGTTTGAGAGATTTGGACGTGAAACGGTACCAGTCTTGTCGGGGATTGGGAGCCCTTCGCGAGAATGTCCAAAGTTTCAGCGGGATTTCCAAAATCTTGAGAGGAACTCGAAACATGTCAACCTTGGTTTTGAGAATCTCTCCCGGAGTTTGAGAGATTTGGACGTGAAAGGGTACCAGTCTTGTCGGGAATTGGGAACCCTTCGCCAGAATGTCCAAAGTTTCAGCGGGATTTCCAAAATGTTGAGAGGAACTCGAAACATGTCAACCTCGGTTTTGAGAATCTCTCCCGGAGTTTGAGAGATTTGGACGTGAAAGGGTACCAGTCTTGTCGGGGATTGGGAACCCTTCGCGAGAATGTCCAAAGTTTCAGCGGGATTTCCAAAATGTTGAAAGGAACTCGAAACATGTCAACCTCGGTTTTGAGAATCTCTCCCGGAGTTTGAGAGATTTGGATATGAAAGAGTACCAGTCTTGTCGGGGATTGGGAACCCTTCGCCAGAATGTCCAAAGTTTCAGCGGGATTTCCAAAATGTTGAGAGGAACTCTAAACATGTCAACCTTGGTTTTGAGAATCTCTCCCGGAGTTTGAGAGATTTGGACGTGAAAGGGTACCAGTCTTGTCGGGGATTGGGAACCCTTCGCCAGAATGTCCAAAGTTTCAGCGGGATTTCCAAAATGTTGAAAGGAACTCGAAACATGTCAACCTTGGTTTTGAGAATCTCTCCCGGAGTTTGAGAGATTTGGACGTGAAAGGGTACCAGTCTTGTCGGGGATTGGGAACCCTTCGCGAGAATGTCCAAAGTTTCAGCGGGATTTCCAAAATGTTGAGAGAAACTCGAAACATGTCAACCTTGGTTTTGAGAATCTCTCCCGGAGTTTGAGAGATTTGGACGTGAAAGGGTACCAGTCTTGTCGGGGATTGGGAACCCTTCGCGAGAATGTCCAAAGTTTCAGCGGGATTTCCAAAATGTTGAGAGGAACTCGAAACATGTCAACCTTGGTTTTGAGAATCTCTCCCGGAGTTTGAGAGATTTGGACGTGAAAGGGTACCAGTCTTGTCGGGGATTGGGAACCCTTCGCCAGAATGTCCAAAGTTTCAGCGGGATTTCCAAAATGTTGAGAGGAACTCGAAACATGTCAACCTCGGTTTTGAGAATCTCTCCCGGAGTTTGAGAGATTTGGACGTGAAAGGGTACCAGTCTTGTCGGGGATTGGGAACCCTTCGCGAGAATGTCCAAAGTTTCAGCGGGATTTCCAAAATGTTGAAAGGAACTCGAAACATGTCAACCTCGGTTTTGAGAATCTCTCCCGGAGTTTGAGAGATTTGGACGTGAAAGGGTACCAGTCTTGTCGGGGATTGGGAACCCTTCGCGAGAATGTCCAAAGTTTCAGCGGGATTTCCAAAATGTTGAGAGGAACTCGAAACATGTCAACCTTGGTTTTGAGAATCTCTCCCGGAGTTTGAGAGATTTGGACGTGAAAGGGTACCAGTCTTGTCGGGGATTGGGAACCCTTCGCGAGAATGTCCAAAGTTTCAGCGGGATTTCCAAAATGTTGAGAGGAACTCGAAACATGTCAACCTCGGTTTTGAGAATCTCTCCCGGAGTTTGAGAGATTTGGACGTGAAAGGGTACCAGTCTTGTCGGGGATTGGGAACCCTTCGCGAGAATGTCCAAAGTTTCAGCGGGATTTCCAAAATGTTGAGAGGAACTCGAAACATGTCAACCTTGGTTTTGAGAATCTCTCCCGGAGTTTGAGAGATTTGGACGTGAAAGGGTACCAGTCTTGTCGGGGATTGGGAACCCTTCGCGAGAATGTCCAAAGTTTCAGCGGGATTTCCAAAATGTTGAGAGGAACTCGAAACATGTCAACCTTGGTTTTGAGAATCTCTCCCGGAGTTTGAGAGATTTGGACGTGAAAGGGTACCAGTCTTGTCGGGGATTGGGAACCCTTCGCGAGAATGTCCAAAGTTTCAGCGGGATTTCCAAAATGTTGAGAGGAACTCGAAACATGTCAACCTCGGTTTTGAGAATCTCTCCCGGAGTTTGAGAGATTTGGACGTGAAAGGGTACCAGTCTTATCGGGGATTGGGAACCCTTCGCCAGAATGTCCAAAGTTTCAGCGGGATTTCCAAAATGTTGAGAGGAACTCGAAACATGTCAACCTTGGTTTTGAGAATCTCTCCCGGAGTTTGAGAGATTTGGACGTGAAAGGGTACCAGTCTTGTCAGGGATTGGGAACCCTTCGCCAGAATGTCCAAAGTTTCAGCGGCATTTCCAAAATGTTGAGAGGAACTCGAAACATGTCAACCTTGGTTTTGAGAATCTCTCCCGGAGTTTGAGAGATTTGGACGTGAAAGGGTACCAGTCTTGTCGGGGATTGGGAACCCTTCGCGAGAATGTCCAAAGTTTCAGCGGGATTTCCAAAATGTTGAGAGGAACTCGAAACATGTGAACCTTGGTTTTGAGAATCTCTCCCGGAGTTTGAGAGATTTGGACGTGAAAGGGTACCAGTCTTGTCGGGGATTGGGAACCCTTCGCGAGAATGTCCAAAGTTTCAGCGGGATTTCCAAAATGTTGAGAGGAACTCGAAACATGTCAACCTCGGTTTTGAGAATCTCTCCCGGAGTTTGAGAGATTTGGACGTGAAAGGGTACCAGTCTTGTCGGGGATTGGGAACCCTTCGCGAGAATGTCCAAAGTTTCAGCGGGATTTCCAAAATGTTGAGAGGAACTCGAAACATGTCAACCTTGGTTTTGAGAATCTCTCCCGGACTTTGAGAGATTTGGACGTGAAAGGGTACCAGTCTTGTCGGGGATTGGGAACCCTTCGCCAGAATGTCCAAAGTTTCAGCGGGATTTCCAAAATGTTGAGAGGAACTCGAAACATGTCAACCTTGGTTTTGAGAATCTCTCCCGGACTTTGAGAGATTTGGACGTGAAAGGGTACCAGTCTTGTCGGGGATTGGGAACCCTTCGCGAGAATGTCCAAAGTTTCAGCGGGATTTCCAAAATGTTGAGAGGAACTCGAAACATGTCAACCTTGGTTTTGAGAATCTCTCCCGGAGTTTGAGAGATTTGGACGTGAAAGGGTACCAGTCTTGTCGGGGATTGGGAACCCTTCGCGAGAATGTCCAAAGTTTCAGCGGGATTTCCAAAATGTTGAGAGGAACTCGAAACATGTCAACCTCGGTTTTGAGAATCTCTCCCGGAGTTTGAGAGATTTGGACGTGAAAGGGTACCAGTCTTGTCGGGGATTGGGAACCCTTCGCGAGAATGTCCAAAGTTTCAGCGGGATTTCCAAAATCTTGAGAGGAACTCGAAACATGTCAACCTTGGTTTTGAGAATCTCTCCCGGAGTTTGAGAGATTTGGATGTGAAAGGGTACCAGTCTTGTCGGGAATTGGGAACCCTTCGCCAGAATGTCCAAAGTTTCAGCGGGATTTCCAAAATGTTGAGAGGAACTCGAAACATGTCAACCTCGGTTTTGAGAATATCTCCCGGAGTTTGAGAGATTTGGACGTGAAAGGGTACCAGTCTTGTAGGGGATTGGGAACCCTTCGCGAGAATGTCCAAAGTTTCAGCGGGATTTCCAAAATGTTGAAAGGAACTCAAACATTTCAGCCTCGGTTTTGAGAATCTCTCCCGGAGTTTGAGAGATTTGGACGTGAAAGGGTACCAGTCTTGTCGGGGATTGGGAACCCTTCGCGAGAATGTCCAAAGTTTCAGCGGGATTTCCAAAATGTTGAAAGGAACTCGAAACATGTCAACCTTGGTTTTGAGAATCTCTCCCGGAGTTTGAGAGATTTGGACGTGAAAGGGTACCAGTCTTGTCGGGGATTGGGAACCCTTCGCGAGAATGTCCAAAGTTTCAGCGGGATTTCCAAAATGTTGAGAGGAACTCGAAACATGTCAACCTCGGTTTTGAGAATCTCTCCCGGAGTTTGAGAGATTTGGACGTGAAAGGGTACCAGTCTTGTCGGGGATTGGGAACCCTTCGCGAGAATGTCCAAAGTTTCAGCGGGATTTCCAAAATGTTGAAAGGAACTCGAAACATGTCAACCTTGGTTTTGAGAATCTCTCCCGGAGTTTGAGAGATTTGGACGTGAAAGGGTACCAGTCTTGTCGGGGATTGGGAACCCTTCGCCAGAATGTCCAAAGTTTCAGCGGGATTTCCAAAATGTTGAGAGGAACTCGAAACATGTCAACCTTGGTTTTGAGAATCTCTCCCGGAGTTTGAGAGATTTGGACGTGAAAGGGTACCAGTCTTGTCGGGGATTGGGAACCCTTCGCGAGAATGTCCAAAGTTTCAGCGGGATTTCCAAAATGTTGAGAGGAACTCGAAACATGTCAACCTTGGTTTTGAGAATCTCTCCCGGAGTTTGAGAGATTTGGACGTGAAAGGGTACCAGTCTTGTCGGGGATTGGGAACCCTTCGCCAGAATGTCCAAAGTTTCAGCGGGATTTCCAAAATCTTGAGAGGAACTCGAAACATGTCAACCTTGGTTTTGAGAATCTCTCCCGGAGTTTGAGAGATTTGGACGTGAAAGGGTACCAGTCTTGTCGGGGATTGGGAACCCTTCGCCAGAATGTCCAAAGTTTCAGCGGGATTTCCAAAATGTTGAGAGGAACTCGAAACATGTCAACCTTGGTTTTGAGAATCTCTCCCGGAGTTTGAGAGATTTGGACGTGAAAGGGTACCAGTCTTGTCGGGAATTGGGAACCCTTTGCCAGAATGTCCAAAGTTTCAGCGGGATTTCCAAAATGTTGAGAGGAACTCGAAACATGTCAACCTTGGTTTTGAGAATCTCTCCCGGAGTTTGAGAGATTTGGACGTGAAAGGGTACCAGTCTTGTCGGGGATTGGGAACCCTTCGCGAGAATGTCGAAAGTTTCAGCGGGATTTCCAAAATGTTGAGAGGAACTCGAAACATGTGAACCTTGGTTTTGAGAATCTCTCCCGGAGTTTGAGAGATTTGGACGTGAAAGGGTACCAGTCTTGTCGAGGATTGGGAACCCTTCGCGAGAATGTCCAAAGTTTCAGCGGGATTTCCAAAATGTTGAGAGGAACTCGAAACATGTCAACCTCGGTTTTGAGAATCTCTCCCGGAGTTTGAGAGATTTGGACGTGAAAGGGTACCAGTCTTGTCGGGGATTGGGAACCCTTCGCGAGAATGTCCAAAGTTTCAGCGGGATTTCCAAAATGTTGAGAGGAACTCGAAACATGTCAACCTCGGTTTTGAGAATCTCTCCCGGAGTTTGAGAGATTTGGATGTGAAAGGGTACCAGTCTTGTCGGGGATTGGGAACCCTTCGCGAGAATGTCCAAAGTTTCAGCGGGATTTCCAAAATGTTGAGAGGAACTCGAAACATGTCAACCTCAGTTTTGAGAATCTCTCCCGGAGTTTGAGAGATTTGGACGTGAAAGGGTACCAGTCTTGTCGGGGATTGGGAACCCTTCGCGAGAATGTCCAAAGTTTCAGCGGGATTTCCAAAATGTTGAAAGGAACTCGAAACATGTCAACCTTGGTTTTGAGAATCTCTCCCGGAGTTTGAGAGATTTGGACGTGAAAGGGTACCAGTCTTGTCGGGGATTGGGAACCCTTCGCCAGAATGTCCAAAGTTTCAGCGGGATTTCCAAAATGTTGAGAGGAACTCGAAACATGTCAACCTTGGTTTTGAGAATCTCTCCCGGAGTTTGAGAGATTTGGACGTGAAAGGGTACCAGTCTTGTCGGGGATTGGGAACCCTTCGCCAGAATGTCCAAAGTTTCAGCGGGATTTCCAAAATGTTGAGAGGAACTCGAAACATGTCAACCTCGGTTTTGAGAATCTCTCCCGGAGTTTGAGAGATTTGGACGTGAAAGGGTACCAGTCTTGTCGGGGATTGGGAACCCTTCGCCAGAATGTCCAAAGTTTCAGCGGGATTTCCAAAATGTTGAGAGGAACTCGAAACATGTCAACCTTGGTTTTGAGAATCTCTCCCGGAGTTTGAGAGATTTGGACGTGAAAGGGTACCAGTCTTGTCGGGGATTGGGAACCCTTCGCGAGAATGTCCAAAGTTTCAGCGGGATTTCCAAAATGTTGAGAGGAACTCGAAACATGTGAACCTTGGTTTTGAGAATCTCTCCCGGAGTTTGAGAGATTTGGACGTGAAAGGGTACCAGTCTTGTCGGGGATTGGTAACCCTTCGCGAGAATGTCCAAAGTTTCAGCGGGATTTCCAAAATGTTGAGAGGAACTCGAAACATGTCAACCTCGGTTTTGAGAATCTCTCCCGGAGTTTGAGAGATTTGGACGTGAAAGGGTACCAGTCTTGTCGGGGATTGGGAGCCCTTCGCGAGAATGTCCAAAGTTTCAGCGGGATTTCCAAAATGTTGAGAGGAACTCGAAACATGTCAACCTTGGTTTTGAGAATCTCTCCCGGAGTTTGAGAGATTTGGACGTGAAAGGGTACCAGTCTTGTCGGGAATTGGGAACCCTTCGCCAGAATGTCCAAAGTTTCAGCGGGATTTCCAAAATGTTGAGAGGAACTCGAAACATGTCAACCTCGGTTTTGAGAATCTCTCCCGGAGTTTGAGAGATTTGGACGTGAAAGGGTACCAGTCTTGTCGGGGATTGGGAACCCTTCGCGAGAATGTCCAAAGTTTCAGCGGGATTTCCAAAATGTTGAGAGGAACTCGAAACATGTCAACCTTGGTTTTGAGAATCTCTCCCGGAGTTTGAGAGATTTGGACGTGAAAGGGTACCAGTCTTGTCGGGGATTGGGAACCCTTCGCGAGAATGTCCAAAGTTTCAGCGGGATTTCCAAAATGTTGAAAGGAACTCGAAACATGTCAACCTCGGTTTTGAGAATCTCTCCCGGAGTTTGAGAGATTTGGATGTGAAAGGGTACCAGTCTTGTCGGGGATTGGGAACCCTTCGCCAGAATGTCCAAAGTTTCAGCGGGATTTCCAAAATGTTGAGAGGAACTCTAAACATGTCAACCTTGGTTTTGAGAATCTCTCCCGGAGTTTGAGAGATTTGGACGTGAAAGGGTACCAGTCTTGTCGGGGATTGGGAACCCTTCGCGAGAATGTCCAAAGTTTCAGCGGGATTTCCAAAATGTTGAGAGGAATTCGAAACATGTCAACCTCGGTTTTGAGAATCTCTCCCGGAGTTTGAGAGATTTGGACGTGAAAGGGTACCAGTCTTGTCGGGGATTGGGAACCCTTCGCCAGAATGTCCAAAGTTTCAGCGGGATTTCCAAAATGTTGAAAGGAACTCGAAACATGTCAACCTTGGTTTTGAGAATCTCTCCCGGAGTTTGAGAGATTTGGACGTGAAAGGGTACCAGTCTTGTCGGGGATTGGGAACCCTTCGCGAGAATGTCCAAAGTTTCAGCGGGATTTCCAAAATGTTGAGAGAAACTCGAAACATGTCAACCTTGGTTTTGAGAATCTCTCCCGGAGTGTGAGAGATTTGGACGTGAAAGGGTACCAGTCTTGTCGGGGATTGGGAACCCTTCGCGAGAATGTCCAAAGTTTCAGCGGGATTTCCAAAATGTTGAGAGGAACTCGAAACATGTCAACCTTGGTTTTGAGAATCTCTCCCGGAGTTTGAGAGATTTGGACGTGAAAGGGTACCAGTCTTGTCGGGGATTGGGAACCCTTCGCGAGAATGTCCAAAGTTTCAGCGGGATTTCCAAAATGTTGAGAGGAACTCGAAACATGTCAACCTCGGTTTTGAGAATCTCTCCCGGAGTTTGAGAGATTTGGACGTGAAAGGGTACCAGTCTTGTCGGGGATTGGGAACCCTTCGCGAGAATGTCCAAAGTTTCAGCGGGATTTCCAAAATGTTGAAAGGAACTCGAAACATGTCAACCTCGGTTTTGAGAATCTCTCCCGGAGTTTGAGAGATTTGGACGTGAAAGGGTACCAGTCTTGTCGGGGATTGGGAACCCTTCGCGAGAATGTCCAAAGTTTCAGCGGGATTTCCAAAATGTTGAGAGGAACTCGAAACATGTCAACCTTGGTTTTGAGAATCTCTCCCGGAGTTTGAGAGATTTGGACGTGAAAGGGTACCAGTCTTGTCGGGGATTGGGAACCCTTCGCGAGAATGTCCAAAGTTTCAGCGGGATTTCCAAAATGTTGAGAGGAACTCGAAACATGTCAACCTCGGTTTTGAGAATCTCTCCCGGAGTTTGAGAGATTTGGACGTGAAAGGGTACCAGTCTTGTCGGGGATTGGGAACCCTTCGCGAGAATGTCCAAAGTTTCAGCGGGATTTCCAAAATGTTGAGAGGAACTCGAAACATGTCAACCTTGGTTTTGAGAATCTCTCCCGGAGTTTGAGAGATTTGGACGTGAAAGGGTACCAGTCTTGTCGGGGATTGGGAACCCTTCGCGAGAATGTCCAAAGTTTCAGCGGGATTTCCAAAATGTTGAGAGGAACTCGAAACATGTCAACCTTGGTTTTGAGAATCTCTCCCGGAGTTTGAGAGATTTGGACGTGAAAGGGTACCAGTCTTGTCGGGGATTGGGAACCCTTCGCGAGAATGTCCAAAGTTTCAGCGGGATTTCCAAAATGTTGAGAGGAACTCGAAACATGTCAACCTCGGTTTTGAGAATCTCTCCCGGAGTTTGAGAGATTTGGACGTGAAAGGGTACCAGTCTTATCGGGGATTGGGAACCCTTCGCCAGAATGTCCAAAGTTTCAGCGGGATTTCCAAAATGTTGAGAGGAACTCGAAACATGTCAACCTTGGTTTTGAGAATCTCTCCCGGAGTTTGAGAGATTTGGACGTGAAAGGGTACCAGTCTTGTCAGGGATTAGGAACCCTTCGCCAGAATGTCCAAAGTTTCAGCGGCATTTCCAAAATGTTGAGAGGAACTCGAAACATGTCAACCTTGGTTTTGAGAATCTCTCCCGGAGTTTGAGAGATTTGGACGTGAAAGGGTACCAGTCTTGTCGGGGATTGGGAACCCTCCGCGAGAATGTCCAAAGTTTCAGTGGGATTTCCAAAATGTTGAGAGGAACTCGAAACATGTGAACCTTGGTTTTGAGAATCTCTCCCGGAGTTTGAGAGATTTGGACGTGAAAGGGTACCAGTCTTGTCGGGGATTGGGAACCCTTCGCGAGAATGTCCAAAGTTTCAGCGGGATTTCCAAAATGTTGAGAGGAACTCGAAACATGTCAACCTCGGTTTTGAGAATCTCTCCCGGAGTTTGAGAGATTTGGACGTGAAAGGGTACCAGTCTTGTCGGGGATTGGGAACCCTTCGCGAGAATGTCCAAAGTTTCAGCGGGATTTCCAAAATGTTGAGAGGAACTCGAAACATGTGAACCTTGGTTTTGAGAATCTCTCCCGGAGTTTGAGAGATTTGGACGTGAAAGGGTACCAGTCTTGTCGGGAATTGGGAACCCTTCGCCAGAATGTCCAAAGTTTCAGCGGGATTTCCAAAATGTTGAGAGGAACTCGAAACATGTCAACCTTGGTTTTGAGAATCTCTCCCGGACTTTGAGAGATTTGGACGTGAAAGGGTACCAGTCTTGTCGGGGATTGGGAACCCTTCGCGAGAATGTCCAAAGTTTCAGCGGGATTTCCAAAATGTTGAGAGGAACTCGAAACATGTGAACCTTGGTTTTGAGAATCTCTCCCGGAGTTTGAGAGATTTGGACGTGAAAGGGTACCAGTCTTGTCGGGGATTGGGAACCCTTCGCGAGAATGTCCAAAGTTTCAGCGGGATTTCCAAAATGTTGAGAGGAACTCGAAACATGTCAACCTCGGTTTTGAGAATCTCTCCCGGAGTTTGAGAGATTTGGACGTGAAAGGGTACCAGTCTTGTCGGGGATTGGGAACCCTTCGCGAGAATGTCCAAAGTTTCAGCGGGATTTCCAAAATCTTGAGAGGAACTCGAAACATGTCAACCTTGGTTTTGAGAATCTCTCCCGGAGTTTGAGAGATTTGGACGTGAAAGGGTACCAGTCTTGTCGGGAATTGGGAACCCTTCGCCAGAATGTCCAAAGTTTCAGCGGGATTTCCAAAATGTTGAGAGGAACTCGAAACATGTCAACCTCGGTTTTGAGAATCTCTCCCGGAGTTTGAGAGATTTGGACGTGAAAGGGTACCAGTCTTGTAGGGGATTGGGAACCCTTCGCGAGAATGTCCAAAGTTTCAGCGGGATTTCCAAAATGTTGAAAGGAACTCAAACATTTCAGCCTCGGTTTTGAGAATCTCTCCCGGAGTTTGAGAGATTTGGACGTGAAAGGGTACCAGTCTTGTCGGGGATTGGGAACCCTTCGCGAGAATGTCCAAAGTTTCAGCGGGATTTCCAAAATGTTGAAAGGAACTCGAAACATGTCAACCTTGGTTTTGAGAATCTCTCCCGGAGTTTGAGAGATTTGGACGTGAAAGGGTACCAGTCTTGTCGGGGATTGGGAACCCTTCGCGAGAATGTCCAAAGTTTCAGCGGGATTTCCAAAATGTTGAGAGGAACTCGAAACATGTCAACCTCGGTTTTGAGAATCTCTCCCGGAGTTTGAGAGATTTGGACGTGAAAGGGTACCAGTCTTGTCGGGGATTGGGAACCCTTCGCGAGAATGTCCAAAGTTTCAGCGGGATTTCCAAAATGTTGAAAGGAACTCGAAACATGTCAACCTTGGTTTTGAGAATCTCTCCCGGAGTTTGAGAGATTTGGACGTGAAAGGGTACCAGTCTTGTCGGGGATTGGGAACCCTTCGCCAGAATGTCCAAAGTTTCAGCGGGATTTCCAAAATGTTGAGAGGAACTCGAAACATGTCAACCTTGGTTTTGAGAATCTCTCCCGGAGTTTGAGAGATTTGGACGTGAAAGGGTACCAGTCTTGTCGGGGATTGGGAACCCTTCGCGAGAATGTCCAAAGTTTCAGCGGGATTTCCAAAATGTTGAGAGGAACTCGAAACATGTCAACCTCGGTTTTGAGAATCTCTCCCGGAGTTTGAGAGATTTGGACGTGAAAGGGTACCAGTCTTGTCGGGGATTGGGAACCCTTCGCGAGAATGTCCAAAGTTTCAGCGGGATTTCCAAAATGTTGAGAGGAACTCGAAACATGTCAACCTTGGTTTTGAGAATCTCTCCCGGAGTTTGAGAGATTTGGACGTGAAAGGGTACCAGTCTTGTCGGGGATTGGGAACCCTTCGCGAGAATGTCCAAAGTTTCAGCGGGATTTCCAAAATGTTGAGAGGAACTCGAAACATGTCAACCTCGGTTTTGAAAATCTCTCCCGGATTTTGAGAGATTTGGACGTGAAAGGGTACCAGTCTTGTCGGGGATTGGGAACCCTTCGCGAGAATGTCCAAAGTTTCAGCGGGATTTCCAAAATGTTGAGAGGAACTCGAAACATGTCAACCTTGGTTTTGAGAATCTCTCCCGGAGTTTGAGAGATTTGGACGTGAAAGGGTACCAGTCTTGTAGGGGATTGGGAACCCTTCGCGAGAATGTCCAAAGTTTCAGCGGGATTTCCAAAATGTTGAAAGGAACTCAAACATGTCAGCCTTGGTTTTGAGAATCTCTCCCGGAGTTTGAGAGATTTGGACGTGAAAGGGTACCAGTCTTGTCGGGGATTGGGAACCCTTCGCGAGAATGTCAAAAGTTTCAGCGGGATTTCCAAAATGTTGAAAGGAACTCGAAACATGTCAACCTTGGTTTTGAGAATCTCTCCCGGAGTTTGAGAGATTTGGACGTGAAAGGGTACCAGTCTTGTCGGGGATTGGGAACCCTTCGCGAGAATGTCCAAAGTTTCAGCGGGATTTCCAAAATGTTGAGAGGAACTCAAAACATGTCAACCTCGGTTTTGAGAATCTCTCCCGGAGTTTGAGAGATTTGGACGTGAAAGGGTACCAGTCTTGTCGGGGATTGGGAACCCTTCGCGAGAATGTCCAAAGTTTCAGCGGGATTTCCAAAATGTTGAGAGGAACTCGAAACATGTCAACCTTGGTTTTGAGAATCTCTCCCGGAGTTTGAGAGATTTGGACGTGAAAGGGTACCAGTCTTGTCGGGGATTGGGAACCCTTCACCAGAATGTCCAAAGTTTCAGCGGGATTTCCAAAATGTTGAGAGGAACTCGAAACATGTCAACCTCGGTTTTGAGAATCTCTCCCGGAGTTTGAGAGATTTGGACGTGAAAGGGTACCAGTCTTGTCGGGGATTGGGAACCCTTCGCGAGAATGTCCAAAGTTTCAGCGGGATTTCCAAAATCTTGAGAGGAACTCGAAACATGTCAACCTTGGTTTTGAGAATCTCTCCCGGAGTTTGAGAGATTTGGACGTGAAAGGGTACCAGTCTTGTCGGGGATTGGGAACCCTTCGCGAGAATGTCCAAAGTTTCAGCGGGATTTCCAAAATGTTGAGAGGAACTCGAAACATGTCAACCTTGGTTTTGAAAATCTCTCCCGGAGTTTGAGAGATTTGGACGTGAAAGGGTACCAGTCTTGTCGGGGATTGGGAACCCTTCGCGAGAATGTCCAAAGTTTCAGCGGGATTTCCAAAATGTTGAGAGGAACTCGAAACATGTGAACCTTGGTTTTGAGAATCTCTCCCGGAGTTTGAGAGATTTGGACGTGAAAGGGTACCAGTCTTGTCGGGGATTGGGAACCCTTCGCGAGAATGTCCAAAGTTTCAGCGGGATTTCCAAAATGTTGAGAGGAACTCGAAACATGTCAACCTTGGTTTTGAGAATCTCTCCCGGAGTTTGAGAGATTTGGACGTGAAAGGGTACCAGTCTTGTCGGGGATTGGGAACCCTTCGCCAGAATGTCCAAAGTTTCAGCGGGATTTCCAAAATGTTGAGAGGAACTCGAAACATGTCAACCTCGGTTTTGAAAATCTCTCCCGGATTTTGAGAGATTTGGACGTGAAAGGGTACCAGTCTTGTCGGGGATTGGGAACCCTTCGCGAGAATGTCCAAAGTTTCAGCGGGATTTCCAAAATGTTGAGAGGAACTCGAAACATGTGAACCTTGGTTTTGAGAATCTCTCCCGGAGTTTGAGAGATTTGGACGTGAAAGGGTACCAGTCTTGTCGGGGATTGGGAACCCTTCGCGAGAATGTCCAAAGTTTCAGCGGGATTTCCAAAATCTTGAGAGGAACTCGAAACATGTCAACCTTGGTTTTGAGAATCTCTCCCGGAGTTTGAGAGATTTGGACGTGAAAGGGTACCAGTCTTGTCGGGGATTGGGAACCCTTCGCCAGAATGTCCAAAGTTTCAGCGGGATTTCCAAAATGTTGAAAGGAACTCGAAACATGTCAACCTTGGTTTTGAGAATCTCTCCCGGAGTTTGAGAGATTTGGACGTGAAAGGGTACCAGTCTTGTAGGGGATTGGGAACCCTTCGCGAGAATGTCCAAAGTTTCAGCGGGATTTCCAAAATGTTGAAAGGAACTCAAACATGTCAGCCTTGGTTTTGAGAATCTCTCCCGGAGTTTGAGAGATTTGGACGTGAAAGGGTACCAGTCTTGTCGGGGATTGGGAACCCTTCGCGAGAATGTCAAAAGTTTCAGCGGGATTTCCAAAATGTTGAAAGGAACTCGAAACATGTCAACCTTGGTTTTGAGAATCTCTCCCGGAGTTTGAGAGATTTGGACGTGAAAGGGTACCAGTCTTGTCGGGGATTGGGAACCCTTCGCGAGAATGTCCAAAGTTTCAGCGGGATTTCCAAAATGTTGAGAGGAACTCAAAACATGTCAACCTCGGTTTTGAGAATCTCTCCCGGAGTTTGAGAGATTTGGACGTGAAAGGGTACCAGTCTTGTCGGGGATTGGGAACCCTTCGCGAGAATGTCCAAAGTTTCAGCGGGATTTCCAAAATGTTGAGAGGAACTCGAAACATGTCAACCTTGGTTTTGAGAATCTCTCCCGGAGTTTGAGAGATTTGGACGTGAAAGGGTACCAGTCTTGTCGGGGATTGGGAACCCTTCACCAGAATGTCCAAAGTTTCAGCGGGATTTCCAAAATGTTGAGAGGAACTCGAAACATGTCAACCTCGGTTTTGAGAATCTCTCCCGGAGTTTGAGAGATTTGGACGTGAAAGGGTACCAGTCTTGTCGGGGATTGGGAACCCTTCGCGAGAATGTCCAAAGTTTCAGCGGGATTTCCAAAATCTTGAGAGGAACTCGAAACATGTCAACCTTGGTTTTGAGAATCTCTCCCGGAGTTTGAGAGATTTGGACGTGAAAGGGTACCAGTCTTGTCGGGGATTGGGAACCCTTCGCGAGAATGTCCAAAGTTTCAGCGGGATTTCCAAAATGTTGAGAGGAACTCGAAACATGTCAACCTTGGTTTTGAAAATCTCTCCCGGAGTTTGAGAGATTTGGACGTGAAAGGGTACCAGTCTTGTCGGGGATTGGGAACCCTTCGCGAGAATGTCCAAAGTTTCAGCGGGATTTCCAAAATGTTGAGAGGAACTCGAAACATGTGAACCTTGGTTTTGAGAATCTCTCCCGGAGTTTGAGAGATTTGGACGTGAAAGGGTACCAGTCTTGTCGGGGATTGGGAACCCTTCGCGAGAATGTCCAAAGTTTCAGCGGGATTTCCAAAATCTTGAGAGGAACTCGAAACATGTCAACCTTGGTTTTGAGAATCTCTCCCGGAGTTTGAGAGATTTGGACGTGAAAGGGTACCAGTCTTGTCGGGGATTGGGAACCCTTCGCCAGAATGTCCAAAGTTTCAGCGGGATTTCCAAAATGTTGAAAGGAACTCGAAACATGTCAACCTTGGTTTTGAGAATCTCTCCCGGAGTTTGAGAGATTTGGACGTGAAAGGGTACCAGTCTTGTAGGGGATTGGGAACCCTTCGCGAGAATGTCCAAAGTTTCAGCGGGATTTCCAAAATGTTGAAAGGAACTCAAACATGTCAGCCTTGGTTTTGAGAATCTCTCCCGGAGTTTGAGAGATTTGGACGTGAAAGGGTACCAGTCTTGTCGGGGATTGGGAACCCTTCGCGAGAATGTCCAAAGTTTCAGCGGGATTTCCAAAATGTTGAAAGGAACTCGAAACATGTCAACCTTGGTTTTGAGAATCTCTCCCGGAGTTTGAGAGATTTGGACGTGAAAGGGTACCAGTCTTGTCGGGGATTGGGAACCCTTCGCGAGAATGTCCAAAGTTTCAGCGGGATTTCCAAAATGTTGAGAGGAACTCAAAACATGTCAACCTCGGTTTTGAGAATCTCTCCCGGAGTTTGAGAGATTTGGACGTGAAAGGGTACCAGTCTTGTCGGGGATTGGGAACCCTTCGCGAGAATGTCCAAAGTTTCAGCGGGATTTCCAAAATGTTGAGAGGAACTCGAAACATGTCAACCTTGGTTTTGAGAATCTCTCCCGGAGTTTGAGAGATTTGGACGTGAAAGGGTACCAGTCTTGTCGGGGATTGGGAACCCTTCACCAGAATGTCCAAAGTTTCAGCGGGATTTCCAAAATGTTGAGAGGAACTCGAAACATGTCAACCTTGGTTTTGAGAATCTCTCCCGGAGTTTGAGAGATTTGGACGTGAAAGGGTACCAGTCTTGTCGGGGATTGGGAACCCTTCGCGAGAATGTCCAAAGTTTCAGCGGGATTTCCAAAATGTTGAGAGGAACTCGAAACATGTCAACCTCGGTTTTGAGAATCTCTCCCGGAGTTTGAGAGATTTGGACGTGAAAGGGTACCAGTCTTGTCGGGGATTGGGAACCCTTCGCCAGAATGTCCAAAGTTTCAGCGGGATTTCCAAAATGTTGAGAGGAACTCGAAACATGTCAACCTTGGTTTTGAGAATCTCTCCCGGAGTTTGAGAGATTTGGACGTGAAAGGGTACCAGTCTTGTCGGGGATTGGGAACCCTTCGCGAGAATGTCCAAAGTTTCAGCGGGATTTCCAAAATGTTGAGAGGAACTCGAAACATGTCAACCTCGGTTTTGAGAATCTCTCCCGGACTTTGAGAGATTTGGACGTGAAAGGGTACCAGTCTTGTCGGGGATTGGGAACCCTTCGCGAGAATGTCCAAAGTTTCAGCGGGATTTCCAAAATCTTGAGAGGAACTCGAAACATGTCAACCTTGGTTTTGAGAATCTCTCCCGGAGTTTGAGAGATTTGGACGTGAAAGGGTACCAGTCTTGTCGGGGATTGGGAACCCTTCGCCAGAATGTCCAAAGTTTCAGCGGGATTTCCAAAATGTTGAAAGGAACTCGAAACATGTCAACCTTGGTTTTGAGAATCTCTCCCGGAGTTTGAGAGATTTGGACGTGAAAGGGTACCAGTCTTGTAGGGGATTGGGAACCCTTCGCGAGAATGTCCAAAGTTTCAGC
The DNA here is from genome assembly GCF_964273445.1 of Streptopelia decaocto. Classification (NCBI taxonomy): domain Eukaryota; kingdom Metazoa; phylum Chordata; class Aves; order Columbiformes; family Columbidae; genus Streptopelia; species Streptopelia decaocto. The sequence goes on along the minus strand of NW_028116613.1, from coordinate 149,919 downwards.
GGGATTTCCAAAATGTTGAAAGGAACTCAAACATGTCAGCCTTGGTTTTGAGAATCTCTCCCGGAGTTTGAGAGATTTGGACGTGAAAGGGTACCAGTCTTGTCGGGGATTGGGAACCCTTCGCGAGAATGTCCAAAGTTTCAGCGGGATTTCCAAAATGTTGAAAGGAACTCGAAACATGTCAACCTTGGTTTTGAGAATCTCTCCCGGAGTTTGAGAGATTTGGACGTGAAAGGGTACCAGTCTTGTCGGGGATTGGGAACCCTTCGCGAGAATGTCCAAAGTTTCAGCGGGATTTCCAAAATGTTGAGAGGAACTCGAAACATGTCAACCTCGGTTTTGAGAATCTCTCCCGGAGTTTGAGAGATTTGGACGTGAAAGGGTACCAGTCTTGTCGGGGATTGGGAACCCTTCGCGAGAATGTCCAAAGTTTCAGCGGGATTTCCAAAATGTTGAAAGGAACTCGAAACATGTCAACCTTGGTTTTGAGAATCTCTCCCGGAGTTTGAGAGATTTGGACGTGAAAGGGTACCAGTCTTGTCGGGGATTGGGAACCCTTCGCCAGAATGTCCAAAGTTTCAGCGGGATTTCCAAAATGTTGAGAGGAACTCGAAACATGTCAACCTTGGTTTTGAGAATCTCTCCCGGAGTTTGAGAGATTTGGACGTGAAAGGGTACCAGTCTTGTCGGGGATTGGGAACCCTTCGCGAGAATGTCCAAAGTTTCAGCGGGATTTCCAAAATGTTGAGAGGAACTCGAAACATGTCAACCTCGGTTTTGAGAATCTCTCCCGGAGTTTGAGAGATTTGGACGTGAAAGGGTACCAGTCTTGTCGGGGATTGGGAACCCTTCGCGAGAATGTCCAAAGTTTCAGCGGGATTTCCAAAATGTTGAGAGGAACTCGAAACATGTCAACCTTGGTTTTGAGAATCTCTCCCGGAGTTTGAGAGATTTGGACGTGAAAGGGTACCAGTCTTGTCGGGGATTGGGAACCCTTCGCGAGAATGTTTAAAGTTTCAGCGGGATTTCCAAAATCTTGAGAGGAACTCGAAACATGTCAACCTTGGTTTTGAGAATCTCTCCCGGAGTTTGAGAGATTTGGACGTGAAAGGGTACCAGTCTTGTCGGGAATTGGGAACCCTTCGCCAGAATGTCCAAAGTTTCAGCGGGATTTCCAAAATGTTGAGAGGAACTCGAAACATGTCAACCTCGGTTTTGAGAATCTCTCCCGGAGTTTGAGAGATTTGGACGTGAAAGGGTACCAGTCTTGTCGGGGATTGGGAACCCTTCGCGAGAATGTCCAAAGTTTCAGCGGGATTTCCAAAATGTTGAGAGGAACTCGAAACATGTCAACCTTGGTTTTGAGAATCTCTCCCGGAGTTTGAGAGATTTGGACGTGAAAGGGTACCAGTCTTGTCGGGGATTGGTAACCCTTCGCCAGAATGTCCAAAGTTTCAGCGGGATTTCCAAAATGTTGAAAGGAACTCGAAACATGTCAACCTTGGTTTTGAGAATCTCTCCCGGAGTTTGAGAGATTTGGACGTGAAAGGGTACCAGTCTTGTAGGGGATTGGGAACCCTTCGCGAGAATGTCCAAAGTTTCAGCGGGATTTCCAAAATGTTGAAAGGAACTCAAACATGTCAGCCTTGGTTTTGAGAATCTCTCCCGGAGTTTGAGAGATTTGGACGTGAAAGGGTACCAGTCTTGTCGGGGATTGGGAACCCTTCGCGAGAATGTCCAAAGTTTCAGCGGGATTTCCAGAATGTTGAAAGGAACTCGAAACATGTCAACCTTGGTTTTGAGAATCTCTCCCGGAGTTTGAGAGATTTGGACGTGAAAGGGTACCAGTCTTGTCGGGGATTGGGAACCCTTCGCCAGAATGTCCAAAGTTTCAGCGGGATTTCCAAAATGTTGAGAGGAACTCGAAACATGTCAACCTTGGTTTTGAGAATCTCTCCCGGAGTTTGAGAGATTTGGACGTGAAAGGGTACCAGTCTTGTCGGGGATTGGGAACCCTTCGCGAGAATGTCCAAAGTTTCAGCGGGATTTCCAAAATGTTGAGAGGAACTCGAAACATGTCAACCTCGGTTTTGAGAATCTCTCCCGGAGTTTGAGAGATTTGGACGTGAAAGGGTACCAGTCTTGTCGGGGATTGGGAACCCTTCGCGAGAATGTCCAAAGTTTCAGCGGGATTTCCAAAATGTTGAGAGGAACTCGAAACATGTCAACCTTGGTTTTGAGAATCTCTCCCGGAGTTTGAGAGATTTGGACGTGAAAGGGTACCAGTCTTGTCGGGGATTGGGAACCCTTCGCGAGAATGTCCAAAGTTTCAGCGGGATTTCCAAAATGTTGAGAGGAACTCGAAACATGTCAACCTCGGTTTTGAGAATCTCTCCCGGAGTTTGAGAGATTTGGACGTGAAAGGGTTCCAGTCTTGTCGGGGATTGGGAACCCTTCGCGAGAATGTCCAAAGTTTCAGCGGGATTTCCAAAATGTTGAGAGGAACTCAAACATGTCAACCTCGGTTTTGAGAATTTCTCCCGGAGTTTGAGAGATTTGGACGTGAAAGGGTACCAGTCTTGTCGGGGATTGGGAACCCTTCGCGAGAATGTCCAAAGTTTCAGCGGGATTTCCAAAATGTTGAGAGGAACTCGAAACATGTCAACCTTGGTTTTGAGAATCTCTCCCGGAGTTTGAGAGATTTGGACGTGAAAGGGTACCAGTCTTGTCGGGGATTGGGAACCCTTCGCCAGAATGTCCAAAGTTTCAGCGGGATTTCCAAAATGTTGAGAGGAACTCGAAACATGTCAACCTCGGTTTTGAGAATCTCTCCCGGAGTTTGAGAGATTTGGACGTGAAAGGGTACCAGTCTTGTCGGGGATTGGGAACCCTTCGCGAGAATGTCCAAAGTTTCAGCGGGATTTCCAAAATGTTGAGAGGAACTCGAAACATGTCAACCTTGGTTTTGAGAATCTCTCCCGGAGTTTGAGAGATTTGGACGTGAAAGGGTACCAGTCTTGTCGGGGATTGGGAACCCTTCGCCAGAATGTCCAAAGTTTCAGCGGGATTTCCAAAATGTTGAAAGGAACTCGAAACATGTCAACCTCGGTTTTGAGAATCTCTCCCGGAGTTTGAGAGATTTGGACGTGAAAGGGTACCAGTCTTGTCGGGGATTGGGAACCCTTCGCGAGAATGTCCAAAGTTTCAGCGGGATTTCCAAAATGTTGAGAGGAACTCGAAACATGTCAACCTTGGTTTTGAGAATCTCTCCCGGAGTTTGAGAGATTTGGACGTGAAAGGGTACCAGTCTTGTCGGGGATTGGGAACCCTTCGCCAGAATGTCCAAAGTTTCAGCGGGATTTCCAAAATGTTGAGAGGAACTCGAAACATGTCAACCTTGGTTTTGAGAATCTCTCCCGGAGTTTGAGAGATTTGGACGTGAAAGGGTACCAGTCTTGTCGGGGATTGGGAACCCTTTGCGAGAATGTCCAAAGTTTCAGCGGGATTTCCAAAATGTTGAGAGGAACTCGAAACATGTCAACCTCGGTTTTGAGAATCTCTCCCGGAGTTTGAGAGATTTGGACGTGAAAGGGTACCAGTCTTATCGGGGATTGGGAACCCTTCGCCAGAATGTCCAAAGTTTCAGCGGGATTTCCAAAATGTTGAGAGGAACTCGAAACATGTCAACCTTGGTTTTGAGAATCTCTCCCGGAGTTTGAGAGATTTGGACGTGAAAGGGTACCAGTCTTGTCGGGGATTGGGAACCCTTCGCGAGAATGTCCAAAGTTTCAGCGGCATTTCCAAAATGTTGAGAGGAACTCGAAACATGTCAACCTTGGTTTTGAGAATCTCTCCCGGAGTTTGAGAGATTTGGACGTGAAAGGGTACCAGTCTTGTCGGGGATTGGGAACCCTTCGCCAGAATGTCCAAAGTTTCAGCGGGATTTCCAAAATGTTGAGAGGAACTCGAAACATGTCAACCTTGGTTTTGAGAATCTCTCCCGGAGTTTGAGAGATTTGGACGTGAAAGGGTACCAGTCTTGTCGGGGATTGGGAACCCTTCGCGAGAATGTCCAAAGTTTCAGCGGGATTTCCAAAATGTTGAGAGGAACTCGAAACATGTCAACCTCGGTTTTGAGAATCTCTCCCGGACTTTGAGAGATTTGGACGTGAAAGGGTACCAGTCTTGTCGGGGATTGGGAACCCTTCGCGAGAATGTCCAAAGTTTCAGCGGGATTTCCAAAATCTTGAGAGGAACTCGAAACATGTCAACCTTGGTTTTGAGAATCTCTCCCGGAGTTTGAGAGATTTGGACGTGAAAGGGTACCAGTCTTGTCGGGGATTGGGAACCCTTCGCCAGAATGTCCAAAGTTTCAGCGGGATTTCCAAAATGTTGAAAGGAACTCGAAACATGTCAACCTTGGTTTTGAGAATCTCTCCCGGAGTTTGAGAGATTTGGACGTGAAAGGGTACCAGTCTTGTAGGGGATTGGGAACCCTTCGCGAGAATGTCCAAAGTTTCAGCGGGATTTCCAAAATGTTGAAAGGAACTCAAACATGTCAGCCTTGGTTTTGAGAATCTCTCCCGGAGTTTGAGAGATTTGGACGTGAAAGGGTACCAGTCTTGTCGGGGATTGGGAACCCTTCGCGAGAATGTCCAAAGTTTCAGCGGGATTTCCAAAATGTTGAAAGGAACTCGAAACATGTCAACCTTGGTTTTGAGAATCTCTCCCGGAGTTTGAGAGATTTGGACGTGAAAGGGTACCAGTCTTGTCGGGGATTGGGAACCCTTCGCGAGAATGTCCAAAGTTTCAGCGGGATTTCCAAAATGTTGAGAGGAACTCGAAACATGTCAACCTCGGTTTTGAGAATCTCTCCCGGAGTTTGAGAGATTTGGACGTGAAAGGGTACCAGTCTTGTCGGGGATTGGGAACCCTTCGCGAGAATGTCCAAAGTTTCAGCGGGATTTCCAAAATGTTGAAAGGAACTCGAAACATGTCAACCTTGGTTTTGAGAATCTCTCCCGGAGTTTGAGAGATTTGGACGTGAAAGGGTACCAGTCTTGTCGGGGATTGGGAACCCTTCGCCAGAATGTCCAAAGTTTCAGCGGGATTTCCAAAATGTTGAGAGGAACTCGAAACATGTCAACCTTGGTTTTGAGAATCTCTCCCGGAGTTTGAGAGATTTGGACGTGAAAGGGTACCAGTCTTGTCGGGGATTGGGAACCCTTTGCGAGAATGTCCAAAGTTTCAGCGGGATTTCCAAAATGTTGAGAGGAACTCGAAACATGTCAACCTCGGTTTTGAGAATCTCTCCCGGAGTTTGAGAGATTTGGACGTGAAAGGGTACCAGTCTTGTCGGGGATTGGGAACCCTTCGCGAGAATGTCCAAAGTTTCAGCGGGATTTCCAAAATGTTGAGAGGAACTCGAAACATGTCAACCTTGGTTTTGAGAATCTCTCCCGGAGTTTGAGAGATTTGGACGTGAAAGGGTACCAGTCTTGTCGGGGATTGGGAACCCTTCGCGAGAATGTTTAAAGTTTCAGCGGGATTTCCAAAATCTTGAGAGGAACTCGAAACATGTCAACCTTGGTTTTGAGAATCTCTCCCGGAGTTTGAGAGATTTGGACGTGAAAGGGTACCAGTCTTGTCGGGAATTGGGAACCCTTCGCCAGAATGTCCAAAGTTTCAGCGGGATTTCCAAAATGTTGAGAGGAACTCGAAACATGTCAACCTCGGTTTTGAGAATCTCTCCCGGAGTTTGAGAGATTTGGACGTGAAAGGGTACCAGTCTTGTCGGGGATTGGGAACCCTTCGCGAGAATGTCCAAAGTTTCAGCGGGATTTCCAAAATGTTGAGAGGAACTCGAAACATGTCAACCTTGGTTTTGAGAATCTCTCCCGGAGTTTGAGAGATTTGGACGTGAAAGGGTACCAGTCTTGTCGGGGATTGGTAACCCTTCGCCAGAATGTCCAAAGTTTCAGCGGGATTTCCAAAATGTTGAAAGGAACTCGAAACATGTCAACCTTGGTTTTGAGAATCTCTCCCGGAGTTTGAGAGATTTGGACGTGAAAGGGTACCAGTCTTGTAGGGGATTGGGAACCCTTCGCGAGAATGTCCAAAGTTTCAGCGGGATTTCCAAAATGTTGAAAGGAACTCAAACATGTCAGCCTTGGTTTTGAGAATCTCTCCCGGAGTTTGAGAGATTTGGACGTGAAAGGGTACCAGTCTTGTCGGGGATTGGGAACCCTTCGCGAGAATGTCCAAAGTTTCAGCGGGATTTCCAGAATGTTGAAAGGAACTCGAAACATGTCAACCTTGGTTTTGAGAATCTCTCCCGGAGTTTGAGAGATTTGGACGTGAAAGGGTACCAGTCTTGTCGGGGATTGGGAACCCTTCGCCAGAATGTCCAAAGTTTCAGCGGGATTTCCAAAATGTTGAGAGGAACTCGAAACATGTCAACCTTGGTTTTGAGAATCTCTCCCGGAGTTTGAGAGATTTGGACGTGAAAGGGTACCAGTCTTGTCGGGGATTGGGAACCCTTCGCGAGAATGTCCAAAGTTTCAGCGGGATTTCCAAAATGTTGAGAGGAACTCGAAACATGTCAACCTCGGTTTTGAGAATCTCTCCCGGAGTTTGAGAGATTTGGACGTGAAAGGGTACCAGTCTTGTCGGGGATTGGGAACCCTTCGCGAGAATGTCCAAAGTTTCAGCGGGATTTCCAAAATGTTGAGAGGAACTCGAAACATGTCAACCTTGGTTTTGAGAATCTCTCCCGGAGTTTGAGAGATTTGGACGTGAAAGGGTACCAGTCTTGTCGGGGATTGGGAACCCTTCGCGAGAATGTCCAAAGTTTCAGCGGGATTTCCAAAATGTTGAGAGGAACTCGAAACATGTCAACCTCGGTTTTGAGAATCTCTCCCGGAGTTTGAGAGATTTGGACGTGAAAGGGTTCCAGTCTTGTCGGGGATTGGGAACCCTTCGCGAGAATGTCCAAAGTTTCAGCGGGATTTCCAAAATGTTGAGAGGAACTCAAACATGTCAACCTCGGTTTTGAGAATTTCTCCCGGAGTTTGAGAGATTTGGACGTGAAAGGGTACCAGTCTTGTCGGGGATTGGGAACCCTTCGCGAGAATGTCCAAAGTTTCAGCGGGATTTCCAAAATGTTGAGAGGAACTCGAAACATGTCAACCTTGGTTTTGAGAATCTCTCCCGGAGTTTGAGAGATTTGGACGTGAAAGGGTACCAGTCTTGTCGGGGATTGGGAACCCTTCGCGAGAATGTCCAAAGTTTCAGCGGGATTTCCAAAATGTTGAGAGGAACTCGAAACATGTCAACCTCGGTTTTGAGAATCTCTCCCGGAGTTTGAGAGATTTGGACGTGAAAGGGTACCAGTCTTGTCGGGGATTGGGAACCCTTCGCGAGAATGTCCAAAGTTTCAGCGGGATTTCCAAAATGTTGAGAGGAACTCGAAACATGTCAACCTTGGTTTTGAGAATCTCTCCCGGAGTTTGAGAGATTTGGACGTGAAAGGGTACCAGTCTTGTCGGGGATTGGGAACCCTTCGCCAGAATGTCCAAAGTTTCAGCGGGATTTCCAAAATGTTGAAAGGAACTCGAAACATGTCAACCTCGGTTTTGAGAATCTCTCCCGGAGTTTGAGAGATTTGGACGTGAAAGGGTACCAGTCTTGTCGGGGATTGGGAACCCTTCGCGAGAATGTCCAAAGTTTCAGCGGGATTTCCAAAATGTTGAGAGGAACTCGAAACATGTCAACCTTGGTTTTGAGAATCTCTCCCGGAGTTTGAGAGATTTGGACGTGAAAGGGTACCAGTCTTGTCGGGGATTGGGAACCCTTCGCCAGAATGTCCAAAGTTTCAGCGGGATTTCCAAAATGTTGAGAGGAACTCGAAACATGTCAACCTTGGTTTTGAGAATCTCTCCCGGAGTTTGAGAGATTTGGACGTGAAAGGGTACCAGTCTTGTCGGGGATTGGGAACCCTTTGCGAGAATGTCCAAAGTTTCAGCGGGATTTCCAAAATGTTGAGAGGAACTCGAAACATGTCAACCTCGGTTTTGAGAATCTCTCCCGGAGTTTGAGAGATTTGGACGTGAAAGGGTACCAGTCTTATCGGGGATTGGGAACCCTTCGCCAGAATGTCCAAAGTTTCAGCGGGATTTCCAAAATGTTGAGAGGAACTCGAAACATGTCAACCTTGGTTTTGAGAATCTCTCCCGGAGTTTGAGAGATTTGGACGTGAAAGGGTACCAGTCTTGTCGGGGATTGGGAACCCTTCGCGAGAATGTCCAAAGTTTCAGCGGCATTTCCAAAATGTTGAGAGGAACTCGAAACATGTCAACCTTGGTTTTGAGAATCTCTCCCGGAGTTTGAGAGATTTGGACGTGAAAGGGTACCAGTCTTGTCGGGGATTGGGAACCCTTCGCGAGAATGTCCAAAGTTTCAGCGGGATTTCCAAAATGTTGAGAGGAACTCGAAACATGTGAACCTTGGTTTTGAGAATCTCTCCCGGAGTTTGAGAGATTTGGACGTGAAAGGGTACCAGTCTTGTCGGGGATTGGGAACCCTTCGCGAGAATGTCCAAAGTTTCAGCGGGATTTCCAAAATGTTGAGAGGAACTCGAAACATGTCAACCTCGGTTTTGAGAATCTCTCCCGGAGTTTGAGAGATTTGGACGTGAAAGGGTACCAGTCTTGTCGGGGATTGGGAACCCTTCGCGAGAATGTCCAAAGTTTCAGCGGGATTTCCAAAATCTTGAGAGGAACTCGAAACATGTCAACCTTGGTTTTGAGAATCTCTCCCGGAGTTTGAGAGATTTGGACGTGAAAGGGTACCAGTCTTGTCGGGAATTGGGAACCCTTCGCCAGAATGTCCAAAGTTTCAGCGGGATTTCCAAAATGTTGAGAGGAACTCGAAACATGTCAACCTCGGTTTTGAGAATCTCTCCCGGAGTTTGAGAGATTTGGACGTGAAAGGGTACCAGTCTTGTCGGGGATTGGGAACCCTTCGCGAGAATGTCCAAAGTTTCAGCGGGATTTCCAAAATCTTGAGAGGAACTCGAAACATGTCAACCTTGGTTTTGAGAATCTCTCCCGGAGTTTGAGAGATTTGGACGTGAAAGGGTACCAGTCTTGTCGGGGATTGGGAACCCTTCGCGAGAATGTCCAAAGTTTCAGCGGGATTTCCAAAATGTTGAGAGGAACTCGAAACATGTCAACCTCGGTTTTGAGAATCTCTCCCGGAGTTTGAGAGATTTGGACGTGAAAGGGTACCAGTCTTGTCGGGGATTGGGAACCCTTCGCGAGAATGTCCAAAGTTTCAGCGGGATTTCCAAAATGTTGAGAGGAACTCGAAACATGTCAACCTTGGTTTTGAGAATCTCTCCCGGAGTTTGAGAGATTTGGACGTGAAAGGGTACCAGTCTTGTCGGGGATTGGGAACCCTTCGCGAGAATGTCCAAGGTTTCAGCGGGATTTCCAAAATGTTGAGAGGAACTCGAAACATGTCAACCTTGGTTTTGAGAATCTCTCCCGGAGTTTGAGAGATTTGGACGTGAAAGGGTACCAGTCTTGTCGGGGATTGGGAACCCTTCGCGAGAATGTCCAAAGTTTCAGCGGGATTTCCAAAATGTTGAGAGGAACTCGAAACATGTCAACCTCGGTTTTGAGAATCTCTCCCGGAGTTTGAGAGATTTGGACGTGAAAGGGTACCAATCTTATCGGGGATTGGGAACCCTTCGCCAGAATGTCCAAAGTTTCAGCGGGATTTCCAAAATGTTGAGAGGAACTCGAAACATGTCAACCTTGGTTTTGAGAATCTCTCCCGGAGTTTGAGAGATTTGGACGTGAAAGGGTACCAGTCTTGTCGGGGATTGGGAACCCTTCGCGAGAATGTCCAAAGTTTCAGCGGGATTTCCAAAATGTTGAGAGGAACTCGAAACATGTGAACCTCGGTTTTGAGAATCTCTCCCGGAGTTTGAGAGATTTGGACGTGAAAGGGTACCAGTCTTGTCGGGGATTGGGAACCCTTCGCGAGAATGTCCAAAGTTTCAGCGGGATTTCCAAAATGTTGAGAGGAACTCGAAACATGTCAACCTCGGTTTTGAGAATCTCTCCCGGAGTTTGAGAGATTTGGACGTGAAAGGGTACCAGTCTTGTCGGGGATTGGGAACCCTTCGCGAGAATGTCCAAAGTTTCAGCGGGATTTCCAAAATCTTGAGAGGAACTCGAAACATGTCAACCTTGGTTTTGAGAATCTCTCCCGGAGTTTGAGAGATTTGGACGTGAAAGGGTACCAGTCTTGTCGGGAATTGGGAACCCTTCGCCAGAATGTCCAAAGTTTCAGCGGGATTTCCAAAATGTTGAGAGGAACTCGAAACATGTCAACCTCGGTTTTGAGAATCTCTCCCGGAGTTTGAGAGATTTGGACGTGAAAGGGTACCAGTCTTGTCGGGGATTGGGAACCCTTCGCGAGAATGTCCAAAGTTTCAGCGGGATTTCCAAAATCTTGAGAGGAACTCGAAACATGTCAACCTTGGTTTTGAGAATCTCTCCCGGAGTTTGAGAGATTTGGACGTGAAAGGGTACCAGTCTTGTCGGGGATTGGGAACCCTTCGCGAGAATGTCCAAAGTTTCAGCGGGATTTCCAAAATGTTGAGAGGAACTCGAAACATGTCAACCTTGGTTTTGAGAATCTCTCCCGGAGTTTGAGAGATTTGGACGTGAAAGGGTACCAGTCTTGTCGGGGATTGGGAACCCTTCGCCAGAATGTCCAAAGTTTCAGCGGGATTTCCAAAATGTTGAGAGGAACTCGAAACATGTCAACCTCGGTTTTGAGAATCTCTCCCGGAGTTTGAGAGATTTGGACGTGAAAGGGTACCAGTCTTGTCGGGGATTGGGAACCCTTCGCGAGAATGTCCAAAGTTTCAGCGGGATTTCCAAAATGTTGAAAGGAACTCAAACATGTCAGCCTCGGTTTTGAGAATCTCTCCCGGAGTTTGAGAGATTTGGACGTGAAAGGGTACCAGTCTTGTCGGGGATTGGGAACCCTTCGCGAGAATGTCCAAAGTTTCAGCGGGATTTCCAAAATGTTGAGAGGAACTCGAAACATGTGAACCTTGGTTTTGAGAATCTCTCCCGGAGTTTGAGAGATTTGGACGTGAAAGGGTACCAGTCTTGTCGGGGATTGGGAACCCTTCGCGAGAATGTCCAAAGTTTCAGCGGGATTTCCAAAATGTTGAGAGGAACTCGAAACATGTCAACCTCGGTTTTGAGAATCTCTCCCGGAGTTTGAGAGATTTGGACGTGAAAGGGTACCAGTCTTGTCGGGGATTGGGAACCCTTCGCGAGAATGTCCAAAGTTTCAGCGGGATTTCCAAAATCTTGAGAGGAACTCGAAACATGTCAACCTTGGTTTTGAGAATCTCTCCCGGAGTTTGAGAGATTTGGACGTGAAAGGGTACCAGTCTTGTCGGGAATTGGGAACCCTTCGCCAGAAAGTCCAAAGTTTCAGCGGGATTTCCAAAATGTTGAGAGGAACTCGAAACATGTCAACCTCGGTTTTGAGAACCTCTCCCGGAGTTTGAGAGATTTGGACGTGAAAGGGTACCAGTCTTGTCGGGGATTGGGAACCCTTCGCGAGAATGTCCAAAGTTTCAGCGGGATTTCCAAAATGTTGAGAGGAACTCGAAACATGTCAACCTCGGTTTTGAGAATCTCTCCCGGAGTTTGAGAGATTTGGACGTGAAAGGGTACCAGTCTTGTCGGGGATTGGGAACCCTTCGCGAGAATGTCCAAAGTTTCAGCGGGATTTCCAAAATGTTGAGAGGAACTCGAAACATGTCAACCTTGGTTTTGAGAATCTCTCCCGGAGTTTGAGAGATTTGGACGTGAAAGGGTACCAGTCTTGTCGGGGATTGGGAACCCTTCGCGAGAATGTCCAAAGTTTCAGCGGGATTTCCAAAATGTTGAGAGGAACTCGAAACATGTGAACCTTGGTTTTGAGAATCTCTCCCGGAGTTTGAGAGATTTGGACGTGAAAGGGTACCAGTCTTGTCGGGGATTGGGAACCCTTCGCCAGAATGTCCAAAGTTTCAGCGGGATTTCCAAAATGTTGAGAGGAACTCGAAACATGTCAACCTTGGTTTTGAGAATCTCTCCCGGAGTTTGAGAGATTTGGACGTGAAAGGGTACCAGTCTTGTCGGGGATTGGGAACCCTTCGCGAGAATGTCCAAAGTTTCAGCGGGATTTCCAAAATGTTGAGAGGAACTCGAAACATGTCAACCTCGGTTTTGAGAATCTCTCCCGGAGTTTGAGAGATTTGGACGTGAAAGGGTACCAGTCTTGTCGGGGATTGGGAACCCTTCGCGAGAATGTCCAAAGTTTCAGCGGGATTTCCAAAATGTTGAGAGGAACTCGAAACATGTCAACCTTGGTTTTGAGAATCTCTCCCGGAGTTTGAGAGATTTGGACGTGAAAGGGTACCAGTCTTGTCGGGGATTGGGAACCCTTCGCGAGAATGTCCAAAGTTTCAGCGGGATTTCCAAAATGTTGAGAGGAACTCGAAACATGTGAATTTTGGTTTTGAGAATCTCTCCCGGAGTTTGAGAGATTTGGACGTGAAAGGGTACCAGTCTTGTCGGGGATTGGGAACCCTTCGCGAGAATGTCCAAAGTTTCAGCGGGATTTCCAAAATGTTGAGAGGATCTCGAAACATGTCAACCTCGGTTTTGAGAATCTCTCCCGGAGTTTGAGAGATTTGGACGTGAAAGGGTACCAGTCTTGTCGGGGATTGGGAACCCTTCGCGAGAATGTCCAAAGTTTCAGCGGGATTTCCAAAATCTTGAGAGGAACTCGAAACATGTCAACCTTGGTTTTGAGAATCTCTCCCGGAGTTTGAGAGATTTGGACGTGAAAGGGTACCAGTCTTGTCGGGAATTGGGAACCCTTCGCCAGAATGTCCAAAGTTTCAGCGGCATTTCCAAAATGTTGAGAGGAACTCGAAACATGTCAACCTTGGTTTTGAGAATCTCTCCCGGAGTTTGAGAGATTTGGACGTGAAAGGGTACCAGTCTTGTCGGGGATTGGGAACCCTTCGCGAGAATGTCCAAAGTTTCAGCGGGATTTCCAAAATGTTGAGAGGAACTCGAAACATGTGAACCTTGGTTTTGAGAATCTCTCCCGGAGTTTGAGAGATTTGGACGTGAAAGGGTACCAGTCTTGTCGGGGATTGGGAACCCTTCGCGAGAATGTCCAAAGTTTCAGCGGGATTTCCAAAATGTTGAGAGGAACTCGAAACATGTCAACCTCGGTTTTGAGAATCTCTCCCGGAGTTTGAGAGATTTGGACGTGAAAGGGTACCAGTCTTGTCGGGGATTGGGAACCCTTCGCGAGAATGTCCAAAGTTTCAGCGGGATTTCCAAAATGTTGAGAGGAACTCGAAACATGTCAACCTTGGTTTTGAGAATCTCTCCCGGAGTTTGAGAGATTTGGACGTGAAAGGGTACCAGTCTTGTCGGGAATTGGGAACCCTTCGCCAGAATGTCCAAAGTTTCAGCTGGATTTCCAAAATGTTGAGAGGAACTCGAAACATGTCAACCTCGGTTTTGAGAATCTCTCCCGGAGTTTGAGAGATTTGGACGTGAAAGGGTACCAGTCTTGTAGGGGATTGGGAACCCTTCGCGAGAATGTCCAAAGTTTCAGCGGGATTTCCAAAATGTTGAAAGGAACTCAAACATGTCAGCCTTGGTTTTGAGAATCTCTCCCGGAGTTTGAGAGATTTGGACGTGAAAGGGTACCAGTCTTGTCGGGGATTGGGAACCCTTCGCGAGAATGTCCAAAGTTTCAGCGGGATTTCCAAAATGTTGAAAGGAACTCGAAACATGTCAACCTTGGTTTTGAGAATCTCTCCCGGACTTTGAGAGATTTGGACGTGAAAGGGTACCAGTCTTGTCGGGGATTGGGAACCCTTCGCAAGAATGTCCAAAGTTTCAGCGGGATTTCCAAAATGTTGAGAGGAACTCGAAACATGTCAACCTCGGTTTTGAGAATCTCTCCCGGAGTTTGAGAGATTTGGACGTGAAAGGGTACCAGTCTTGTCGGGGATTGGGAACCCTTCGCGAGAATGTCCAAAGTTTCAGCGGCATTTCCAAAATGTTGAAAGGAACTCGAAACATGTCAACCTTGGTTTTGAGAATCTCTCCCGGAGTTTGAGAGATTTGGACGTGAAAGGGTACCAGTCTTGTCGGGGATTGGGAACCCTTCGCCAGAATGTCCAAAGTTTCAGCGGGATTTCCAAAATGTTGAGAGGAACTCGAAACATGTCAACCTTGGTTTTGAGAATCTCTCCCGGAGTTTGAGAGATTTGGACGTGAAAGGGTACCAGTCTTGTCGGGGATTGGGAACCCTTCGCGAGAATGTCCAAAGTTTCAGCGGGATTTCCAAAATGTTGAGAGGAACTCGAAACATGTCAACCTCGGTTTTGAGAATCTCTCCCGGAGTTTGAGAGATTTGGACGTGAAAGGGTACCAGTCTTGTCGGGGATTGGGAACCCTTCGCGAGAATGTCCAAAGTTTCAGCGGGATTTCCAAAATGTTGAGAGGAACTCGAAACATGTCAACCTTGGTTTTGAGAATCTCTCCCGGAGTTTGAGAGATTTGGACGTGAAAAGGTACCAGTCTTGTCGGGGATTGGGAACCCTTCGCGAGAATGTCCAAAGTTTCAGCGGGATTTCCAAAATGTTGAGAGGAACTCGAAACATGTCAACCTTGGTTTTGAGAATCTCTCCCGGAGTTTGAGAGATTTGGACGTGAAAGGGTACCAGTCTTGTCGGGGATTGGGAACCCTTCGCCAGAATGTCCAAAGTTTCAGCGGGATTTCCAAAATGTTGAGAGGAACTCGAAACATGTCAACCTTGGTTTTCAGAATCTCTCCCGGAGTTTGAGAGATTTGGACGTGAAAGGGTACCAGTCTTGTCGGGGATTGGGAACCCTTCGCGAGAATGTCCAAAGTTTCAGCAGGATTTCCAAAATGTTGAGAGGAACTCGAAACATGTCAACCTTGGTTTTGAGAATCTCTCCCGGAGTTTGAGAGATTTGGACGTGAAAGGGTACCAGTCTTGTCGGGGATTGGGAACCCTTCGCGAGAATGTCCAAAGTTTCAGCGGGATTTCCAAAATGTTGAGAGGAACTCGAAACATGTCAACCTTGGTTTTGAGAATCTCTCCCGGAGTTTGAGAGATTTGGACGTGAAAGGGTACCAGTCTTGTCGGGGATTGGGAACCCTTCGCGAGAATGTCCAAAGTTTCAGTGGGATTTCCAAAATCTTGAGAGGAACTCGAAACATGTCAACCTTGGTTTTGAGAATCTCTCCCGGAGTTTGAGAGATTTGGACGTGAAAGGGTACCAGTCTTGTCGGGAATTGGGAACCCTTCGCCAGAATGTCCAAAGTTTCAGCGGGATTTCCAAAATGTTGAGAGGAACTCGAAACATGTCAACCTCGGTTTTGAGAATCTCTCCCGGAGTTTGAGAGATTTGGACGTGAAAGGGTACCAGTCTTGTAGGGGATTGGGAACCCTTCGCGAGAATGTCCAAAGTTTCAGCGGGATTTCCAAAATGTTGAAAGGAACTCAAACATGTCAGCCTCGGTTTTGAGAATCTCTCCCGGAGTTTGAGAGATTTGGACGTGAAAGGGTACCAGTCTTGTCGGGGATTGGGAACCCTTCGCGAGAATGTCCAAAGTTTCAGCGGGATTTCCAAAATGTTGAAAGGAACTCGAAACATGTCAACCTTGGTTTTGAGAATCTCTCCCGGAGTTTGAGAGATTTGGACGTGAAAGGGTACCAGTCTTGTCGGGGATTGGGAACCCTTCGCGAGAATGTCCAAAGTTTCAGCGGGATTTCCAAAATGTTGAAAGGAACTCGAAACATGTCAACCTCGGTTTTGAGAATCTCTCCCGGAGTTTGAGAGATTTGGACGTGAAAGGGTACCAGTCTTGTCGGGGATTGGGAACCCTTCGCGAGAATGTCCAAAGTTTCAGCGGGATTTCCAAAATGTTGAAAGGAACTCGAAACATGTCAACCTTGGTTTTGAGAATCTCTCCCGGAGTTTGAGAGATTTGGACGTGAAAGGGTACCAGTCTTGTCGGGGATTGGGAACCCTTCGCCAGAATGTCCAAAGTTTCAGCGGGATTTCCAAAATGTTGAGAGGAACTCGAAACATGTCAACCTCGGTTTTGAGAATCTCTCCCGGAGTTTGAGAGATTTGGACGTGAAAGGGTACCAGTCTTGTCGGGGATTGGGAACCCTTCGCCAGAATGTCCAAAGTTTCAGCGGGATTTCCAAAATGTTGAGAGGAACTCGAAACATGTCAACCTCGGTTTTGAGAATCTCTCCCGGAGTTTGAGAGATTTGGACGTGAAAGGGTACCAGTCTTGTCGGGGATTGGGAACCCTTCGCGAGAATGTCCAAAGTTTCAGCGGCATTTCCAAAATGTTGAGAGGAACTCGAAACATGTCAACCTTGGTTTTGAGAATCTCTCCCGGAGTTTGAGAGATTTGGACGTGAAAGGGTACCAGTCTTGTCGGGGATTGGGAACCCTTCGCGAGAATGTCCAAAGTTTCAGCGGGATTTCCAAAATGTTGAGAGGAACTCGAAACATGTGAACCTTGGTTTTGAGAATCTCTCCCGGAGTTTGAGAGATTTGGACGTGAAAGGGTACCAGTCTTGTCGGGGATTGGGAACCCTTCGCGAGAATGTCCAAAGTTTCAGCGGGATTTCCAAAATGTTGAAAGGAACTCGAAACATGTCAACCTCGGTTTTGAGAATCTCTCCCGGAGTTTGAGAGATTTGGACGTGAAAGGGTACCAGTCTTGTCGGGGATTGGTAACCCTTCGCGAGAATGTCCAAAGTTTCAGCGGGATTTCCAAAATGTTGAGAGGAACTCGAAACATGTCAACCTTGGTTTTGAGAATCTCTCCCAGAGTTTGAGAGATTTGGACGTGAAAGGGTACCAGTCTTGTCGGGGATTGGGAACCCTTCGCCAGAATGTCCAAAGTTTCAGCGGGATTTCCAAAATGTTGAGAGGAGCTCGAAACATGTCAACCTCGGTTTTGAGAATCTCTCCCGGAGTTTGAGAGATTTGGACGTGAAAGGGTACCAGTCTTGTCGGGGATTGGGAACCCTTCGCGAGAATGTCCAAAGTTTCAGCGGGATTTCCAAAATGTTGAGAGGAACTCGAAACATGTCAACCTTGGTTTTGAGAATCTCTCCCGGAGTTTGAGAGATTTGGACGTGAAAGGGTACCAGTCTTGTCGGGGATTGGGAACCCTTCGCCAGAATGTCCAAAGTTTCAGCGGGATTTCCAAAATGTTGAGAGGAGCTCGAAACATGTCAACCTCGGTTTTGAGAATCTCTCCCGGAGTTTGAGAGATTTGGACGTGAAAGGGTACCAGTCTTGTCGGGGATTGGGAACCCTTCGCGAGAATGTCCAAAGTTTCAGCGGGATTTCCAAAATCTTGAGAGGAACTCGAAACATGTCAACCTTGGTTTTGAGAATCTCTCCCGGAGTTTGAGAGATTTGGACATGAAAGGGTACCAGTCTTGTCGGGAATTGGGAACCCTTCGCGAGAATGTCCAAAGTTTCAGCGGGATTTCCAAAATGTTGAGAGGAACTCTAAACATGTCAACCTCGGTTTTGAGAATCTCTCCCGGAGTTTGAGAGATTTGGACGTGAAAGGGTACCAGTCTTGTCGGGGATTGGGAACCCTTCGCGAGAATGTCCAAAGTTTCAGCGGGATTTCCAAAATGTTGAGAGGAACTCAAACATGTCAACCTCGGTTTTGAGAATCTCTCCCGGAGTTTGAGAGATTTGGACGTGAAACGGTACCAGTCTTGTCGGGGATTGGGAACCCTTCGCGAGAATGTCCAAAGTTTCAGCGGGATTTCCAAAATGTTGAAAGGAACTCGAAACATGTCAACCTTGGTTTTGAGAATCTCTCCCGGAGTTTGAGAGATTTGGACGTGAAACGGTACCAGTCTTGTCGGGGATTGGGAACCCTTCGCCAGAATGTCCAAAGTTTCAGCGGGATTTCCAAAATGTTGAGAGGAACTCAAACATGTCAACCTCGGTTTTGAGAATCTCTCCCGGAGTTTGAGAGATTTGGACGTGAAAGGGTACCAGTCTTGTCGGGGATTGGGAACCCTTCGCGAGAATGTCCAAAGTTTCAGCGGCATTTCCAAAATGTTGAGAGGAACTCGAAACATGTCAACCTTGGTTTTGAGAATCTCTCCCGGAGTTTGAGAGATTTGGACGTGAAAGGGTACCAGTCTTGTCGGGGATTGGGAACCCTTCGCCAGAATGTCCAAAGTTTCAGCGGGATTTCCAAAATGTTGAGAGGAACTCGAAACATGTCAACCTTGGTTTTGAGAATCTCTCCCGGAGTTTGAGAGATTTGGACGTGAAAGGGTACCAGTCTTGTCGGGGATTGGGAACCCTTCGCGAGAATGTCCAAAGTTTCAGCGGGATTTCCAAAATGTTGAGAGGAACTCGAAACATCTGAACCTTGGTTTTGAGAATCTCTCCCGGAGTTTGAGAGATTTGGACGTGAAAGGGTACCAGTCTTGTCGGGGATTGGGAACCCTTCGCGAGAATGTCCAAAGTTTCAGCGGGATTTCCAAAATGTTGAGAGGAACTCGAAACATCTGAACCTTGGTTTTGAGAATCTCTCCTGGAGTTTGAGAGATTTGGACGTGAAAGGGTACCAGTCTTGTCGGGGATTGGGAACCCTTCGCGAGAATGTCCAAAGTTTCAGCGGGATTTCCAAAATGTTGAGAGGAACTCAAACATGTCAACCTTGGTTTTGAGAATCTCTCCCGGAGTTTGAGAGATTTGGACGTGAAAGGGTACCAGTCTTGTCGGGGATTGGGAACCCTTCGCAAGAATGTCCAAAGTTTCAGCGGGATTTCCAAAATGTTGAAAGGAACTCGAAACATGTCAACCTTGGTTTTGAGAATCTCTCCCGGAGTTTGAGAGATTTGGACGTGAAAGGGTACCAGTCTTGTCGGGGATTGGGAACCCTTCGCGAGAATGTCCAAAGTTTCAGTGGGATTTCCAAAATGTTGAGAGGAACTCGAAACATGTCAACCTCGGTTTTGAGAATCTCTCCCGGAGTTTGAGAGATTTGGACGTGAAAGGGTACCCGTCTTGTCGGGGATTGGGAACCCTTCGCGAGAATGTCCAAAGTTTCAGCGGGATTTCCAAAATGTTGAAAGGAACTCAAACATGTCAGCCTCGGTTTTGAGAATCTCTCCCGGAGTTTGAGAGATTTGGACGTGAAAGGGTACCAGTCTTGTCGGGGATTGGGAACCCTTCGCGAGAATGTCCAAAGTTTCAGCGGGATTTCCAAAATGTTGAAAGGAACTCGAAACATGTCAACCTTGGTTTTGAGAATCTCTCCCGGAGTTTGAGAGATTTGGACGTGAAAGGGTACCAGTCTTGTCGGGGATTGGGAACCCTTCGCGAGAATGTCCAAAGTTTCAGCGGGATTTCCAAAATGTTGAGAGGAACTCGAAACATGTCAACCTCGGTTTTGAGAATCTCTCCCGGAGTTTGAGAGATTTGGACGTGAAAGGGTACCAGTCTTGTCGGGGATTGGGAACCCTTCGCGAGAATGTCCAAAGTTTCAGCGGGATTTCCAAAATGTTGAAAGGAACTCGAAACATGTCAACCTTGGTTTTGAGAATCTCTCCCGGAGTTTGAGAGATTTGGACGTGAAAGGGTACCAGTCTTGTCGGGGATTGGGAACCCTTCGCCAGAATGTCCAAAGTTTCAGCGGGATTTCCAAAATGTTGAGAGGAACTCGAAACATGTCAACCTCGGTTTTGAGAATCTCTCCCGGAGTTTGAGAGATTTGGACGTGAAAGGGTACCAGTCTTGTCGGGGATTGGGAACCCTTCGCGAGAATGTCCAAAGTTTCAGCGGGATTTCCAAAATCTTGAGAGGAACTCGAAACATGTCAACCTTGGTTTTGAGAATCTCTCCCGGAGTTTGAGAGATTTGGACGTGAAAGGGTACCAGTCTTGTCGGGGATTGGGAACCCTTCGCGAGAATGTCCAAAGTTTCAGCGGGATTTCCAAAATGTTGAGAGGAACTCGAAACATGTCAACCTCGGTTTTGAGAATCTCTCCCGGAGTTTGAGAGATTTGGACGTGAAAGGGTACCAGTCTTGTCGGGGATTGGGAACCCTTCGCGAGAATGTCCAAAGTTTCAGCGGGATTTCCAAAATGTTGAGAGGAACTCAAACATGTCAACCTTGGTTTTGAGAATCTCTCCCGGAGTTTGAGAGATTTGGACGTGAAAGGGTACCAGTCTTGTCGGGGATTGGGAACCCTTCGCAAGAATGTCCAAAGTTTCAGCGGGATTTCCAAAATGTTGAAAGGAACTCGAAACATGTCAACCTTGGTTTTGAGAATCTCTCCCGGAGTTTGAGAGATTTGGACGTGAAAGGGTACCAGTCTTGTCGGGGATTGGGAACCCTTCGCGAGAATGTCCAAAGTTTCAGTGGGATTTCCAAAATGTTGAGAGGAACTCGAAACATGTCAACCTCGGTTTTGAGAATCTCTCCCGGAGTTTGAGAGATTTGGACGTGAAAGGGTACCAGTCTTGTCGGGGATTGGGAACCCTTCGCGAGAATGTCCAAAGTTTCAGCGGGATTTGCAAAATGCTGAGAGGAACTCGAAACATGTCAACCTTGGTTTTGAGAATCTCTCCCGGAGTTTGAGAGATTTGGACGTGAAAGGGTACCAGTCTTGTCGGGGATTGGGAACCCTTCGCGAGAATGTCCAAAGTTTCAGCGGGATTTCCAAAATGTTGAGAAGAACTCGAAACATGTCAACCTTGGTTTTGAGAATCTCTCCCGGAGTTTGAGAGATTTGGACGTGAAAGGGTACCAGTCTTGTCGGGGATTGGGAACCCTTCGCGAGAATGTCCAAAGTTTCAGCGGGATTTCCAAAATGTTGAGAGGAACTCGAAACATGTCAACCTCGGTTTTGAGAATCTCTCCCGGAGTTTGAGAGATTTGGACGTGAAAGGGTACCAGTCTTGTCGGGGATTGGGAACCCTTCGCGAGAATGTCCAAAGTTTCAGCGGGATTTCCAAAATGTTGAGAGGAACTCGTAACATGTCAACCTTGCTTTTGAGAATCTCTCCCGGAGTTTGAGAGATTTGGACGTGAAAGGGTACCAGTCTTGTCGGGGATTGGGAACCCTTCGCGAGAATGTCCAAAGTTTCAGCGGGATTTCCAAAATGTTGAGAGGAACTCGAAACATGTCAACCTCGGTTTTGAGAATCTCTCCCGGAGTTTGAGAGATTTGGACGTGAAAGGGTACCAGTCTTGTCGGGGATTGGGAACCCTTCGCGAGAATGTCCAAAGTTTCAGCGGGATTTCCAAAATGTTGAGAGGAACTCAAACATGTCAACCTTGGTTTTGAGAATCTCTCCCGGAGTTTGAGAGATTTGGACGTGAAAGGGTACCAGTCTTGTCGGGGATTGGGAACCCTTCGCAAGAATGTCCAAAGTTTCAGCGGGATTTCCAAAATGTTGAAAGGAACTCGAAACATGTCAACCTTGGTTTTGAGAATCTCTCCCGGAGTTTGAGAGATTTGGACGTGAAAGGGTACCAGTCTTGTCGGGGATTGGGAACCCTTCGCGAGAATGTCCAAAGTTTCAGTGGGATTTCCAAAATGTTGAGAGGAACTCGAAACATGTCAACCTCGGTTTTGAGAATCTCTCCCGGAGTTTGAGAGATTTGGACGTGAAAGGGTACCAGTCTTGTCGGGGATTGGGAACCCTTCGCGAGAATGTCCAAAGTTTCAGCGGGATTTGCAAAATGCTGAGAGGAACTCGAAACATGTCAACCTTGGTTTTGAGAATCTCTCCCGGAGTTTGAGAGATTTGGACGTGAAAGGGTACCAGTCTTGTCGGGGATTGGGAACCCTTCGCGAGAATGTCCAAAGTTTCAGCGGGATTTCCAAAATGTTGAGAAGAACTCGAAACATGTCAACCTTGGTTTTGAGAATCTCTCCCGGAGTTTGAGAGATTTGGACGTGAAAGGGTACCAGTCTTGTCGGGGATTGGGAACCCTTCGCGAGAATGTCCAAAGTTTCAGCGGGATTTCCAAAATGTTGAGAGGAACTCGAAACATGTCAACCTCGGTTTTGAGAATCTCTCCCGGAGTTTGAGAGATTTGGACGTGAAAGGGTACCAGTCTTGTCGGGGATTGGGAACCCTTCGCGAGAATGTCCAAAGTTTCAGCGGGATTTCCAAAATGTTGAGAGGAACTCGAAACATGTCAACCTTGGTTTTGAGAATCTCTCCCGGAGTTTGAGAGATTTGGACGTGAAAGGGTACCAGTCTTGTCGGGGATTGGGAACCCTTCGCGAGAATGTCCAAAGTTTCAGCGGGATTTCCAAAATGTTGAGAGGAACTCGAAACATGTCAACCTCGGTTTTGAGAATCTCTCCCGGAGTTTGAGAGATTTGGACGTGAAAGGGTACCAGTCTTGTCGGGGATTGGGAACCCTTCGCGAGAATGTCCAAAGTTTCAGCGGGATTTCCAAAATGTTGAGAGGAACTCGAAACATGTCAACCTCGGTTTTGAGAATCTCTCCCGGAGTTTGAGAGATTTGGACGTGAAAGGGTACCAGTCTTGTCGGGGATTGGGAACCCTTCGCGAGAATGTCCAAAGTTTCAGCGGGATTTCCAAAATGTTGAGAGGAACTCGAAACATGTCAACCTTGCTTTTGAGAATCTCTCCCGGAGTTTGAGAGATTTGGACGTGAAAGGGTACCAGTCTTGTCGGGGATTGGGAACCCTTCGCGAGAATGTCCAAAGTTTCAGCGGGATTTCCAAAATGTTGAGAGGAACTCGAAACATGTCAACCTCGGTTTTGAGAATCTCTCCCGGAGTTTGAGAGATTTGGACGTGAAAGGGTACCAGTCTTGTCGGGGATTGGGAACCCTTCGCCAGAATGTCCAAAGTTTCAGCGGGATTTCCAAAATGTTGACAGGAACTCGAAACATGTCAACCTCGGTTTTGAGAATCTCTCCCGGAGTTTGAGAGATTTGGACGTGAAAGGGTACCAGTCTTGTCGGGGATTGGGAACCCTTCGCGAGAATGTCCAAAGTTTCAGCGGGATTTCCAAAATGTTGAGAGGAACTCGAAACATGTCAACCTTGGTTTTGAGAATCTCTCCCGGAGTTTGAGAGATTTGGACGTGAAAGGGTACCAGTCTTGTCGGGAATTGGGAACCCTTCGCGAGAATGTCCAAAGTTTCAGCGGGATTTCCAAAATGTTGAGAGGAACTCAAACATGTCAACCTCGGTTTTGAGAATCTCTCCCGGAGTTTGAGAGATTTGGACGTGAAAGGGTACCAGTCTTGTCGGGGATTGGGAACCCTTCGCGAGAATGTCCAAAGTTTCAGCGGGATTTCCAAAATGTTGAAAGGAACTCGAAACATGTCAACCTTGGTTTTGAGAATCTCTCCCGGAGTTTGAGAGATTTGGACGTGAAAGGGTACCAGTCTTGTCGGGGATTGGGAACCCTTCGCGAGAATGTCCAAAGTTTCAGTGGGATTTCCAAAATGTTGAGAGGAACTCGAAACATGTCAACCTTGGTTTTGAGAATCTCTCCCGGAGTTTGAGAGATTTGGACGTGAAAGGGTACCAGTCTTGTCGGGGATTGGGAACCCTTCGCGAGAATGTCCAAAGTTTCAGCGGGATTTCCAAAATGTTGAGAGGAACTCGAAACATGTCAACCTTGGTTTTGAGAATCTCTCCCGGAGTTTGAGAGATTTGGACGTGAAAGGGTACCAGTCTTGTCGGGGATTGGGAACCCTTCGCGAGAATGTCCAAAGTTTCAGCGGGATTTCCAAAATGTTGAAAGGAACTCGAAACATGTCAACCTTGGTTTTGAGAATCTCTCCCGGAGTTTGAGAGATTTGGACGTGAAAGGGTACCAGTCTGTCGGGGATTGGGAACCCTTCGCGAGAATGTCCAAAGTTTCAGCGGGATTTCCAAAATGTTGAAAGGAACTCGAAACATGTCAACCTTGGTTTTGAGAATCTCTCCCGGAGTTTGAGAGATTTGGACGTGAAAGGGTACCAGTCTTGTCGGGGATTGGGAACCCTTCGCAAGAATGTCCAAAGTTTCAGCGGGATTTCCAAAATGTTGAGAGGAACTCGAAACATGTCAACCTTGGTTTTGAGAATCTCTCCCGGAGTTTGACAGATCTGGACGTGAAAGGGTACCAGTCTTGACGGGGATTGGGAACCCTTCGCGAGAATGTCCAAAGTTTCAGCGGGATTTCCAAAATGTTGAAAGGAACTCGAAACATGTCAACCTTGGTTTTGAGAATCTCTCCCGGAGTTTGAGAGATTTGGACGTGAAAGGGTACCAGTCTTGTCGGGGATTGGGAACCCTTCGCGAGAATGTCCAAAGTTTCAGCGGGATTTCCAAAATGTTGAAAGGAACTCGAAACATGTCAACCTTGGTTTTGAGAATCTCTCCCGGAGTTTGAGAGATTTGGACGTGAAAGGGTACCAGTCTTGTCGGGGATTGGGAACCCTTCGCGAGAATGTCCAAAGTTTCAGCGGGATTTCCAAAATGTTGAAAGGAACTCGAAACATGTCAACCTTGGTTTTGAGAATCTCTCCCGGAGTTTGAGACATTTGGACGTGAAAGGGTACCAGTCTTGTCGGGGATTGGGAACCCTTCGCGAGAATGTCCAAAGTTTCAGCGGGATTTCCAAAATGTTGAAAGGAACTCGAAACATGTCAACCTTGGTTTTGAGAATCTCTCCCGGAGTTTGAGAGATTTGGACGTGAAAGGGTACCAGTCTTGTCGGGGATCATGAACCCTTCGCGAGAATATCCAAAGTTTCAGCGGGATTTCCAAAATGTTGAAAGGAACTCGAAACATGTCAACCTTGGTTTTGAGAATCTCTCCCGGAGTTTGAGAGATTTGGACGTGAAAGGGTACCAATCTTGTCGGGGATTGGGAACCCTTCGCGAGAATGTCCAAAGTTTCAGCGGGATTTCCAAAATGTTGAAAGGAACTCGAAACATGTCAACCTCGGTTTTGAGAATCTCTCCCGGAGTTTGAGAGATTTGGACGTGAAAGGGTACCAGTCTTGACGGGGATTGGGAACCCTTCGCGAGAATGTCCAAAGTTTCAGCGGGATTTCCAAAATGTTGAAAGGAACTCGAAACATGTCAACCTTGGTTTTGAGAATCTCTCCCGGAGTTTGAGAGATTTGGACGTGAAAGGGTACCAGTCTTGTCGGGGATTGGGAACCCTTCGCGAGAATGTCCAAAGTTTCAGCGGGATTTCCAAAATGTTGAAAGGAACTCGAAACATGTCAACCTTGGTTTTGAGAATCTCTCCCGGAGTTTGACAGATCTGGACGTGAAAGGGTACCAGTCTTGTCGGGGATTGGGAACCCTTTGCGAGAATGTCCAAGGTTTCAGCGGGATTTCCAAAATGTTGAAAGGAACTTGAAACATGTCAACCTTGGTTTTGAGAATCTCTCCCGGAGTTTGAGACATTTGGACGTGAAAGGGTACCAATCTTGTCGGGGATTGGTACCCTTCGCGAGAATGTGCAAAGTTTCAGCGGGATTTCCAAAATGTTGAAAGGAACTCGAAACATGTCAACCTTGGTTTTGAGAATCTCTCCCGGAGTTTGAGAGATTTGGACGTGAAAGGGTACCAGTCTTGTCGGGGATTGGGAACCCTTCGCGAGAATGTCCAAAGTTTCAGCGGGATTTCCAAAATGTTGAAAGGAACTTGAAACATGTCAACCTTGGTTTTGAGAATCTCTCCCGGAGTTTGAGAGATTTGGACGTGAAAGGGTACCAATCTTGTCGGGGATCATGAACCCTTCGCGAGAATGTCCAAAGTTTCAGCGGGATTTCCAAAATGTTGAAAGGAACTCGAAACATGTCAACCTTGGTTTTGAGAATCTCTCCCGGAGTTTGAGAGATTTGGACGTGAAAGGGTACCAGTCTTGTCGGGGATTGGGAACCCTTCGCGAGAATGTCCAAAGTTTCAGCGGGATTTCCAAAATGTTGAAAGGAACTCGAAACATGTCAACCTTGGTTTTGAGAATCTCTCCCGGAGTTTGAGAGATTTGGACGTGAAAGGGTACCAGTCTTGTCGGGGATTGGGAACCCTTCGCGAGAATGTCCAAAGTTTCAGCGGGATTTCCAAAATGTTGAAAGGAACTTGAAACATGTCAACCTTGGTTTTGAGAATCTCTCCCGGAGTTTGACAGATCTGGACGTGAAAGGGTACCAGTCTTGTCGGGGATTGGGAACCCTTCACGAGAATGTCCAAAGTTTCAGCGGGATTTCCAAAATGTTGAAAGGAACTTGAAACATGTCAACCTTGGTTTTAGAATCTCTCCCGGAGTTTGACAGATCTGGACGTGAAAGGGTACCAGTCTTGTCGGGGATTGGGAACCCTTTGCGAGAATGTCCAAAGTTTCAGCGGGATTTCCAAAATGTTGAAAGGAACTCTAAACATGTCAACCTTGGTTTTGAGAATCTCTCCCGGAGTTTGAGAGATTTGGACGTGAAAGGGTACCAGTCTTGTCGGGGATTGGGAACCCTTCGCGAGAATGTCCAAAGTTTCAGCGGGATTTCCAAAATGTTGAAAGGAACTCGAAACATGTCAACCTTGGTTTTGAGAATCTCTCCCGGAGTTTGAGACATTTGGACGTGAAAGGGTACCAGTCTTGTCGGGGATTGGGAACCCTTCGCGAGAATGTCCAAAGTTTCAGCGGGATTTCCAAAATGTTGAAAGGAACTCGAAACATGTCAACCTTGGTTTTGAGAATCTCTCCCGGAGTTTGAGAGATTTGGACGTGAAAGGGTACCAGTCTTGTCGGGGATCATGAACCCTTCGCGAGAATATCCAAAGTTTCAGCGGGATTTCCAAAATGTTGAAAGGAACTCGAAACATGTCAACCTTGGTTTTGAGAATCTCTCCCGGAGTTTGAGAGATTTGGACGTGAAAGGGTACCAATCTTGTCGGGGATTGGGAACCCTTCGCGAGAATGTCCAAAGTTTCAGCGGGATTTCCAAAATGTTGAAAGGAACTCGAAACATGTCAACCTCGGTTTTGAGAATCTCTCCCGGAGTTTGAGAGATTTGGACGTGAAAGGGTACCAGTCTTGTCGGGGATTGGGAACCCTTTGCGAGAATGTCCAAGGTTTCAGCGGGATTTCCAAAATGTTGAAAGGAACTTGAAACATGTCAACCTTGGTTTTGAGAATCTCTCCCGGAGTTTGAGACATTTGGACGTGAAAGGGTACCAATCTTGTCGGGGATTGGTACCCTTCGCGAGAATGTGCAAAGTTTCAGCGGGATTTCCAAAATGTTGAAAGGAACTCGAAACATGTCAACCTTGGTTTTGAGAATCTCTCCCGGAGTTTGAGAGATTTGGACGTGAAAGGGTACCAGTCTTGTCGGGGATTGGGAACCCTTCGCGAGAATGTCCAAAGTTTCAGCGGGATTTCCAAAATGTTGAAAGGAACTTGAAACATGTCAACCTTGGTTTTGAGAATCTCTCCCGGAGTTTGAGAGATTTGGACGTGAAAGGGTACCAGTCTTGTCGGGGATCATGAACCCTTCGCGAGAATGTCCAAAGTTTCAGCGGGATTTCCAAAATGTTGAAAGGAACTCGAAACATGTCAACCTTGGTTTTGAGAATCTCTCCCGGAGTTTGAGAGATTTGGACGTGAAAGGGTACCAATCTTGTCGGGGATTGGGAACCCTTCGCGAGAATGTCCAAAGTTTCAGCGGGATTTCCAAAATGTTGAAAGGAACTCGAAACATGTCAACCTTGGTTTTGAGAATCTCTCCCGGAGTTTGAGATATTTGGACGTGAAAGGGTACCAGTCTTGTCGGGGATTGGGAACCCTTCGCGAGAATGTCCAAAGTTTCAGCGGGATTTCCAAAATGTTGAAAGGAACTTGAAACATGTCAACCTTGGTTTTGAGAATCTCTCCCGGAGTTTGACAGATCTGGACGTGAAAGGGTACCAGTCTTGTCGGGGATTGGGAACCCTTCACGAGAATGTCCAAAGTTTCAGCGGGATTTCCAAAATGTTGAAAGGAACTTGAAACATGTCAACCTTGGTTTTAGAATCTCTCCCGGAGTTTGACAGATCTGGACGTGAAAGGGTACCAGTCTTGTCGGGGATTGGGAACCCTTTGCGAGAATGTCCAAAGTTTCAGCGGGATTTCCAAAATGTTGAGAGGAACTCGAAACATGTCAACCTTGGTTTTGAGAATCTCTCACGGAGTTTGAGACATTTGGACGTGAAAGGGTACCAATCTTGTCGGGGATTGGTACCCTTCGCGAGAATGTGCAAAGTTTCAGCGGGATTTCCAAAATGTTGAGAGGAACTCGAAACATGTCAACCTTGGTTTTGAGAATCTCTCCCGGAGTTTGAGAGATTTGGACGTGAAAGGGTACCAGTCTTGTCGGGGATTGGGAACCCTTCGCGAGAATGTCCAAAGTTTCAGCGGGATTTCCAAAATGTTGAAAGGAACTCGAAACATGTCAACCTTGGTTTTGAGAATCTCTCCCGGAGTTTGAGAGATTTAGACGTGAAAGGGTACCAGTCTTGTCGGGGATTGGGAACCCTTCGCGAGAATGTCCAAAGTTTCAGCGGGATTTCCAAAATGTTGAAAGGAACTCGAAACATGTCAACCTTGGTTTTGAGAATCTCTCCCGGAGTTTGAGATATTTGGACGTGAAGGGGTACCAGTCTTGTCGGGGATTGGGAACCCTTCGCGAGAATGTCCAAAGTTTCAGCGGGATTTCCAGAATGTTGAAAGGAACTCGAAACATGTCAACCTTGGTTTTGAGAATCTCTCCCAGAGTTTGAGAGATTTGGATGTGAAAGGGTACCAATCTTTTCGCGGATTGGGAACCCTTCGCGAGAATGTCCAAAGTTTCAGTGGGATTTCCAAAATGTTGAGAGGAACTCGAAAAATGTCAACCTTGGTTTTGAGAATCTCTCCCGGAGTTTGAGAGATTTGGTCGTGAAAGGGTACCAGTCTTGTCGGGGATCGGGAACCCTTCGCAAGAATGTCCAAAGTTTCAGCGGGATTTCCAAAATGTTGAAAGGAACTCGAAACATGTCAACCTTGGTTTTGAGAATCTCTCCCGGAGTTTGAGAGATTTGGACGTGAAAGGGTACCAGTCTTGTCGGGGATTGGGAACCCTTCGCGAGAATGTCCAAAGTTTCAGCGGGATTTCCAAAATGTTGAAAGGAACTCGAAACATGTCAACCTTGGTTTTGAGAATCTCTCCCGGAGTTTGAGATATTTGGACGTGAAAGGGTACCAGTCTTGTCGGGGATTGGGAACCCTTCGCGAGAATGTCGAAAGTTTCAGCGGGATTTCCAGAATGTTGAAAGGAACTCGAAACATGTCAACCTTGGTTTTGAGAATCTCTCCCAGAGTTTGAGAGATTTGGATGTGAAAGGGTACCAATCTTTTCGCGGATTGGGAACCCTTCGCGAGAATGTCCAAAGTTTCAGTGGGATTTCCAAAATGTTGAAAGGAACTCGAAACATGTCAACCTTGGTTTTGAGAATCTCTCCCCGAGTTTGAGATATTTGGACGTGAAGGGGTACCAGTCTTGTCGGGGATTGGGAACCCTTCGCGAGAATGTCCAAAGTTTCAGCGGGATTTCCAGAATGTTGAAAGGAACTCGAAACATGTCAACCTTGGTTTTGAGAATCTCTCCCAGAGTTTGAGAGATTTGGATGTGAAAGGGTACCAATCTTTTCGCGGATTGGGAACCCTTCGCGAGAATGTCCAAAGTTTCAGTGGGATTTCCAAAATGTTGAAAGGAACTCGAAAAATGTCAACCTTGGTTTTGAGAATCTCTCCCGGAGTTTGAGAGATTTGGACGTGAAAGGGTACCAGTCTTGTCGGGGATCGGGAACCCTTCGCGAGAATGTCCAAAGTTTCAGCGGGATTTCCAAAATGTTGAAAGGAACTCGAAACATGTCAACCTTGGTTTTGAGAATCTCTCCCGGAGTTTGAGAGATTTGGACGTGAAAGGGTACCAGTCTTGTCGGGGATTGGGAACCCTTCGCGAGAATGTCCAAAGTTTCAGCGGCATTTCCAAAATGTTGAAAGGAACTCGAAACATGTCAACCTTGGTTTTGAGAATCTCTCCCGGAGTTTGAGATATTTGGACGTGAAAGGGTACCAGTCTTGTCGGGGATTGGGAACCCTTCGCGAGAATGTCCAAAGTTTCAGCGGGATTTCCAGAATGTTGAAAGGAACTCGAAACATGTCAACCTTGGTTTAAGAATCTCTCCCAGAGTTTGAGAGATTTGGATGTGAAAGGGTACCAATCTTTTCGCGGATTGGGAACCCTTCGCGAGAATGTCCGAAGTTTCAGTGGGATTTCCAAAATGTTGAGAGGAACTCGAAAAATGTCAACCTTGGTTTTGAGAATCTCTCCCGGAGTTTGAGAGATTTGGACGTGAAAGGGTACCAGTCTTGTCGGGGATTGGGAACCCTTCGCGAGAATGTCCAAAGTTTCAGCGGGATTTCCAAAATGTTGAAAGGAACTCGAAACATGTCAACCTTGGTTTTGAGAATCTCTCCCGGAGTTTGAGAGATTTGGACGTGAAAGGGTACCAATCTTGTCGGGGATTGGGAACCCTTCGCGAGAATGTCTAAAGTTTCAGCGGGATTTCCAAAATGTTGAAAGGAACTCGAAACATGTCAACCTTAGTTTTGAGAATCTCTCCCGGAGTTTGAGAGATTTGGACGTGAAAGGGTACCAATCTTGTCGGGGATTGGGAACCCTTCGCGAGAATGTCCAGGTTTCAGCGGGATTTCCAAAATGTTGAAAGGAACTCGAAACATGTACACCTTGGTTTTGAGAATCTCTCCCGGAGTATGAGACATTTGGACGTGAAAGGGTACCAATCTTGTCGGGGATTGGGAACCCTTCGCGAGAATGTCCAAAGTTTCAGCTGGATTTCCAAAATGTTGAAAGGAACTCGAAACATGTCAACCTTGGTTTTGAGAATCTCTCCCGGAGTTTGAGAGATTTGGACGTGAAAGGGTACCAGTCTTGTAGGGGATTGGGAACCCTTCGCGAGAATGTCCAAAGTTTCAGCGGGATTTCCAAAATGTTGAAAGGAACTCGAAACATGTCAACCTTGGTTTTGAGAATCTCTCCCGGAGTTTGAGAGATTTGGACGTGAAAGGGTACCAGTCTTGTCGGGGATTGGGAACCCTTCGCGAGAATGTCCAAAGTTTCAGCGGGATTTCCAAAATGTTGAAAGGAACTCGAAACATGTCAACCTTGGTTTTGAGAATCTCTCCCGGAGTTTGAGAGATTTGGACGTGAAAGGGTACCAGTCTTGTCGGGGATTGGGAACCCTTCGCGAGAATGTCCAAAGTTTCAGCGGGATTTCCAAAATGTTGAGAGGAACTCGAAACATGTCAACCTTGGTTTTGAGAATCTCTCCCGGAGTTTGAGAGATTTAGACGTGAAAGGGTACCAGTCTTGTTGGGGATTGGGAACCCTTCGCGAGAATGTCCAAAGTTTCAGCGGGATTTCCAAAATGTTGAAAGGAACTCGAAACATGTCAACCTTGGTTTTGAGAATCTCTCCCGGAGTTTGAGAGATTTGGACGTGAAAGGGTACCAGTCTTGTCGGGGATTGGGAACCCTTCGCGAGAATGTCCAAAGTTTCAGCGGGATTTCCAAAATGTTGAAAGGAACTCGAAACATGTCAACCTCGGTTTTGAGAATCTCTCCCGGAGTTTGAGAGATTTGGACGTGAAAGGGTACCAGTCTTGTCGGGGATTGGGAACCCTTCTCGAGAATGTCCAAAGTTTCAGCGGGATTTCCAAAATGTTGAAAGGAACTCGAAACATGTCAACCTTGGTTTTGAGAATCTCTCCCGGAGTTTGAGAGATTTGGACGTGAAAGGGTACCAGTCTTGTCGGGGATTGGGAACCCTTCACGAGAATGTCCAAAGTTTCAGCGGGATTTCCAAAATGTTGAAAGGAACTTGAAACATGTCAACCTTGGTTTTAGAATCTCTCCCGGAGTTTGACAGATCTGGACGTGAAAGGGTACCAGTCTTGTCGGGGATTGGGAACCCTTTGCGAGAATGTCCAAAGTTTCAGCGGGATTTCCAAAATGTTGAAAGGAACTTGAAACATGTCAACGTTGGTTTTGAGAATCTCTCCCGGAGTTTGAGACATTTGGACGTGAAAGGGTACCAATCTTGTCGGGGATTGGTACCCTTCGCGAGAATGTGCAAAGTTTCAGCGGGATTTCCAAAATGTTGAGAGGAACTCGAAACATGTCAACCTTGGTTTTGAGAATCTCTCCCGGAGTTTGAGAGATTTGGACGTGAAAGGGTACCAGTCTTGTCGGGGATTGGGAACCCTTCGCGAGAATGTCCAAAGTTTCAGCGGGATTTCCAAAATGTTGAAAGGAACTCGAAACATGTCAACCTTGGTTTTGAGAATCTCTCCCGGAGTTTGAGAGATTTAGACGTGAAAGGGTACCAGTCTTGTCGGGGATTGGGCACCCTTCGCGAGAATGTCCAAAGTTTCAGCGGGATTTCCAAAATGTTGAAAGGAACTCGAAACATGTCAACCTTGGTTTTGAGAATCTCTCCCGGAGTTTGAGATATTTGGACGTGAAGGGGTACCAGTCTTGTCGGGGATTGGGAACCCTTCGCGAGAATGTCCAAAGTTTCAGCGGGATTTCCAGAATGTTGAAAGGAACTCGAAACATGTCAACCTTGGTTTTGAGAATCTCTCCCAGAGTTTGAGAGATTTGGATGTGAAAGGGTACCAATCTTTTCGCGGATTGGGAACCCTTCGCGAGAATGTCCAAAGTTTCAGTGGGATTTCCAAAATGTTGAGAGGAACTCGAAAAATGTCAAACTTGGTTTTGAGAATCTCTCCCGGAGTTTGAGAGATTTGGTCGTGAAAGGGTACCAGTCTTGTCGGGGATCGGGAACCCTTCGCGAGAATGTCCAAAGTTTCAGCGGGATTTCCAAAATGTTGAAAGGAACTCGAAACATGTCAACCTTGGTTTTGAGAATCTCTCCCGGAGTTTGAGAGATTTGGACGTGAAAGGGTACCAGTCTTGTCGGGGATTGGGAACCCTTCGCGAGAATGTCCAAAGTTTCAGCGGGATTTCCAAAATGTTGAAAGGAACTCGAAACATGTCAACCTTGGTTTTGAGAATCTCTCCCGGAGTTTGAGAGATTTGGACGTGAAAGGGTACCAGTCTTGTCGGGGATTGGGAACCCTTCGCGAGAATGTCGAAAGTTTCAGCGGGATTTCCAGAATGTTGAAAGGAACTCGAAACATGTCAACCTTGGTTTTGAGAATCTCTCCCAGAGTTTGAGAGATTTGGATGTGAAAGGGTACCAATCTTTTCGCGGATTGGGAACCCTTCGCGAGAATGTCCAAAGTTTCAGTGGGATTTCCAAAATGTTGAAAGGAACTCGAAACATGTCAACCTTGGTTTTGAGAATCTCTCCCGGAGTTTGAGATATTTGGACGTGAAGGGGTACCAGTCTTGTCGGGGATTGGGAACCCTTCGCGAGAATGTCCAAAGTTTCAGCGGGATTTCCAGAATGTTGAAAGGAACTCGAAACATGTCAACCTTGGTTTTGAGAATCTCTCCCAGAGTTTGAGAGATTTGGATGTGAAAGGGTACCAATCTTTTCGCGGATTGGGAACCCTTCGCGAGAATGTCCAAAGTTTCAGTGGGATTTCCAAAATGTTGAAAGGAACTCGAAAAATGTCAACCTTGGTTTTGAGAATCTCTCCCGGAGTTTGAGAGATTTGGACGTGAAAGGGTACCAGTCTTGTCGGGGATCGGGAACCCTTCGCGAGAATGTCCAAAGTTTCAGCGGGATTTCCAAAATGTTGAAAGGAACTCGAAACATGTCAACCTTGGTTTTGAGAATCTCTCCCGGAGTTTGAGAGATTTGGACGTGAAAGGGTACCAGTCTTGTCGGGGATTGGGAACCCTTCGCGAGAATGTCCAAAGTTTCAGCGGCATTTCCAAAATGTTGAAAGGAACTCGAAACATGTCAACCTTGGTTTTGAGAATCTCTCCCGGAGTTTGAGATATTTGGACGTGAAAGGGTACCAGTCTTGTCGGGGATTGGGAACCCTTCGCGAGAATGTCCAAAGTTTCAGCGGGATTTCCAGAATGTTGAAAGGAACTCGAAACATGTCAACCTTGGTTTTGAGAATCTCTCCCAGAGTTTGAGAGATTTGGATGTGAAAGGGTACCAATCTTTTCGCGGATTGGGAACCCTTCGCGAGAATGTCCGAAGTTTCAGTGGGATTTCCAAAATGTTGAGAGGAACTCGAAAAATGTCAACCTTGGTTTTGAGAATCTCTCCCGGAGTTTGAGAGATTTGGACGTGAAAGGGTACCAGTCTTGTCGGGGATTGGGAACCCTTCGCGAGAATGTCCAAAGTTTCAGCGGGATTTCCAAAATGTTGAAAGGAACTCGAAACATGTCAACCTTGGTTTTGAGAATCTCTCCCGGAGTTTGAGAGATTTGGACGTGAAAGGGTACCAATCTTGTCGGGGATTGGGAACCCTTCGCGAGAATGTCTAAAGTTTCAGCGGGATTTCCAAAATGTTGAAAGGAACTCGAAACATGTCAACCTTAGTTTTGAGAATCTCTCCCGGAGTTTGAGAGATTTGGACGTGAAAGGGTACCAATCTTGTCGGGGATTGGTAACCCTTCGCGAGAATGTCCAGGTTTCAGCGGGATTTCCAAAATGTTGAAAGGAACTCGAAACATGTCAACCTTGGTTTTGAGAATCTCTCCCGGAGTTTGAGACATTTGGACGTGAAAGGGTACCAATCTTGTCGGGGATTGGGAACCCTTCGCGAGAATGTCCAAAGTTTCAGCTGGATTTCCAAAATGTTGAAAGGAACTCGAAACATGTCAACCTTGGTTTTGAGAATCTCTCCCGGAGTTTGAGAGATTTGGACGTGAAAGGGTACCAGTCTTGTCGGGGATTGGGAACCCTTCGCGAGAATGTCCAAAGTTTCAGCGGGATTTCCAAAATGTTGAAAGGAACTCGAAACATGTCAACCTTGGTTTTGAGAATCTCTCCCGGAGTTTGAGAGATTTGGACGTGAAAGGGTACCAGTCTTGTCGGGGATTGGGAACCCTTCGCGAGAATGTCCAAAGTTTCAGCGGGATTTCCAAGATGTTGAAAGGAACTCGAAACATGTCAACCTTGGTTTTGAGAATCTCTCCCGGAGTTTGAGACATTTGGACGTGAAAGGGTACCAGTCTTGTCGGGGATTGGGAACCCTTCGCGAGAATGTCCAAAGTTTCAGCGGGATTTCCAAAATGTTGAGAGGAACTCGAAACATGTCAACCTTGGTTTTGAGAATCTCTCCCGGAGTTTGAGAGATTTAGACGTGAAAGGGTACCAGTCTTGTTGGGGATTGGGAACCCTTCGCGAGAATGTCCAAAGTTTCAGCGGGATTTCCAAAATGTTGAAAGGAACTCGAAACATGTCAACCTTGGTTTTGAGAATCTCTCCCGGAGTTTGAGAGATTTGGACGTGAAAGGGTACCAGTCTTGTCGGGGATTGGGAACCCTTCGCGAGAATGTCCAAAGTTTCAGCGGGATTTCCAAAATGTTGAAAGGAACTCGAAACATGTCAACCTCGGTTTTGAGAATCTCTCCCGGAGTTTGAGAGATTTGGACATGAAAGGGTACCAGTCTTGTCGGGGATTGGGAACCCTTCTCGAGAATGTCCAAAGTTTCAGTGGGATTTCCAAAATGTTGAAAGGAACTCGAAACATGTCAACCTTGGTTTTGAGAATCTCTCCCGGAGTTTGAGAGATTTGGACGTGAAAGGGTACCAATCTTGTCGGGGATTGGGAACCCTTCGCGAGAATGTCCAAAGTTTCAGCTGGATTTCCAAAATGTTGAGAGGAACTCGAAACATGTCAACCTTGGTTTTGAGAATCTCTCCCGGAGTTTGAGAGATTTGGACGTGAAAGGGTACCAGTCTTGTCGGGGATTGGGAACCCTTCGCGAGAATGTCCAAAGTTTCAGCAGGATTTCCAAAATGTTGAGAGGAACTCGAAACATGTCAACCTTGGTTTTGAGAATCTCTCCCGGAGTTTGAGAGATTTGGACGTGAAAGGGTACCAGTCTTGTCGGGGATTGGGAAACCTTCGCGAGAATGTCCAAAGTTTCAGCGGGATTTCCAAGATGTTGAAAGGAACTCGAAACATGTCAACCTTGGTTTTGAGAATCTCTCCCGGACTTTGAGAGATTTGGACGTGAAAGTGTACCAATCTTATCGGGGATTGGGAACCCTTCGCGAGAATGTCCAAAGTTTCAGCGGGATTTCCAAAATGTTGAAAGGAACTCGAAACATGTCAACCTTGGTTTTGAGAATCTCTCCCGGAGTTTGAGAGATTTGGACGTGAAAGGGTACCAGTCTTGTCGGGGATTGGGAACCCTTCGCGAGAATGTCCAAAGTTTCAGCGGGATTTCCAAAATGTTGAAAGGAACTCGAAACCTGTCAACCTTGGTTTTGAGAATCTCTCCCGGAGTTTGAGAGATTTGGACGTGAAAGGGTACCAGTCTTGTCGGGGATTGGGAACCCTTCGCGAGAATGTCCAAAGTTTCAGCGGGATTTCCAAAATGTTGAGAGGAACTCGAAACATGTGAACCTTGGTTTTGAGAATCTCTCCCGGAGTTTGAGAGATTTGGACGTGAAAGGGTACCAGTCTTGTCGGGGATTGGGAACCCTTCGCGAGAATGTCCAAAGTTTCAGCGGGATTTCCAAAATGTTGAAAGGAACTCGAAACATGTCAACCTTGGTTTTGAGAATCTCTCCCGGAGTTTGAGAGATTTGGATGTGAAAGGGTACCAGTCTTGTCGGGGATTGGGAACCCTTCGCGAGAATGTCCAAAGTTTCAGCGGGATTTCCAAAATGTTGAAAGGAACTCGAAACATGTCAACCTCGGTTTTGAGAATCTCTCCCGGAGTTTGAGAGATTTGGACGTGAAAGGGTACCAGTCTTGTCGGGGATTGGGAACCCTTCGCGAGAATGTCCAAAGTTTCAGCGGGATTTCCAAAATGTTGAAAGGAACTCGAAACATGTCAACCTTGGTTTTGAGAATCTCTCCCGGAGTTTGAGAGATTTGGACGTGAAAGGGTACCAGTCTTGTCGGGGATTGGGAACCCTTCGCGAGAATGTCCAAAGTTTCAGCGGGATTTCCAAAATGTTGAAAGGAACTCGAAACATGTCAACCTTGGTTTTGAGAATCTCTCCCGGAGTTTGAGAGATTTGGACGTGAAAGGGTACCAGTCTTGTCGGGGATTGGGAACCCTTCGCGAGAATGTCCAAAGTTTCAGCGGGATTTCCAAAATGTTGAAAGGAACTCGAAACATGTCAACCTTGGTTTTGAGAATCTCTCCCGGAGTTTGAGAGATTTGGACGTGAAAGGGTACCAGTCTTGTCGGGGATTGGGAACCCTTCTCGAGAATGTCCAAAGTTTCAGCGGGATTTCCAAAATGTTGAGAGGAACTCGAAACATGTCAACCTTGGTTTTGAGAATCTCTCCTGGAGTTTGAGAGATTTGGACGTGAAAGGGTACCAGTCTTGTCGGGGATTGGGAACCCTTCGCGAGAATGTCCAAAGTTTCAGCGGGATTTCCAAAATGTTGAAAGGAACTCGAAACATGTCAACCTTGGTTTTGAGAATCTCTCCCGGAGTTTGGGAGATTTGGACGTGAAAGGGTACCAGTCTTGTCGGGGATTGGGAACCCTTCGCGAGAATGTCCAAAGTTTCAGCGGGATTTCCAAAATGTTGAGAGGAACTCGAAACATGTCAACCTTGGTTTTGAGAATCTCTCCCGGAGTTTGAGAGATTTGGACGTGAAAGGGTACCAGTCTTGTCGGGGATTGGGAACCCTTCGCGAGAATGTCCAAAGTTTCAGCGGGATTTCCAAAATGTTGAAAGGAACTCGAAACATGTCAACCTTGGTTTTGAGAATCTCTCCCGGAGTTTGAGAGATTTGGACGTGAAAGGGTACCAATCTTGTCGGGGATTGGGAACCCTTCGCGAGAATGTCTAAAGTTTCAGCGGGATTTCCAAAATGTTGAAAGGAACTCGAAACATGTCAACCTTAGTTTTGAGAATCTCTCCCGGAGTTTGAGAGATTTGGACGTGAAAGGGTACCAATCTTGTCGGGGATTGGTAACCCTTCGCGAGAATGTCCAGGTTTCAGCGGGATTTCCAAAATGTTGAAAGGAACTCGAAACATGTCAACCTTGGTTTTGAGAATCTCTCCCGGAGTTTGAGACATTTGGACGTGAAAGGGTACCAATCTTGTCGGGGATTGGGAACCCTTCGCGAGAATGTCCAAAGTTTCAGCTGGATTTCCAAAATGTTGAAAGGAACTCGAAACATGTCAACCTTGGTTTTGAGAATCTCTCCCGGAGTTTGAGAGATTTGGACGTGAAAGGGTACCAGTCTTGTCGGGGATTGGGAACCCTTCGCGAGAATGTCCAAAGTTTCAGCGGGATTTCCAAAATGTTGAAAGGAACTCGAAACATGTCAACCTTGGTTTTGAGAATCTCTCCCGGAGTTTGAGAGATTTGGACGTGAAAGGGTACCAGTCTTGTCGGGGATTGGGAACCCTTCGCGAGAATGTCCAAAGTTTCAGCGGGATTTCCAAGATGTTGAAAGGAACTCGAAACATGTCAACCTTGGTTTTGAGAATCTCTCCCGGAGTTTGAGACATTTGGACGTGAAAGGGTACCAGTC
The DNA here is from genome assembly GCF_964273445.1 of Streptopelia decaocto. Taxonomy (NCBI): domain Eukaryota; kingdom Metazoa; phylum Chordata; class Aves; order Columbiformes; family Columbidae; genus Streptopelia; species Streptopelia decaocto. The sequence continues at coordinate 111,011 of NW_028116613.1, read as the reverse complement.
TTGTCGGGGATTGGGAACCCTTCGCGAGAATGTCCAAAGTTTCAGCGGGATTTCCAAAATGTTGAGAGGAACTCGAAACATGTCAACCTTGGTTTTGAGAATCTCTCCCGGAGTTTGAGAGATTTAGACGTGAAAGGGTACCAGTCTTGTTGGGGATTGGGAACCCTTCGCGAGAATGTCCAAAGTTTCAGCGGGATTTCCAAAATGTTGAAAGGAACTCGAAACATGTCAACCTTGGTTTTGAGAATCTCTCCCGGAGTTTGAGAGATTTGGACGTGAAAGGGTACCAGTCTTGTCGGGGATTGGGAACCCTTCGCGAGAATGTCCAAAGTTTCAGCGGGATTTCCAAAATGTTGAAAGGAACTCGAAACATGTCAACCTCGGTTTTGAGAATCTCTCCCGGAGTTTGAGAGATTTGGACGTGAAAGGGTACCAGTCTTGTCGGGGATTGGGAACCCTTCTCGAGAATGTCCAAAGTTTCAGTGGGATTTCCAAAATGTTGAAAGGAACTCGAAACATGTCAACCTTGGTTTTGAGAATCTCTCCCGGAGTTTGAGAGATTTGGACGTGAAAGGGTACCAATCTTGTCGGGGATTGGGAACCCTTCGCGAGAATGTCCAAAGTTTCAGCTGGATTTCCAAAATGTTGAGAGGAACTCGAAACATGTCAACCTTGGTTTTGAGAATCTCTCCCGGAGTTTGAGAGATTTGGACGTGAAAGGGTACCAGTCTTGTCGGGGATTGGGAACCCTTCGCGAGAATGTCCAAAGTTTCAGCAGGATTTCCAAAATGTTGAGAGGAACTCGAAACATGTCAACCTTGGTTTTGAGAATCTCTCCCGGAGTTTGAGAGATTTGGACGTGAAAGGGTACCAGTCTTGTCGGGGATTGGGAAACCTTCGCGAGAATGTCCAAAGTTTCAGCGGGATTTCCAAGATGTTGAAAGGAACTCGAAACATGTCAACCTTGGTTTTGAGAATCTCTCCCGGACTTTGAGAGATTTGGACGTGAAAGTGTACCAATCTTATCGGGGATTGGGAACCCTTCGCGAGAATGTCCAAAGTTTCAGCGGGATTTCCAAAATGTTGAAAGGAACTCGAAACATGTCAACCTTGGTTTTGAGAATCTCTCCCGGAGTTTGAGAGATTTGGACGTGAAAGGGTACCAGTCTTGTCGGGGATTGGGAACCCTTCGCGAGAATGTCCAAAGTTTCAGCGGGATTTCCAAAATGTTGAAAGGAACTCGAAACCTGTCAACCTTGGTTTTGAGAATCTCTCCCGGAGTTTGAGAGATTTGGACGTGAAAGGGTACCAGTCTTGTCGGGGATTGGGAACCCTTCGCGAGAATGTCCAAAGTTTCAGCGGGATTTCCAAAATGTTGAGAGGAACTCGAAACATGTGAACCTTGGTTTTGAGAATCTCTCCCGGAGTTTGAGAGATTTGGACGTGAAAGGGTACCAGTCTTGTCGGGGATTGGGAACCCTTCGCGAGAATGTCCAAAGTTTCAGCGGGATTTCCAAAATGTTGAAAGGAACTCGAAACATGTCAACCTTGGTTTTGAGAATCTCTCCCGGAGTTTGAGAGATTTGGATGTGAAAGGGTACCAGTCTTGTCGGGGATTGGGAACCCTTCGCGAGAATGTCCAAAGTTTCAGCGGGATTTCCAAAATGTTGAAAGGAACTCGAAACATGTCAACCTCGGTTTTGAGAATCTCTCCCGGAGTTTGAGAGATTTGGACGTGAAAGGGTACCAGTCTTGTCGGGGATTGGGAACCCTTCGCGAGAATGTCCAAAGTTTCAGCGGGATTTCCAAAATGTTGAAAGGAACTCGAAACATGTCAACCTTGGTTTTGAGAATCTCTCCCGGAGTTTGAGAGATTTGGACGTGAAAGGGTACCAGTCTTGTCGGGGATTGGGAACCCTTCGCGAGAATGTCCAAAGTTTCAGCGGGATTTCCAAAATGTTGAAAGGAACTCGAAACATGTCAACCTTGGTTTTGAGAATCTCTCCCGGAGTTTGAGAGATTTGGACGTGAAAGGGTACCAGTCTTGTCGGGGATTGGGAACCCTTCGCGAGAATGTCCAAAGTTTCAGCGGGATTTCCAAAATGTTGAAAGGAACTCGAAACATGTCAACCTTGGTTTTGAGAATCTCTCCCGGAGTTTGAGAGATTTGGACGTGAAAGGGTACCAGTCTTGTCGGGGATTGGGAACCCTTCTCGAGAATGTCCAAAGTTTCAGCGGGATTTCCAAAATGTTGAGAGGAACTCGAAACATGTCAACCTTGGTTTTGAGAATCTCTCCTGGAGTTTGAGAGATTTGGACGTGAAAGGGTACCAGTCTTGTCGGGGATTGGGAACCCTTCGCGAGAATGTCCAAAGTTTCAGCGGGATTTCCAAAATGTTGAAAGGAACTCGAAACATGTCAACCTTGGTTTTGAGAATCTCTCCCGGAGTTTGGGAGATTTGGACGTGAAAGGGTACCAGTCTTGTCGGGGATTGGGAACCCTTCGCGAGAATGTCCAAAGTTTCAGCGGGATTTCCAAAATGTTGAGAGGAACTCGAAACATGTCAACCTTGGTTTTGAGAATCTCTCCCGGAGTTTGAGAGATTTGGACGTGAAAGGGTACCAGTCTTGTCGGGGATTGGGAAACCTTCGCGAGAATGTCCAAAGTTTCAGCGGGATTTCCAAGATGTTGAAAGGAACTCGAAACATGTCAACCTTGGTTTTGAGAATCTCTCCCGGACTTTGAGAGATTTGGACGTGAAAGTGTAACAATCTTATCGGGGATTGGGAACCCTTCGCGAGAATGTCCAAAGTTTCAGCGGGATTTCCAAAATGTTGAAAGGAACTCGAAACATGTCAACCTTGGTTTTGAGAATCTCTCCCGGAGTTTGAGAGATTTGGACGTGAAAGGGTACCAGTCTTGTCGGGGATTGGGAACCCTTCGCGAGAATGTCCAAAGTTTCAGCGGGATTTCCAAAATGTTGAAAGGAACTCGAAACCTGTCAAGCTTGGTTTTGAGAATCTCTCCCGGAGTTTGAGAGATTTGGACGTGAAAGGGTACCAGTCTTGTCGGGGATTGGGAACCCTTCGCGAGAATGTCCAAAGTTTCAGCGGGATTTCCAAAATGTTGAAAGGAACTCGAAACATGTGAACCTTGGTTTTGAGAATCTCTCCCGGAGTTTGAGAGATTTGGACGTGAAAGGGTACCAGTCTTGTCGGGGATTGGGAACCCTTCGCGAGAATGTCCAAAGTTTCAGCGGGATTTCCAAAATGTTGAGAGGAACTCGAAACATGTCAACCTTGGTTTTGAGAATCTCTCCCGGAGTTTGAGAGATTTGGACGTGAAAGGGTACCAGTCTTGTCGGGGATTGGGAACCCTTCGCGAGAATGTCCAAAGTTTCAGCGGGATTTCCAAAATGTTGAAAGGAACTCGAAACATGTCACCCTTGGTTTTGAGAATCTCTCCCGGAGTTTGAGAGATTTGGACGTGAAAGGGTACCAGTCTTGTCGGGGATTGGGAACCCTTCGCGAGAATGTCCAAAGTTTCAGCGGGATTTCCAAAATGTTGAAAGGAACTCGAAACATGTCAACCTTGGTTTTGAGAATCTCTCCCGGAGTTTGAGAGATTTGGACGTGAAAGGGTACCAGTCTTGTCGGGGATTGGGAACCCTTCGCGAGAATGTCCAAAGTTTCAGCGGGATTTCCAAAATGTTGAAAGGAACTCGAAACATGTCAACCTTGGTTTTGAGAATCTCTCCCGGAGTTTGAGAGATTTGGACGTGAAAGGGTACCAGTCTTGTCGGGGATTGGGAACCCTTCGCGAGAATGTCCAAAGTTTCAGCGGGATTTCCAAAATGTTGAAAGGAACTCGAAACATGTGAACCTTGGTTTTGAGAATCTCTCCCGGAGTTTGAGAGATTTAGACGTGAAAGGGTACCAGTCTTGTTGGGGATTGGGAACCCTTCGCGAGAATGTCCAAAGTTTCAGTGGGATTTCCAAAATGTTGAGAGGAACTCGAAACATGTCAACGTTGGTTTTGAGAATCTCTCCCGGAGTTTGAGAGATTTGGACGTGAAAGGGTACCAGTCTTGTCGGGGATTGGGAACCCTTCGCGAGAATGTCCAAAGTTTCAGCGGGATTTCCAAAATGTTGAAAGGAACTCGAAACATGTCAACCTTGGTTTTGAGAATCTCTCCTGGAGTTTGAGAGATTTGGACGTGAAAGGGTACCAATCTTGTCGGGGATTGGGAACCCTTCGCGAGAATGTCCAAAGTTTCAGCTGGATTTCCAAAATGTTGAGAGGAACTCGAAACATGTCAACCTTGGTTTTGAGAATCTCTCCCGAAGTTTGAGAGATTTGGACGTGAAAGGGTACCAGTCTTGTCGGGGATTGGGAACCCTTCGCGAGAATGTCCAAAGTTTCAGCGGGATTTCCAAAATGTTGAGAGGAACTCGAAACATGTCAACCTTGGTTTTGAGAATCTCTCCCGGAGTTTGAGAGATTTGGACGTGAAAGGGTACCAGTCTTGTCGGGGATTGGGAAACCTTCGCGAGAATGTCCAAAGTTTCAGCGGGATTTCCAAGATGTTGAAAGGAACTCGAAACATGTCAACCTTGGTTTTGAGAATCTCTCCCGGACTTTGAGAGATTTGGACGTGAAAGTGTACCAATCTTATCGGGGATTGGGAACCCTTCGCGAGAATGTCCAAAGTTTCAGCGGGATTTCCAAAATGTTGAAAGGAACTCGAAACATGTCAACCTTGGTTTTGAGAATCTCTCCCGGAGTTTGAGAGAGTTGGACGTGAAAGGGTACCAGTCTTGTCGGGGATTGGGAACCCTTCGCGAGAATGTCCAAAGTTTCAGCGGGATTTCCAAAATGTTGAGAGGAACTCGAAACCTGTCAACCTTGGTTTTGAGAATCTCTCCCGGAGTTTGAGAGATTTGGACGTGAAAGGGTACCAGTCTTGTCGGGGATTGGGAACCCTTCGCGAGAATGTCCAAAGTTTCAGCGGGATTTCCAAAATGTTGAAAGGAACTCGAAACATGTGAACCTTGGTTTTGAGAATCTCTCCCGGAGTTTGAGAGATTTGGACGTGAAAGGGTACCAGTCTTGTCGGGGATTGGGAACCCTTCGCGAGAATGTCCAAAGTTTCAGCGGGATTTCCAAAATGTTGAAAGGAACTCGAAACATGCCAACCTTGGTTTTGAGAATCTCTCCCGGAGTTTGAGAGATTTGGATGTGAAAGGGTACGAGTCTTGTCGGGGATTGGGAACCCTTCGCGAGAATGTCCAAAGTTTCAGCGGGATTTCCAAAATGTTGAAAGGAACTCGAAACATGTCAACCTCGGTTTTGAGAATCTCTCCCGGAGTTTGAGAGATTTGGACGTGAAAGGGTACCAGTCTTGTCGGGGATTGGGAACCCTTCGCGAGAATGTCCAAAGTTTCAGCGGGATTTCCAAAATGTTGAAAGGAACTCAAAACATGTCAACCTTGGTTTTGAGAATCTCTCCCGGAGTTTGAGAGATTTGGACGTGAAAGGGTACCAATCTTGTCGGGGATTGGGAACCCTTCGCGAGAATGTCCAAAGTTTCAGCGGGATTTCCAAAATGTTGAAAGGAACTCGAAACATGTCAACCTTGGTTTTGAGAATCTCTCCCGGAGTTTGACAGATCTGGACGTGAAAGGGTACCAGTCTTGTCGGGGATTGGGAACCCTTCGCGAGAATGTCCAAAGTTTCAGCGGGATTTCCAAAATGTTGAAAGGAACTCGAAACATGTCAACCTTGGTTTTGAGAATCTCTCCCGGAGTTTGAGAGATTTGGACGTGAAAGGGTACCAGTCTTGTCGGGGATTGGGAACCCTTCTCGAGAATGTCCAAAGTTTCAGCGGGATTTCCAAAATGTTGAGAGGAACTCGAAACATGTCAACCTTGGTTTTGAGAATCTCTCCGGGAGTTTGAGAGATTTGGACGTGAAAGGGTACCAATCTTGTCGGGGATTGGGAACCCTTCGCGAGAATGTCCAAAGTTTCAGCTGGATTTCCAAAATGTTGAAAGGAACTCGAAACATGTCAACCTTGGTTTTGAGAATCTCTCCCGGAGTTTGAGAGATTTGGACGTGAAAGGGTACCAGTCTTGTCGGGGATTGGGAACCCTTCGCGAGAATGTCCAAAGTTTCAGCGGGATTTCCAAAATGTTGAAAGGAACTCGAAACATGTCAACCTTGGTTTTGAGAATCTCTCCCGGAGTTTGAGAGATTTGGACGTGAAAGGGTACCAGTCTTGTCGGGGATTGGGAACCCTTCGCCAGAATGTCCAAAGTTTCAGCGGGATTTCCAAAATGTTGAAAGGAACTCGAAACATGTCAACCTTGGTTTTGAGAATCTCTCCCGGAGTTTGAGAGATTTGGACGTGAAAGGGTACCAGTCTTGTCGGGGATTGGGAACCCTTCGCGAGAATGTCCAAAGTTTCAGCGGGATTTCCAAAATGTTGAAAGGAACTCGAAACATGTCAACCTTGGTTTTGAGAATCTCTCCCGGAGTTTGAGAGATTTAGACGTGAAAGGGTACCAGTCTTGTCGGGGATTGGGAACCCTTCGCGAGAATGTCCAAAGTTTCAGTGGGATTTCCAAAATGTTGAGAGGAACTCGAAACATGTCAACCTTGGTTTTGAGAATCTCTCCTGGAGTTTGAGAGATTTGGACGTGAAAGGGTACCAGTCTTGTCGGGGATTGGGAACCCTTCGCGAGAATGTCCAAAGTTTCAGCGGGATTTCCAAAATGTTGAGAGGAACTCGAAACATGTCAACCTTGGTTTTGAGAATCTCTCCCGGAGTTTGAGAGATTTGGACGTGAAAGGGTACCAGTCTTGTCGGGGATTGGGAACCCTTCTCGAGAATGTCCAAAGTTTCAGCGGGATTTCCAAAATGTTGAAAGGAACTCGAAACATGTCAACCTTGGTTTTGAGAATCTCTCCTGGAGTTTGAGAGATTTGGACGTGAAAGGGTACCAATCTTGTCGGGGATTGGGAACCCTTCGCGAGAATGTCCAAAGTTTCAGCTGGATTTCCAAAATGTTGAGAGGAACTCGAAACATGTCAACCTTGGTTTTGAGAATCTCTCCCGAAGTTTGAGAGATTTGGACGTGAAAGGGTACCAATCTTGTCGGGGATTGGGAACCCTTCGCGAGAATGTCCAAAGTTTCAGTGGGATTTCCAAAATGTTGAAAGGAACTCGAAACATGTCAACCTTGGTTTTGAGAATCTCTCCTGGAGTTTGAGAGATTTGGACGTGAAAGGGTACCAGTCTTGTCGGGGATTGGGAACCCTTCGCGAGAATGTCCAAAGTTTCAGCGGGATTTCCAAAATGTTGAGAGGTACTCGAAACATGTCAACCTTGGTTTTGAGAATCTCTCCCGGAGTTTGAGAGATTTGGACGTGAAAGGCTACCAGTCTTGTCGGGGATTGGGAACCCTTCTCGAGAATGTCCAAAGTTTCAGCGGGATTTCCAAAATGTTGAAAGGAACTCGAAACATGTCAACCTTGGTTTTGAGAATCTCTCCTGGAGTTTGAGAGATTTGGACGTGAAAGGGTACCAGTCTTGTCGGGGATTGGGAACCCTTCGCGAGAATGTCCAAAGTTTCAGCTGGATTTCCAAAATGTTGAGAGGAACTCGAAACATGTCAACCTTGGTTTTGAGAATCTCTCCCGAAGTTTGAGAGATTTGGACGTGAAAGGGTACCAGTCTTGTCGGGGATTGGGAACCCTTCGCGAGAATGTCCAAAGTTTCAGCGGGATTTCCAAAATGTTGAAATTAACTCGAAACATGTCAACCTTGGTTTTGAGAATCTCTCCCGGAGTTTGAGAGATTTGGACGTGAAAGGGTACCAGTCTTGTCGGGGATTGGGAACCCTTCGCGAGAATGTCCAAAGTTTCAGCGGGATTTCCAAGATGTTGAAAGGAACTCGAAACATGTCAACCTTGGTTTTGAGAATCTCTCCCGGAGTTTGAGAGATTTGGACGTGAAAGGGTACCAGTCTTGTCGGGGATTGGGAACCCTTCGCGAGAATGTCCAAAGTTTCAGCGGGATTTCCAAAATGTTGAAAGGAACTCGAAACATGTCAACCTTGGTTTTGAGAATCTCTCCCGGAGTTTGAGAGATTTGGACGTGAAAGGGTACCAGTCTTGTCGGGGATTGGGAACCCTTCGCGAGAATGTCCAAAGTTTCAGCGGGATTTCCAAAATGTTGAAAGGAACTCGAAACATGTCAACCTCGGTTTTGAGAATCTCTCCCGGAGTTTGAGAGATTTGGACGTGAAAGGGTACCAGTCTTGTCGGGGATTGGGAACCCTTCGCGAGAATGTCCAAAGTTTCAGCGGGATTTCCAAAATGTTGAAAGGAACTCGAAACATGTCAACCTTGGTTTTGAGAATCTCTCCCGGAGTTTGAGAGATTTGGACGTGAAAGGGTACCAATCTTGTCGGGGATTGGGAACCCTTCGCGATAATGTCCAAAGTTTCAGCGGGATTTCCAAAATGTTGAAAGGAACTCGAAACATGTCAACCTTGGTTTTGAGAATCTCTCCCGGAGTTTGAGAGATTTGGACGTGAAAGGGTACCAATCTTGTCGGGGATTGGGAACCCTTCGCGAGAATGTCCAAAGTTTCAGCGGGATTTCCAAAATGTTGAGAGGAACTCGAAACATGTCAACCTCGGTTTTGAGAATCTCTCCCGGAGTTTGAGAGATTTGGACGTGAAAGGGTACCAGTCTTGTCGGGGATTGGGAACCCTTCGCGAGAATGTCCAAAGTTTCAGCGGGATTTCCAAAATGTTGAAAGGAACTCGAAACATGTCAACCTCGGTTTTGAGAATCTCTCCCGGAGTTTGAGAGATTTGGACGTGAAAGGGTACCAGTCTTGTCGGGGATTGGGAACCCTTCGCGAGAATGTCCAAAGTTTCAGCGGGATTTCCAAAATGTTGAGAGGAACTCGAAACATGTCAACCTTGGTTTTGAGAATCTCTCCCGGAGTTTGAGAGATTTGGACGTGAAAGGGTACCAGTCTTGTCGGGGATTGGGAACCCTTCGCGAGAATGTCCAAAGTTTCAGCGGGATTTCCAAAATGTTGAGAGGAACTCGAAACATGTCAACCTTGGTTTTGAGAATCTCTCCCGGAGTTTGAGAGATTTGGACGTGAAAGGGTACCAGTCTTGTCGGGGATTGGGAACCCTTCGCCAGAATGTCCAAAGTTTCAGCGGGATTTCCAAAATGTTGAAAGGAACTCGAAACATGTCAACCTTGGTTTTGAGAATCTCTCCTGGAGTTTGAGAGATTTGGACGTGAAAGGGTACCAATCTTGTCGGGGATTGGGAACCCTTCGCGAGAATGTCCAAAGTTTCAGCTGGATTTCCAAAATGTTGAGAGGAACTCGAAACATGTCAACCTTGGTTTTGAGAATCTCTCCCGAAGTTTGAGAGATTTGGACGTGAAAGGGTACCAGTCTTGTCGGGGATTGGGAACCCTTCGCGAGAATGTCCAAAGTTTCAGCTGGATTTCCAAAATGTTGAGAGGAACTCGAAACATGTCAACCTTGGTTTTGAGAATCTCTCCCGGAGTTTGAGAGATTTGGACGTGAAAGGGTACCAGTCTTGTCGGGGATTGGGAACCCTTCGCGAGAATGTCCAAAGTTTCAGCGGGATTTCCAAGATGTTGAAAGGAACTCGAAACATGTCAACCTTGGTTTTGAGAATCTCTCCCGGAGTTTGAGAGATTTGGACGTGAAAGTGTACCAATCTTATCGGGGATTGGGAACCCTTCGCGAGAATGTCCAAAGTTTCAGCGGGATTTCCAAAATGTTGAAAGGAACTCGAAACATGTCAACCTTGGTTTTGAGAATCTCTCCCGGAGTTTGAGAGATTTGGACGTGAAAGGGTACCAGTCTTGTCGGGGATTGGGAACCCTTCGCGAGAATGTCCAAAGTTTCAGCGGGATTTCCAAAATGTTGAAAGGAACTCGAAACCTGTCAACCTTGGTTTTGAGAATCTCTCCCGGAGTTTGAGAGATTTGGACGTGAAAGGGTACCAGTCTTGTCGGGGATTGGGAACCCTTCGCGAGAATGTCCAAAGTTTCAGCGGGATTTCCAAAATGTTGAAAGGAACTCGAAACATGTCAACCTTGGTTTTGAGAATCTCTCCCGGAGTTTGAGAGATTTAGACGTGAAAGGGTACCAGTCTTGTCGGGGATTGGGAACCCTTCGCGAGAATGTCCAAAGTTTCAGTGGGATTTCCAAAATGTTGAGAGGAACTCGAAACATGTCAACCTTGGTTTTGAGAATCTCTCCTGGAGTTTGAGAGATTTGGACGTGAAAGGGTACCAGTCTTGTCGGGGATTGGGAACCCTTCGCGAGAATGTCCAAAGTTTCAGCGGGATTTCCAAAATGTTGAGAGGAACTCGAAACATGTCAACCTTGGTTTTGAGAATCTCTCCCGGAGTTTGAGAGATTTGGACGTGAAAGGGTACCAGTCTTGTCGGGGATTGGGAACCCTTCGCCAGAATGTCCAAAGTTTCAGCGGGATTTCCAAAATGTTGAAAGGAACTCGAAACATGTCAACCTTGGTTTTGAGAATCTCTCCTGGAGTTTGAGAGATTTGGACGTGAAAGGGTACCAATCTTGTCGGGGATTGGGAACCCTTCGCGAGAATGTCCAAAGTTTCAGCTGGATTTCCAAAATGTTGAGAGGAACTCGAAACATGTCAACCTTGGTTTTGAGAATCTCTCCCGAAGTTTGAGAGATTTGGACGTGAAAGGGTACCAATCTTGTCGGGGATTGGGAACCCTTCGCGAGAATGTCCAAAGTTTCAGTGGGATTTCCAAAATGTTGAAAGGAACTCGAAACATGTCAACCTTGGTTTTGAGAATCTCTCCTGGAGTTTGAGAGATTTGGACGTGAAAGGGTACCAGTCTTGTCGGGGATTGGGAACCCTTCGCGAGAATGTCCAAAGTTTCAGCGGGATTTCCAAAATGTTGAGAGGTACTCGAAACATGTCAACCTTGGTTTTGAGAATCTCTCCCGGAGTTTGAGAGATTTGGACGTGAAAGGCTACCAGTCTTGTCGGGGATTGGGAACCCTTCGCGAGAATGTCCAAAGTTTCAGCGGGATTTCCAAAATGTTGAAAGGAACTCGAAACATGTCAACCTTGGTTTTGAGAATCTCTCCCGGAGTTTGAGAGATTTGGACGTGAAAGGGTACCAGTCTTGTCGGGGATTGGGAACCCTTCGCGAGAATGTCCAAAGTTTCAGCGGGATTTCCAAAATGTTGAAAGGAACTCGAAACATGTCAACCTTGGTTTTGAGAATCTCTCCCGGAGTTTGAGAGATTTGGACGTGAAAGGGTACCAGTCTTGTCGGGGATTGGGAACCCTTCGCGAGAATGTCCAAAGTTTCAGCGGGATTTCCAAAATGTTGAAAGGAACTCGAAACATGTCAACCTCGGTTTTGAGAATCTCTCCCGGAGTTTGAGAGATTTGGACGTGAAAGGGTACCAGTCTTGTCGGGGATTGGGAACCCTTCGCGAGAATGTCCAAAGTTTCAGCGGGATTTCCAAAATGTTGAAAGGAACTCGAAACATGTCAACCTTGGTTTTGAGAATCTCTCCCGGAGTTTGAGAGATTTGGACGTGAAAGGGTACCAATCTTGTCGGGGATTGGGAACCCTTCGCGATAATGTCCAAAGTTTCAGCGGGATTTCCAAAATGTTGAAAGGAACTCGAAACATGTCAACCTTGGTTTTGAGAATCTCTCCCGGAGTTTGAGAGATTTGGACGTGAAAGGGTACCAATCTTGTCGGGGATTGGGAACCCTTCGCGAGAATGTCCAAAGTTTCAGCGGGATTTCCAAAATGTTGAGAGGAACTCGAAACATGTCAACCTCGGTTTTGAGAATCTCTCCCGGAGTTTGAGAGATTTGGACGTGAAAGGGTACCAGTCTTGTCGGGGATTGGGAACCCTTCGCGAGAATGTCCAAAGTTTCAGCGGGATTTCCAAAATGTTGAAAGGAACTCGAAACATGTCAACCTCGGTTTTGAGAATCTCTCCCGGAGTTTGAGATATTTGGACGTGAAAGGGTACCAGTCTTGTCGGGGATTGGGAACCCTTCGCGAGAATGTCCAAAGTTTCAGCGGGATTTCCAAAATGTTGAGAGGAACTCGAAACATGTCAACCTTGGTTTTGAGAATCTCTCCCGGAGTTTGAGAGATTTGGACGTGAAAGGGTACCAGTCTTGTCGGGGATTGGGAACCCTTCGCGAGAATGTCCAAAGTTTCAGCGGGATTTCCAAAATGTTGAGAGGAACTCGAAACATGTCAACCTTGGTTTTGAGAATCTCTCCCGGAGTTTGAGAGATTTGGACGTGAAAGGGTACCAGTCTTGTCGGGGATTGGGAACCCTTCGCCAGAATGTCCAAAGTTTCAGCGGGATTTCCAAAATGTTGAAAGGAACTCGAAACATGTCAACCTTGGTTTTGAGAATCTCTCCTGGAGTTTGAGAGATTTGGACGTGAAAGGGTACCAATCTTGTCGGGGATTGGGAACCCTTCGCGAGAATGTCCAAAGTTTCAGCTGGATTTCCAAAATGTTGAGAGGAACTCGAAACATGTCAACCTTGGTTTTGAGAATCTCTCCCGAAGTTTGAGAGATTTGGACGTGAAAGGGTACCAGTCTTGTCGGGGATTGGGAACCCTTCGCGAGAATGTCCAAAGTTTCAGCTGGATTTCCAAAATGTTGAGAGGAACTCGAAACATGTCAACCTTGGTTTTGAGAATCTCTCCCGGAGTTTGAGAGATTTGGACGTGAAAGGGTACCAGTCTTGTCGGGGATTGGGAACCCTTCGCGAGAATGTCCAAAGTTTCAGCGGGATTTCCAAGATGTTGAGAGGAACTCGAAACATGTCAACCTTGGTTTTGAGAATCTCTCCCGGAGTTTGAGAGATTTGGACGTGAAAGTGTACCAATCTTATCGGGGATTGGGAACCCTTCGCGAGAATGTCCAAAGTTTCAGCGGGATTTCCAAAATGTTGAAAGGAACTCGAAACATGTCAACCTTGGTTTTGAGAATCTCTCCCGGAGTTTGAGAGATTTGGACGTGAAAGGGTACCAGTCTTGTCGGGGATTGGGAACCCTTCGCGAGAATGTCCAAAGTTTCAGCGGGATTTCCAAAATGTTGAAAGGAACTCGAAACCTGTCAACCTTGGTTTTGAGAATCTCTCCCGGAGTTTGAGAGATTTGGACGTGAAAGGGTACCAGTCTTGTCGGGGATTGGGAACCCTTCGCGAGAATGTCCAAAGTTTCAGCGGGATTTCCAAAATGTTGAAAGGAACTCGAAACATGTCAACCTCGGTTTTGAGAATCTCTCCCGGAGTTTGAGAGATTTGGACGTGAAAGGGTACCAGTCTTGTCGGGGATTGGGAACCCTTCGCGAGAATGTCCAAAGTTTCAGCGGGATTTCCAAAATGTTGAAAGGAACTCGAAACATGTCAACCTTGGTTTTGAGAATCTCTCCCGGAGTTTGAGAGATTTGGACGTGAAAGGGTACCAATCTTGTCGGGGATTGGGAACCCTTCGCGAGAATGTCCAAAGTTTCAGCGGGATTTCCAAAATGTTGAAAGGAACTCGAAACATGTCAACCTTGGTTTTGAGAATCTCTCCCGGAGTTTGAGAGATTTGGACGTGAAAGGGTACCAGTCTTGTCGGGGATTGGGAACCCTTCGCGAGAATGTCCAAAGTTTCAGGGGGATTTCCAAAATGTTGAAAGGAACTCGAAACATGTCAACCTTGGTTTTGAGAATCTCTCCCGGAGTTTGAGAGATTTGGACGTGAAAGGGTACCAGTCTTGTCGGGGATTGGGAACCCTTCGCCAGAATGTCCAAAGTTTCAGCGGGATTTCCAAAATGTTGAAAGGAACTCAAAACATGTCAACCTCGGTTTTGAGAATCTCTCCCGGAGTTTGAGAGATTTGGACGTGAAAGGGTACCAGTCTTGTCGGGGATTGGGAACCCTTCGCGAGAATGTCCAAAGTTTCAGCGGGATTTCCAAAATGTTGAAAGGAACTCGAAACATATCAACCTCGGTTTTGAGAATCTCTCCCGGAGTTTGAGAGATTTGGACGTGAAAGGGTACCAGTCTTGTCGGGGATTGGGAACCCTTCGCGAGAATGTCCAAAGTTTCAGCGGGATTTCCAAAATGTTGAAAGGAACTCGAAACATGTCAACCTTGGTTTTGAGAATCTCTCCCGGAGTTTGAGAGATTTGGACGTGAAAGGGTACCAATCTTGTCGGGGATTGGGAACCCTTCGCGAGAATGTCCAAAGTTTCAGCTGGATTTCCAAAATGTTGAGAGGAACTCGAAACATGTCAACCTTGGTTTTGAGAATCTCTCCCGAAGTTTGAGAGATTTGGACGTGAAAGGGTACCAGTCTTGTCGGGGATTGGGAACCCTTCGCGAGAATGTCCAAAGTTTCAGCGGGATTTCCAAAATGTTGAAAGGAACTCGAAACCTGTCAACCTTGGTTTTGAGAATCTCTCCCGGAGTTTGAGAGATTTGGACGTGAAAGGGTACCAGTCTTGTCGGGGATTGGGAAACCTTCGCGAGAATGTCCAAAGTTTCAGCGGGATTTCCAAAATGTTGAAAGGAACTCGAAACATGTGAACCTTGGTTTTGAGAATCTCTCCCGGAGTTTGAGAGATTTGGACGTGAAAGGGTACCAGTCTTGTCGGGGATTGGGAACCCTTCGCGAGAATGTCCAAAGTTTCAGCGGGATTTCCAAAATGTTGAAAGGAACTCGAAACATGTCAACCTTGGTTTTGAGAATCTCTCCCGGAGTTTGAGAGATTTGGACGTGAAAGGGTACCAGTCTTGTCGGGGATTGGGAACCCTTCGCGAGAATGTCCAAAGTTTCAGCGGGATTTCCAAAATGTTGAAAGGAACTCGAAACATGTCAACCTTGGTTTTGAGAATCTCTCCCGGAGTTTGAGAGATTTGGACGTGAAAGGGTACCAGTCTTGTCGGGGATTGGGAACCCTTCGCGAGAATGTCCAAAGTTTCAGCGGGATTTCCAAAATGTTGAAAGGAACTCGAAACATGTCAACCTTGGTTTTGAGAATCTCTCCCGGAGTTTGAGAGATTTGGACGTGAAAGGGTACCAGTCTTGTCGGGGATTGGGAACCCTTCGCGAGAATGTCCAAAGTTTCAGCGGGATTTCCAAAATGTTGAAAGGAACTCGAAACATGTCAACCTTGGTTTTGAGAATCTCTCCCGGAGTTTGAGAGATTTGGACGTGAAAGGGTACCAGTCTTGTCGGGGATTGGGAACCCTTCGCGAGAATGTCCAAAGTTTCAGCGGGATTTCCAAAATGTTGAGAGGAACTCGAAACATGTCAACCTTGGTTTTGAGAATCTCTCCTGGAGTTTGAGAGATTTGGACGTGAAAGGGTACCAGTCTTGTCGGGGATTGGGAACCCTTCGCGAGAATGTCCAAAGTTTCAGCGGGATTTCCAAAATGTTGAGAGGAACTCGAAACATGTCAACCTTGGTTTTGAGAATCTCTCCTGGAGTTTGAGAGATTTGGACGTGAAAGGGTACCAGTCTTGTCGGGGATTGGGAACCCTTCGCGAGAATGTCCAAAGTTTCAGCGGGATTTCCAAAATGTTGAAAGGAAATCGAAACATGTCAACCTTGGTTTTGAGAATCTCTCCCGGAGTTTGAGAGATTTGGACGTGAAAGGGTACCAGTCTTGTCGGGGATTGGGAACCCTTCGCGAGAATGTCCAAAGTTTCAGCGGGATTTCCAAAATGTTGAAAGGAACTCGAAACATGTCAACCTTGGTTTTGAGAATCTCTCCCGGAGTTTGAGAGATTTGGACGTGAAAGGGTACCAGTCTTGTCGGGGATTGGGAACCCTTCGCGAGAATGTCCAAAGTTTCAGCGGGATTTCCAAAATGTTGAAAGGAACTCGAAACATGTCAACCTTGGTTTTGAGAATCTCTCCCGGAGTTTGAGAGATTTGGACGTGAAAGGGTACCAATCTTGTCGGGGATTGGGAACCCTTCACGAGAATGTCCAAAGTTTCAGCCTGATTTCCAAAATGTTGAGAGGAACTCGAAACATATCAACCTCGGTTTTGAGAATCTCTCCAGGAGTTTGAGAGATTTGGACGTGAAAGGGTACTAGTCTTGTCGGGGATTGGGAACCCTTCGCGAGAATGTCCAAAGTTTCAGCGGGATTTCCAAAATGTTGAAAGGAACTCGAAACATGTCAACCTTGGTTTTGAGAATCTCTCCCGGAGTTTGAGAGATTTGGACGTGAAAGGGTACCAGTCTTGTCGGGGATTGGGAACCCTTCGCGAGAATGTCCAAAGTTTCAGCGGGATTTCCAAAATGTTGAAAGGAACTCGAAACATGTCAACCTTGGTTTTGAGAATCTCTCCCGGAGTTTGAGAGATTTGGACGTGAAAGGGTACCAGTCTTGTCGGGGATTGGGAACCCTTCGCGAGAATGTCCAAAGTTTCAGCGGGATTTCCAAAATGTTGAAAGGAACTCGAAACATGTCAACCTTGGTTTTGAGAATCTCTCCCGGAGTTTGAGAGATTTGGACGTGAAAGGGTACCAGTCTTGTCGGGGATTGGGAACCCTTCGCGAGAATGTCCAAAGTTTCAGCGGGATTTCCAAAATGTTGAAAGGAACTCGAAACATGTCAACCTTGGTTTTGAGAATCTCTCCCGGAGTTTGAGAGATTTGGACGTGAAAGGGTACCAGTCTTGTCGGGGATTGGGAACCCTTCGCGAGAATGTCCAAAGTTTCAGCGGGATTTCCAAAATGTTGAGAGGAACTCGAAACATGTCAACCTTGGTTTTGAGAATCTCTCCCGGAGTTTGAGAGATTTGGACGTGAAAGGGTACCAGTCTTGTCGGGGATTGGGAACCCTTCGCGAGAATGTCCAAAGTTTCAGCGGGATTTCCAAAATGTTGAGAGGAACTCGAAACATGTCAACCTTGGTTTTGAGAATCTCTCCTGGAGTTTGAGAGATTTGGACGTGAAAGGGTACCAGTCTTGTCGGGGATTGGGAACCCTTCGCGAGAATGTCCAAAGTTTCAGCGGGATTTCCAAAATGTTGAAAGGAACTCGAAACATGTCAACCTTGGTTTTGAGAATCTCTCCCGGAGTTTGAGAGATTTGGACGTGAAAGGGTACCAGTCTTGTCGGGGATTGGGAACCCTTCGCGAGAATGTCCAAAGTTTCAGCGGGATTTCCAAAATGTTGAAAGGAACTCGAAACATGTCAACCTTGGTTTTGAGAATCTCTCCCGGAGTTTGAGAGATTTGGACGTGAAAGGGTACCAGTCTTGTCGGGGATTGGGAACCCTTCGCGAGAATGTCCAAAGTTTCAGCGGGATTTCCAAAATGTTGAAAGGAACTCGAAACATGTCAACCTTGGTTTTGAGAATCTCTCCCGGAGTTTGAGAGATTTGGACGTGAAAGGGTACCAATCTTGTCGGGGATTGGGAACCCTTCACGAGAATGTCCAAAGTTTCAGCCTGATTTCCAAAATGTTGAGAGGAACTCGAAACATATCAACCTCGGTTTTGAGAATCTCTCCAGGAGTTTGAGAGATTTGGACGTGAAAGGGTACTAGTCTTGTCGGGGATTGGGAACCCTTCGCGAGAATGTCCAAAGTTTCAGCGGGATTTCCAAAATGTTGAAAGGAACTCGAAACATGTCAACCTTGGTTTTGAGAATCTCTCCCGGAGTTTGAGAGATTTGGACGTGAAAAGGTACCAATCTTGTCGGGGATTGGGAACCCTTCGCGAGAATGTCCAAAGTTTCAGCGGGATTTCCAAAATGTTGAAAGGAACTCGAAACATGTCAACCTTAGTTTTGAGAATCTCTCCCGGAGTTTGAGAGATTTGGACGTGAAAGGGTACCAATCTTGTCGGGGATTGGGAACCCTTCGCGAGAATGTCCAAAGTTTCAGTGAGATTTCCAAAATGTTGAAAGGAACTCGAAACATGTCAACCTTGGTTTTGAGAATCTCTCCCGAAGTTTGAGAGATTTGGACGTGAAAGGGTACCAGTCTTGTCGGGGATTGGGAACCCTTCGCGAGAATGTCCAAAGTTTCAGCGGGATTTCCAAAATGTTGAAAGGAACTCGAAACATGTCAACCTTGGTTTTGAGAATCTCTCCCGGAGTTTGAGAGATTTGGATGTGAAAGGGTACCAATCTTGACGGGGATTGGGAACCCTTCGCGAGAATGTCCAAAGTTTCAGCGGGATTTCCAAAATGTTGAAAGGAACTCGAAACCTGTCAAGCTTGGTTTTGAGAATCTCTCCCGGAGTTTGAGAGATTTGGACGTGAAAGGGTACCAGTCTTGTCGGGGATTGGGAACCCTTCGCGAGAATGTCCAAAGTTTCAGCGGGATTTCCAAAATGTTGAAAGGAACTCGAAACATGTCAACCTTGGTTTTGAGAATCTCTCCCGGAGTTTGAGAGATTTGGACGTGAAAGGGTACCAGTCTGTCGGGGATTGGGAACCCTTCGCGAGAATGTCCAAAGTTTCAGCGGGATTTCCAAAATGTTGAAAGGAACTCGAAACATGTCAACCTTGGTTTTGAGAATCTCTCCCGGAGTTTGAGAGATTTGGACGTGAAAGGGTACCAGTCTTGTCGGGGATTGGGAACCCTTCGCGAGAATGTCCAAAGTTTCAGCGGGATTTCCAAAATGTTGAAAGGAACTCGAAACATGTCAACCTTGGTTTTGAGAATCTCTCCCGGAGTTTGAGAGATTTGGACGTGAAAGGGTACCAGTCTTGTCGGGGATTGGGAACCCTTCGCGAGAATGTCCAAAGTTTCAGCGGGATTTCCAAAATGTTGAAAGGAACTCGAAACATGTCAACCTTGGTTTTGAGAATCTCTCCCGGAGTTTGAGAGATTTGGACGTGAAAAGGTACCAATCTTGTCGGGGATTGGGAACCCTTCGTGAGAATGTCCAAAGTTTCAGCGGGATTTGCAAAATGCTGAGAGGAACTCGAAACATGTCAACCTTGGTTTTGAGAATCTCTCCCGGAGTTTGAGAGATTTGGACGTGAAAGGGTACCAGTCTTGTCGGGGATTGGGAACCCTTCGCGAGAATGTCCAAAGTTTCAGTGAGATTTCCAAAATGTTGAAAGGAACTCGAAACATGTCAACCTTGGTTTTGAGAATCTCTCCCGGAGTTTGAGAGATTTGGACGTGAAAGGGTACCAGTCTTGTCGGGGATTGGGAACCCTTCGCGAGAATGTCCAAAGTTTCAGCGGGATTTGCAAAATGCTGAGAGGAACTCGAAACATGTCAACCTTGGTTTTGAGAATCTCTCCCGGAGTTTGAGAGATTTGGACGTGAAAGGGTACCAGTCTTGTCGGGGATTGGGAACCCTTCGCGAGAATGTCCAAAGTTTCAGCGGGATTTCCAAAATGTTGAAAGGAACTCGAAACATGTCAACCTTGGTTTTGAGAATCTCTCCCGGAGTTTGAGAGATTTGGACGTGAAAGGGTACCAGTCTTGTCGGGGATTGGGAACCCTTCGCGAGAATGTCCAAAGTTTCAGCGGGATTTCCAAAATGTTGAAAGGAACTCGAAACATGTCAACCTTGGTTTTGAGAATCTCTCCCGGAGTTTGAGAGATTTGGATGTGAAAGTGTACCAATCTTGACGGGGATTGGGAACCCTTCGCGAGAATGTCCAAAGTTTCAGCGGGATTTCCAAGATGTTGAAAGGAACTCGAAACATGTCAACCTTGGTTTT
Organism: Streptopelia decaocto; assembly: GCF_964273445.1. Lineage (NCBI taxonomy): Eukaryota > Metazoa > Chordata > Aves > Columbiformes > Columbidae > Streptopelia > Streptopelia decaocto. Next base: position 91,206 of record NW_028116613.1, on the reverse strand, counting down.
GAGAATCTCTCCCGGAGTTTGAGAGATTTGGACGTGAAAGGGTACCAGTCTTGTCGGGGATTGGGAACCCTTCGCGAGAATGTCCAAAGTTTCAGCGGGATTTCCAAAATGTTGAGAGGAACTCGAAACATGTCAACCTTGGTTTTGAGAATCTCTCCCGGAGTTTGAGAGATTTGGACGGGAAAGGGTAACAATCTTGACGGGGATTGGGAACCCTTCGCGAGAATGTCCAAAGTTTCAGCGGGATTTCCAAAATGTTGAAAGGAACTCGAAACATGTCAACCTTGGTTTTGAGAATCTCTCCCGGAGTTTGAGAGATTTGGACGTGAAAGGGTACCAGTCTTGTCGGGGATTGGGAACCCTTCGCGAGAATGTCCAAAGTTTCAGCGGGATTTCCAAAATGTTGAAAGGAACTCGAAACCTGTCAACCTGGGTTTTGAGAATCTCTCCCGGAGTTTGAGAGATTTGGACGTGAAAGGGTACCAGTCTTGTCGGGGATTGGGAACCCTTCGCGAGAATGTCCAAAGTTTCAGCGGGATTTCCAAGATGTTGAAAGGAACTCGAAACATGTCAACCTTGGTTTTGAGAATCTCTCCCGGAGTTTGAGAGATTTGGACGTAAAAGGGTACCAGTCTTGTCGGGGATTGGGAACCCTTCGCGAGAATGTCCAAAGTTTCAGCGGGATTTCCAAGATTTTGAAAGGAACTCGAAACATGTCAACCTTGGTTTTGAGAATCTCTCCCGGAGTTTGAGAGATTTGGACGTAAAAGGGTACCAGTCTTGTCGGGGATTGGGAACCCTTCGCGAGAATGTCCAAAGTTTCAGCGGGATTTCCAAAATGTTGAAAGGAACTCGAAACATGTCAACCTTGGTTTTGAAAATCTCTCCCGGAGTTTGAGAGATTTGGACATGAAAGGGTACCAGTCTTGTCGGGGATTGGGAACCCTTCGCGAGAATGTCCAAAGTTTCAGCGGGATTTCCAAAATGTTGAGAGGAACTCGAAACATGTCAACCTCGGTTTTGAGAATCTCTCCCGGAGTTTGAGAGATTTGGAAGTGAAAGGGTACCAGTCTTGTCGGGGATTGGGAACCCTTCGCGAGAATGTCCAAAGTTTCAGCGGGATTTCCAAAATGTTGAAAGGAACTCGAAACATGTCAACCTTGGTTTTGAGAATCTCTCCCGGAGTTTGAGAGATTTGGACGTGAAAGGGTACCAGTCTTGTCGGGGATTGGGAACCCTTCGCGAGAATGTCCAAAGTTTCAGCGGGATTTGCAAAATGTTGAGAGGAACTCGAAACATGTCAACCTTGGTTTTGAGAATCTCTCCCGGAGTTTGAGAGATTTGGACGTGAAAGGGTACCAATCTTGTCAGGGATTGGGAACCCTTCGCGAGAATGTCCAAAGTTTCAGCGGGATTTCCAAAATGTTGAAAGGAACTCGAAACATGTCAACCTTGGTTTTGAGAATCTCTCCCGGAGTTTGAGAGATTTGGACGTGAAAGGGTACCAGTCTTGTCGGGGATTGGGAACCCTTCGTGAGAATGTCCAAAGTTTCAGCGGGATTTCCAAAATGTTGAAAGGAACTCGAAACCTGTCAACCTTGGTTTTGAGAATCTCTCCCGGAGTTTGAGAGATTTGGACGTGAAAGGGTACCAGTCTTGTCGGGGATTGGGAACCCTTCGCGAGAATGTCCAAAGTTTCAGCGGGATTTCCAAAATGTTGAAAGGAACTCGAAACATGTCAACCTTGGTTTTGAGAATCTCTCCCGGACTTTGAGAGATTTGGACGTGAAAGGGTACCAGTCTTGTCGGGGATTGGGAACCCTTCGCGAGAATGTCCAAAGTTTCAGCGGGATTTCCAAAATGTTGAAAGGAACTCGAAACATGTCAACCTTGGTTTTGAGAATCTCTCCCGGAGTTTGAGAGATTTAGACGTGAAAGGGTACCAGTCTTGTCGGGGATTGGGAACCCTTCGCGAGAATGTCCAAAGTTTCAGCGGGATTTCCAAAATGTTGAGAGGAACTCGAAACATGTCAACCTTGGTTTTGAGAATCTCTCCCGGAGTTTGAGAGATTTGGACGTGAAAGGGTACCAGTCTTGTCGGGGATCGGGAACCCTTCCCGAGAATGTCCAAAGTTTCAGCGGGATTTCCAAGATGTTGAAAGGAACTCGAAACATGTCAACCTTGGTTTTGAGAATCTCTCCCGGAGTTTGAGAGATTTGGACGTGAAAGGGTACCAGTCTTGTCGGGGATTGGGAACCCTTCGCGAGAATGTCCAAAGTTTCAGCGGGATTTCCAAAATGTTGAAAGGAACTCGAAACATGTCAACCTTGGTTTTGAGAATCTCTCCCGGAGTTTGAGAGATTTAGACGTGAAAGGGTACCAGTCTTGTCGGGGATTGGGAACCCTTCGCGAGAATGTCCAAAGTTTCAGCGGGATTTCCAAAATGTTGAAAGGAACTCGAAACATGTCAACCTTGGTTTTGAGAATCTCTCCCGGAGTTTGAGAGATTTGGACGTGAAAGGGTACCAGTCTTGTCGGGGATCGGGAACCCTTCGCGAGAATGTCCAAAGTTTCAGCGGGATTTCCAAAATGTTGAAAGGAACTCGAAACATGTCAACCTTGGTTTTGAGAATCTCTCCCGGAGTTTGAGAGATTTGGACGTGAAAGGGTACCAATCTTGTCGGGGATTGGGAACCCTTCGTGAGAATGTCCAAAGTTTCAGCGGGATTTCCAAAATGTTGAAATTAACTCGAAACATGTCAACCTTAGTTTTGAGAATCTCTCCCGGAGTTTGAGAGATTTGGACGTGAAAGGGTACCAATCTTGTCGGGGATTGGGAACCCTTCGCGAGAATGTCCAAAGCTTCAGTGAGATTTCCAAAATGTTGAAAGGAACTCGAAACATGTCAACCTTGGTTTTGAGAATCTCTCCCGGAGTTTGAGAGATTTGGACGTGAAAGGGTACCAGTCTTGTCGGGGATTGGGAACCCTTCGCGAGAATGTCCAAAGTTTCAGCGGGATTTGCAAAATGTTGAGAGGAACTCGAAACATGTCAACCTTGGTTTTGAGAATCTCTCCCGGAGTTTGAGAGATTTGGACGTGAAAGGGTACCAGTCTTGTCGGGGATTGGGAACCCTTCGCGAGAATGTCCAAAGTTTCAGCGGGATTTCCAAAATGTTGAAAGGAACTCGAAACATGTCAACCTTGGTTTTGAGAATCTCTCCCGGAGTTTGAGAGATTTGGACGTGAAAGGGTACCAGTCTTGTCGGGGATTGGGAACCCTTCGCGAGAATGTCCAAAGTTTCAGCGGGATTTCCAAAATGTTGAAAGGAACTCGAAACATGTCAACCTTGGTTTTGAGAATCTCTCCCGGAGTTTGAGAGATTTGGACGTGAAAGGGTACCAGTCTTGTCGGGGATTGGGAACCCTTCGCGAGAATGTCCAAAGTTTCAGCGGGATTTCCAAAATGTTGAAAGGAACTCGAAACATGTCAACCTTGGTTTTGAGAATCTCTCCCGGAGTCTGAGAGATTTGGACGTGAAAGGGTACCAGTCTTGACGGGGATTGGGAACCCTTCGCGAGAATGTCCAAAGTTTCAGCGGGATTTCCAAGATGTTGAAAGGAACTCGAAACATGTCAACCTTGGTTTTGAGAATCTCTCCCGGAGTTTGAGAGATTTGGACTTGAAAGGGTACCAGTCTTGTCGGGGATTGGGAACCCTTCGCGAGAATGTCCAAAGTTTCAGCGGGATTTCCGAAATGTTGAAAGGAACTCGAAACCTGTCAACCTTGGTTTTGAGAATCTCTCCCGGACTTTGAGAGATTTGGACGTGAAAGGGTACCAGTCTTGTCGGGGATTGGGAACCCGTCGCGAGAATGTCCAAAGTTTCAGCGGGATTTCCAAAATGTTGAAAGGAACTTGAAACATGTCAACCTTGGTTTTGAGAATCTCTCCCGGAGTTTGAGAGATTTGGACGTGAAAGGGTACCAGTCTTGTCGGGGATTGGGAACCCTTCGCGAGAATGTCCAAAGTTTCAGCGGGATTTCCAAAATGTTGAAAGGAACTCGAAACATGTCAACCTTGGTTTTGAGAATCTCTCCCGGAGTTTGAGAGATTTGGACGTGAAAGGGTACCAGTCTTGTCGGGGATTGGGAACCCTTCGCGAGAATGTCCAAAGTTTCAGCGGGATTTCCAAAATGTTGAAAGGAACTCGAAACATGTCAGCCTTGGTTTTGAGAATCTCTCCCGGAGTTTGAGAGATTTAGACGTGAAAGGGTACCAGTCTTGTCGGGGATTGGGAACCCTTCGCGAGAATGTCCAAAGTTTCAGCGGGATTTCCAAAATGTTGAAAGGAACTCGAAACCTGTCAACCTGGGTTTTGAGAATCTCTCCCGGAGTTTGAGAGATTTGGACGTGAAAGGGTACCAGTCTTGTCGGGGATTGGGAACCCTTCGCGAGAATGTCCAAAGTTTCAGCGGGATTTCCAAGATGTTGAAAGGAACTCGAAACATGTCAACCTTGGTTTTGAGAATCTCTCCCGGAGTTTGAGAGATTTGGACGTGAAAGGGTACCAGTCTTGTCAGGGATTGGGAACCCTTCACGAGAATGTCCAAAGTTTCAGCGGGATTTCCAAAATGTTGAAAGGAACTCGAAACATGTCAACCTTGGTTTTGAGAATCTCTCCCAGAGTTTGAGAGATTTGGACGTGAAAGGGTACCAGTCTTGTCGGGGATTGGGAACCCTTCGCCAGAATGTCCAAAGTTTCAGCGGGATTTCCAAAATGTTGAGAGGAACTCGAAACATGTCAACCTTGGTTTTGAGAATCTCTCCCGGAGTTTGAGAGATTTGGACGTGAAAGGGTACCAGTCTTGTCGGGGATTGGGAACCCTTCGCGAGAATGTCCAAAGTTTCAGCGGGATTTCCAAAATGTTGAAAGGAACTCGAAACATGTGAACCTTGGTTTTGAGAATCTCTCCCGAGTTTGAGAGATTTGGACGTGAAAGGGTACCAGTCTTGTCGGGGATTGGGAACCCTTCGCGAGAATGTCCAAAGTTTCAGCGGGATTTCCAAAATGTTGAAAGGAACTCGAAACCTGTCAACCTTGGTTTTGAGAATCTCTCCCGGAGTTTGAGAGATTTGGACGTGAAAGGGTACCAGTCTTGTCGGGGATTGGGAACCCTTCGCGAGAATGTCCAAAGTTTCAGCGGGATTTCCAAAATGTTGAAAGGAACTCGAAACATGTCAACCTTGGTTTTGAGAATCTCTCCCGGAGTTTGAGAGATTTGGACGTGAAAGGGTACCAGTCTTGTCGGGGATTGGGAACCCTTCGCGAGAATGTCCAAAGTTTCAGCGGGATTTCCAAAATGTTGAAAGGAACTCGAAACATGTCAACCTTGGTTTTGAGAATCTCTCCCGGAGTCTGAGAGATTTGGACGTGAAAGGGTACCAGTCTTGACGGGGATTGGGAACCCTTCGCGAGAATGTCCAAAGTTTCAGCGGGATTTCCAAGATGTTGAAAGGAACTCGAAACATGTCAACCTTGGTTTTGAGAATCTCTCCCGGAGTTTGAGAGATTTGGACTTGAAAGGGTACCAGTCTTGTCGGGGATTGGGAACCCTTCGCGAGAATGTCCAAAGTTTCAGCGGGATTTCCGAAATGTTGAAAGGAACTCGAAACCTGTCAACCTTGGTTTTGAGAATCTCTCCCGGACTTTGAGAGATTTGGACGTGAAAGGGTACCAGTCTTGTCGGGGATTGGGAACCCGTCGCGAGAATGTCCAAAGTTTCAGCGGGATTTCCAAAATGTTGAAAGGAACTTGAAACATGTCAACCTTGGTTTTGAGAATCTCTCCCGGAGTTTGAGAGATTTGGACGTGAAAGGGTACCAGTCTTGTCGGGGATTGGGAACCCTTCGCGAGAATGTCCAAAGTTTCAGCGGGATTTCCAAAATGTTGAAAGGAACTCGAAACATGTCAACCTTGGTTTTGAGAATCTCTCCCGGAGTTTGAGAGATTTGGACGTGAAAGGGTACCAGTCTTGTCGGGGATTGGGAACCCTTCGCGAGAATGTCCAAAGTTTCAGCGGGATTTCCAAAATGTTGAAAGGAACTCGAAACATGTCAGCCTTGGTTTTGAGAATCTCTCCCGGAGTTTGAGAGATTTAGACGTGAAAGGGTACCAGTCTTGTCGGGGATTGGGAACCCTTCGCGAGAATGTCCAAAGTTTCAGCGGGATTTCCAAAATGTTGAAAGGAACTCGAAACATGTCAACCTTGGTTTTGAGAATCTCTCCCGGAGTTTGAGAGATTTGGACGTGAAAGGGTACCAGTCTTGTCGGGGATTGGGAACCCGTCGCGAGAATGTCCAAAGTTTCAGCGGGATTTCCAAAATGTTGAAAGGAACTCGAAACATGTCAACCTTGGTTTTGAGAATCTCTCCCGGAGTTTGAGAGATTTGGACGTGAAAGGGTACCAGTCTTGTCGGGGATTGGGAACCCTTCGCGAGAATGTCCAAAGTTTCAGCGGGATTTCCAAAATGTTGAAAGGAACTCGAAACCTGTCAACCTGGGTTTTGAGAATCTCTCCCGGAGTTTGAGAGATTTGGACGTGAAAGGGTACCAGTCTTGTCGGGGATTGGGAACCCTTCGCGAGAATGTCCAAAGTTTCAGCGGGATTTCCAAGATGTTGAAAGGAACTCGAAACATGTCAACCTTGGTTTTGAGAATCTCTCCCGGAGTTTGAGAGATTTGGACTTGAAAGGGTACCAGTCTTGTCGGGGATTGGGAACCCTTCGCGAGAATGTCCAAAGTTTCAGCGGGATTTCCGAAATGTTGAAAGGAACTCGAAACCTGTCAACCTTGGTTTTGAGAATCTCTCCCGGACTTTGAGAGATTTGGACGTGAAAGGGTACCAGTCTTGTCGGGGATTGGGAACCCGTCGCGAGAATGTCCAAAGTTTCAGCGGGATTTCCAAAATGTTGAAAGGAACTTGAAACATGTCAACCTTGGTTTTGAGAATCTCTCCCGGAGTTTGAGAGATTTGGACGTGAAAGGGTACCAGTCTTGTCGGGGATTGGGAACCCTTCGCGAGAATGTCCAAAGTTTCAGCGGGATTTCCAAAATGTTGAAAGGAACTCGAAACATGTCAACCTTGGTTTTGAGAATCTCTCCCGGAGTTTGAGAGATTTGGACGTGAAAGGGTACCAGTCTTGTCGGGGATTGGGAACCCTTCGCGAGAATGTCCAAAGTTTCAGCGGGATTTCCAAAATGTTGAAAGGAACTCGAAACATGTCAGCCTTGGTTTTGAGAATCTCTCCCGGAGTTTGAGAGATTTAGACGTGAAAGGGTACCAGTCTTGTCGGGGATTGGGAACCCTTCGCGAGAATGTCCAAAGTTTCAGCGGGATTTCCAAAATGTTGAAAGGAACTCGAAACATGTCAACCTTGGTTTTGAGAATCTCTCCCGGAGTTTGAGAGATTTGGACGTGAAAGGGTACCAGTCTTGTCGGGGATTGGGAACCCGTCGCGAGAATGTCCAAAGTTTCAGCGGGATTTCCAAAATGTTGAAAGGAACTCGAAACATGTCAACCTTGGTTTTGAGAATCTCTCCCGGAGTTTGAGAGATTTGGACGTGAAAGGGTACCAGTCTTGTCGGGGATTGGGAACCCTTCGCGAGAATGTCCAAAGTTTCAGCGGGATTTCCAAAATGTTGAAAGGAACTCGAAACCTGTCAACCTGGGTTTTGAGAATCTCTCCCGGAGTTTGAGAGATTTGGACGTGAAAGGGTACCAGTCTTGTCGGGGATTGGGAACCCTTCGCGAGAATGTCCAAAGTTTCAGCGGGATTTCCAAGATGTTGAAAGGAACTCGAAACATGTCAACCTTGGTTTTGAGAATCTCTCCCGGAGTTTGAGAGATTTGGACGTGAAAGGGTACCAGTCTTGTCAGGGATTGGGAACCCTTCGCGAGAATGTCCAAAGTTTCAGCGGGATTTCCAAAATGTTGAAAGGAACTCGAAACATGTCAACCTTGGTTTTGAGAATCTCTCCCAGAGTTTGAGAGATTTGGACATGAAAGGGTACCAGTCTTGTCGGGGATTGGGAACCCTTCGCGAGAATGTCCAAAGTTTCAGCGGGATTTCCAAAATGTTGAGAGGAACTCGAAACATGTCAACCTTGGTTTTGAGAATCTCTCCCGGAGTTTGAGAGATTTGGACGTGAAAGGGTACCAGTCTTGTCGGGGATTGGGAACCCTTCGCGAGAATGTCCAAAGTTTCAGCGGGATTTCCAAAATGTTGAAAGGAACTTGAAACATGTGAACCTTGGTTTTGAGAATCTCTCCCGAGTTTGAGAGATTTGGACGTGAAAGGGTACCAGTCTTGTCGGGGATTGGGAACCCTTCGCGAGAATGTCCAAAGTTTCAGCGGGATTTCCAAAATGTTGAAAGGAACTCGAAACCTGTCAACCTTGGTTTTGAGAATCTCTCCTGGAGTTTGAGAGATTTGGACGTGAAAGGGTACCAGTCTTGTCGGGGATTGGGAACCCTTCGCGAGAATGTCCAAAGTTTCAGCGGGATTTCCAAAATGTTGAAAGGAACTCGAAACATGTCAACCTTGGTTTTGAGAATCTCTCCCGGAGTTTGAGAGATTTGGACGTGAAAGGGTACCAGTCTTGTCAGGGATTGGGAACCCTTCGCGAGAATGTCCAAAGTTTCAGCGGGATTTCCAAAATGTTGAAAGGAACTCGAAACATGTCAACCTTGGTTTTGAGAATCTCTCCCAGAGTTTGAGAGATTTGGACGTGAAAGGGTACCAGTCTTGTCGGGGATTGGGAACCCTTCGCCAGAATGTCCAAAGTTTCAGCGGGATTTCCAAAATGTTGAGAGGAACTCGAAACATGTCAACCTTGGTTTTGAGAATCTCTCCCGGAGTTTGAGAGATTTGGACGTGAAAGGGTACCAGTCTTGTCGGGGATTGGGAACCCTTCGCGAGAATGTCCAAAGTTTCAGCGGGATTTCCAAAATGTTGAAAGGAACTCGAAACATGTCAACCTTGGTTTTGAGAATCTCTCCTGGAGTTTGAGAGATTTGGACGTGAAAGGGTACCAGTCTTGTCGGGGATTGGGAACCCTTCGCGAGAATGTCCAAAGTTTCAGCGGGATTTCCAAAATGTTGAGAGGAACTCGAAACATGTCAACCTTGGTTTTGAGAATCTCTCCCGGAGTTTGAGAGATTTGGACATGAAAGTGTACCAATCTTATCGGGGATTGGGAACCCTTCGCGAGAATGTCCAAAGTTTCAGCGGGATTTCCAAAATGTTGAAAGGAACTTGAAACATGTCAACCTTGGTTTTGAGAATCTCTCCCGGAGTTTGACAGATCTGGACGTGAAAGGGTACCAGTCTTGTCGGGGATTGGGAACCCTTCGCGAGAATGTCCAAAGTTTCAGCGGGATTTCCAAGATGTTGAAAGGAACTCGAAACATGTCAACCTTGGTTTTGAGAATCTCTCCCGGAGTTTGAGAGATTTGGACGTGAAAGGATACCAGTCTTGTCGGGGATCGGGAACCCATCGCGAGAATGTCCAAAGTTTCAGCGGGATTTCCAAAATGTTGAAAGGAACTCGAAACATGTCAACCTTGGTTTTGAGAATCTCTCCCGGAGTTTGAGAGATTTGGACGTGAAAGGGTACCAGTCTTGTCGGGGATTTGGAACCCTTCGCCAGAATGTCCAAAGTTTCAGCGGGATTTCCAAAATGTTGAAAGGAACTCGAAACATGTCAACCTTGGTTTTGAGAATCTCTCCCGGAGTTTGAGAGATTTGGACGTGAAAGGGTACCAGTCTTGTCGGGGATTGGGAACCCTTCGCGAGAATGTCCAAAGTTTCAGCGGGATTTCCAAAATGTTGAAAGGAACTCGAAACATGTCAACCTTGGTTTTGAGAATCTCTCCCGGAGTTTGAGAGATTTGGACGTGAAAGGGTACCAGTCTTGTCGGGGATTGGGAACCCTTCGCGAGAATGTCCAAAGTTTCAGCGGGATTTCCAAGATGTTGAAAGGAACTCGAAACATGTCAACCTTGGTTTTGAGAATCTCTCCCGGAGTTTGAGAGATTTGGAAGTGAAAGGGTACCAGTCTTGTCGGGGATTGGGAACCCTTCGCGAGAATGTCCAAAGTTTCAGCGGGATTTCCAAAATGTTGAGAGGAACTCGAAACATGTCAACCTTGGTTTTGAGAATCTCTCCCGGAGTTTGAGAGATTTGGACGTGAAAGGGTACCAGTCTTGTCGGGGATTGGGAACCCTTCGCGAGAATGTCCAAAGTTTCAGCGGGATTTCCAAGATGTTGAAAGGAACTCGAAACATGTCAACCTTGGTTTTGAGAATCTCTCCCGGAGTTTGAGAGATTTGGACGTGAAAGGGTACCAGTCTTGTCGGGGATTGGGAACCCTTCGCGAGAATGTCCAAAGTTTCAGCGGGATTTCCAAAATGTTGAAAGGAACTTGAAACATGTCAACCTTGGTTTTGAGAATCTCTCCCGGAGTTTGAGAGATTTGGACGTGAAAGTGTACCAATCTTGTCGGGGATTGGGAACACTTCGCGAGAATGTGCAAAGTTTCAGCGGGATTTCCAAAATGTTGAAAGGAACTCGAAACATGTCAACCTTGGTTTTGAGAATCTCTCCCGGAGTTTGAGAGATTTGGACGTGAAAGGGTACCAGTCTTGTCGGGGATTGGGAACCCTTCGCGAGAATGTCCAAAGTTTCAGCGGGATTTCCAAAATGTTGAAAGGAACTCGAAACATGTCAACCTTGGTTTTGAGAATCTCTCCCGAAGTTTGAGAGATTTGGACGTGAAAGGGTACCAGTCTTGTAGGGGATTGGGAACCCTTCGCGAGAATGTCCAAAGTTTCAGCGGGATTTCCAAAATGTTGAGAGGAACTCGAAACATGTCAACCTTGGTTTTGAGAATCTCTCCCGGAGTTTGAGAGATTTGGACGTGAAAGGGTACCAGTCTTGTCGGGGATTGGGAACCCTTCGCGAGAATGTCCAAAGTTTCAGCGGGATTTCCAAAATGTTGAAAGGAACTCGAAACATGTCAACCTTGGTTTTGAGAATCTCTCCCGGAGTTTGAGAGATTTGGACGTGAAAGGGTACCAGTCTTGTCGGGGATTGGGAACCCTTCGCGAGAATGTCCAAAGTTTCAGCGGGATTTCCAAGATGTTGAAAGGAACTCGAAACATGTCAACCTTGGTTTTGAGAATCTCTCCCGGACTTTGAGAGATTTGGACGTGAAAGGGTACCAGTCTTGTCAGGGATTGGGAACCCTTCGCGAGAATGTCCAAAGTTTCAGCGGGATTTCCAAAATGTTGAAAGGAACTCGAAACATGTCAACCTTGGTTTTGAGAATCTCTCCCAGAGTTTGAGAGATTTGGACGTGAAAGGGTACCAGTCTTGTCGGGGATTGGGAACCCTTCGCCAGAATGTCCAAAGTTTCAGCGGGATTTCCAAAATGTTGAGAGGAACTCGAAACATGTCAACCTTGGTTTTGAGAATCTCTCCCGGAGTTTGAGAGATTTGGACGTGAAAGGGTACCAGTCTTGTCGGGGATTGGGAACCCTTCGCGAGAATGTCCAAAGTTTCAGCGGGATTTCCAAAATGTTGAAAGGAACTCGAAACATGTGAACCTTGGTTTTGAGAATCTCTCCCGAGTTTGAGAGATTTGGACGTGAAAGGGTACCAGTCTTGTCGGGGATTGGGAACCCTTCGCGAGAATGTCCAAAGTTTCAGCGGGATTTCCAAAATGTTGAAAGGAACTCGAAACATGTGAACCTTGGTTTTGAGAATCTCTCCCGGAGTTTGAGAGATTTGGACGTGAAAGGGTACCAGTCTTGTCGGGGATTGGGAACCCTTCGCGAGAATGTCCAAAGTTTCAGCGGGATTTCCAAAATGTTGAAAGGAACTCGAAACATGTGAACCTTGGTTTTGAGAATCTCTCCCGAGTTTGAGAGATTTGGACGTGAAAGGGTACCAGTCTTGTCGGGGATTGGGAACCCTTCGCGAGAATGTCCAAAGTTTCAGCGGGATTTCCAAAATGTTGAAAGGAACTCGAAACCTGTCAACCTTGGTTTTGAGAATCTCTCCCGGAGTTTGAGAGATTTGGACGTGAAAGGGTACCAGTCTTGTCGGGGATTGGGAACCCTTCGCGAGAATGTCCAAAGTTTCAGCGGGATTTCCAAGATGTTGAAAGGAACTCGAAACATGTCAACCTTGGTTTTGAGAATCTCTCCCGGAGTTTGAGAGATTTGGACGTGAAAGGGTACCAGTCTTGTCAGGGATTGGGAACCCTTCGCGAGAATGTCCAAAGTTTCAGCGGGATTTCCAAAATGTTGAGAGGAACTCGAAACATGTCAACCTTGGTTTTGAGAATCTCTCCCGGAGTTTGAGAGATTTGGACGTGAAAGGGTACCAGTCTTGTCGGGGATTGGGAACCCTTCGCGAGAATGTCCAAAGTTTCAGCGGGATTTCCAAAATGTTGAAAGGAACTCGAAACATGTCAACCTTGGTTTTGAGAATCTCTCCCGAGTTTGAGAGATTTGGACGTGAAAGGGTACCAGTCTTGTCGGGGATTGGGAACCCTTCGCGAGAATGTCCAAAGTTTCAGCGGGATTTCCAAAATGTTGAGAGGAACTCGAAACATGTCAACCTTGGTTTTGAGAATCTCTCCCGGAGTTTGAGAGATTTGGACATGAAAGTGTACCAATCTTATCGGGGATTGGGAACCCTTCGCGAGAATGTCCAAAGTTTCAGCGGGATTTCCAAAATGTTGAAAGGAACTCGAAACATGTCAACCTTGGTTTTGAGAATCTCTCCTGGAGTTTGACAGATCTGGACGTGAAAGGGTACCAGTCTTGTCGGGGATTGGGAACCCTTCGCGAGAATGTCCAAAGTTTCAGCGGGATTTCCAAGATGTTGAAAGGAACTCGAAACATGTCAACCTTGGTTTTGAGAATCTCTCCCGGAGTTTGAGAGATTTGGACGTGAAAGGGTACCAGTCTTGTCGGGGATTGGGAACCCTTCGCGAGAATGTCCAAAGTTTCAGCGGGATTTCCAAAATGTTGAAAGGAACTTGAAACATGTCAACCTTGGTTTTGAGAATCTCTCCCGGAGTTTGAGAGATTTGGACGTGAAAGTGTACCAATCTTGTCGGGGATTGGGAATACTTCGCGAGAATGTGCAAAGTTTCAGCGGGATTTCCAAAATGTTGAAAGGAACTCGAAACATGTCAACCTTGGTTTTGAGAATCTCTCCCGGAGTTTGAGAGATTTGGACGTGAAAGGGTACCAGTCTTGTCGGGGATTGGGAACCCTTCGCGAGAATGTCCAAAGTTTCAGCGGGATTTCCAAAATGTTGAAAGGAACTCGAAACATGTCAACCTTGGTTTTGAGAATCTCTCCCGGAGTTTGAGAGATTTGGACGTGAAAGGGTACCAGTCTTGTCGGGGATTGGGAACCCTTCGCGAGAATGTCCAAAGTTTCAGCGGGATTTCCAAAATGTTGAGAGGAACTCGAAACATGTCAACCTTGGTTTTGAGAATCTCTCCCGGAGTTTGAGAGATTTGGACGTGAAAGGGTACCAGTCTTGTCGGGGATTGGGAACCCTTCGCGAGAATGTCCAAAGTTTCAGCGGGATTTCCAAAATGTTGAAAGGAACTCGAAACATGTCAACCTTGGTTTTGAGAATCTCTCCCGGAGTTTGAGAGATTTGGACGTGAAAGGGTACCAGTCTTGTCGGGGATTGGGAACCCTTCGCGAGAATGTCCAAAGTTTCAGCGGGATTTCCAAGATGTTGAAAGGAACTCGAAACATGTCAACCTTGGTTTTGAGAATCTCTCCCGGAGTTTGAGAGATTTGGACGTGAAAGGGTACCAGTCTTGTCGGGGATTGGGAACCCTTCGCGAGAATGTCCAAAGTTTCAGCGGGATTTCCAAAATGTTGAAAGGAACTTGAAACATGTCAACCTTGGTTTTGAGAATCTCTCCCGGAGTTTGAGAGATTTGGACGTGAAAGTGTACCAATCTTGTCGGGGATTGGGAACACTTCGCGAGAATGTCCAAAGTTTCAGCGGGATTTCCAAAATGTTGAAAGGAACTCGAAACATGTCAACCTTGGTTTTGAGAATCTCTCCCGGAGTTTGAGAGATTTGGACGTGAAAGGGTACCAGTCTTGTCGGGGATTGGGAACCCTTCGCGAGAATGTCCAAAGTTTCAGCGGGATTTCCAAAATGTTGAAAGGAACTCGAAACATGTCAACCTTGGTTTTGAGAATCTCTCCCGAAGTTTGAGAGATTTGGACGTGAAAGGGTACCAGTCTTGTAGGGGATTGGGAACCCTTCGCGAGAATGTCCAAAGTTTCAGCGGGATTTCCAAAATGTTGAGAGGAACTCGAAACATGTCAACCTTGGTTTTGAGAATCTCTCCCGGAGTTTGAGAGATTTGGACGTGAAAGGGTACCAGTCTTGTCGGGGATTGGGAACCCTTCGCGAGAATGTCCAAAGTTTCAGCGGGATTTCCAAAATGTTGAAAGGAACTCGAAACATGTCAACCTTGGTTTTGAGAATCTCTCCCGGAGTTGGAGAGATTTGGACGTGAAAGGGTACCAGTCTTGTCGGGGATTGGGAACCCTTCGCGAGAATGTCCAAAGTTTCAGCGGGATTTCCAAAATGTTGAAAGGAACTCGAAACATGTCAACCTTGGTTTTGAGAATCTCTCCCGGAGTTTGAGAGATTTGGACGTGAAAGGGTACCAGTCTTGTCGGGGATTGGGAACCCTTCGCGAGAATGTCCAAAGTTTCAGCGGGATTTCCAAAATGCTGAAAGGAACTCGAAACATGTCAACCTTGGTTTTGAGAATCTCTCCCGGAGTTTGAGAGATTTGGACGTGAAAGGGTACCAGTCTTGTCGGGGATTGGGAACCCTTCGCGAGAATGTCCAAAGTTTCAGCGGGATTTCCAAAATGTTGAAAGGAACTTGAAACATGTCAACCTTGGTTTTGAGAATCTCTCCCGGAGTTTGAGAGATTTGGACGTGAAAGTGTACCAATCTTGTCGGGGATTGGGAACACTTCGCGAGAATGTGCAAAGTTTCAGCGGGATTTCCAAAATGTTGAAAGGAACTCGAAACATGTCAACCTTGGTTTTGAGAATCTCTCCCGGAGTTTGAGAGATTTGGACGTGAAAGGGTACCAGTCTTGTCGGGGATTGGGAACCCTTCGCGAGAATGTCCAAAGTTTCAGCGGGATTTCCAAAATGTTGAAAGGAACTCGAAACATGTCAACCTTGGTTTTGAGAATCTCTCCCGAAGTTTGAGAGATTTGGACGTGAAAGGGTACCAGTCTTGTAGGGGATTGGGAACCCTTCGCGAGAATGTCCAAAGTTTCAGCGGGATTTCCAAAATGTTGAGAGGAACTCGAAACATGTCAACCTTGGTTTTGAGAATCTCTCCCGGAGTTTGAGAGATTTGGACGTGAAAGGGTACCAGTCTTGTCGGGGATTGGGAACCCTTCGCGAGAATGTCCAAAGTTTCAGCGGGATTTCCAAAATGTTGAAAGGAACTCGTAACATGTCAACCTTGGTTTTGAGAATCTCTCCCGGAGTTTGAGAGATTTGGACGTGAAAGGGTACCAGTCTTGTCAGGGATTGGGAACCCTTCGCGAGAATGTCCAAAGTTTCAGCGGGATTTCCAAAATGTTGAAAGGAACTCGAAACATGTCAACCTTGGTTTTGAGAATCTCTCCCGGAGTTTGAGAGATTTGGACGTGAAAGGGTACCAGTCTTGTCGGGGATTGGGAACCCTTCGCGAGAATGTCCAAAGTTTCAGCGGGATTTCCAAAATGCTGAAAGGAACTCGAAACATGTCAACCTTGGTTTTGAGAATCTCTCCCGGAGTTTGAGAGATTTGGACGTGAAAGGGTACCAATCTTGTCGGGGATTGGGAACCCTTCGCGAGAATGTCCAAATTTTCAGCTGGATTTGCAAAATGTTGAGAGGAACTCGAAACATGTCAACCTTGGTTTTGAGAATCTCTCCCGGAGTTTGAGAGATTTGGACGTGAAAGGGTACCAGTCTTGTCGGGGATTGGGAACCCTTCGCGAGAATGTCCAAAGTTTCAGCGGGATTTCCAAAATGTTGAAAGGAACTCGAAACATGTCAACCTTGGTTTTGAGAATCTCTCCCGGAGTTTGAGAGATTTGGACGTGAAAGGGTACCAGTCTTGTCGGGGATTGGGAACCCTTCACGAGAATGTCCAAAGTTTCAGCGGGATTTCCAAAATGTTGAAAGGAACTCGAAACATGTCAACCTTGGTTTTGAGAATCTCTCCCGGAGTTTGAGAGATTTGGACGTGAAAGGGTACCAGTCTTGTCGGGGATTGGGAACCCTTCGCGAGAATGTCCAAAGTTTCAGCGGGATTTCCAAAATGTTGAAAGGAACTCGAAACATGTCAACCTCGGTTTTGAGAATCTCTCCCAGAGTTTGAGAGATTTGGACGTGAAAGGGTACCAGTCTTGTCGGGGATTGGGAACCCTTCGCGAGAATGTCCAAAGTTTAAGCGGGATTTCCAAAATGTTGAAAGGAACTCGAAACATGTCAACCTTGGTTTTGAGAATCTCTCCCAGAGTTTGAGAGATTTGGACGTGAAAGGGTACCAGTCTTGTCGGGGATTGGGAACCCTTCGCGAGAATGTCCAAAGTTTCAGCGGGATTTCCAAAATGTTGAAAGGAACTCGAAACATGTCAACCTTGGTTTTGAGAATCTCTCCCGGACTTTGAGAGATTTGGACGTGAAAGGGTACCAGTCTTGTCGGGGATTTGGAACCCTTCGCGAGAATGCCCAAAGTTTCAGCGGGATTTCCAAAATGTTGAAAGGAACTCGAAACATGTCAACCTTGGTTTTGAGAATCTCTCCCGGAGTTTGAGAGATTTGGACGTGAAAGGGTACCAATCTTGTCGGGGATTGGGAACCCTTCGCGAGAATGTCCAAAGTTTCAGCGGGATTTCCAGAATGTTGAAAGGAACTCGAAACATGTCAACCTTGGTTTTGAGAATCTCTCCCGGAGTTTGAGAGATTTGGACGTGAAAGGGTACCAGTCTTGTCGGGGATTGGGAACCCTTCGCGAGAATGTCCAAAGTTTCAGCGGGATTTCCAAAATGTTGAAAGGAACTCGAAACATGTCAACCTTGGTTTTGAGAATCTCTCCCGGAGTTTGAGAGATTTGGACGTGAAAGGGTACCAGTCTTGTTGGGGATTGGGAACCCTTCGCGAGAATGTCCAAAGTTTCAGCGGGATTTCCAAAATGTTGAAAGGAACTCGAAACATGTCAACCTTGGTTTTGAGAATCTCTCCCGGAGTTTGAGAGATTTGGACGTGAAAGGGTACCAGTCTTGTCGGGGATTGGGAACCCTTCGCGAGAATGTCCAAAGTTTCAGCGGGATTTCCAAAATGTTGAGAGGAACTCGAAACATGTCAACCTTGGTTTTGAGAATCTCTCCCAGAGTTTGAGAGATTTGGACGTGAAAGGGTACCAGTCTTGTCGGGGATTGGGAACCCTTCGCGAGAATGTCCAAAGTTTCAGCGGGATTTCCAAAATGTTGAAAGGAACTCGAAACATGTCAACCTTGGTTTTGAGAATCTCTCCCGGAGTTTGAGAGATTTGGACGTGAAAGGGTACCAGTCTTGTCGGGGATTGGGAACCCTTCGCAAGAATGTCCAAAGTTTCAGCGGGATTTCCAAAATGTTGAAAGGAACTCGAAACATGTCAACCTCGGTTTTGAGAATCTCTCCCGGAGTTTGAGAGATTTGGACGTGAAAGGGTACCAGTCTTGTCGGGGATTGGGAACCCTTCGCGAGAATGTCCAAAGTTTAAGCGGGATTTCCAAAATGTTGAAAGGAACTCGAAACATGTCAACCTTGGTTTTGAGAATCTCTCCTAGAGTTTGAGAGATTTGGACGTGAAAGGGTACCAGTCTTGTCGGGGATTGGGAACCCTTCGCGAGAATGTCCAAAGTTTCAGCGGGATTTTTAAAATGTTGAAAGGAACTCGAAACATGTCAACCTTGGTTTTGAGAATCTCTCCCGGACTTTGAGAGATTTGGACGTGAAAGGGTACCAGTCTTGTCGGGGATTTGGAACCCTTCGCGAGAATGCCCAAAGTTTCAGCGGGATTTCCAAAATGTTGAAAGGAACTCGAAACATGTCAACCTTGGTTTTGAGAATCTCTCCCGGAGTTTGAGAGATTTGGACGTGAAAGGGTACCAATCTTGTCGGGGATTGGGAACCCTTCGCGAGAATGTCCAAAGTTTCAGCGGGATTTCCAGAATGTTGAAAGGAACTCGAAACATGTCAACCTTGGTTTTGAGAATCTCTCCCGGAGTTTGAGAGATTTGGACGTGAAAGGGTACCAGTCTTGTCGGGGATTGGGAACCCTTCGCGAGGATGTCCAAAGTTTCAGCGGGATTTCCAAAATGTTGAAAGGAACTCGAAACATGTCAACCTTGGTTTTGAGAATCTCTCCCGGAGTTTGAGAGATTTGGACGTGAAAGGGTACCAGTCTTGTCGGGGATTGGGAACCCTTCGCGAGAATGTCCAAAGTTTCAGCGGGATTTCCAAAATGTTGAAAGGAACTCGAAACATGTCAACCTTGGTTTTGAGAATCTCTCCCGGAGTTTGAGAGATTTGGACGTGAAAGGGTACCAGTCTTGTCGGGGATTGGGAACCCTTCGCGAGAATGTCCAAAGTTTCAGCGGGATTTCCAAAATGTTGAAAGGAACTCGAAACATGTCAACCTTGGTTTTGAGAATCTCTCCCGGAGTTTGAGAGATTTGGACGTGAAAGGGTACCAGTCTTGTCGGGGATTGGGAACCCTTCGCGAGAATGTCCAAAGTTTCAGCGGGATTTCCAAAATGTTGAAAGGAACTCGAAACATGTCAACCTTGGTTTTGAGAATCTCTCCCGGAGTTTGAGAGATTTGGACGTGAAAGGGTACCAATCTTGTCGGGGATTGGGAACCCTTCGCGACAATGTCCAAAGTTTCAGCGGGATTTCCAAAATGTTGAAAGGAACTCGAAACCTGTCAACCTTGGTTTTGAGAATCTCTCCCGGAGTTTGAGAGATTTGGACGTGAAAGGGTACCAGTCTTGTCGGGGATTGGGAACCCTTCGCGAGAATGTCCAAAGTTTCAGCGGGATTTCCAAAATGTTGAGAGGAACTCGAAACATGTCAACCTTGGTTTTGAGAATCTCTCCCGGAGTTTGAGAGATTTGGACGTGAAAGGGTACCAGTCTTGTCGGGGATTGGGAACCCTTCGCGAGAATGTCCAAAGTTTCAGCGGGATTTCCAAAATGTTGAAAGGAACTCGAAACATGTCAACCTTGGTTTTGAGAATCTCTCCCGGAGTTTGAGAGATTTGGACGTGAAAGGGTACCAATCTTGTCGGGGATTGGGAACCCTTCGCGAGAATGTCGAAAGTTTCAGCGGGATTTCCAAAATGTTGAAAGGAACTCGAAACCTGTCAACCTTGGTTTTGAGAATCTCTCCCGGAGTTTGAGAGATTTGGACGTGAAAGGGTACCAGTCTTGTCGGGCATTGGGAACCCTTCGCGAGAATGTCCAAAGTTTCAGCGGGATTTCCAAAATGTTGAAAGGAACTCGAAACATGTCAACCTTGGTTTTGAGAATCTCTCCCGGAGTTTGAGAGATTTGGACGTGAAAGGGTACCAGTCTTGTCGGGGATTGGGAACCCTTCGCGAGAATGTCCAAAGTTTCAGCGGGATTTCCAAAATGTTGAAAGGAACTCGAAACATGTCAACCTTGGTTTTGAGAATCTCTCCCGGAGTTTGAGAGATTTGGACGTGAAAGGGTACCAGTCTTGTCGGGGATTGGGAACCCTTCGCGAGAATGTCCAAAGTTTCAGCGGGATTTCCAAAATGTTGAAAGGAACTCGAAACATGTCAACCTTGGTTTTGAGAATCTCTCCCGGAGTTTGAGAGATTTGGACGTGAAAGGGTACCAGTCTTGTCGGGGATTGGGAACCCTTCGCGAGAATGTCCAAAGTTTCAGCGGGATTTCCAAAATGTTGAAAGGAACTCGAAACATGTCAACCTTGGTTTTGAGAATCTCTCCCGGAGTTTGAGAGATTTGGATGTGAAAGGGTACCAATCTTGTCGGGGATTGGGAACCCTTCGCGAGAATGTCCAAAGTTTCAGCGGGATTTCCAAAATGTTGAAAGGAACTCGAAACATGTCAACCTTGGTTTTGAGAATCTCTCCCAGAGTTGGAGAGATTTGGACGTGAAAGGGTACCAGTCTTGTCGGGGATTGGGAACCCTTCGCGGGAATGTCCAAAGTTTCAGCGGGATTTCCAAAATGTTGAAAGGAACTCGAAACATGTCAACCTTGGTTTTGAGAATCTCTCCCGGACTTTGAGAGATTTGGACGTGAAAGGGTACCAGTCTTGTCGGGGATTGGGAACCCTTCGCCAGAATGTCCAAAGTTTCAGCGGGATTTCCAAAATGTTGAAAGGAACTCGAAACATGTCAACCTTGGTTTTGAGAATCTCTCCCGGAGTTTGAGAGATTTGGACGTGAAAGGGTACCAGTCTTGTCGGGGATTGGGAACCCTTCGCGAGAATGTCCAAAGTTTCAGCGGGATTTCCAAAATGTTGAAAGGAACTCGAAACATGTCAACCTTGGTTTTGAGAATCTCTCCCGGAGTTTGAGAGATTTGGACGTGAAAGGGTACCAGTCTTGTCGGGGATTGGGAACCCTTCGCGAGAATGTCCAAAGTTTCAGCGGGATTTCCAAAATGTTGAAAGGAACTCGAAACATGTCAACCTTGGTTTTGAGAATCTCTCCCGGAGTTTGAGAGATTTGGACGTGAAAGGGTACCAGTCTTGTCGGGGATTGGGAACCCTTCGCGAGAATGTCCAAAGTTTCAGCGGGATTTCCAAAATGTTGAAAGGAACTTGAAACATGTCAACCTTGGTTTTGAGAATCTCTCCCGGAGTTTGAGAGATTTGGACGTGAAAGGGTACCAGTCTTGTCGGGGATTGGGAACCCTTCGCGAGAATGTCCAAAGTTTCAGCGGGATTTCCAAAATGTTGAAAGGAACTCGAAACATGTCAACCTTGGTTTTGAGAATCTCTCCCGGAGTTTGAGAGATTTGGACGTGAAAGGGTACCAGTCTTGTCGGGGATTGGGAACCCTTCGCCAGAATGTCCAAAGTTTCACCGGGATTTCCAAAATGTTGAAAGGAACTCGAAACCTGTCAACCTTGGTTTTGAGAATCTCTCCCGAAGTTTGAGAGATTTGGACGTGAAAGCGTACCAGTCTTGTCGGGGATTGGGAACCCTTCGCGAGAATGTCCAAAGTTTCAGCGGGATTTCCAAGATGTTGAAAGGAACTCGAAACATGTCAACCTTGGTTTTGAGAATCTCTCCCGGAGTTTGAGAGATTTGGACGTGAAAGGGTACCAGTCTTGTCGGGGATTGGGAACCCTTCGCGAGAATGTCCAAAGTTTCAGCGGGATTTCCAAAATGTTGAAAGGAACTTGAAACATGTCAACCTTGGTTTTGAGAATCTCTCCCGGAGTTTGAGAGATTTGGACGTGAAAGGGTACCAGTCTTGTCGGGGATTGGGAACCCTTCGCGAGAATGTCCAAAGTTTCAGCGGGATTTCCAAAATGTTGAAAGGAACTCGAAACATGTCAACCTTGGTTTTGAGAATCTCTCCCGGAGTTTGAGAGATTTGGACGTGAAAGGGTACCAATCTTGTCGGGGATTGGGAACCCTTCGCCAGAATGTCCAAAGTTTCACCGGGATTTCCAAAATGTTGAAAGGAACTCGAAACCTGTCAACCTTGGTTTTGAGAATCTCTCCCGGAGTTTGAGAGATTTGGACGTGAAAGGGTACCAGTCTTGTCGGGGATTGGGAACCCTTCGCGAGAATGTCCAAAGTTTCAGCGGGATTTCCAAAATGTTGAAAGGAAGTTGAAACATTTCAACCTTGGTTTTGAGAATCTCTCCCGGAGTTTGAGAGATTTGGACGTGAAAGGGTACCAGTCTTGTCGGGGATTGGGAACCCTTCGCGAGAATGTCCAAAGTTTCAGCGGGATTTCCAAAATGTTGAACGGAACTCGAAACATGTCAACCTTGGTTTTGAGAATCTCTCCCGGAGTTTGAGAGATTTGGACGTGAAAGGGTACCAGTCTTGTCGGGGATTGGGAACCCTTCGCGAGAATGTCCAAAGTTTCAGCGGGATTTCCAAAATGTTGAAAGGAACTCGAAACATGTCAACCTTGGTTTTGAGAATCTCTCCCGGAGTTTGAGAGATTTGGACGTGAAAGGGTACCAGTCTTGTCGGGGATTGGGAACCCTTCGCGAGAATGTCCAAAGTTTCAGCGGGATTTCCAAAATGTTGAAAGGAACTCGAAACATGTCAACCTTGGTTTTGAGAATCTCTCCCGGAGTTTGAGAGATTTGGACGTGAAAGGGTACCAGTCTTGTCGGGGATTGGGAACCCTTCGCGAGAATGTCCAAAGTTTCAGCGGGATTTCCAAAATGTTGAAAGGAACTCGAAACATGTCAACCTTGGTTTTGAGAATCTCTCCCGGAGTTTGAGAGATTTGGACGTGAAAGGGTACCAATCTTGTCGGGGATTGGGAACCCTTCGCGAGAATGTCCAAAGTTTCAGCGGGATTTCCAAAATGTTGAAAGGAACTCGAAACCTGTCAACCTTGGTTTTGAGAATCTCTCCCGGAGTTTGAGAGATTTGGACGTGAAAGGGTACCAGTCTTGTCGGGGATTGGGAACCCTTCGCGAGAATGTCCAAAGTTTCAGCGGGATTTCCAAAATGTTGAAAGGAACTCGAAACATGTCAACCTTGGTTTTGAGAATCTCTCCCGGAGTTTGAGAGATTTGGACGTGAAAGGGTACCAGTCTTGTCGGGGATTGGGAACCCTTCGCGAGAATGTCCAAAGTTTCAGCGGGATTTCCAAAATGTTGAAAGGAACTCGAAACATGTCAACCTTGGTTTTGAGAATCTCTCCCGGAGTTTGAGAGATTTGGACGTGAAAGGGTACCAATCTTGTCGGGGATTGGGAACCCTTCGCGAGAATGTCCAAAGTTTCAGCGGGATTTCCAAAATGTTGAAAGGAACTCGAAACATGTCAACCTTGGTTTTGAGAATCTCTCCCGGAGTTTGAGAGATTTGGACGTGAAAGGGTACCAGTCTTGTCGGGGATTGGGAACCCTTCGCGAGAATGTCCAAAGTTTCAGCGGGATTTCCAAAATGTTGAACGGAACTCGAAACATGTCAACCTTGGTTTTGAGAATCTCTCCCGGAGTTTGAGAGATTTGGACGTGAAAGGGTACCAGTCTTGTCGGGGATTGGGAACCCTTCGCGAGAATGTCCAAAGTTTCAGCGGGATTTCCAAAATGTTGAAAGGAACTCGAAACATGTCAACCTTGGTTTTGAGAATCTCTCCCGGAGTTTGAGAGATTTGGACGTGAAAGGGTACCAGTCTTGTCGGGGATTGGGAACCCTTCGCGAGAATGTCCAAAGTTTCAGCGGGATTTCCAAAATGTTGAAAGGAACTCGAAACATGTCAACCTTGGTTTTGAGAATCTCTCCCGGAGTTTGAGAGATTTGGACGTGAAAGGGTACCAGTCTTGTCGGGGATTGGGAACCCTTCGCCAGAATGTCCAAAGTTTCAGCGGGATTTCCAAAATGTTGAAAGGAACTCGAAACATGTCAACCTTGGTTTTGAGAATCTCTCCCGGAGTTTGAGAGATTTGGACGTGAAAGGGTACCAGTCTTGTCGGGGATTGGGAACCCTTCGCCAGAATGTCCAAAGTTTCAGCGGGATTTCCAAAATGTTGAAAGGAACTCGAAACATGTCAACCTTGGTTTTGAGAATCTCTCCCGGAGTTTGAGAGATTTGGACGTGAAAGGGTACCAGTCTTGTCGGGGATTGGGAACCCTTCGCGAGAATGTCCAAAGTTTCAGCGGGATTTCCAAAATGTTGAACGGAACTCGAAACATGTCAACCTTGGTTTTGAGAATCTCTCCCGGAGTTTGAGAGATTTGGACGTGAAAGGGTACCAGTCTTGTCGGGGATTGGGAACCCTTCGCGAGAATGTCCAAAGTTTCAGCGGGATTTCCAAAATGTTGAAAGGAACTCGAAACATGTCAACCTTGGTTTTGAGAATCTCTCCTGGAGTTTGAGAGATTTGGACGTGAAAGGGTACCAGTCTTGTCGGGGATTGGGAACCCTTCGCGAGAATGTCCAAAGTTTCAGCGGGATTTCCAAAATGTTGAAAGGAACTCGAAACATGTCAACCTTGGTTTTGAGAATCTCTCCCGGAGTTTGAGAGATTTGGACGTGAAAGGGTACCAATCTTATCGGGGATTGGGAACCCTTCGCGAGAATGTCCAAAGTTTCAGCGGGATTTCCAAAATGTTGAAAGGAACTCGAAACCTGTCAACCTTGGTTTTGAGAATCTCTCCCGGAGTTTGAGAGATTTGGACGTGAAAGGGTACCAGTCTTGTCGGGGATTGGGAACCCTTCGCCAGAATGTCCAAAGTTTCAGCGGGATTTCCAAAATGTTGAAAGGAACTCGAACCATGTCAACCTTGGTTTTGAGAATCTCTCCCGGAGTTTGAGAGATTTGGACGTGAAAGGGTACCAATCTTGTCGGGGATTGGGAACCCTTCGAAAGAATGTCCAAAGTTTCAGCGGGATTTCCAAAATGTTGAAAGGAACTCGAAACCTGTCAACCTTGGTTTTGAGAATCTCTCCCGGAGTTTGAGAGATTTGGACGTGAAAGGGTACCAGTCTTGTCGGGGATTGGGAACCCTTCGCGAGAATGTCCAAAGTTTCAGCGGGATTTCCAAAATGTTGAAAGGAACTCGAAACATGTCAACCTTGGTTTTGAGAATCTCTCCCGGAGTTTGAGAGATTTGGACGTGAAAGGGTACCAGTCTTGTCGGGGATTGGGAACCCTTCGCGAGAATGTCCAAAGTTTCAGCGGGATTTCCAAAATGTTGAGAGGAACTCGAAACATGTCAACCTTGGTTTTGAGAATCTCTCCCGGAGTTTGAGAGATTTGGACGTGAAAGGGTACCAATCTTATCGCGGATTGGGAACCCTTCGCGAGAATGTCCAAAGTTTCAGCGGGATTTCCAAAATGTTGAAAGGAACTCGAAACCTGTCAACCTTGGTTTTGAGAATCTCTCCCGGAGTTTGAGAGATTTGGACGTGAAAGGGTACCAGTCTTGTCGGGCATTGGGAACCCTTCGCGAGAATGTCCAAAGTTTCAGCGGGATTTCCAAAATGTTGAAAGGAACTCGAAACATGTAAACCTTGGTTTTGAGAATCTCTCCCGGAGTTTGAGAGATTTGGACGTGAAAGGGTACCAGTCTTGTCGGGGATTGGGAACCCTTCACGAGAATGTCCAAAGTTTCAGCGGGATTTCCAAAATGTTGAAAGGAACTCGAAACATGTCAACCTTGGTTTTGAGAATCTCTCCCGGAGTTTGAGAGATTTGGACGTGAAAGGGTACCAATCTTGTCGGGGATTGGGAACCCTTCGCGAGAATGTCCAAAGTTTCAGCGGGATTTCCAAAATGTTGAAAGGAACTCGAAACATGTCAACCTTGGTTTTGAGAATCTCTCCCGGAGTTTGAGAGATTTGGACGTGAAAGGGTACCAGTCTTGTCGGGGATTGGGAACCCTTCGCGAGAATGTCCAAACTTTCAGCAGGATTTCCAAAATGTTGAAAGGAACTCGAAACATGTCAACCTTGGTTTTGAGAATCTCTCCCGGAGTTTGAGAGATTTGGACGTGAAAGGGTACCAGTCTTGTCGGGGATTGGGAACCCTTCGCGAGAATGTCCAAAGTTTCAGCGGAATTTCCAAAATGTTGAAAGGAACTCGAAACATGTCAACCTTGGTTTTGAGAATCTCTCCCGGAGTTTGAGAGATTTGGACGTGAAAGGGTACCAATCTTGTCGGGGATTGGGAACCCTTCGCGAGAATGTCCAAAGTTTCAGCGGGATTTCCAAAATGTTGAAAGGAACTCGAAACATGTCAACCTTGGTTTTGAGAATCTCTCCCGGAGTTTGAGAGATTTGGACGTGAAAGGGTACCAGTCTTGTCGGGGATTGGGAACCCTTCGCGAGAATGTCCAAACTTTCAGCAGGATTTCCAAAATGTTGAAAGGAACTCGAAACATGTCAACCTTGGTTTTGAGAATCTCTCCCGGAGTTTGAGAGATTTGGACGTGAAAGGGTACCAGTCTTGTCGGGGATTGGGAACCCTTCGCGAGAATGTCCAAAGTTTCAGCGGAATTTCCAAAATGTTGAAAGGAACTCGAAACATGTCAACCTTGGTTTTGAGAATCTCTCCCGGAGTTTGAGAGATTTGGACGTGAAAGGGTACCAATCTTGTCGGGGATTGGGAACCCTTCGCGAGAATGTCCAAAGTTTCAGCAGGATCCAAAATGTTGAAAGGAACTCGAAACATGTCAGCCTTGGTTTTGAGAATCTCTCCCGGAGTTTGAGAGATTTGGACGTGAAAGGGTACCAGTCTTGTCGGGGATTGGGAACCCTTCACGAGAATGTCCAAAGTTTCAGCGGGATTTCCAAAATGTTGAAAGGAACTCGAAACATGTCAACCTTGGTTTTGAGAATCTCTCCCGGACTTTGAGAGATTTGGACGTGAAAGGGTACCAATCTTGTCGGGGATTGGGAACCCTTCGCCAGAATGTCCAAAGTTTCAGCAGGATTTCCAAAATGTTGAAAGGAACTCGAAACATGTCAGCCTTGGTTTTGAGAATCTCTCCCGGAGTTTGAGAGATTTGGACGTGAAAGGGTACCAGTCTTGTCGGGGATTGGGAACCCTTCGCAAGAATGTCCAAAGTTTCAGCGGGATTTCCAAAATGTTGAAAGGAACTCGAAACATGTCAACCTCGGTTTTGAGAATCTCTCGCATAGTTTGAGAGATTTGGACGTGAAAGGGTACCAGTCTTGTCCGGGATTGGGAACCCTTCGCGAGAATGTCCAAAGTTTCAGCGGGATTTCCAAAATGTTGAAAGGAACTCGAAACATGTCAACCTTGGTTTTGAGAATCTCTCCCGGAGTTTGAGAGATTTGGACGTGAAAGGGTACCAGTCTTGTCGGGGATTGGGAACCCTTCGCGAGAATGTCCAAAGTTTCAGCGGGATTTCCAAAATGTTGAGAGGAACTCGAAACATGTCAACCTTGGTTTTGAGAATCTCTCCCGGAGTTTGAGAGATTTGGACGTGAAAGGGTACCAGTCTTGTCGGGGATTGGGAACCCTTCGCGAGAATGTCCAAAGTTTCAGCGGGATTTCCAAAATGTTGAACGGAACTCGAAACATGTCAACCTTGGTTTTGAGAATCTCTCCCGGAGTTTGAGAGATTTGGACGTGAAAGGGTACCAGTCTTGTCGGGGATTGGGAACCCTTCGCGAGAATGTCCAAAGTTTCAGCGGGATTTCCAAAATGTTGAAAGGAACTCGAAACATGTCAACCTTGGTTTTGAGAATCTCTCCCGGAGTTTGAGAGATTTGGACGTGAAAGGGTACCAGTCTTGTCGGGGATTGGGAACCCTTCGCGAGAATGTCCAAAGTTTCAGCGGGATTTCCAAAATGTTGAAAGGAACTCGAAACATGTCAACCTTGGTTTTGAGAATCTCTCCCGGAGTTTGAGAGATTTGGACGTGAAAGGGTACCAGTCTTGTCGGGGATTGGGAACCCTTCGCGAGAATGTCCAAAGTTTCAGCGGGATTTCCAAAATGTTGAAAGGAACTCGAAACATGTCAACCTTGGTTTTGAGAATCTCTCCCGGAGTTTGAGAGATTTGGACGTGAAAGGGTACCAATCTTGTCGGGGATTGGGAACCCTTCGCGAGAATGTCCAAAGTTTCAGCGGGATTTCCAAAATGTTGAAAGGAACTTGAAACCTGTCAACCTTGGTTTTGAGAATCTCTCCCGGAGTTTGAGAGATTTGGACGTGAAAGGGTACCAGTCTTGTCGGGGATTGGGAACCCTTCGCGAGAATGTCCAAAGTTTCAGCGGGATTTCCAAAATGTTGAAAGGAACTCGAAACATGTCAACCTTGGTTTTGAGAATCTCTCCCGGAGTTTGAGAGATTTGGACGTGAAAGGGTACCAGTCTTGTCGGGGATTGGGAACCCTTCGCGAGAATGTCCAAAGTTTCAGCGGGATTTCCAAAATGTTGAAAGGAACTCGAAACATGTCAACCTTGGTTTTGAGAATCTCTCCCGGAGTTTGAGAGATTTGGACGTGAAAGGGTACCAGTCTTGTCGGGGATTGGGAACCCTTCGCCAGAATGTCCAAAGTTTCAGCGGGATTTCCAAAATGTTGAAAGGAACTCGAACCATGTCAACCTTGGTTTTGAGAATCTCTCCCGGAGTTTGAGAGATTTGGACGTGAAAGGGTACCAATCTTGTCGGGGATTGGGAACCCTTCGCGAGAATGTCCAAAGTTTCAGCGGGATTTCCAAAATGTTGAAAGGAACTCGAAACCTGTCAACCTTGGTTTTGAGAATCTCTCCCGGAGTTTGAGAGATTTGGACGTGAAAGGGTACCAGTCTTGTCGGGCATTGGGAACCCTTCGCGAGAATGTCCAAAGTTTCAGCGGGATTTCCAAAATGTTGAAAGGAACTCGAAACATGTCAACCTTGGTTTTGAGAATCTCTCCCGGAGTTTGAGAGATTTGGACGTGAAAGGGTACCAGTCTTGTCGGGGATTGGGAACCCTTCGCCAGAATGTCCAAAGTTTCAGTGGGATTTCCAAAATGTTGAAAGGAACTCGAAACATGTCAACCTTGGTTTTGAGAATCTCTCCCGGAGTTTGAGAGATTTGGACGTGAAACGGTACCAATCTTGTCGGGATTTGGGAACCCTTCGCGAGAATGTCCACAGTTTCAGCGGGATTTCCAAAATGTTGAAAGGAACTCTTAACCTGTCAACCTTGGTTTTGAGAATCTCTCCCGGAGTTTGAGAGATTTGGACGTGAAAGGGTACCAGTCTTGTCGGGGATTGGGAACCCTTCGCGAGAATGTCCAAAGTTTCAGCGGGATTTCCAAAATGTTGAAAGGAACTCGAAACATGTCAACCTTGGTTTTGAGAATCTCTCCCGGAGTTTGAGAGATTTGGACGTGAAAGGGTACCAGTCTTGTCGGGGATTGGGAACCGTTCGCGAGAATGTCCAAAGTTTCAGCGGGATTTCCAAAATGTTGAGAGGAACTCGAAACATGTCAACCTTGGTTTTGAGAATCTCTCCCGGAGTTTGAGAGATTTGGACGTGAAAGGGTACCAGTCTTGTCGGGGATTGGGAACCCTTCGCGAGAATGTCCAAAGTTTCAGCGGGATTTCCAAAATGTTGAAAGGAACTCGAAACATGTCAACCTTGGTTTTGAGAATCTCTCCCGGAGTTTGAGAGATTTGGACGTGAAAGGGTACCAGTCTTGTCGGGGATTGGGAACCCTTCGCGAGAATGTCCAAAGTTTCAGCGTGATTTCCAAAATGTTGAAAGGAACTCGAAACATGTCAACCTTGGTTTTGAGAATCTCTCCCG
The DNA here is from genome assembly GCF_964273445.1 of Streptopelia decaocto. NCBI lineage: Eukaryota > Metazoa > Chordata > Aves > Columbiformes > Columbidae > Streptopelia > Streptopelia decaocto. The sequence goes on along the minus strand of NW_028116613.1, from coordinate 61,561 downwards.
GAGTTTGAGAGATTTGGACGTGAAAGGGTACCAGTCTTGTCGGGGATTGGAAACCCTTGCGAGAATGTCCAAAGTTTCAGCGGGATTTCCAAAATGTTGAAAGGAACTCGAAACATGTCAACCTTGGTTTTGAGAATCTCTCCCGGACTTTGAGAGATTTGGACGTGAAAGGGTACCAATCTTGTCGGGGATTGGGAACCCTTCGCGAGAATGTCCAAAGTTTCAGCGGGATTTCCAAAATGTTGAGAGGAACTCGAAACATGTCAACCTTGGTTTTGAGAATCTCTCCCGGAGTTTGAGAGATTTGGACGTGAAAGGGTACCAGTCTTGTCGGGGATTGGGAACCCTTCGTGAGAATGTCCAAAGTTTCAGCGGGATTTCCAAGATGTTGAAAGGAACTCGAAACATGTCAACCTTGGTTTTGAGAATCTCTCCCGGAGTTTGAGAGATTTGGACGTGAAAGGGTACCAGTCTTGTCGGGGATTGGGAACCCTTCGCGAGAATGTCCAAAGTTTCAGCGGGATTTCCAAAATGTTGAAAGGAACTTGAAACATGTCAACCTTGGTTTTGAGAATCTCTCCCGGAGTTTGAGAGATTTGGACGTGAAAGGGTACCAGTCTTGTCGGGGATTGGGAACCCTTCGCGAGAATGTCCAAAGTTTCAGCGGGATTTCCAAAATGTTGAAAGGAACTCGAAACATGTCAACCTTGGTTTTGAGAATCTCTCCCGGAGTTTGAGAGATTTGGACGTGAAAGGGTACCAATCTTGTCGGGGATTGGGAACCCTTCGCCAGAATGTCCAAAGTTTAAGCGGGATTTCCAAAATGTTGAAAGGAACTCGAAACATGTCAACCTTGGTTTTGAGAATCTCTCCCGAAGTTTGAGAGATTTGGACGTGAAAGGGTACCAGTCTTGTCGGGGATTGGGAACCCTTCGCGAGAATGTCCAAAGTTTCAGCGGGATTTCCAAAATGTTGAAAGGAAGTTGAAACATTTCAACCTTGGTTTTGAGAATCTCTCCCGGAGTTTGAGAGATTTGGACGTGAAAGGGTACCAATCTTGTCGGGGATTGGGAACCCTTCGCCAGAATGTCCAAAGTTTCAGCGGGATTTCCAAAATGTTGAAAGGAACTCGAAACATGTCAAACTTGGTTTTGAGAATCTCTCCCGGAGTTTGAGGGATTTGGACGTGAAAGGGTACCAGTCTTGTCGAGGATTGGAAACCCTTCGCAAGAATGTCCAAAGTTTCAGCGGGATTTCCAAAATGTTGAAAGGAACTTGAAACATGTCAACCTTGGTTTTGAGAATCTCTCCCGGAGTTTGAGAGATTTGGACGTGAAAGGGTACCAGTCTTGTCGGGGATTGGGAACCCTTCGCGAGAATGTCCAAAGTTTCAGCGGGATTTCCAAAATGTTGAAAGGAACTCGAAACATGTCAACCTTGGTTTTGAGAATCTCTCCCGGAGTTTGAGAGATTTGGACGTGAAAGGGTACCAGTCTTGTCGGGGATTGGGAACCCTTCGCGAGAATGTCCAAAGTTTCAGCGGGATTTCCAAAATGTTGAAAGGAACTCGAAACATGTCAACCTTGGTTTTGAGAATCTCTCCCGGAGTTTGAGAGATTTGGACGTGAAAGGGTACCAGTCTTGTCGGGGATTGGGAACCCTTCGCGAGAATGTCCAAAGTTTCAGCGGGATTTCCAAAATGTTGAAAGGAACTCGAAACATGTCAACCTTGGTTTTGAGAATCTCTCCCGGAGTTTGAGAGATTTGGACGTGAAAGGGTACCAGTCTTGTCGGGGATTGGGAACCCTTCGCGAGAATGTCCAAAGTTTCAGCGGGATTTCCAAAATGTTGAAAGGAACTTGAAACATGTCAACCTTGGTTTTGAGAATCTCTCCCGGAGTTTGAGAGATTTGGACGTGAAAGGGTACCAATCTTGTCGGGGATTGGGAACCCTTCGCGAGAATGTCCAAAGTTTCAGTGGGATTTCCAAAATGTTGAAAGGAACTCGAAACATGTCAACCTTGGTTTTGAGAATCTCTCCCGGAGTTTGAGAGATTTGGACGTGAAAGGGTACCAATCTTGTCGGGATTTGGGAACCCTTCGCGAGAATGTCCACAGTTTCAGCGGGATTTCCAAAATGTTGAAAGGAACTCGAAACCTGTCAACCTTGGTTTTGAGAATCTCTCCCGGAGTTTGAGAGATTTGGACGTGAAAGGGTACCAGTCTTGTCGGGGATTGGGAACCCTTCGCGAGAATGTCCAAAGTTTCAGCGGGATTTCCAAAATGTTGAAAGGAACTCGAAACATGTCAACCTTGGTTTTGAGAATCTCTCCCGGAGTTTGAGAGATTTGGACGTGAAAGGGTACCAGTCTTGTCGGGGATTGGGAACCCTTCGCGAGAATGTCCAAAGTTTCAGCGGGATTTCCAAAATGTTGAGAGGAACTCGAAACATGTCAACCTTGGTTTTGAGAATCTCTCCCGGAGTTTGAGAGATTTGGACGTGAAAGGGTACCAGTCTTGTCGGGGATTGGGAACCCTTCGCGAGAATGTCCAAAGTTTCAGCGGGATTTCCAAAATGTTGAAAGGAACTCGAAACATGTCAACCTTGGTTTTGAGAATCTCTCCCGGAGTTTGAGAGATTTGGACGTGAAAGGGTACCAGTCTTGTCGGGGATTGGGAACCCTTCGCGAGAATGTCCAAAGTTTCAGCGGGATTTCCAAGATGTTGAAAGGAACTCGAAACATGTCAACCTTGGTTTTGAGAATCTCTCCCGGAGTTTGAGAGATTTGGACGTGAAAGGGTACCAGTCTTGTCGGGGATTGGGAACCCTTCGCGAGAATGTCCAAAGTTTCAGCGGGATTTCCAAAATGTTGAAAGGAACTTGAAACATGTCAACCTTGGTTTTGAGAATCTCTCCCGGAGTTTGAGAGATTTGGACGTGAAAGGGTACCAGTCTTGTCGGGGATTGGGAACCCTTCGCGAGAATGTCCAAAGTTTCAGCGGGATTTCCAAAATGTTGAAAGGAACTCGAAACATGTCAACCTTGGTTTTGAGAATCTCTCCCGGAGTTTGAGAGATTTGGACGTGAAAGGGTACCAATCTTGTCGGGGATTGGGAACCCTTCGCCAGAATGTCCAAAGTTTCAGCGGGATTTCCAAAATGTTGAAAGGAACTCGAAACCTGTCAACCTTGGTTTTGAGAATCTCTCCCGAAGTTTGAGAGATTTGGACGTGAAAGGGTACCAGTCTTGTCGGGGATTGGGAACCCTTCGCGAGAATGTCCAAAGTTTCAGCGGGATTTCCAAAATGTTGAAAGGAAGTTGAAACATTTCAACCTTGGTTTTGAGAATCTCTCACGGAGTTTGAGAGATTTGGACGTGAAAGGGTACCAGTCTTGTCGGGGATTGGGAACCCTTCGCCAGAATGTCCAAAGTTTCAGCGGGATTTCCAAAATGTTGAAAGGAACTCGAAACATGTCAAACTTGGTTTTGAGAATCTCTCCCGGAGTTTGAGGGATTTGGACGTGAAAGGGTACCAGTCTTGTCGAGGATTGGAAACCCTTCGCAAGAATGTCCAAAGTTTCAGCGGGATTTCCAAAATGTTGAAAGGAACTTGAAACATGTCAACCTTGGTTTTGAGAATCTCTCCCGGAGTTTGAGAGATTTGGACGTGAAAGGGTACCAGTCTTGTCGGGGATTGGGAACCCTTCGCGAGAATGTCCAAAGTTTCAGCGGGATTTCCAAAATGTTGAAAGGAACTCGAAACATGTCAACCTTGGTTTTGAGAATCTCTCCCGGAGTTTGAGAGATTTGGACGTGAAAGGGTACCAGTCTTGTCGGGGATTGGGAACCCTTCGCGAGAATGTCCAAAGTTTCAGCGGGATTTCCAAAATGTTGAAAGGAACTCGAAACATGTCAACCTTGGTTTTGAGAATCTCTCCCGGAGTTTGAGAGATTTGGACGTGAAAGGGTACCAGTCTTGTCGGGGATTGGGAACCCTTCGCGAGCATGTCCAAAGTTTCAGCGGGATTTCCAAAATGTTGAAAGGAACTCGAAACATGTCAACCTTGGTTTTGAGAATCTCTCCCGGAGTTTGAGAGATTTGGACGTGAAAGGGTACCAGTCTTGTCGGGGATTGGGAACCCTTCGCGAGAATGTCCAAAGTTTCAGCGGGATTTCCAAAATGTTGAAAGGAACTTGAAACATGTCAACCTTGGTTTTGAGAATCTCTCCCGGAGTTTGAGAGATTTGGACGTGAAAGGGTACCAATCTTGTCGGGGATTGGGAACCCTTCGCGAGAATGTCCAAAGTTTCAGTGGGATTTCCAAAATGTTGAAAGGAACTCGAAACATGTCAACCTTGGTTTTGAGAATCTCTCCCGGAGTTTGAGAGATTTGGACGTGAAAGGGTACCAATCTTGTCGGGATTTGGGAACCCTTCGCGAGAATGTCCACAGTTTCAGCGGGATTTCCAAAATTTTGAAAGGAACTCGAAACCTGTCAACCTTGGTTTTGAGAATCTCTCCCGGAGTTTGAGAGATTTGGACGTGAAAGGGTACCAGTCTTGTCGGGGATTGGGAACCCTTCGCGAGAATGTCCAAAGTTTCAGCGGGATTTCCAAAATGTTGAAAGGAACTCGAAACATGTCAACCTTGGTTTTGAGAATCTCTCCCGGAGTTTGAGAGATTTGGACGTGAAAGGGTACCAGTCTTGTCGGGGATTGGGAACCCTTCGCGAGAATGTCCAAAGTTTCAGCGGGATTTCCAAAATGTTGAGAGGAACTCGAAACATGTCAACCTTGGTTTTGAGAATCTCTCCCGGAGTTTGAGAGATTTGGACGTGAAAGGGTACCAGTCTTGTCGGGGATTGGGAACCCTTCGCGAGAATGTCCAAAGTTTCAGCGGGATTTCCAAAATGTTGAAAGGAACTCGAAACATGTCAACCTTGGTTTTGAGAATCTCTCCCGGAGTTTGAGAGATTTGGACGTGAAAGGGTACCAGTCTTGTCGGGGATTGGGAACCCTTCGCGAGAATGTCCAAAGTTTCAGCGGGATTTCCAAGATGTTGAAAGGAACTCGAAACATGTCAACCTTGGTTTTGAGAATCTCTCCCGGAGTTTGAGAGATTTGGACGTGAAAGGGTACCAGTCTTGTCGGGGATTGGGAACCCTTCGCGAGAATGTCCAAAGTTTCAGCGGGATTTCCAAAATGTTGAGAGGAACTCGAAACATGTCAACCTTGGTTTTGAGAATCTCTCCCGGAGTTTGAGAGATTTGGACGTGAAAGGGTACCAGTCTTGTCGGGGATTGGAAACCCTTCGCGAGAATGTCCAAAGTTTCAGCGGGATTTCCAAAATGTTGAAAGGAACTCGAAACATGTCAACCTTGGTTTTGAGAATCTCTCCCGGACTTTGAGAGATTTGGACGTGAAAGGGTACCAGTCTTGTCGGGGATTGGGAACCCTTCGCGAGAATGTCCAAAGTTTCAGCGGGATTTCCAAAATGTTGAAAGGAACTCGAAACATGTCAACCTTGGTTTTGAGAATCTCTCCCGGACTTTGAGAGATTTGGACGTGAAAGGGTACCAGTCTTGTCGGGGATTGGGAACCCTTCGCGAGAATGTCCAAAGTTTCAGCGGGATTTCCAAAATGTTGAAAGGAACTCGAAACATGTCAACCTTGGTTTTGAGAATCTCTCCCGGAGTTTGAGAGATTTGGACGTGAAAGGGTACCAGTCTTGTCAGGGATTGGGAACCCTTTGCGAGAATGTCCAAAGTTTCAGCGGGATTTCCAAAATGTTGAAAGGAACTCGAAACATGTCAACCTTGGTTTTGAGAATCTCTCCCGGAGTCTGAGAGATTTGGACGTGAAAGGGTACCAGTCTTGTCGGGGATTGGAAACCCTTCGCGAGAATGTCCAAAGTTTCAGCGGGATTTCCAAAATGTTGAAAGGAACTCGAAACATGTCAACCTTGGTTTTGAGAATCTCTCCCGGAGTTTGAGAGATTTGGACGTGAAAGGGTACCAATCTTGTCGGGGATTGGGAACCCTTCGCGAGAATGTCCAAAGTTTCAGCGGGATTTCCAAAATGTTGAGAGGAACTCGAAACATGTCAACCTTGGTTTTGAGAATCTCTCCCGGAGTTTGAGAGATTTGGACGTGAAAGGGTACCAGTCTTGTCGGGGATTGGGAACCCTTCGCGAGAATGTCCAAAGTTTCAGCGGGATTTCCAAAATGTTGAAAGGAACTCGAAACATGTCAACCTTGGTTTTGAGAATCTCTCCCGGAGTTTGAGAGATTTGGACGTGAAAGGGTACCAGTCTTGTCACGGATTGGGAACCCTTCGCCAGAATGTCCAAAGTTTCAGCGGGATTTCCAAAATGTTGAAAGGAACTCGAAACATGTCAACCTTGGTTTTGAGAATCTCTCCCGGAGTTTGAGAGATTTGGACGTGAAAGGGTACCAATCTTGTCGGGGATTGGGAACCCTTCGCGAGAATGTCCAAAGTTTCAGCGGGATTTCCAAAATGTTGAGAGGAACTCGAAACATGTCAACCTTGGTTTTGAGAATCTCTCCCGGAGTTTGAGAGATTTGGACGTGAAAGGGTACCAGTCTTGTCGGGGATTGGGAACCCTTCGCGAGAATGTCCAAAGTTTCAGCGGGATTTCCAAAATGTTGAAAGGAAGTTGAAACATGTCAACCTTGGTTTTGAGAATCTCTCCCGGAGTTTGAGAGATTTGGACGTGAAAGGGTACCAGTCTTGTCGGGGATTGGGAACCCTTCGCCAGAATGTCCAAAGTTTCAGCGGGATTTCCAAAATGTTGAAAGGAACTCGAAACATGTCAACCTTGGTTTTGAGAATCTCTCCCGGAGTTGGAGAGATTTGGACGTGAAAGGGTACCAGTCTTGTCGGGGATTGGGAACCCTTCGCAAGAATGTCCAAAGTTTCAGCGGGATTTCCAAAATGTTGAAAGGAACTCGAAACATGTCAACCTTGGTTTTGAGAATCTCTCCCGGACTTTGAGAGATTTGGACGTGAAAGGGTACCAGTCTTGTCGGGGATTGGGAACCCTTCGCGAGAATGTCCAAAGTTTCAGCGGGATTTCCAAAATGTTGAAAGGAACTCGAAACATGTCAACCTTGGTTTTGAGAATCTCTCCCGGAGTTTGAGAGATTTGGACGTGAAAGGGTACCAGTCTTGTCGGGGATTGGGAACCCTTCGCGAGAATGTCCAAAGTTTCAGCGGGATTTCCAAAATGTTGAAAGGAACTCGAAACATGTCAACCTTGGTTTTGAGAATCTCTCCCGGAGTCTGAGAGATTTGGACGTGAAAGGGTACCAGTCTTGTCGGGGATTGGAAACCCTTCGCGAGAATGTCCAAAGTTTCAGCGGGATTTCCAAAATGTTGAAAGGAACTCGAAACATGTCAACCTTGGTTTTGAGAATCTCTCCCGGAGTTTGAGAGATTTGGACGTGAAAGGGTACCAATCTTGTCGGGGATTGGGAACCCTTCGCGAGAATGTCCAAAGTTTCAGCGGGATTTCCAAAATGTTGAGAGGAACTCGAAACATGTCAACCTTGGTTTTGAGAATCTCTCCCGGAGTTTGAGAGATTTGGACGTGAAAGGGTACCAGTCTTGTCGGGGATTGGGAACCCTTCGCGAGAATGTCCAAAGTTTCAGCGGGATTTCCAAAATGTTGAAAGGAACTCGAAACATGTCAACCTTGGTTTTGAGAATCTCTCCCGGAGTTTGAGAGATTTGGACGTGAAAGGGTACCAGTCTTGTCACGGATTGGGAACCCTTCGCCAGAATGTCCAAAGTTTCAGCGGGATTTCCAAAATGTTGAAAGGAACTCGAAACATGTCAACCTTGGTTTTGAGAATCTCTCCCGGAGTTTGAGAGATTTGGACCTGAAAGGGTACCAGTCTTGTCGGGGATTGGGAATCCTTCGCGAGAATGTCCAAAGTTTCAGCGGGATTTCCAAAATGTTGAAAGGAACTCGAAACATGTCAGCCTTGGTTTTGAGAATCTCTCCCGGAGTTTGAGAGATTTGGACGTGAAAGGGTACCAGTCTTGTCGGGGATTGGGAACCCTTCGCGAGAATGTCCAAAGTTTCAGCGGGATTTCCAAAATGTTGAAAGGAACTCGAAACATGTCAACCTTGGTTTTGAGAATCTCTCCCGGAGTTTGAGAGATTTGGACGTGAAAGGGTGCCAGTCTTGTCAGGGATTGGGAACCCTTCGCAAGAATGTCCAAAGTTTCAGCGGGATTTCCAAAATGTTGAAAGGAACTCGAAACATGTCAACCTTGGTTTTGAGAATCTCTCCCGGAGTTTGAGAGATTTGGACGTGAAAGGGTACCAGTCTTGTCGGGGATTGGGAACCCTTCGCGAGAATGTCCAAAGTTTCAGCGGGATTTCCAAAATGTTGAAAGGAACTCGAAACATGTCAACCTTGGTTTTGAGAATCTCTCCCGGACTTTGAGAGATTTGGACGTGAAAGGGTACCAGTCTTGTCGGGGATTGGGAACCCTTCGCGAGAATGTCCAAAGTTTCAGCGGGATTTCCAAAATGTTGAAAGGAACTCGAAACATGTCAACCTTGGTTTTGAGAATCTCTCCCGGAGTTTGAGAGATTTGGACGTGAAAGGGTACCAGTCTTGTCAGGGATTGGGAACCCTTCGCGAGAATGTCCAAAGTTTCAGCGGGATTTCCAAAATGTTGAAAGGAACTCGAAACATGTCAACCTTGGTTTTGAGAATCTCTCCCGGAGTCTGAGAGATTTGGACGTGAAAGGGTACCAGTCTTGTCGGGGATTGGAAACCCTTCGCGAGAATGTCCAAAGTTTCAGCGGCATTTCCAAAATGTTGAAAGGAACTCGAAACATGTCAACCTTGGTTTTGAGAATCTCTCCCGGAGTTTGAGAGATTTGGACGTGAAAGGGTACCAATCTTGTCGGGGATTGGGAACCCTTCGCGAGAATGTCCAAAGTTTCAGCGGGATTTCCAAAATGTTGAGAGGAACTCGAAACATGTCAACCTTGATTTTGAGAATCTCTCCCGGAGTTTGAGAGATTTGGACGTGAAAGGGTACCAGTCTTGTCGGGGATTGGGAACCCTTCGCGAGAATGTCCAAAGTTTCAGCGGGATTTCCAAAATGTTGAAAGGAACTCGAAACATGTCAACCTTGGTTTTGAGAATCTCTCCCGGACTTTGAGAGATTTGGACGTGAAAGGGTACCAGTCTTGTCACGGATTGGGAACCCTTCGCCAGAATGTCCAAAGTTTCAGCGGGATTTCCAAAATGTTGAAAGGAACTCGAAACATGTCAACCTTGGTATTGAGAATCTCTCCCGGAGTTTGAGAGATTTGGACGTGAAAGGGTACCAGTCTTGTCGGGGATTGGGAATCCTTCGCGAGAATGTCCAAAGTTTCAGTGGGATTTCCAAAATGTTGAAAGGAACTCGAAACATGTCAGCCTTGGTTTTGAGAATCTCTCCCGGAGTTTGAGAGATTTGGACGTGAAAGGGTACCAGTCTTGTCGGGGATTGGGAACCCTTCGCGAGAATGTCCAAAGTTTCAGCGGGATTTCCAAAATGTTGAAAGGAACTCGAAACATGTCAACCTTGGTTTTGAGAATCTCTCCCGGAGTTTGAGAGATTTGGACGTGAAAGGGTGCCAGTCTTGTCAGGGATTGGGAACCCTTCGCCAGAATGTCCAAAGTTTCAGCGGGATTTCCAAAATGTTGAAAGGAACTCGAAACATGTCAACCTTGGTTTTGAGAATCTCTCCCGGAGTTTGAGAGATTTGGACGTGAAAGGGTACCAGTCTTGTCAGGGATTGGGAACCCTTCGTGAGAATGTCCAAAGTTTCAGCGGGATTTCCAAAATGTTGAAAGGAACTCGAAACATGTCAACCTTGGTTTTGAGAATCTCTCCCGGAGTTTGAGAGATTTGGACGTGAAAGGGTACCAGTCTTGTCGGGGATTGGGAACCCTTCGCCAGAATGTCCAAAGTTTCAGCGGGATTTCCAAAATGTTGAAAGGAACTCGAAACATGTCAACCTTGGTTTTGAGAATCTCTCCCGGAGTTTGAGAGATTTGGACGTGAAAGGGTACCAGTCTTGTCGGGGATTGGGAACCCTTCGCGAGAATGTCCAAAGTTTCAGCGGGATTTCCAAAATGTTGAAAGGAACTTGAAACATGTCAACCTTGGTTTTGAGAATCTCTCCCGGAGTTTGAGAGATTTGGACGTGAAAGGGTACCAGTCTTGTCGGGGATTGGGAACCCTTCGCGAGAATGTCCAAAGTTTCAGTGGGATTTCCAAAATGTTGAAAGGAACTCGAAACATGTCAACCTTGGTTTTGAGAATCTCTCCCGGACTTTGAGAGATTTGGACGTGAAAGGGTACCAATCTTGTCGGGATTTGGGAACCCTTCGCGAGAATGTCCAAAGTTTCAGCGGGATTTCCAAAATGTTGAAAGGAACTCGAAACATGTCAACTTTGGTTTTGAGAATCTCTCCCGGAGTTTGAGAGATTTGGACGTGAAAGGGTACCAGTCTTGTCGGGGATTGGAAACCCTTCGCGAGAATGTCCAAAGTTTCAGTGGGATTTCCAAAATGTTGAAAGGAACTCGAAACATGTCAACCTTGGTTTTGAGAATCTCTCCCGGACTTTGAGAGATTTGGACGTGAAAGGGTACCAATCTTGTCGGGATTTGGGAACCCTTCGCCAGAATGTCCAAAGTTTCAGCGGGATTTCCAAAATGTTGAAAGGAACTTGAAACATGTCAACCTTGGTTTTGAGAATCTCTCCCGGAGTTTGAGAGATTTGGACGTGAAAGGGTACCAGTCTTGTCGGGGATTGGGAACCCTTCGCGAGAATGTCCAAAGTTTCAGCTGGATTTCCAAAATGTTGAAAGGAACTCGAAACAAGTCAACCTTGGTTTTGAGAATCTCTCCCGGACTTTGAGAGATTTGGACGTGAAAGGGTACCAATCTTGTCGGGATTTGGGAACCCTTCGCGAGAATGTCCAAAGTTTCAGCGGGATTTCCAAAATGTTGAAAGGAACTCGAAACATGTCAACCTTGGTTTTGAGAATCTCTCCCGGAGTTTGAGAGATTTGGACGTGAAAGGGTACCAGTCTTGTCGGGGATTGGGAACCCTTCACGAGAATGTCCAAAGTTTCAGCGGGATTTCCAAAATGTTGAAAGGAACTCGAAACATGTCAACCTTGGTTTTGAGAATCTCTCCCGGAGTTTGAGAGATTTGGACGTGAAAGGGTACCAGTCTTGTCGGGGATTGGGAACCCTTCGCGAGAATGTCCAAAGTTTCAGCGGGATTTCCAAGATGTTGAAAGGAACTCGAAACATGTCAACCTTGGTTTTGAGAATCTCTCCCGGAGTTTGAGAGATTTGGACGTGAAAGGGTACCAGTCTTGTCGGGGATTGGGAACCCTTCGCCAGAATGTCCAAAGTTTCAGCGGGATTTCCAAAATGTTGAAAGGAACTCAAAACATGTCAACCTTGGTTTTGAGAATCTCTCCCGGAGTTTGAGAGATTTGGACGTGAAAGGGTACCAGTCTTGTCGGGGATTGGAAACCCTTCGAGAGAATGTCCAAAGTTTCAGCGGGATTTCCAAAATGTTGAAAGGAACTCGAAACATGTCAACCTTGGTTTTGAGAATCTCTCCCGGAGTTTGAGAGATTTGGACGTGAAAGGGTACCAATCTTGTCGGGGATTGGGAACCCTTCGCGAGAATGTCCAAAGTTTCAGCGGGATTTCCAAAATGTTGAGAGGAACTCGAAACATGTCAACCTTGGTTTTGAGAATCTCTCCCGGACTTTGAGAGATTTGGACGTGAAAGGGTACCAGTCTTGTCGGGGATTGGGAACCCTTCGCGAGAATGTCCAAAGTTTCAGCGGGATTTCCAAAATGTTGAAAGGAACTCGAAACATGTCAACCTTGGTTTTGAGAATCTCTCCCGGAGTTTGAGAGATTTGGACGTGAAAGGGTACCAGTCTTGTCGGGGATTGGGAACCCTTCGCGAGAATGTCCAAAGTTTCAGCGGGATTTCCAAAATGTTGAAAGGAACTCGAAACATGTCAACCTTGGTTTTGAGAATCTCTCCCGGAGTTTGAGAGATTTGGACGTGAAAGGGTACCAGTCTTGTCGGGGATTGGGAACCCTTCGCGAGAATGTCCAAAGTTTCAGCGGGATTTCCAAAATGTTGAAAGGAAGTTGAAACATGTCAACCTTGGTTTTGAGAATCTCTCCCGGAGTTTGAGAGATTTGGACGTGAAAGGGTACCAGTCTTGTCGGGGATTGGGAACCCTTCGCCAGAATGTCCAAAGTTTCAGCGGGATTTCCAAAATGTTGAAAGGAACTCGAAACATGTCAACCTTGGTTTTGAGAATCTCTCCCGGAGTTTGAGAGATTTGGACGTGAAAGGGTACCAGTCTTGTCGGGGATTGGGAACCCTTCGCGAGAATGTCCAAAGTTTCAGCGGGATTTCCAAAATGTTGAAAGGAACTCGAAACATGTCAACCTTGGTTTTGAGAATCTCTCCCGGAGTTTGAGAGATTTGGACGTGAAAGGGTACCAGTCTTGTCGGGGATTGGGAACCCTTCGCGAGAATGTCCAAAGTTTCAGCGGGATTTCCAAAATGTTGAGAGGAACTCGAAACATGTCAACCTTGGTTTTGAGAATCTCTCCCGGAGTTTGAGAGATTTGGACGTGAAAGGGTACCAGTCTTGTCGGGGATTGGGAACCCTTCGCGAGAATGTCCAAAGTTTCAGCGGGATTTCCAAAATGTTGAAAGGAACTCGAAACATGTCAACCTTGGTTTTGAGAATCTCTCCCGGAGTTTGAGAGATTTGGACGTGAAAGGGTACCAGTCTTGTCGGGGATTGGGAACCCTTCGCGAGAATGTCCAAAGTTTCAGCGGGATTTCCAAAATGTTGAAAGGAACTCGAAACATGTCAACCTTGGTTTTGAGAATCTCTCCCGGAGTTGGAGAGATTTGGACGTGAAAGGGTACCAGTCTTGTCACGGATTGGGAACCCTTCGCCAGAATGTCCAAAGTTTCAGCGGGATTTCCAAAATGTTGAAAGGAACTCGAAACATGTCAACCTTGGTTTTGAGAATCTCTCCCGGAGTTTGAGAGATTTGGACGTGAAAGGGTACCAGTCTTGTCGGGGATTGGGAACCCTTCGCGAGAATGTCCAAAGTTTCAGCGGGATTTCCGAAATGTTGAAAGGAACTCGAAACATGTCAACCTTGGTTTTGAGAATCTCTCCCGGACTTTGAGAGATTTGGACGTGAAAGGGTACCAGTCTTGTCGGGGATTGGGAACCCTTCACGAGAATGTCCAAAGTTTCAGCGGGATTTCAAAAATGTTGAAAGGAACTCGAAACATGTCAACCTTGGTTTTGAGAATCTCTCCCGGAGTTTGAGAGATTTGGACGTGAAAGGGTACCAGTCTTGTCGGGGATTGGGAACCCTTCGCGAGAATGTCCAAAGTTTCAGCGGGATTTCCAAAATGTTGAAAGGAACTCGAAACATGTCAACCATGGTTTTGAGAATCTCTCCCGGACTTTGAGAGATTTGGACGTGAAAGAGTACCAGTCTTGTCGGGGATTGGGAACCCTTCGCGATAATGTCCAAAGTTTCAGCGGGATTTCCAAAATGTTGAAAGGAACTCGAAACATGTCAACCTTGGTTTTGAGAATCTCTCCCGGAGTTTGAGAGATTTGGACGTGAAAGGGTACCAGTCTTGTCGGGGATTGGGAACCCTTCGCCAGAATGTCCAAAGTTTCAGCGGGATTTCCAAAATGTTGAAAGGAACTCGAAACATGTCAACCTTGGTTTTGAGAATCTCTCCCGGAGTTTGAGAGATTTGGACGTGAAAGGGTACCAATCTTGTCGGGGATTGGGAACCCTTCGCGAGAATGTCCAAAGTTTCAGCGGGATTTCCAAAATTTTGAAAGGAACTCGAAACCTGTCAACCTTGGTTTTGAGAATCTCTCCCGGAGTTTGAGAGATTTGGACGTGAAAGGGTACCAGTCTTGTCGGGGATTGGGAACCCTTCGCCAGAATGTCCAAAGTTTCAGCAAGATTTCCAAAATGTTGAAAGGAACTCGAAACATGTCAACCTTGGTTTTGAGAATCTCTCCCGGAGTTTGAGAGATTTGGACGTGAAAGGGTACCAGTCTTGTCGGGGATTGGGAACCCTTCGCGAGAATGTCCAAAGTTTCAGCGGGATTTCCAAAATGTTGAAAGGAACTCGAAACATGTCAACCTTGGTTTTGAGAATCTCTCCCGGAGTTTGAGAGATTTGGACGTGAAAGGGTACCAGTCTTGTCAGGGATTGGGAACCCTTCACGAGAATGTCCAAAGTTTCAGCGGGATTTCCAAAATGTTGAAAGGAACTCGAAACATGTCAACCTTGGTTTTGAGAATCTCTCCCGGAGTTTGAGAGATTTGGACGTGAAAGGGTACCAATCTTGTCGGGGATTGGGAACCCTTCGCGAGAATGTCCAAAGTTTCAGCGGGATTTCCAAAATGTTGAAAGGAACTCGAAACATGTCAACCTTGGTTTTGAGAATCTCTCCCGGACTTTGAGAGATTTGGACGTGAAAGGGTACCAGTCTTGTCGGGGATTGGGAACCCTTCGCGAGAATGTCCAAAGTTTCAGCGGGATTTCCAAAATGTTGAAAGGAACTCGAAACATGTCAACCTTGGTTTTGAGAATCTCTCCCGGAGTTTGAGAGATTTGGACGTGAAAGGGTACCAGTCTTGTCGGGGATTGGGAACCCTTCGCGAGAATGTCCAAAGTTTCAGCGGGATTTCCAAAATGTTGAAAGGAACTTGAAACATGTCAACCTTGGTTTTGAGAATCTCTCCCGGAGTTTGAGAGATTTGGACGTGAAAGGGTAGCAGTCTTGTCGGGGATTGGGAACCCTTCGCGAGAATGTCCAAAGTTTCAGCGGGATTTCCAAAATGTTGAAAGGAACTCGAAACATGTCAACCTTGGTTTTGAGAATCTCTCCCGGAGTTTGAGAGATTTGGACGTGAAAGGGTACCAGTCTTGTCGGGGATTGGGAACCCTTCGCGAGAATGTCCAAAGTTTCAGCGGGATTTCCAAAATGTTGAGAGGAACTCGAAACATGTCAACCTCGGTTTTGAGAATCTCTCCCGGAGTTTGAGAGATTTGGACGTGAAAGGGTACCAGTCTTGTCGGGGATTGGGAACCCTTCGCGAGAATGTCCAAAGTTTCAGCGGGATTTCCAAAATGTTGAAAGGAACTCGAAACATGTCAGCCTTGGTTTTGAGAATCTCTCCCGGAGTTTGAGAGATTTGGACGTGAAAGGGTACCAGTCTTGTCGGGGATTGGGAACCCTTCGCGAGAATGTCCAAAGTTTCAGCGGGATTTCCAAAATGTTGAAAGGAACTCGAAACATGTCAACCTTGGTTTTGAGAATCTCTCCCGGACTTTGAGAGATTTGGACGTGAAAGGGTACCAGTCTTGTCGGGGATTGGGAACCCTTCGCCAGAATGTCCAAAGTTTCAGCGGGATTTCCAAAATGTTGAAAGGAACTCGAAACATGTCAACCTTGGTTTTGAGAATCTCTCCCGGAGTTTGAGAGATTTGGACGTGAAAGGGTACCAATCTTGTCGGGATTGGGAACCCTTCGCGAGAATGTCCAAAGTTTCAGCGGGATTTCCAAAATGTTGAAAGGAAGTTGAAACATGTCAACCTTGGTTTTGAGAATCTCTCCCGGAGTTTGAGAGATTTGGACGTGAAAGGGTACCAATCTTGTCGGGGATTGGGAACCCTTCGCGAGAATGTCCAAAGTTTCAGCGGGATTTCCAAAATGTTGAAAGGAACTCGAAACATGTCAACCTTGGTTTTGAGAATCTCTCCCGGAGTTTGAGAGATTTGGACGTGAAAGGGTACCAGTCTTGTCGGGGATTGGGAACCCTTCGCGAGAATGTCCAAAGTTTCAGCGGGATTTCCAAAATGTTGAAAGGAACTCGAAACATGTCAACCTTGGTTTTGAGAATCTCTCCCGGAGTTTGAGAGATTTGGACTTGAAAGGGTACCAGTCTTGTCGGGGATTGGGAACCCTTCGCGAGAATGTCCAAAGTTTCAGCGGGATTTCCAAAATGTTGAAAGGAACTCGAAACATGTCAACCTTGGTTTTGAGAATCTCTCCCGGAGTTTGAGAGATTTGGACGTGAAAGGGTACCAGTCTTGTCGGGGATTGGGAACCCTTCGCGAGAATGTCCAATGTTTCAGCGGGATTTCCAAAATGTTGAAAGGAACTCAAAACATGTCAACCTTGGTTTTGAGAATCTCTCCCGGAGTTTGAGAGATTTGGACGTGAAAGGGTACCAGTCTTGTCGGGGATTGGGAACCCTTCGCGAGAATGTCCAAAGTTTCAGCGGGATTTCCAAAATGTTGAAAGGAACTCGAAACATGTCAACCTTGGTTTTGAGAATCTCTCCCGGAGTTTGAGAGATTTGGACGTGAAAGGGTACCAGTCTTGTCAGGGATTGGGAACCCTTCGCGAGAATGTCCAAAGTTTCAGCGGGATTTCCAAAATGTTGAAAGGAACTCGAAACATGTCAACCTTGGTTTTGAGAATCTCTCCCGGAGTTTGAGAGATTTGGACGTGAAAGGGTACCAATCTTGTCGGGGATTGGGAACCCTTCGCCAGAATGTCCAAAGTTTCAGCGGGATTTCCAAAATGTTGAAAGGAACTCGAAACATGTCAACCTTGGTTTTGAGAATCTCTCCCGGAGTTTGAGAGATTTGGACGTGAAAGGGTACCAGTCTTGTCGGGGATTGGGAACCCTTCGCGAGAATGTCCAAAGTTTCAGCGGGATTTCCAAAATGTTGAAAGGAACTCGAAACATGTCAACCTTGGTTTTGAGAATCTCTCCCGGCGTTTGAGAGATTTGGACGTGAAAGGGTACCAGTCTTGTCGGGGATTGGGAACCCTTCGCGAGAATGTCCAAAGTTTCAGCGGGATTTCCAAAATGTTGAAAGGAACTTGAAACATGTCAACCTTGGTTTTGAGAATCTCTCCCGGAGTTTGAGAGATTTGGACGTGAAAGGGTAGCAGTCTTGTCGGGGATTGGGAACCCTTCGCGAGAATGTCCAAAGTTTCAGCGGGATTTCCAAAATGTTGAAAGGAACTCGAAACATGACAACCTTGGTTTTGAGAATCTCTCCCGGACTTTGAGAGATTTGGACGTGAAAGGGTACCAGTCTTGTCGGGGATTGGGAACCCTTCGCGAGAATGTCCAAAGTTTCAGCGGGATTTCCAAAATGTTGAAAGGAACTCGAAACATGTCAACCTTGGTTTTGAGAATCTCTCCCGGAGTTTGAGAGATTTGGACGTGAAAGGGTACCAGTCTTGTCGGGGATTGGGAACCCTTCGCGAGAATGTCCAAAGTTTCAGCGGGATTTCCAAAATGTTGAAAGGAACTCGAAACATGTCAACCTTGGTTTTGAGAATCTCTCCCGGAGTTTGAGAGATTTGGACGTGAAAGGGTACCAGTCTTGTCGGGCATTGGGAACCCTTCGCGAGAATGTTCAAAGTTTCAGCGGGATTTCCAAAATGTTGAAAGGAACTCGAAACATGTCAGCCTTGGTTTTGAGAATCTCTCCCGGAGTTTGAGAGATTTGGACGTGAAAGGGTACCAGTCTTTTCGGGGATTGGGAACCCTTCTCGAGAATGTCCAAAGTTTCAGCGGGATTTCCAAAATGTTGAAAGGAACTCGAAACTTGTCAACCTTGGTTTTGAGAATCTCTCCCGGACTTTGAGAGATTTGGACGTGAAAGGGTACCAGTCTTGTCGGGGATTGGGAACCCTTCGCGAGAATGTCCAAAGTTTCAGCGGGATTTCCAAAATGTTGAAAGGAACTCGAAACATGTCAACCTTGGTTTTGAGAATCTCTCCCGGAGTTTGAGAGATTTGGACGTGAAAGGGTACCAATCTTGTCGGGATTGGGAACCCTTCGCGAGAATGTCCAAAGTTTCAGCGGGATTTCCAAAATGTTGAAAGGAACTTGAAACATGTCAACCTTGGTTTTGAGAATCTCTCCCGGAGTTTGAGAGATTTGGACGTGAAAGGGTACCAGTCTTGTCCGGGATTGGGAACCCTTCGCGAGAATGTCCTATGTTTCAGCGGGATTTCCAAAATGTTGAAAGGAACTCGAAACATGTCAACCTTGGTTTTGAGAATCTCTCCCGGACTTTGAGAGATTTGGACGTGAAAGGGTACCAGTCTTGTCGGGGATTGGGAACCCTTCGCGAGAATGTCCAAAGTTTCAGCGGGATTTCCAAAATGTTGAAAGGAAGTTGAAACATGTCAACCTTGGTTTTGAGAATCTCTCCCGGAGTTTGAGAGATTTGGACGTGAAAGTTTACCAGTCTTGTCGGGGATTGGGAACCCTTCGCGAGAATGTCCAAAGTTTCAGCGGGATTTCCAAAATGTTGAAAGGAAGTTGAAACATGTCAACCTTGGTTTTGAGAATCTCTCCCGGAGTTTGAGAGATTTGGACGTGAAAGGGTACCAATCTTGTCGGGGATTGGGAACCCTTCGCGAGAATGTCCAAAGTTTCAGCGGGATTTCCAAAATGTTGAAAGGAACTCGAAACATGTCAACCTTGGTTTTGAGAATCTCTCCCGGAGTTTGAGAGATTTGGACGTGAAAGTGTACCAGTCTTGTCGGGTATTGGGAACCCTTCGCGAGAATGTCCAAAGTTTCAGCGGGATTTCCAAAATGTTGAAAGGAACTCGAAACATGTCAACCTTGGTTTTGAGAATCTCTCCCGGAGTTTGAGAGATTTGGACTTGAAAGGGTACCAGTCTTGTCGGGGATTGGGAACCCTTCGCGAGAATGTCCAAAGTTTCAGCGGGATTTCCAAAATGTTGAAAGGAACTCGAAACATGTCAACCTTGGTTTTGAGAATCTCTCCTGGAGTTTGAGAGATTTGGACGTGAAAGGGTACCAATCTTGTCGGGGATTGGGAACCCTTCGCGAGAATGTCCAAAGTTTCAGCGGGATTTCCAAGATGTTGAAAGGAACTCGAAACATGTCAACCTTGGTTTTGAGAATCTCTCCCGGAGTTTGAGAGATTTGGACGTGAAAGGGTACCAGTCTTGTCGGGGATTGGGAACCCTTCGCGAGAATGTCCTATGTTTCAGCGGGATTTCCAAAATGTTGAAAGGAACTCGAAACCTGTCAACCTTGGTTTTGAGAATCTCTCCCGGAGTTTGAGAGATTTGGACGTGAAAGGGTACCAGTCTTGTCGGGGATTGGGAACCCTTCGCGAGAATGTCCAAAGTTTCAGCGGGATTTCCAAAATGTTGAAAGGAACTCGAAACATGTCAACCTTGGTTTTGAGAATCTCTCCCGGAGTTTGAGAGATTTGGACGTGAAAGGGTACCAGTCTTGTCGGGGATTGGGAACCCTTCGCGAGAATGTCCAAAGTTTCAGCGGGATTTCCAAAATGTTGAAAGGAACTCGAAACATGTCAACCTTGGTTTTGAGAATCTCTCCCGGAGTTTGAGAGATTTGGACGTGAAAGGGTACCAGTCTTGTCGGGGATTGGGAACCCTTCGCGAGAATGTCCAAAGTTTCAGCGGGATTTCCAAAATGTTGAAAGGAACTCGAAACATGTCAACCTTGGTTTTGAGAATCTCTCCCGGAGTTTGAGAGATTTGGACGTGAAAGGGTACCAGTCTTGTCGGGGATTGGGAACCCTTCGCGAGAATGTCCAAAGTTTCAGCGGGATTTCCAAAATGTTGAAAGGAACTCGAAACATGTCAACCTTGGTTTTGAGAATCTCTCCCGGAGTTGGAGAGATTTGGACGTGAAAGGGTACCAGTCTTGTCGGGGATTGGGAACCCTTCGCCAGAATGTCCAAAGTTTCAGCGGGATTTCCAAAATGTTGAAAGGAACTCGAAACATGTCAACCTTGGTTTTGAGAATCTCTCCCGGAGTTGGAGAGATTTGGACGTGAAAGGGTACCAGTCTTGTCGGGGATTGGGAACCCTTCACGAGAATGTCCAAAGTTTCAGCGGGATTTCCAAAATGTTGAAAGGAACTCGAAACATGTCAACCTTGGTTTTGAGAATCTCTCCCGGAGTTTGAGAGATTTGGACGTGAAAGGGTACCAGTCTTGTCGGGGATTGGGAACCCTTCGCGAGAATGTCCAAAGTTTCAGCGGGATTTCCAAAATGTTGAAAGGAACTCGAAACATGTCAACCTTGGTTTTGAGAATCTCTCCCGGAGTTTGAGAGATTTGGACGTGAAAGGGTACCAGTCTTGTCGGGGATTGGGAACCCTTCGCCAGAATGTCCAAAGTTTCAGCGGGATTTCCAAAATGTTGAAAGGAACTCGAAACATGTCAACCTTGGTTTTGAGAATCTCTCCCGGAGTTGGAGAGATTTGGACGTGAAAGGGTACCAGTCTTGTCAGGGATTGGGAACCCTTCGCGAGAATGTCCAAAGTTTCAGCGGGATTTCCAAAATGTTGAAAGGAACTCGAAACATGTCAACCTTGGTTTTGAGAATCTCTCCTGGAGTTTGAGTGATTTGGACGTGAAAGGGTACCAGTCTTGTCGGGGATTGGGAACCCTTCTCGAGAACGTCCAAAGTTTCAGCGGGATTTCCAAGATGTTGAAAGGAACTCGAAACATGTCAACCTTGGTTTTGAGAATCTCTCCCGGAGTTTGAGAGATTTGGACGTGAAAGGGTACCAGTCTTGTCGGGGATTGGGAACCCTTCGCCAGAATGTCCAAAGTTTCAGCGGGATTTCCAAGATGTTGAAAGGAACTCGAAACATGTGAACCTTGGTTTTGAGAATCTCTCCCGGAGTTTGAGAGATTTGGACGTGAAAGGGTACCAGTCTTGTCGGGGATTGGGAACCCTTCGCGAGAATGTCCTATGTTTCAGCGGGATTTCCAAAATGTTGAAAGGAACTCGAAACCTGTCAACCTTGGTTTTGAGAATCTCTCCCGGAGTTTGAGAGATTTGGACGTGAAAGGGTACCAGTCTTGTCGGGGATTGGGAACCCTTCGCGAGAATGTCCAAAGTTTCAGCGGGATTTCCAAAATGTTGAAAGGAACTCGAAACATGTCAACCTTGGTTTTGAGAATCTCTCCCGGAGTTTGAGAGATTTGGACGTGAAAGGGTACCAGTCTTGTCGGGGATTGGGAACCCTTCGCGAGAATGTCCAAAGTTTCAGCGGGATTTCCAAAATGTTGAAAGGAACTCGAAACATGTCAACCTTGGTTTTGAGAATCTCTCCCGGAGTTTGAGAGATTTGGACGTGAAAGGGTACCAGTCTTGTCGGGGATTGGGAACCCTTCGCGAGAATGTCCAAAGTTTCAGCGGGATTTCCAAAATGTTGAAAGGAACTCGAAACATGTCAACCTTGGTTTTGAGAATCTCTCCCGGAGTTTGAGAGATTTGGACGTGAAAGGGTACCAGTCTTGTCGGGGATTGGGAACCCTTCGCGAGAATGTCCAAAGTTTCAGCGGGATTTCCAAAATGTTGAAAGGAACTCGAAACTTGTCAACCTTGGTTTTGAGAATCTCTCCCGGAGTTTGAGAGATTTGGACGTGAAAGGGTACCAGTCTTGTCGGGGATTGGGAACCCTTCGCGAGAATGTCCAAAGTTTCAGCGGGATTTCCAAAATGTTGAAAGGAACTCGAAACATGTCAACCTTGGTTTTGAGAATCTCTCCCGGAGTTTGAGAGATTTGGACGTGAAAGGGTACCAGTCTTGTCGGGGATTGGGAACCCTTCGCGAGAATGTCCAAAGTTTCAGTGGGATTTCCAAAATGTTGAAAGGAACTCGAAACATGTCAACCTTGGTTTTGAGAATCTCTCCCGGAGTTTGAGAGATTTGGACGTGAAAGGGTACCAGTCTTGTCGGGGATTGGGAACCCTTCGCCAGAATGTCCAAAGTTTCAGCGGGATTTCCAAAATGTTGAAAGGAACTCGAAACATGTCAACCTTGGTTTTGAGAATCTCTCCCGGAGTTTGAGAGATTTGGACGTGAAAGGGTACCAGTCTTGTCGGGTATTGGGAACCCTTCGCGAGAATGTCCAAAGTTTCAGCAGGATTTCCAAAATGTTGAAAGGAACTTGAAACATGTCAACCTTGGTTTTGAGAATCTCTCCCGGAGTTTGAGAGATTTGGACGTGAAAGGGTACCAGTCTTGTCGGGGATTGGGAACCCTTCGCCAGAATGTCCAAAGTTTCAGCGGGATTTCCAAAATGTTGAGAGGAACTCGAAACATGTCAACCTTGGTTTTGAGAATCTCTCCCGGAGTTTGAGAGATTTGGACGTGAAAGGGTACCAGTCTTGTCGGGGATTGGGAACCCTTCGCGAGAATGTCCAAAGTTTCAGCGGGATTTCCAAAATGTTGAAAGGAACTCGAAACATGTCAACCTTGGTTTTGAGAATCTCTCCCGGAGTTTGAGAGATTTGGACGTGAAAGGGTACCAGTCTTGTCGGGGATTAGGAACCCTTCGCGAGAATGTCCAAAGTTTCAGCGGGATTTCCAAAATGTTGAGAGGAACTCGAAACATGTCAACCTTGGTTTTGAGAATCTCTCCCGGAGTTTGAGAGATTTGGACGTGAAAGGGTACCAGTCTTGTCGGGGATTGGGAACCCTTCGCGAGAATGTCCAAAGTTTCAGCGGGATTTCCAAAATGTTGAAAGGAACTCGAAACATGTCAACCTTGGTTTTGAGAATCTCTCCCGGAGTTTGAGAGATTTGGACGTGCAAGGGTACCAGTCTTGTCGGGGATTGGGAACCCTTCGCGAGAATGTCCAAAGTTTCAGCGGGATTTCCAAAATGTTGAAAGGAACTCGAAACATGTCAACCTTGGTTTTGAGAATCTCTCCCGGAGTTTGAGAGATTTGGACGTGAAAGGGTACCAGTCTTGTCGGGGATTGGGAACCCTTCGCCAGAATGTCCAAAGTTTCAGCGGGATTTCCAAAATGTTGAAAGGAACTCGAAACATGTCAACCTTGGTTTTGAGAATCTCTCCCGGAGTTGGAGAGATTTGGACGTGAAAGGGTACCAGTCTCGTCGGGGATTGGGAACACTTCGCGAGAATGTCCAAAGTTTCAGCGGGATTTCCAAAATTTTGAAAGGAACTCGAAACATGTCAGCCTTGGTTTTGAGAATCTCTCCCGGAGTTTGAGAGATTTGGAAGTGAAAGGGTACCAGTCTTGTCGGGGATTGGGAACCCTTCGCGAGAATGTCCAAAGTTTCAGCGGGATTTCCAAAATGTTGAGAGGAACTCGAAACATGTCAACCTTGGTTTTGAGAATCTCTCCCGGAGTTTGAGAGATTTGGACGTGAAAGGGTACCAGTCTTGTCGGGGATTGGGAACACTTCGCGAGAATGTCCAAAGTTTCAGCGGGATTTCCAAAATGTTGAAAGGAACTCGAAACATGTCAACCTTGGTTTTGAGAATCTCTCCCGGAGTTTGAGAGATTTGGACGTGAAAGGGTACCAGTCTTGTCGGGGATTGGGAACCCTTCGCGAGAATGTCCAAAGTTTCAGCGGGATTTCCAAAATGTTGAAAGGAACTCGAAACATGTCAACCTTGGTTTTGAGAATCTCTCCCGGACTTTGAGAGATTTGGACGTGAAAGGGTACCAGTCTTGTCGGGGATTGGGAACCCTTCGCCAGAATGTCCAAAGTTTCAGCGGGATTTCCAAAATGTTGAAAGGAACTCGAAACATGTCAACCTTGGTTTTGAGAATCTCTCCCGGAGTTTGAGAGATTTGGACGTGAAAGGGTACCAGTCTTGTCGGGGATTGGGAACCCTTCGCGAGAATGTCCAAAGTTTCAGCGGGATTTCCAAAATGTTGAAAGGAACTCGAAACATGTCAACCTTGGTTTTGAGAATCTCTCCCGGAGTTTGAGAGATTTGGACGTGAAAGGGTACCAGTCTTGTCGGGGATTGGGAACCCTTCGCCAGAATGTCCAAAGTTTCAGCGGGATTTCCAAAATGTTGAAAGGAACTCGAAACATGTCAACCTTGGTTTTGAGAATCTCTCCCGGAGTTGGAGAGATTTGGACGTGAAAGGGTACCAGTCTTGTCGGGGATTGGGAACACTTCGCGAGAATGTCCAAAGTTTCAGCGGGATTTCCAAAATTTTGAAAGGAACTCGAAACATGTCAACCTTGGTTTTGAGAATCTCTCCCGGAGTTTGAGAGATTTGGAAGTGAAAGGGTACCAGTCTTGTCGGGGATTGGGAACCCTTCGCGAGAATGTCCAAAGTTTCAGCGGGATTTCCAAAATGTTGAGAGGAACTCGAAACATGTCAACCTTGGTTTTGAGAATCTCTCCCGGAGTTTGAGAGATTTGGACGTGAAAGGGTACCAGTCTTGTCGGGGATTGGGAACCCTTCGCGAGAATGTCCAAAGTTTCAGCGGGATTTCCAAAATGTTGAAAGGAACTCGAAACATGTCAACCTTGGTTTTGAGAATCTCTCCCGGAGTTTGAGAGATTTGGACGTGAAAGGGTACCAGTCTTGTCGGGGATTGGGAACCCTTCGCGAGAATGTCCAAAGTTTCAGCGGGATTTCCAAAATGTTGAAAGGAACTCGAAACATGTCAACCTTGGTTTTGAGAATCTCTCCCGGAGTTTGAGAGATTTGGACGTGAAAGGGTACCAGTCTTGTCGGGGATTGGGAACCCTTCGCGAGAATGTCCAAAGTTTCAGCGGGATTTCCAAAATGTTGAAAGGAACTCGAAACTTGTCAACCTTGGTTTTGAGAATCTCTCCCGGAGTTTGAGAGATTTGGACGTGAAAGGGTACCAGTCTTGTCGGGGATTGGGAACCCTTCGCGAGAATGTCCAAAGTTTCAGCGGGATTTCCAAAATTTTGAAAGGAACTCGAAACATGTCAACCTTGGTTTTGAGAATCTCTCCCGGAGTTTGAGAGATTTGGACGTGAAAGGGTACCAGTCTTGTCGGGGATTGGGAACCCTTCGCGAGAATGTCCAAAGTTTCAGTGGGATTTCCAAAATGTTGAAAGGAACTCGAAACATGTCAACCTTGGTTTTGAGAATCTCTCCCGGAGTTTGAGAGATTTGGACGTGAAAGGGTACCAGTCTTGTCGGGGATTGGGAACCCTTCGCCAGAATGTCCAAAGTTTCAGCGGGATTTCCAAAATGTTGAAAGGAACTCGAAACATGTCAACCTTGGTTTTGAGAATCTCTCCCGGAGTTTGAGAGATTTGGACGTGAAAGGGTACCAGTCTTGTCGGGTATTGGGAACCCTTCGCGAGAATGTCCAAAGTTTCAGCAGGATTTCCAAAATGTTGAAAGGAACTTGAAACATGTCAACCTTGGTTTTGAGAATCTCTCCCGGAGTTTGAGAGATTTGGACGTGAAAGGGTACCAGTCTTGTCGGGGATTGGGAACCCTTCGCCAGAATGTCCAAAGTTTCAGCGGGATTTCCAAAATGTTGAGAGGAACTCGAAACATGTCAACCTTGGTTTTGAGAATCTCTCCCGGAGTTTGAGAGATTTGGACGTGAAAGGGTACCAGTCTTGTCGGGGATTGGGAACCCTTCGCGAGAATGTCCAAAGTTTCAGCGGGATTTCCAAAATGTTGAAAGGAACTCGAAACATGTCAACCTTGGTTTTGAGAATCTCTCCCGGAGTTTGAGAGATTTGGACGTGAAAGGGTACCAGTCTTGTCGGGGATTAGGAACCCTTCGCGAGAATGTCCAAAGTTTCAGCGGGATTTCCAAAATGTTGAGAGGAACTCGAAACATGTCAACCTTGGTTTTGAGAATCTCTCCCGGAGTTTGAGAGATTTGGACGTGAAAGGGTACCAGTCTTGTCGGGGATTGGGAACCCTTCGCGAGAATGTCCAAAGTTTCAGCGGGATTTCCAAAATGTTGAAAGGAACTCGAAACATGTCAACCTTGGTTTTGAGAATCTCTCCCGGAGTTTGAGAGATTTGGACGTGCAAGGGTACCAGTCTTGTCGGGGATTGGGAACCCTTCGCGAGAATGTCCAAAGTTTCAGCGGGATTTCCAAAATGTTGAAAGGAACTCGAAACATGTCAACCTTGGTTTTGAGAATCTCTCCCGGAGTTTGAGAGATTTGGACGTGAAAGGGTACCAGTCTTGTCGGGGATTGGGAACCCTTCGCCAGAATGTCCAAAGTTTCAGCGGGATTTCCAAAATGTTGAAAGGAACTCGAAACATGTCAACCTTGGTTTTGAGAATCTCTCCCGGAGTTGGAGAGATTTGGACGTGAAAGGGTACCAGTCTCGTCGGGGATTGGGAACACTTCGCGAGAATGTCCAAAGTTTCAGCGGGATTTCCAAAATTTTGAAAGGAACTCGAAACATGTCAGCCTTGGTTTTGAGAATCTCTCCCGGAGTTTGAGAGATTTGGAAGTGAAAGGGTACCAGTCTTGTCGGGGATTGGGAACCCTTCGCGAGAATGTCCAAAGTTTCAGCGGGATTTCCAAAATGTTGAGAGGAACTCGAAACATGTCAACCTTGGTTTTGAGAATCTCTCCCGGAGTTTGAGAGATTTGGACGTGAAAGGGTACCAGTCTTGTCGGGGATTGGGAACCCTTCGCGAGAATGTCCAAAGTTTCAGCGGGATTTCCAAAATGTTGAAAGGAACTCGAAACATGTCAACCTTGGTTTTGAGAATCTCTCCCGGAGTTTGAGAGATTTGGACGTGAAAGGGTACCAGTCTTGTCGGGGATTGGGAACCCTTCGCGAGAATGTCCAAAGTTTCAGCGGGATTTCCAAAATGTTGAAAGGAACTCGAAACATGTCAACCTTGGTTTTGAGAATCTCTCCCGGACTTTGAGAGATTTGGACGTGAAAGGGTACCAGTCTTGTCGGGGATTGGGAACCCTTCGCCAGAATGTCCAAAGTTTCAGCGGGATTTCCAAAATGTTGAAAGGAACTCGAAACATGTCAACCTTGGTTTTGAGAATCTCTCCCGGAGTTTGAGAGATTTGGACGTGAAAGGGTACCAGTCTTGTCGGGGATTGGGAACCCTTCGCGAGAATGTCCAAAGTTTCAGCGGGATTTCCAAAATGTTGAAAGGAACTCGAAACATGTCAACCTTGGTTTTGAGAATCTCTCCCGGAGTTTGAGAGATTTGGACGTGAAAGGGTACCAGTCTTGTCGGGGATTGGGAACCCTTCGCGAGAATGTCCAAAGTTTCAGCGGGATTTCCAAAATGTTGAAAGGAACTCGAAACATGTCAACCTTGGTTTTGAGAATCTCTCCCGGAGTTGGAGAGATTTGGACGTGAAAGGGTACCAGTCTTGTCGGGGATTGGGAACCCTTCGCCAGAATGTCCAAAGTTTCAGCGGGATTTCCAAAATGTTGAAAGGAACTCGAAACATGTCAACCTTGGTTTTGAGAATCTCTCCCGGAGTTGGAGAGATTTGGACGTGAAAGGGTACCAGTCTTGTCGGGGATTGGGAACACTTCGCGAGAATGTCCAAAGTTTCAGCGGGATTTCCAAAATTTTGAAAGGAACTCGAAACATGTCAACCTTGGTTTTGAGAATCTCTCCCGGAGTTTGAGAGATTTGGAAGTGAAAGGGTACCAGTCTTGTCGGGGATTGGGAACCCTTCGCGAGAATGTCCAAAGTTTCAGCGGGATTTCCAAAATGTTGAGAGGAACTCGAAACATGTCAACCTTGGTTTTGAGAATCTCTCCCGGAGTTTGAGAGATTTGGACGTGAAAGGGTACCAGTCTTGTCGGGGATTGGGAACCCTTCGCGAGAATGTCCAAAGTTTCAGCGGGATTTCCAAAATGTTGAAAGGAACTCGAAACATGTCAACCTTGGTTTTGAGAATCTCTCCCGGAGTTTGAGAGATTTGGACGTGAAAGGGTACCAGTCTTGTCGGGGATTGGGAACCCTTCGCGAGAATGTCCAAAGTTTCAGCGGGATTTCCAAAATGTTGAAAGGAACTCGAAACATGTCAACCTTGGTTTTGAGAATCTCTCCCGGAGTTTGAGAGATTTGGACGTGAAAGGGTACCAGTCTTGTCGGGGATTGGGAACCCTTCGCGAGAATGTCCAAAGTTTCAGCGGGATTTCCAAAATGTTGAAAGGAACTCGAAACATGTCAACCTTGGTTTTGAGAATCTCTCCCGGAGTTTGAGAGATTTGGACGTGAAAGGGTACCAGTCTTGTCGGGGATTGGGAACCCTTCGCCAGAATGTCCAAAGTTTCAGCGGGATTTCCAAAATGTTGAAAGGAACTCGAAACATGTCAACCTTGGTTTTGAGAATCTCTCCCGGAGTTGGAGAGATTTGGACGTGAAAGGGTACCAGTCTTGTCGGGGATTGGGAACACTTCGCGAGAATGTCCAAAGTTTCAGCGGGATTTCCAAAATGTTGAACGGAACTCGAAACATGTCAACCTTGGTTTTGAGAATCTCTCCCGGAGTTTGAGAGATTTGGAAGTGAAAGGGTACCAGTCTTGTCGGGGATTGGGAACCCTTCGCGAGAATGTCCAAAGTTTCAGCGGGATTTCCAAAATGTTGAGAGGAACTCGAAACATGTCAACCTTGGTTTTGAGAATCTCTCCCGGAGTTTGAGAGATTTGGACGTGAAAGGGTACCAGTCTTGTCGGGGATTGGGAACCCTTCGCGAGAATGTCCAAAGTTTCAGCGGGATTTCCAAAATGTTGAAAGGAACTCGAAACATGTCAACCTTGGTTTTGAGAATCTCTCCCGGAGTTTGAGAGATTTGGACGTGAAAGGGTACCAGTCTTGTCGGGGATTGGGAACCCTTCGCGAGAATGTCCAAAGTTTCAGCGGGATTTCCAAAATGTTGAAAGGAACTCGAAACATGTCAACCTTGGTTTTGAGAATCTCTCCCGGAGTTTGAGAGATTTGGACGTGAAAGGGTACCAGTCTTGTCGGGGATTGGGAACCCTTCGCGAGAATGTCCAAAGTTTCAGCGGGATTTCCAAAATGTTGAAAGGAACTCGAAACATGTCAACCTTGGTTTTGAGAATCTCTCCCGGAGTTGGAGAGATTTGGACGTGAAAGGGTACCAGTCTTGTCGGGGATTGGGAACCCTTCGCAAGAATGTCCAAAGTTTCAGCGGGATTTCCAAAATGTTGAAAGGAACTCGAAACATGTCAACCTTGGTTTTGAGAATCTCTCCCGGACTTTGAGAGATTTGGACGTGAAAGGGTACCAGTCTTGTCGGGGATTGGGAACCCTTCGCCAGAATGTCCAAAGTTTCAGCGGGATTTCCAAAATGTTGAAAGGAACTCGAAACATGTCAACCTTGGTTTTGAGAATCTCTCCCGGAGTTTGAGAGATTTGGACGTGAAAGGGTACCAGTCTTGTCGGGGATTGGGAACCCTTCGCCAGAATGTCCAAAGTTTCAGCGGGATTTGCAAAATGTTGAAAGGAACTCGAAACATGTCAAACTTGGTTTTGAGAATCTCTCCCGGAGTTTGAGAGATTTGGAAGTGAAAGGGTACCAGTCTTGTCGGGGATTGGGAACCCTTCGCGAGAATGTCCAAAGTTTCAGCGGGATTTCCAAAATGTTGAAAGGAACTCGAAACATGTCAACCTTGGTTTTGAGAATCTCTCCCGGAGTTTGAGAGATTTGGACGTGAAAGGGTACCAGTCTTGTCGGGGATTGGGAACCCTTCGCGAGAATGTCCAAAGTTTCAGCGGGATTTCCAAAATGTTGAAAGGAACTCGAAACATGTCAACCTTGGTTTTGAGAATCTCTCCCGGAGTTTGAGAGATTTGGACGTGAAAGGGTACCAGTCTTGTCGGGGATTGGGAACCCTTCGCGAGAATGTCCAAAGTTTCAGCGGGATTTCCAAAATGTTGAAAGGAACTCGAAACATGTCAACCTTGGTTTTGAGAATCTCTCCCGGAGTTTGAGAGATTTGGACGTGAAAGGGTACCAATCTTGTCGGGGATTGGGAACCCTTCGCGAGAATGTCCAAAGTTTCAACGGGATTTCCAAAATGTTGAAAGGAACTCGAAACATGTCAACCTTGGTTTTGAGAATCTCTCCCGGACTTTGAGAGATTTGGACGTGAAAGGGTACCAGTCTTGTCGGGGATTGGGAACCCTTCGCGAGAATGTCCAAAGTTTCAGCGGGATTTCCAAAATGTTGAAAGGAACTCGAAACATGTCAACCTTGGTTTTGAGAATCTCTCCCGGAGTTTGAGAGATTTGGACGTGAAAGGGTACCAGTCTTGTCGGGGATTGGGAACCCTTCGCGAGAATGTCCAAAGTTTCAGCGGGATTTCCAAAATGTTGAAAGGAACTCGAAACATGTCAACCTTGGTTTTGAGAATCTCTCCCAGAGTTTGAGAGATTTGGACGTGAAAGGGTACCAGTCTTGTCGGGGATTGGGAACCCTTCGCGAGAATGTCCAAAGTTTCAGCGGGATTTCCAAAATGTTGAAAGAACTCGAAACATGTCAACCTTGGTTTTGAGAATCTCTCCCGGAGTTTGAGAGATTTGGACGTGAAAGGGTACCAGTCTTGTCGGGGATTGGGAACCCTTCGCCAGAATGTCCAAAGTTTCAGCGGGATTTCCAAAATGTTGAAAGGAACTCGAAACATGTCAACCTTGGTTTTGAGAATCTCTCCCGGAGTTGGAGAGATTTGGACGTGAAAGGGTACCAGTCTTGTCGGGGATTGGGAACACTTCGCGAGAATGTCCAAAGTTTCAGCGGGATTTCCAAAATGTTGAACGGAACTCGAAACATGTCAACCTTGGTTTTGAGAATCTCTCCCGGAGTTTGAGAGATTTGGAAGTGAAAGGGTACCAGTCTTGTCGGGGATTGGGAACCCTTCGCGAGAATGTCCAAAGTTTCAGCGGGATTTCCAAAATGTTGAGAGGAACTCGAAACATGTCAACCTTGGTTTTGAGAATCTCTCCCGGAGTTTGAGAGATTTGGACGTGAAAGGGTACCAGTCTTGTCGGGGATTGGGAACCCTTCGCGAGAATGTCCAAAGTTTCAGCGGGATTTCCAAAATGTTGAAAGGAACTCGAAACATGTCAACCTTGGTTTTGAGAATCTCTCCCGGAGTTTGAGAGATTTGGACGTGAAAGGGTACCAGTCTTGTCGGGGATTGGGAACCCTTCGCGAGAATGTCCAAAGTTTCAGCGGGATTTCCAAAATGTTGAAAGGAACTCGAAACATGTCAACCTTGGTTTTGAGAATCTCTCCCGGAGTTTGAGAGATTTGGACGTGAAAGGGTACCAGTCTTGTCGGGGATTGGGAACCCTTCGCGAGAATGTCCAAAGTTTCAGCGGGATTTCCAAAATGTTGAAAGGAACTCGAAACATGTCAACCTTGGTTTTGAGAATCTCTCCCGGAGTTGGAGAGATTTGGACGTGAAAGGGTACCAGTCTTGTCGGGGATTGGGAACCCTTCGCAAGAATGTCCAAAGTTTCAGCGGGATTTCCAAAATGTTGAAAGGAACTCGAAACATGTCAACCTTGGTTTTGAGAATCTCTCCCGGACTTTGAGAGATTTGGACGTGAAAGGGTACCAGTCTTGTCGGGGATTGGGAACCCTTCGCCAGAATGTCCAAAGTTTCAGCGGGATTTCCAAAATGTTGAAAGGAACTCGAAACATGTCAACCTTGGTTTTGAGAATCTCTCCCGGAGTTTGAGAGATTTGGACGTGAAAGGGTACCAGTCTTGTCGGGGATTGGGAACCCTTCGCCAGAATGTCCAAAGTTTCAGCGGGATTTGCAAAATGTTGAAAGGAACTCGAAACATGTCAAACTTGGTTTTGAGAATCTCTCCCGGAGTTTGAGAGATTTGGAAGTGAAAGGGTACCAGTCTTGTCGGGGATTGGGAACCCTTCGCGAGAATGTCCAAAGTTTCAGCGGGATTTCCAAAATGTTGAAAGGAACTCGAAACATGTCAACCTTGGTTTTGAGAATCTCTCCCGGAGTTTGAGAGATTTGGACGTGAAAGGGTACCAGTCTTGTCGGGGATTGGGAACCCTTCGCGAGAATGTCCAAAGTTTCAGCGGGATTTCCAAAATGTTGAAAGGAACTCGAAACATGTCAACCTTGGTTTTGAGAATCTCTCCCGGAGTTTGAGAGATTTGGACGTGAAAGGGTACCAGTCTTGTCGGGGATTGGGAACCCTTCGCGAGAATGTCCAAAGTTTCAGCGGGATTTCCAAAATGTTGAAAGGAACTCGAAACATGTCAACCTTGGTTTTGAGAATCTCTCCCGGAGTTTGAGAGATTTGGACGTGAAAGGGTACCAATCTTGTCGGGGATTGGGAACCCTTCGCGAGAATGTCCAAAGTTTCAACGGGATTTCCAAAATGTTGAAAGGAACTCGAAACATGTCAACCTTGGTTTTGAGAATCTCTCCCGGAGTTTGAGAGATTTGGACGTGAAAGGGTACCAGTCTTGTCGGGGATTGGGAACCCTTCGCGAGAATGTCCAAAGTTTCAGCGGGATTTCCAAAATGTTGAAAGGAACTCGAAACATGTCAACCTTGGTTTTGAGAATCTCTCCCGGAGTTTGAGAGATTTGGACGTGAAAGGGTACCAGTCTTGTCGGGGATTGGGAACCCTTCGCGAGAATGTCCAAAGTTTCAGCGGGATTTCCAAAATGTTGAAAGGAACTCGAAACATGTCAACCTTGGTTTTGAGAATCTCTCCCAGAGTTTGAGAGATTTGGACGTGAAAGGGTACCAGTCTTGTCGGGGATTGGGAACCCTTCGCGAGAATGTCCAAAGTTTCAGCGGGATTTCCAAAATGTTGAAAGAACTCGAAACATGTCAACCTTGGTTTTGAGAATCTCTCCCGGAGTTTGAGAGATTTGGACGTGAAAGGGTACCAGTCTTGTCGGGGATTGGGAACCCTTCGCCAGAATGTCCAAAGTTTCAGCGGGATTTCCAAAATGTTGAAAGGAACTCGAAACATGTCAAACTTGGTTTTGAGAATCTCTCCCGGAGTTTGAGAGATTTGGAAGTGAAAGGGTACCAGTCTTGTCGGGGATTGGGAACCCTTCGCGAGAATGTCCAAAGTTTCAGCGGGATTTCCAAAATGTTGAGAGGAACTCGAAACATGTCAACCTTGGTTTTGAGAATCTCTCCCGGAGTTTGAGAGATTTGGACGTGAAAGGGTACCAGTCTTGTCGGGGATTGGGAACCCTTCGCGAGAATGTCCAAAGTTTCAGCGGGATTTCCAAAATGTTGAAAGGGACTCGAAACATGTCAACCTTGTTTTTGAGAATCTCTCCCAGAGTTTGAGAGATTTGGACGTGAAAGGGTACCAGTCTTGTCGGGGATTGGGAACCCTTCGCGAGAATGTCCAAAGTTTCAGCGGGATTTCCAAAATGTTGAAAGGAACTCGAAACATGTCAACCTTGGTTTTGAGAATCTCTCCCGGAGTTTGAGAGATTTGGACGTGAAAGGGTACCAATCTTGTCGGGGATTGGGAACCCTTCGCGAGAATGTCCAAAGTTTCAGCGGGATTTCCAAAATGTTGAAAGGAACTCGAAACATGTCAACCTTGGTTTTGAGAATCTCTCCCGGAGTTTGAGAGATTTGGACGTGAAAGGGTACCAGTCTTGTCGGGGATTGGGAACCCTTCGCGAGAATGTCCAAAGTTTCAGCAGGATTTCCAAAATGTTGAAAGGAACTCGAAACATGTCAACCTTGGTTTTGAGAATCTCTCCCGGAGTTGGAGAGATTTGGACGTGAAAGGGTACCAGTCTTGTCGGGGATTGGGAACCCTTCGCGAGAATGTCCAAAGTTTCAGCGGGATTTCCAAAATGTTGAAAGGAACTCGAAACATGTCAACCTTGGTTTTGAGAATCTCTCCCAGAGTTTGAGAGATTTGGACGTGAAAGGGTACCAGTCTTGTCGGGGATTGGGAACCCTTCGCCAGAATGTCCAAAGTTTCAGCGGGATTTCCAAAATGTTGAAAGGAACTCGAAACATGTCAACCTTGGTTTTGAGAATCTCTCCCGGAGTTGGAGAGATTTGGACGTGAAAGGGTACCAGTCTTGTCGGGGATTGGGAACCCTTCGCCAGAATGTCCAAAGTTTCAGCGGGATTTCCAAAATGTTGAGAGGAACTCGAAACATGTCAACCTTGGTTTTGAGAATCTCTCCCGGAGTTGGAGAGATTTGGACGTGAAAGGGTACCAGTCTTGTCGGGGATTGGGAACACTTCGCGAGAATGTCCAAAGTTTCAGCGGGATTTCCAAAATGTTGAAAGGAACTCGAAACATGTCAACCTTGGTTTTGAGAATCTCTCCCGGAGTTTGAGAGATTTGGAAGTGAAAGGGTACCAGTCTTGTCGGGGATTGGGAACCCTTCGCGAGAATGTCCAAAGTTTCAGCGGGATTTCCAAAATGTTGAGAGGAACTCGAAACATGTCAACCTTGGTTTTGAGAATCTCTCCCGGAGTTTGAGAGATTTGGACGTGAAAGGGTACCAGTCTTGTCGGGGATTGGGAACCCTTCGCGAGAATGTCCAAAGTTTCAGCGGGATTTCCAAAATGTTGAAAGGAAGTTGAAACATGTCAACCTTGGTTTTGAGAATCTCTCCCAGAGTTTGAGAGATTTGGACGTGAAAGGGTACCAGTCTTGTCGGGGATTGGGAACCCTTCGCGAGAATGTCCAAAGTTTCAGCGGGATTTCCAAAATGTTGAAAGGAACTCGAAACATGTCAACCTTGGTTTTGAGAATCTCTCCCGGAGTTTGAGAGATTTGGACGTGAAAGGGTACCAGTCTTGTCGGGGATTGGGAACCCTTCGCGAGAATGTCCAAAGTTTCAGCGGGATTTCCAAAATGTTGAAAGGAACTCGAAACATGTCAACCTTGGTTTTGAGAATCTCTCCCAGAGTTTGAGAGATTTGGACGTGAAAGGGTACCAGTCTTGTCGGGGATTGGGAACCCTTCGCGAGAATGTCCAAAGTTTCAGCGGGATTTCCAAAATGTTGAAAGGAACTCGAAACATGTCAACCTTGGTTTTGAGAATCTCTCCCGGAGTTGGAGAGATTTGGACGTGAAAGGGTACCAGTCTTGTCGGGGATTGGGAACCCTTCGCCAGAATGTCCAAAGTTTCAGCGGGATTTCCAAAATGTTGAGAGGAACTCGAAACATGTCAACCTTGGTTTTGAGAATCTCTCCCGGAGTTGGAGAGATTTGGACGTGAAAGGGTACCAGTCTTGTCGGGGATTGGGAACCCTTCGCGAGAATGTCCAAAGTTTCAGCGGGATTTCCAAAATGTTGAAAGGAACTCGAAACATGTCAACCTTGGTTTTGAGAATCTCTCCCGGAGTTTTAGAGATTTGGAAGTGAAAGGGTACCAGTCTTGTCGGGGATTGGGAACCCTTCGCGAGAATGTCCAAAGTTTCAGCGGGATTTCCAAAATGTTGAGAGGAACTCGAAACATGTCAACCTTGGTTTTGAGAATCTCTCCCGGAGTTTGAGAGATTTGGACGTGAAAGGGTACCAGTCTTGTCGGGGATTGGGAACCCTTCGCGAGAATGTCCAAAGTTTCAGCGGGATTTCCAAAATGTTGAAAGGAAGTTGAAACATGTCAACCTTGGTTTTGAGAATCTCTCCCAGAGTTTGAGAGATTTGGACGTGAAAGGGTACCAGTCTTGTCGGGGATTGGGAACCCTTCGCGAGAATGTCCAAAGTTTCAGCGGGATTTCCAAAATGTTGAAAGGAACTCGAAACATGTCAACCTTGGTTTTGAGAATCTCTCCCGGAGTTTGAGAGATTTGGACGTGAAAGGGTACCAGTCTTGTCGGGGATTGGGAACCCTTCGCGAGAATGTCCAAAGTTTCAGCGGGATTTCCAAAATGTTGAAAGGAACTCGAAACATGTCAACCTTGGTTTTGAGAATCTCTCCCGGAGTTGGAGAGATTTGGACGTGAAAGGGTACCAGTCTTGTCGGGGATTGGGAACCCTTCGCAAGAATGTCCAAAGTTTCAGCGGGATTTCCAAAATGTTGAAAGGAACTCGAAACATGTCAACCTTGGTTTTGAGAATCTCTCCCGGACTTTGAGAGATTTGGACGTGAAAGGGTACCAGTCTTGTCGGGGATTGGAAACCCTTCGCCAGAATGTCCAAAGTTTCAGCGGGATTTCCAAAATGTTGAAAGGAACTCAAAACATGTCAACCTTGGTTTTGAGAATCTCTCCCGGAGTTTGAGAGATTTGGACGTGAAAGGGTACCAGTCTTGTCGGGGATTGGGAACCCTTCGCCAGAATGTCCAAAGTTTCAGCGGGATTTCCAAAATGTTGAAAGGAACTCGAAACATGTCAACCTTGGTTTTGAGAATCTCTCCCGGAGTTTGAGAGATTTGGAAGTGAAAGGGTACCAGTCTTGTCGGGGATTGGGAACCCTTCGCGAGAATGTCCAAAGTTTCAGCGGGATTTCCAAAATGTTGAAAGGAACTCGAAACATGTCAACCTTGGTTTTGAGAATCTCTCCCGGAGTTTGAGAGATTTGGACGTGAAAGGGTACCAGTCTTGTCAGGGATTGGGAACCCTTCGCGAGAATGTCCAAAGTTTCAGCGGGATTTCCAAAATGTTGAAAGGAACTCGAAACATGTCAACCTTGGTTTTGAGAATCTCTCCCGGAGTTTGAGAGATTTGGACGTGAAAGGGTACCAGTCTTGTCGGGGATTGGGAACCCTTCGCGAGAATGTCCAAAGTTTCAGCGGGATTTCCAAAATGTTGAAAGGAACTCGAAACATGTCAACCTTGGTTTTGAGAATCTCTCCCGGAGTTTGAGAGATTTGGACGTGAAAGGGTACCAATCTTGTCGGGGATTGGGAACCCTTCGCGAGAATGTCCAAAGTTTCAGCGGGATTTCCAAAATGTTGAAAGGAACTCGAAACATGTCAACCTTGGTTTTGAGAATCTCTCCCGGAGTTTGAGAGATTTGGACGTGAAAGGGTACCAGTCTTGTCGGGGATTGGGAACCCTTCGCCAGAATGTCCAAAGTTTCAGCGGGATTTCCAAAATGTTGAAAGGAACTCGAAACATGTCAACCTTGGTTTTGAGAATCTCTCCCGGAGTTTGAGAGATTTGGACGTGAAAGGGTACCAGTCTTGTCGGGGATTGGGAACCCTTCGCCAGAATGTCCAAAGTTTCAGCGGGATTTCCAAAATGTTGAAAGGAACTCAAAACATGTCAACCTTGGTTTTGAGAATCTCTCCCGGAGTTTGAGAGATTTGGACGTGAAAGGGTACCAGTCTTGTCGGGGATTGGGAACCCTTCGCCAGAATGTCCAAAGTTTCAGCGGGATTTCCAAAATGTTGAAAGGAACTCGAAACATGTCAACCTTGGTTTTGAGAATCTCTCCCGGAGTTTGAGAGATTTGGAAGTGAAAGGGTACCAGTCTTGTCGGGGATTGGGAACCCTTCGCGAGAATGTCCAAAGTTTCAGCGGGATTTCCAAAATGTTGAAAGGAACTCGAAACATGTCAACCTTGGTTTTGAGAATCTCTCCCGGAGTTTGAGAGATTTGGACGTGAAAGGGTACCAGTCTTGTCGGGGATTGGGAACCCTTCGCGAGAATGTCCAAAGTTTCAGCGGGATTTCCAAAATGTTGAAAGGAACTGGAAACATGTCAACCTTGGTTTTGAGAATCTCTCCCGGAGTTTGAGAGATTTGGACGTGAAAGGGTACCAGTCTTGTCGGGGATTGGGAACCCTTCGCGAGAATGTCCAAAGTTTCAGCGGGATTTCCAAAATGTTGAAAGGAACTCGAAACATGTCAACCTTGGTTTTGAGAATCTCTCCCGGAGTTTGAGAGATTTGGACGTGAAAGGGTACCAATCTTGTCGGGGATTGGGAACCCTTCGCGAGAATGTCCAAAGTTTCAGCGGGATTTCCAAAATGTTGAAAGGAACTCGAAACATGTCAACCTTGGTTTTGAGAATCTCTCCCGGAGTTGGAGAGATTTGGACGTGAAAGGGTACCAGTCTTGTCGGGGATTGGGAACCCTTCGCGAGAATGTCCAAAGTTTCAGCGGGATTTCCAAAATGTTGAAAGGAACTCGAAACATGTCAACCTTGGTTTTGAGAATCTCTCCCGGAGTTGGAGAGATTTGGACGTGAAAGGGTACCAGTCTTGTCGGGGATTGGGAACCCTTCGCGAGAATGTCCAAAGTTTCAGCGGGATTTCCAAAATGTTGAAAGGAACTCGAAACATGTCAACCTTGGATTTGAGAATCTCTCCCAGAGTTTGAGAGATTTGGACGTGAAAGGGTACCAGTCTTGTCGGGGATTGGGAACCCTTCGCGAGAATGTCCAAAGTTTCAGCGGGATTTCCAAAATGTTG
Source organism: Streptopelia decaocto (assembly GCF_964273445.1). Classification (NCBI taxonomy): domain Eukaryota; kingdom Metazoa; phylum Chordata; class Aves; order Columbiformes; family Columbidae; genus Streptopelia; species Streptopelia decaocto. The sequence goes on along the minus strand of NW_028116613.1, from coordinate 23,214 downwards.
AAAGGAACTCAAAACATGTCAACCTGGATTTTGAGAATCTCTCCCGGAGTTGGAGAGATTTGGACGTGAAAGGGTACCAGTCTTGTCGGGGATTGGGAACCCTTCGCAAGAATGTCCAAAGTTTCAGCGGGATTTCCAAAATGTTGAAAGGAACTCGAAACATGTCAACCTTGGTTTTGAGAATCTCTCCCGGACTTTGAGAGATTTGGACGTGAAAGGGTACCAGTCTTGTCGGGGATTGGGAACCCTTCGCCAGAATGTCCAAAGTTTCAGCGGGATTTCCAAAATGTTGAAAGGAACTCGAAACATGTCAACCTTGGTTTTGAGAATCTCTCCCGGAGTTTGAGAGATTTGGACGTGAAAGGGTACCAGTCTTGTCGGGGATTGGGAACCCTTCGCGAGAATGTCCAAAGTTTCAGCGGGATTTCCAAAATGTTGAAAGGAACTCGAAACATGTCAACCTTGGTTTTGAGAATCTCTCCCGGAGTTTGAGAGATTTGGAAGTGAAAGGGTACCAGTCTTGTCGGGGATTGGGAACCCTTCGCGAGAATGTCCAAAGTTTCAGCGGGATTTCCAAAATGTTGAAAGGAACTCGAAACATGTCAACCTTGGTTTTGAGAATCTCTCCCGGAGTTGGAGAGATTTGGACGTGAAAGGGTACCAGTCTTGTCGGGGATTGGGAACCCTTCGCGAGAATGTCCAAAGTTTCAGCGGGATTTCCAAAATGTTGAAAGGAACTCGAAACATGTCAACCTTGGTTTTGAGAATCTCTCCCGGAGTTTGAGAGATTTGGACGTGAAAGGGTACCAGTCTTGTCGGGGATTGGGAACCCTTCGCCAGAATGTCCAAAGTTTCAGCGGGATTTCCAAAATGTTGAAAGGAACTCGAAACATGTCAACCTTGGTTTTGAGAATCTCTCCCGGAGTTTGAGAGATTTGGACGTGAAAGGGTACCAATCTTGTCGGGGATTGGGAACCCTTCGCCAGAATGTCCAAAGTTTCAGCGGGATTTCCAAAATGTTGAAAGGAACTCGAAACATGTCAACCTTGGTTTTGAGAATCTCTCCCGGAGTTTGAGAGATTTGGACGTGAAAGGGTACCAGTCTTGTCGGGGATTGGGAACCCTTCGCGAGAATGTCCAAAGTTTCAGCGGGATTTCCAAAATGTTGAAAGGAACTCGAAACATGTCAACCTTGGTTTTGAGAATCTCTCCCGGAGTTTGAGAGATTTGGACGTGAAAGGGTACCAGTCTTGTCGGGGATTGGGAACCCTTCACGAGAATGTCCAAAGTTTCAGCGGGATTTCCAAAATGTTGAAAGGAACTCGAAACATGTCAACCTTGGTTTTGAGAATCTCTCCCGGAGTTTGAGAGATTTGGACGTGAAAGGGTACCAATCTTGTCGGGGATTGGGAACCATTCGCGAGAATGTCCAAAGTTTCAGCGGGATTTCCAAAATGTTGAAAGGAACTCGAAACATGTCAACCTTGGTTTTGAGAATCTCTCCCAGAGTTTGAGAGATTTGGACGTGAAAGGGTACCAGTCTTGTCGGGGATTGGGAACCCTTCGCGAGAATGTCCAAAGTTTCAGCGGGATTTCCAAAATGTTGAAAGGAACTCGAAACATGTCCACCTTGGTTTTGAGAATCTCGCCCGGAGTTTGAGAGATTTGGACGTGAAAGGGTACCAGTCTTGTCGGGGATTGGGAACCCTTCGCGAGAATGTCCAAAGTTTCAGCGGGATTTCCAAAATGTTGAAAGGAACTCGAAACATGTCAACCTTGGTTTTGAGAATCTCTCCCGGAGTTTGAGAGATTTGGACGTGAAAGGGTACCAGTCTTGTCGGGGATTGGGAACCCTTCGCGAGAATGTCCAAAGTTTCAGCGGGATTTCCAAAATGTTGAAAGGAACTCGAAACATGTCAACCTTGGTTTTGAGAATCTCTCCTGGAGTTTGAGAGATTTGGACGTGAAAGGGTACCAGTCTTGTCGGGGATTGGGAACCCTTCGCGAGAATGTCCAAAGTTTCAGCGGGATTTCCAAAATGTTGAAAGGAACTCGAAACATGTCAACCTTGGTTTTGAGAATCTCTCCCGGAGTTGGAGAGATTTGGACGTGAAAGGGTACCAGTCTTGTCGGGGATTGGGAACCCTTCGCAAGAATGTCCAAAGTTTCAGCGGGATTTCCAAAATGTTGAAAGGAACTCGAAACATGTCAACCTTGGTTTTGAGAATCTCTCCCGGACTTTGAGAGATTTGGACGTGAAAGGGTACCAGTCTTGTCGGGGATTGGGAACCCTTCGCCAGAATGTCCAAAGTTTCAGCGGGATTTCCAAAATGTTGAAAGGAACTCGAAACATGTCAACCTTGGTTTTGAGAATCTCTCCCGGAGTTGGAGAGATTTGGACGTGAAAGGGTACCAGTCTTGTCGGGGATTGGGAACCCTTCGCAAGAATGTCCAAAGTTTCAGCGGGATTTCCAAAATGTTGAAAGGAACTCGAAACATGTCAACCTTGGTTTTGAGAATCTCTCCCGGACTTTGAGAGATTTGGACGTGAAAGGGTACCAGTCTTGTCGGGGATTGGGAACCCTTCGCGAGAATGTCCAAAGTTTCAGCGGGATTTCCAAAATGTTGAAAGGAACTCGAAACATGTCAACCTTGGTTTTGAGAATCTCTCCCGGAGTTGGAGAGATTTGGACGTGAAAGGGTACCAGTCTTGTCGGGGATTGGGAACCCTTCGCAAGAATGTCCAAAGTTTCAGCGGGATTTCCAAAATGTTGAAAGGAACTCGAAACATGTCAACCTTGGTTTTGAGAATCTCTCCCGGAGTTTGAGAGATTTGGACGTGAAAGGGTACCAGTCTTGTCGGGGATTGGGAACCCTTCGCGAGAATGTCCAAAGTTTCAGCGGGATTTCCAAAATGTTGAAAGGAACTCGAAACATGTCAACCTTGGTTTTGAGAATCTCTCCCGGAGTTTGAGAGATTTGGACGTGAAAGGGTACCAGTCTTGTCGGGGATTGGGAACCCTTCGCGAGAATGTCCAAAGTTTCAGCGGGATTTCCAAAATGTTGAAAGGAACTCGAAACATGTCAACCTTGGTTTTGAGAATCTCTCCCGGAGTTTGAGAGATTTGGACGTGAAAGGGTACCAATCTTGTCGGGGATTGGGAACCCTTCGCGAGAATGTCCAAAGTTTCAGCGGGATTTCCAAAATGTTGAAAGGAACTCGAAACATGTCAACCTTGGTTTTGAGAATCTCTCCCAGAGTTTGAGAGATTTGGACGTGAAAGGGTACCAGTCTTGTCGGGGATTGGGAACCCTTCGCGAGAATGTCCAAAGTTTCAGCGGGATTTCCAAAATGTTGAAAGGAACTCGAAACATGTCAACCTTGGTTTTGAGAATCTCTCCCGGAGTTTGAGAGATTTGGACGTGAAAGGGTACCAGTCTTGTCGGGGATTGGGAACCCTTCGCGAGAATGTCCAAAGTTTCAGCGGGATTTCCAAAATGTTGAAAGGAACTCGAAACATGTCAACCTTGGTTTTGAGAATCTCTCCCGGAGTTTGAGAGATTTGGACGTGAAAGGGTACCAGTCTTGTCGGGGATTGGGAACCCTTCGCGAGAATGTCCAAAGTTTCAGCGGGATTTCCAAAATGTTGAAAGGAACTCGAAACAAGTCAACCTTGGTTTTGAGAATCTCTCCTGGAGTTTGAGAGATTTGGACGTGAAAGGGTACCAGTCTTGTCGGGGATTGGGAACCCTTCTCGAGAACGTCCAAAGTTTCAGCGGGATTTCCAAAATGTTGAAAGGAACTCGAAACATGTCAACCTTGGTTTTGAGAATCTCTCCCGGAGTTTGAGAGATTTGGACGTGAAAGGGTACCAGTCTTGTCGGGGATTGGGAACCCTTCACGAGAATGTCCAAAGTTTCAGCGGGATTTCTAAAATGTTGAAAGGAACTCGAAACATGTCAACCTTGGTTTTGAGAATCTCTCCCGGAGTTTGAGAGATTTGGACGTGAAAGGGTACCAGTCTTGTCGGGGATTGGGAACCCTTCGCCAGAATGTCCTATGTTTCAGCGGGATTTCCAAAATGTTGAAAGGAACTCGAAACCTGTCAACCTTGGTTTTGAGAATCTCTCCCGGAGTTTGAGAGATTTGGACGTGAAAGGGTACCAGTCTTGTCGGGGATTGGGAACCCTTCGCGAGAATGTCCAAAGTTTCAGCGGGATTTCCAAAATGTTGAAAGGAACTCGAAACATGTCAACCTTGGTTTTGAGAATCTCTCCCGGAGTTTGAGAGATTTGGACGTGAAAGGGTACCAGTCTTGTCGGGGATTGGGAACCCTTCGCCAGAATGTCCAAAGTTTCAGCGGGATTTCCAAAATGTTGAAAGGAACTCGAAACATGTCAACCTTGGTTTTGAGAATCTCTCCCGGAGTTTGAGAGATTTGGACATGAAAGGGTACCAGTCTTGTCGGGGATTGGGAACCCTTCGCGAGAATGTCCTATGTTTCAGCGGGATTTCCAAAATGTTGAAAGGAACTCGAAACCTGTCAACCTTGGTTTTGAGAATCTCTCCCGGAGTTTGAGAGATTTGGACGTGAAAGGGTACCAGTCTTGTCGGGGATTGGGAACCCTTCGCGAGAATGTCCAAAGTTTCAGCGATATTTCCAAAATGTTGAAAGGAACTCGAAACATGTCAACCTTGGTTTTGAGAATCTCTCCCGGAGTTTGAGAGATTTGGACGTGAAAGGGTACCAGTCTTGTCGGGGATTGGGAACCCTTCGCGAGAATGTCCAAAGTTTCAGCGGGATTTCCAAAATGTTGAAAGGAACTCGAAACTTGTCGACCTTGGTTTTGAGAATCTCTCCCGGAGTTGGAGAGATTTGGACGTGAAAGGGTACCAGTCTTGTCGGGGATTGGGAACCCTTCGCGAGAATGTCCAAAGTTTCAGCGGGATTTCCAAAATGTTGAAAGGAACTCGAAACATGTCAACCTTGGTTTTGAGAATCTCTCCCGGAGTTGGAGAGATTTGGACGTGAAAGAGTACCAGTCTTGTCGGGGATTGGGAACCCTTCGCCAGAATGTCCTATGTTTCAGCGGGATTTCCAAAATGTTGAAAGGAACTCGAAACCTGTCAACCTTGGTTTTGAGAATCTCTCCCGGAGTTTGAGAGATTTGGACGTGAAAGGGTACCAGTCTTGTCGGGGATTGGGAACCCTTCGCGAGAATGTCCAAAGTTTCAGCGATATTTCCAAAATGTTGAAAGGAACTCGAAACATGTCAACCTTGGTTTTGAGAATCTCTCCCGGAGTTTGAGAGATTTGGACGTGAAAGGGTACCAATCTTGTCGGGGATTGGGAACCCTTCGCGAGAATGTCCAAAGTTTCAGCGGGATTTCCAAAATGTTGAAAGGAACTCGAAACATGTCAACCTTGGTTTTGAGAATCTCTCCTGGAGTTTGAGAGATTTGGACGTGAAAGGGTACCAGTCTTGTCGGGGATTGGGAACCCTTCGCGAGAATGTCCAAAGTTTCAGCGGGATTTCCAAAATGTTGAAAGGAACTCGAAACATGTCAACCTTGGTTTTGAGAATCTCTCCCGGAGTTTGAGAGATTTGGACGTGAAAGGGTACCAGTCTTGTCGGGGATTGGGAACCCTTCGCGAGAATGTCCAAAGTTTCAGCGGGATTTCCAAAATGTTGAAAGGAACTCGAAACATGTCAACCTTGGTTTTGAGAATCTCTCCCGGAGTTTGAGAGATTTGGACGTGAAAGGGTACCAGTCTTGTCGGGGATTGGGAACCCTTCGCCAGAATGTCCAAAGTTTCAGCGGGATTTCCAAAATGTTGAAAGGAACTCGAAACATGTCAACCTTGGTTTTGAGAATCTCTCCCGGACTTTGAGAGATTTGGACGTGAAAGGGTACCAGTCTTGTCGGGGATTGAGAACCCTTCGCCAGAATGTCCAAAGTTTCAGCGGGATTTCCAAAATGTTGAAAGGAACTCGAAACATGCCAACCTTGGTTTTGAGAATCTCTCCCGGAGTTTGAGAGATTTGGACGTGAAAGGGTAGCAGTCTTGTGTGGGATTGGGAACCCTTCACGAGAATGTCCAAAGTTTCAGCGGGATTTCCAAAATGTTGAGAGGAACTCGAAACATGTCAACCTTGGTTTTGAGAATCTCTCCCGGAGTTTGAGAGATTTGGACGTGAAAGGGTACTAGTCTTGTCGGGGATTGGGAACCCTTCGCCAGAATGTCCAAAGTTTCAGCGGGATTTCCAAAATGTTGAAAGGAACTCGAAACATGTCAACCTTGGTTTTGAGAATCTCTCCCGGACTTTGAGAGATTTGGACGTGCAAGGGTACCAGTCTTGTCGGGGATTGGGAACCCTTCGCGAGAATGTCCAAAGTTTCAGCGGGATTTCCAAAATGTTGAAAGGAACTCAAAACATGTCAACCTTGGTTTTGAGAATCTCTCCCGGACTTTGAGAGATTTGGACGTGAAAGGGTACCAGTCTTGTCGGGGATTCGGAACCCTTCGCGAGAATGTCCAAAGTTTCAGCGGGATTTCCAAAATGTTGAGAGGAACTCGAAACTTGTCGACCTTGGTTTTGAGAATCTCTCCCGGAGTTGGAGAGATTTGGACGTGAAAGGGTACCAGTCTTGTCGGGGATTGGGAACCCTTCGCGAGAATGTCCAAAGTTTCAGCGGGATTTCCAAAATGTTGAAAGGAACTCGAAACATGTCAACCTTGGTTTTGAGAATCTCTCCCGGAGTTGGAGAGATTTGGACGTGAAAGGGTACCAGTCTTGTCGGGGATTGGGAACCCTTCGCGAGAATGTCCTATGTTTCAGCGGGATTTCCAAAATGTTGAAAGGAACTCGAAACATGTCAACCTTGGTTTTGGGAATCTCTCCCGGAGTTTGAGAGATTTGGACGTGAAAGGGTACCAGTCTTGTCGGGGATTGGGAACCCTTCGCGAGAATGTCCAAAGTTTCAGCGATATTTCCAAAATGTTGAAAGGAACTCGAAACATGTCAACCTTGGTTTTGAGAATCTCTCCCGGACTTTGAGAGATTTGGACGTGCAAGGGTACCAGTCTTGTCGGGGATTGGGAACCCTTCGCCAGAATGTCCAAAGTTTCAGCGGGATTTCCAAAATGTTGAAAGGAACTCGAAACATGTCAACCTTGGTTTTGAGAATCTCTCCCGGAGTTTGAGAGATTTGGACGTGAAAGGGTACCAGTCTTGTCGGGGATTGGGAACCCTTCGCGAGAATGTCCAAAGTTTCAGCGGGATTTCCAAAATGTTGAAAGGAACTCGAAACATGTCAACCTTGGTTTTGAGAATCTCTCCCGGAGTTTGAGAGATTTGGACGTGAAAGGGTACCAGTCTTGTCGGGGATTGGGAACCCTTCGCCAGAATGTCCAAAGTTTCAGCGGGATTTCCAAAATGTTGAAAGGAACTCGAAACATGTCAACCTTGGTTTTGAGAATCTCTCCCGGAGTTTGAGAGATTTGGACGTGAAAGGGTACCAGTCTTGTCGGGGATTGGGAACCCTTCGCGAGAATGTCCAAAGTTTCAGCGGGATTTCCAAAATGTTGAAAGGAACTCGAAACATGTCAACCTTGGTTTTGAGAATCTCTCCCGGACTTTGAGAGATTTGGACGTGAAAGGGTACCAGTCTTGTCGGGGATTGAGAACCCTTCGCCAGAATGTCCAAAGTTTCAGCGGGATTTCCAAAATGTTGAGAGGAACTCGAAACATGTCGACCTTGGTTTTGAGAATCTCTCCCGGAGTTGGAGAGATTTGGACGTGAAAGGGTACCAGTCTTGTCGGGGATTGGGAACCCTTCGCGAGAATGTCCAAAGTTTCAGCGGGATTTCCAAAATGTTGAAAGGAACTCGAAACATGTCAACCTTGGTTTTGAGAATCTCTCCCGGAGTTGGAGAGATTTGGACCTGAAAGGGTACCAATCTTGTCGGGGATTGGGAACCCTTCGCGAGAATGTCCAAAGTTTCAGCGGGATTTCCAAAATGTTGAAAGGAACTCGAAACCTGCCACCCTTGGTTTTGGGAATCTCTCCCGGAGTTTGAGAGATTTGGACGTGAAAGGGTACCAGTCTTGTCGGGGATTGGGAACCCTTCGCGAGAATGTCCAAAGTTTCAGCGGGATTTCCAAAATGTTGAAAGGAACTCGAAACATGTCAACCTTGGTTTTGAGAATCTCTCCCGGAGTTTGAGAGATTTGGACGTGAAAGGGTACCAGTCTTGTCGGGGATTGGGAACCCTTCGCGAGAATGTCCAAAGTTTCAGCGGGATTTCCAAAATGTTGAGAGGAACTCGAAACATGTCAACCTTGGTTTTGAGAATCTCTCCCGGAGTTTGAGAGATTTGGACGTGCAAGGGTACCAGTCTTGTCGGGGATTGGGAACCCTTCGCCAGAATGTCCAAAGTTTCAGCGGGATTTCCAAAATGTTGAAAGGAACTCGAAACATGTCAACCTTGGTTTTGAGAATCTCTCCCGGACTTTGAGAGATTTGGACGTGAAAGGGTACCAATCTTGTCGGGGATTGGGAACCCTTCGCGAGAATGTCCAAAGTTTCAGCGGGATTTCCAAAATGTTGAAAGGAACTCGAAACATGTCAACCTTGGTTTTGAGAATCTCTCCCGGAGTTTGAGAGATTTGGACGTGAAAGGGTACCAGTCTTGTCGGGGATTGGGAACCCTTTGCCAGAATGTCCAAAGTTTCAGCGGGATTTCCAAAATGTTGAAAGGAACTCGAAACATGTCAACCTTGGTTTTGAGAATCTCTCCCGGACTTTGAGAGATTTGGACGTGAAAGGGTACCAGTCTTGTCGGGGATTGGGAACCCTTCACGAGAATGTCCAAAGTTTCAGCGGGATTTCCAAAATGTTGAAAGGAACTCGAAACATGTCAACCTTGGTTTTGAGAATCTCTCCCGGAGTTGGAGAGATTTGGACGTGAAAGGGTACCAGTCTTGTCGGGGATTGGGAACCCTTCGCAAGAATGTCCAAAGTTTCAGCGGGATTTCCAAAATGTTGAAAGGAACTCGAAACATGTCAACCTTGGTTTTGAGAATCTCTCCCGGAGTTTGAGAGATTTGGACGTGAAAGGGTACCAGTCTTGTCGGGGATTGGGAACCCTTCGCAAGAATGTCCAAAGTTTCAGCGGGATTTCCAAAATGTTGAAAGGAACTCGAAACATGTCAACCTTGGTTTTGAGAATCTCTCCCGGAGTTGGAGAGATTTGGACGTGAAAGGGTACCAGTCTTGTCGGGGATTGGGAACCCTTCGCGAGAATGTCCAAAGTTTCAGCGGGATTTCCAAAATGTTGAAAGGAACTCGAAACATGTCAACCTTGGTTTTGAGAATCTCTCCCGGAGTTTGAGAGATTTGGACGTGAAAGGGTACCAGTCTTGTCGGGGATTGGGAACCCTTCGCCAGAATGTCCAAAGTTTCAGCGGGATTTCCAAAATGTTGAAAGGAACTCGAAACATGTCAACCTTGGTTTTGAGAATCTCTCCCGGAGTTTGAGAGATTTGGACGTGAAAGGGTACCAGTCTTGTCGGGGATTGGGAACCCTTCGCGAGAATGTCCAAAGTTTCAGCGGGATTTCCAAAATTTTGAAAGGAACTCGAAACATGTCAACCTTGGTTTTGAGAATCTCTCCCGGAGTTTGAGAGATTTGGAAGTGAAAGGGTACCAGTCTTGTCGGGGATTGGGAACCCTTCGCGAGAATGTCCTATGTTTCAGCGGGATTTCCAAAATGTTGAGAGGAACTCGAAACATGTCAACCTTGGTTTTGAGAATCTCTCCCGGAGTTTGAGAGATTTGGACGTGAAAGGGTACCAGTCTTGTCGGGGATTGGGAACCCTTCGCGAGAATGTCCAAAGTTTCAGCGGGATTTCCAAAATGTTGAAAGGAACTCGAAACATGTCAACCTTGGTTTTGAGAATCTCTCCCGGAGTTTGAGAGATTTGGACGTGAAAGGGTACCAGTCTTGTCGGGGATTGGGAACCCTTCGCGAGAATGTCCAAAGTTTCAGCGGGATTTCCAAAATGTTGAAAGGAACTCGAAACATGTCAACCTTGGTTTTGAGAATCTCTCCCGGAGTTGGAGAGATTTGGACGTGAAAGGGTACCAGTCTTGTCGGGGATTGGGAACCCTTCGCGAGAATGTCCAAAGTTTCAGCGGGATTTCCAAAATGTTGAAAGGAACTCGAAACATGTCAACCTTGGTTTTGAGAATCTCTCCCAGAGTTTGAGAGATTTGGACGTGAAAGGGTACCAGTCTTGTCGGGGATTGGGAACCCTTCGCGAGAATGTCCAAAGTTTCAGCGGGATTTCCAAAATGTTGAAAGGAACTCGAAACATGTCAACCTTGGTTTTGAGAATCTCTCCCGGAGTTGGAGAGATTTGGACGTGAAAGGGTACCAGTCTTGTCGGGGATTGGGAACCCTTCGCGAGAATGTCCAAAGTTTCAGCGGGATTTCCAAAATGTTGAAAGGAACTCGAAACATGTCAACCTTGGTTTTGAGAATCTCTCCCGGAGTTTGAGAGATTTGGAAGTGAAAGGGTACCAGTCTTGTCGGGGATTGGGAACCCTTCGCGAGAATGTCCAAAGTTTCAGCGGGATTTCCAAAATGTTGAGAGGAACTCGAAACATGTCAACCTTGGTTTTGAGAATCTCTCCCGGAGTTTGAGAGATTTGGACGTGAAAGGGTACCAGTCTTGTCGGGGATTGGGAACCCTTCGCCAGAATGTCCAAAGTTTCAGCGGGATTTCCAAAATGTTGAAAGGAACTCGAAACATGTCAACCTTGGTTTTGAGAATCTCTCCCGGAGTTTGAGAGATTTGGACGTGAAAGGGTACCAGTCTTGTCGGGGATTGGGAACCCTTCGCCAGAATGTCCAAAGTTTCAGCGGGATTTCCAAAATGTTGAAAGGAACTCGAAACATGTCAAACTTGGTTTTGAGAATCTCTCCCGGAGTTTGAGAGATTTGGAAGTGAAAGGGTACCAGTCTTGTCGGGGATTGGGAACCCTTCGCGAGAATGTCCAAAGTTTCAGCGGGATTTCCAAAATGTTGAAAGGAACTCGAAACATGTCAACCTTGGTTTTGAGAATCTCTCCCGGAGTTGGAGAGATTTGGACGTGAAAGGGTACCAGTCTTGTCGGGGATTGGGAACCCTTCGCGAGAATGTCCAAAGTTTCAGCGGGATTTCCAAAATGTTGAAAGGAACTCGAAACATGTCAACCTTGGTTTTGAGAATCTCTCCCGGAGTTTGAGAGATTTGGACGTGAAAGGGTACCAGTCTTGTCGGGGATTGGGAACCCTTCGCGAGAATGTCCAAAGTTTCAGCGGGATTTCCAAAATGTTGAAAGGAACTCGAAACATGTCAACCTTGGTTTTGAGAATCTCTCCCGGAGTTTGAGAGATTTGGACGTGAAAGGGTACCAATCTTGTCGGGGATTGGGAACCCTTCGCGAGAATGTCCAAAGTTTCAGCGGGATTTCCAAAATGTTGAAAGGAACTCGAAACATGTCAACCTTGGTTTTGAGAATCTCTCCCGGAGTTTGAGAGATTTGGACGTGAAAGGGTACCAGTCTTGTCGGGGATTGGGAACCCTTCGCCAGAATGTCCAAAGTTTCAGCGGGATTTCCAAAATGTTGAAAGGAACTCGAAACATGTCAACCTTGGTTTTGAGAATCTCTCCCGGAGTTTGAGAGATTTGGACGTGAAAGGGTACCAGTCTTGTCGGGGATTGGGAACCCTTCGCGAGAATGTCCAAAGTTTCAGCGGGATTTCCAAAATGTTGAAAGGAACTCGAAACATGTCAACCTTGGTTTTGAGAATCTCTCCCGGAGTTTGAGAGATTTGGACGTGAAAGGGTACCAGTCTTGTCGGGGATTGGGAACCCTTCGCGAGAATGTCCAAAGTTTCAGCGGGATTTCCAAAATGTTGAAAGGAACTCGAAACATGTCAACCTTGGTTTTGAGAATCTCTCCCGGAGTTGGAGAGATTTGGAAGTGAAAGGGTACCAGTCTTGTCGGGGATTGGGAACCCTTCGCCAGAATGTCCAAAGTTTCAGCGGGATTTCCAAAATGTTGAAAGGAACTCGAAACATGTCAACCTTGGTTTTGAGAATCTCTCCCGGAGTTGGAGAGATTTGGACGTGAAAGGGTACCAGTCTTGTCGGGGATTGGGAACACTTCGCGAGAATGTCCAAAGTTTCAGCGGGATTTCCAAAATTTTGAAAGGAACTCGAAACATGTCAACCTTGGTTTTGAGAATCTCTCCCGGAGTTTGAGAGATTTGGAAGTGAAAGGGTACCAGTCTTGTCGGGGATTGGGAACCCTTCGCGAGAATGTCCAAAGTTTCAGCGGGATTTCCAAAATGTTGAGAGGAACTCGAAACATGTCAACCTTGGTTTTGAGAATCTCTCCCGGAGTTTGAGAGATTTGGACGTGAAAGGGTACCAGTCTTGTCGGGGATTGGGAACCCTTCGCGAGAATGTCCAAAGTTTCAGCGGGATTTCCAAAATGTTGAAAGGAACTCGAAACATGTCAACCTTGGTTTTGAGAATCTCTCCCGGAGTTTGAGAGATTTGGACGTGAAAGGGTACCAGTCTTGTCGGGGATTGGGAACCCTTCGCGAGAATGTCCAAAGTTTCAGCGGGATTTCCAAAATGTTGAAAGGAACTCGAAACATGTCAACCTTGGTTTTGAGAATCTCTCCCGGAGTTTGAGAGATTTGGACGTGAAAGGGTACCAGTCTTGTCGGGGATTGGGAACCCTTCGCGAGAATGTCCAAAGTTTCAGCGGGATTTCCAAAATGTTGAAAGGAACTCGAAACATGTCAACCTTGGTTTTGAGAATCTCTCCCGGAGTTGGAGAGATTTGGACGTGAAAGGGTACCAGTCTTGTCGGGGATTGGGAACCCTTCGCGAGAATGTCCAAAGTTTCAGCGGGATTTCCAAAATGTTGAAAGGAACTCGAAACATGTCAACCTTGGTTTTGAGAATCTCTCCCGGAGTTTGAGAGATTTGGACGTGAAAGGGTACCAGTCTTGTCGGGGATTGGGAACCCTTCGCGAGAATGTCCAAAGTTTCAGCGGGATTTCCAAAATGTTGAAAGGAACTCGAAACATGTCAACCTTGGTTTTGAGAATCTCTCCCGGAGTTGGAGAGATTTGGACGTGAAAGGGTACCAGTCTTGTCGGGGATTGGGAACCCTTCGCGAGAATGTCCAAAGTTTCAGCGGGATTTCCAAAATGTTGAAAGGAACTCGAAACATGTCAACCTTGGTTTTGAGAATCTCTCCCGGACTTTGAGAGATTTGGACGTGAAAGGGTACCAGTCTTGTCGGGGATTGGGAACCCTTCGCCAGAATGTCCAAAGTTTCAGCGGGATTTCCAAAATGTTGAAAGGAACTCAAAACATGTCAACCTTGGTTTTGAGAATCTCTCCCGGAGTTTGAGAGATTTGGACGTGAAAGGGTACCAGTCTTGTCGGGGATTGGGAACCCTTCGCCAGAATGTCCAAAGTTTCAGCGGGATTTCCAAAATGTTGAAAGGAACTCGAAACATGTCAACCTTGGTTTTGAGAATCTCTCCCGGAGTTTGAGAGATTTGGAAGTGAAAGGGTACCAGTCTTGTCGGGGATTGGGAACCCTTCGCGAGAATGTCCAAAGTTTCAGCGGGATTTCCAAAATGTTGAAAGGAACTCGAAACATGTCAACCTTGGTTTTGAGAATCTCTCCCGGAGTTTGAGAGATTTGGACGTGAAAGGGTACCAGTCTTGTCGGGGATTGGGAACCCTTCGCGAGAATGTCCAAAGTTTCAGCGGGATTTCCAAAATGTTGAAAGGAACTCGAAACATGTCAACCTTGGTTTTGAGAATCTCTCCCGGAGTTTGAGAGATTTGGACGTGAAAGGGTACCAGTCTTGTCGGGGATTGGGAACCCTTCGTGAGAATGTCCAAAGTTTCAGCGGGATTTCCAAAACGTTGAAAGGAACTCGAAACATGTCAACCTTGGTTTTGAGAATCTCTCCCGGAGTTTGAGAGATTTGGACGTGAAAGGGTACCAATCTTGTCGGGGATTGGGAACCCTTCGCGAGAATGTCCAAAGTTTCAGCGGGATTTCCAAAATGTTGAAAGGAACTCGAAACATGTCAACCTTGGTTTTGAGAATCTCTCCCGGAGTTTGAGAGATTTGGACGTGAAAGGGTACCAGTCTTGTCGGGGATTGGGAACCCTTCGCGAGAATGTCCAAAGTTTCAGCGGGATTTCCAAAATGTTGAAAGGAACTCGAAACATGTCAACCTTGGTTTTGAGAATCTCTCCCGGAGTTTGAGAGATTTGGACGTGAAAGGGTACCAGTCTTGTCGGGGATTGGGAACCCTTCGCGAGAATGTCCAAAGTTTCAGCGGGATTTCCAAAATGTTGAAAGGAAGTTGAAACATGTCAACCTTGGTTTTGAGAATCTCTCCCAGAGTTTGAGAGATTTGGACGTGAAAGGGTACCAGTCTTGTCGGGGATTGGGAACCCTTCGCGAGAATGTCCAAAGTTTCAGCGGGATTTCCAAAATGTTGAAAGGAACTCAAAACATGTCAACCTTGGTTTTGAGAATCTCTCCCGGAGTTGGAGAGATTTGGACGTGAAAGGGTACCAGTCTTGTCGGGGATTGGGAACCCTTCGCAAGAATGTCCAAAGTTTCAGCGGGATTTCCAAAATGTTGAAAGGAACTCGAAACATGTCAACCTTGGTTTTGAGAATCTCTCCCGGACTTTGAGAGATTTGGACGTGAAAGGGTACCAGTCTTGTCGGGGATTGGGAACCCTTCGCCAGAATGTCCAAAGTTTCAGCGGGATTTCCAAAATGTTGAAAGGAACTCGAAACATGTCAACCTTGGTTTTGAGAATCTCTCCCGGAGTTTGAGAGATTTGGACGTGAAAGGGTACCAGTCTTGTCGGGGATTGGGAACCCTTCGCGAGAATGTCCAAAGTTTCAGCGGGATTTCCAAAATGTTGAAAGGAACTCGAAACATGTCAACCTTGGTTTTGAGAATCTCTCCCGGAGTTTGAGTGATTTGGAAGTGAAAGGGTACCAGTCTTGTCGGGGATTGGGAACCCTTCGCGAGAATGTCCAAAGTTTCAGCGGGATTTCCAAAATGTTGAAAGGAACTCGAAACATGTCAACCTTGGTTTTGAGAATCTCTCCCGGAGTTTGAGAGATTTGGACGTGAAAGGGTACCAGTCTTGTCGGGGATTGGGAACCCTTCGCGAGAATGTCCAAAGTTTCAGCGGGATTTCCAAAATGTTGAAAGGAACTCGAAACATGTCAACCTTGGTTTTGAGAATCTCTCCCGGAGTTTGAGAGATTTGGACGTGAAAGGGTACCAGTCTTGTCGGGGATTGGGAACCCTTCGCCAGAATGTCCAAAGTTTCAGCGGGATTTCCAAAATGTTGAAAGGAACTCGAAACATGTCAACCTTGGTTTTGAGAATCTCTCCCGGAGTTTGAGAGATTTGGACGT
Organism: Streptopelia decaocto; assembly: GCF_964273445.1. NCBI lineage: Eukaryota > Metazoa > Chordata > Aves > Columbiformes > Columbidae > Streptopelia > Streptopelia decaocto. The sequence continues at coordinate 7,671 of NW_028116613.1, read as the reverse complement.
GAAAGGGTACCAATCTTGTCGGGGATTGGGAACCCTTCGCCAGAATGTCCAAAGTTTCAGCAGGATTTCCAAAATTTTGAAAGGAACTCGAAACATGTCAACCTTGGTTTTGAGAATCTCTCCCGGAGTTTGAGAGATTTGGACGTGAAAGGGTACCAGTCTTGTCGGGGATTGGGAACCCTTCGCCAGAATGTCCAAAGTTTCAGCGGGATTTCCAAAATGTTGAAAGGAACTCGAAACATGTCAACCTTGGTTTTGAGAATCTCTCCCGGAGTTGGAGAGATTTGGACGTGAAAGGGTACCAGTCTTGTCGGGGATTGGGAACCCTTCGCAAGAATGTCCAAAGTTTCAGCGGGATTTCCAAAATGTTGAAAGGAACTCGAAACATGTCAACCTTGGTTTTGAGAATCTCTCCCGGACTTTGAGAGATTTGGACGTGAAAGGGTACCAGTCTTGTCGGGGATTGGGAACCCTTTGCGAGAATGTCCAAAGTTTCAGCGGGATTTCCAAAATGTTGAAAGGAACTCGAAACATGTCAACCTTGGTTTTGAGAATCTCTCCCGGAGTTGGAGAGATTTGGACGTGAAAGGGTACCAGTCTTGTCGGGGATTGGGAACCCTTCGCAAGAATGTCCAAAGTTTCAGCGGGATTTCCAAAATGTTGAAAGGAACTCGAAACATGTCAACCTTGGTTTTGAGAATCTCTCCCGGACTTTGAGAGATTTGGACGTGAAAGGGTACCAGTCTTGTCGGGGATTGGGAACCCTTCGCCAGAATGTCCAAAGTTTCAGCGGGATTTCCAAAATGTTGAAAGGAACTCGAAATATGTCAACCTTGGTTTTGAGAATCTCTCCCGGACTTTGAGAGATTTGGACGTGAAAGGGTACCAGTCTTGTCGGGGATTGGGAACCCTTCGCGAGAATGTCCAAAGTTTCAGCGGGATTTCCAAAATGTTGAGAGGAACTCGAAACATGTCAACCTTGGTTTTGAGAATCTCTCCCGGAGTTTGAGAGATTTGGAAGTGAAAGGGTACCAGTCTTGTCGGGGATTGGGAACCCTTCGCGAGAATGTCCAAAGTTTCAGCGGGATTTCCAAAATGTTGAAAGGAACTCGAAACATGTCAACCTTGGTTTTGAGAATCTCTCCCGGACTTTGAGAGATTTGGACGTGAAAGGGTACCAGTCTTGTCGGGGATTGGGAACCCTTCGCCAGAATGTCCAAAGTTTCAGCGGGATTTCCAAAATGTTGAAACGAACTCGAAACATGTCAACCTTGGTTTTGAGAATCTCTCCCGGAGTTGGAGAGATTTGGACGTGAAAGGGTACCAGTCTTGTCGGGGATTGGGAACCCTTCGCGAGAATGTCCAAAGTTTCAGCGGGATTTCCAAAATGTTGAAAGGAACTCGAAACATGTCAACCTTGGTTTTGAGAATCTCTCCCGGAGTTTGAGAGATTTGGACGTGAAAGGGTACCAGTCTTGTCGGGGATTGGGAACCCTTCGCCAGAATGTCCAAAGTTTCAGCGGGATTTCCAAAATGTTGAAAGGAACTCGAAACATGTCAACCTTGGTTTTGAGAATCTCTCCCGGAGTTTGAGAGATTTGGACGTGAAAGGGTACCAGTCTTGTCGGGGATTGGGAACCCTTCGCGAGAATGTCCAAAGTTTCAGCGGGATTTCCAAAATGTTGAAAGGAACTCGAAACATGTCAACCTTGGTTTTGAGAATCTCTCCCGGAGTTTGAGAGATTTGGACGTGAAAGGGTACCAGTCTTGTCGGGGATTGGGAACCCTTCGCGAGAATGTCCAAAGTTTCAGCGGGATTTCCAAAATGTTGAAAGGAACTCGAAACATGTCAACCTTGGTTTTGAGAATCTCTCCCGGAGTTTGAGAGATTTGGACATGAAAGGGTACCAGTCTTGTCGGGGATTGGGAACCCTTCGCGAGAATGTCCAAAGTTTCAGCGGGATTTCCAAAATGTTGAAAGGAACTCGAAACATGTCAACCTTGGTTTTGAGAATCTCTCCCGGAGTTTGAGAGATTTGGACGTGAAAGGGTACCAGTCTTGTCGGGGATTGGGAACCCTTCGCCAGAATGTCCAAAGTTTCAGCGGGATTTCCAAAATGTTGAAAGGAACTCGAAACATGTCAACCTTGGTTTTGAGAATCTCTCCCGGAGTTTGAGAGATTTGGACGTGAAAGGGTACCAATCTTGTCGGGGATTGGGAACCCTTCGCCAGAATGTCCAAAGTTTCAGCGGGATTTCCAAAATTTTGAAAGGAACTCGAAACATGTCAACCTTGGTTTTGAGAATCTCTCCCGGAGTTTGAGAGATTTGGACGTGAAAGGGTACCAGTCTTGTCGGGGATTGGGAACCCTTCGCGAGAATGTCCAAAGTTTCAGCGGGATTTCCAAAATGTTGAAAGGAACTCGAAACATGTCAACCTTGGTTTTGAGAATCTCTCCCGGAGTTGGAGAGATTTGGACGTGAAAGGGTACCAGTCTTGTCGGGGATTGGGAACCCTTCGCGAGAATGTCCAAAGTTTCAGCGGGATTTCCAAAATGTTGAAAGGAACTCGAAACATGTCAACCTTGGTTTTGAGAATCTCTCCCGGAGTTTGAGAGATTTGGACGTGAAAGGGTACCAGTCTTGTCGGGGATTGGGAACCCTTCGCGAGAATGTCCAAAGTTTCAGCGGGATTTCCAAAATGTTGAAAGGAACTCGAAACATGTCAACCTTGGTTTTGAGAATCTCTCCCGGAGTTTGAGAGATTTGGACGTGAAAGGGTACCAATCTTGTCGGGGATTGGGAACCCTTCGCGAGAATGTCCAAAGTTTCAGCGGGATTTCCAAAATGTTGAAAGGAACTCGAAACATGTCAACCTTGGTTTTGAGAATCTCTCCCAGAGTTTGAGAGATTTGGACGTGAAAGGGTACCAGTCTTGTCGGGGATTGGGAACCCTTCGTGAGAATGTCCAAAGTTTCAGCGGGATTTCCAAAATGTTGAAAGGAACTCGAAACATGTCCACCTTGGTTTTGAGAATCTCGCCCGGAGTTTGAGAGATTTGGACGTGAAAGGGTACCAGTCTTGTCGGGGATTGGGAACCCTTCGCGAGAATGTCCAAAGTTTCAGCGGGATTTCCAAAATGTTGAAAGGAACTCGAAACATGTCAACCTTGGTTTTGAGAATCTCTCCCGGAGTTTGAGAGATTTGGACGTGAAAGGGTACCAGTCTTGTCGGGGATTGGGAACCCTTCGCGAGAATGTCCAAAGTTTCAGCGGGATTTCCAAAATGTTGAAAGGAACTCGAAACATGTCAACCTTGGTTTTGAGAATCTCTCCCGGAGTTGGAGAGATTTGGACGTGAAAGGGTACCAGTCTTGTCGGGGATTGGGAACCCTTCGCGAGAATGTCCAAAGTTTCAGCGGGATTTCCAAAATGTTGAAAGGAACTCGAAACATGTCAACCTTGGTTTTGAGAATCTCTCCCGGAGTTGGAGAGATTTGGACGTGAAAGGGTACCAGTCTTGTCGGGGATTGGGAACCCTTCGCAAGAATGTCCAAAGTTTCAGCGGGATTTCCAAAATGTTGAAAGGAACTCGAAACATGTCAACCTTGGTTTTGAGAATCTCTCCCGGACTTTGAGAGATTTGGACGTGAAAGGGTACCAGTCTTGTCGGGGATTGGGAACCCTTCGCCAGAATGTCCAAAGTTTCAGCGGGATTTCCAAAATGTTGAAAGGAACTCGAAACATGTCAACCTTGGTTTTGAGAATCTCTCCCGGAGTTGGAGAGATTTGGACGTGAAAGGGTACCAGTCTTGTCGGGGATTGGGAACCCTTCGCAAGAATGTCCAAAGTTTCAGCGGGATTTCCAAAATGTTGAAAGGAACTCGAAACATGTCAACCTTGGTTTTGAGAATCTCTCCCGGAGTTTGAGAGATTTGGACGTGAAAGGGTACCAGTCTTGTCGGGGATTGGGAACCCTTCGCGAGAATGTCCAAAGTTTCAGCGGGATTTCCAAAATGTTGAAAGGAACTCGAAACATGTCAACCTTGGTTTTGAGAATCTCTCCCGGAGTTTGGAGAGATTTGGACGTGAAAGGGTACCAGTCTTGTCGGGGATTGGGAACCCTTCGCAAGAATGTCCAAAGTTTCAGCGGGATTTCCAAAATGTTGAAAGGAACTCGAAACATGTCAACCTTGGTTTTGAGAATCTCTCCCGGAGTTTGAGAGATTTGGACGTGAAAGGGTACCAGTCTTGTCGGGGATTGGGAACCCTTCGCCGAGAATGTCCAAAGTTTCAGCGGGATTTCCAAAATGTTGAAAGGAACTCGAAACATGTCAACCTTGGTTTTGAGAATCTCTCCCGGAGTTGGAGAGATTTGGACGTGAAAGGGTACCAGTCTTGTCGGGGATTGGGAACCCTTCGCGAGAATGTCCAAAGTTTCAGCGGGATTTCCAAAATGTTGAAAGGAACTCGAAACATGTCAACCTTGGTTTTGAGAATCTCTCCCGGAGTTTGAGAGATTTGGACGTGAAAGGGTACCAGTCTTGTCGGGGATTGGGAACCCTTCGCGAGAATGTCCAAAGTTTCAGCGGGATTTCCAAAATGTTGAAAGGAACTCGAAACATGTCAACCTTGGTTTTGAGAATCTCTCCCGGAGTTTGAGAGATTTGGACGTGAAAGGGTACCAGTCTTGTCGGGGATTGGGAACCCTTCGCGAGAATGTCCAAAGTTTCAGCGGGATTTCCAAAATGTTGAAAGGAACTCGAAACATGTCAACCTTGGTTTTGAGAATCTCTCCCGGAGTTTGAGAGATTTGGACGTGAAAGGGTACCAGTCTTGTCGGGGATTGGGAACCCTTCGCGAGAATGTCCAAAGTTTCAGCGGGATTTCCAAAATGTTGAAAGGAACTCGAAACATGTCAACCTTGGTTTTGAGAATCTCTCCCGGAGTTTGAGAGATTTGGACGTGAAAGGGTACCAGTCTTGTCGGGGATTGGGAACCCTTCGCGAGAATGTCCAAAGTTTCAGCGGGATTTCCAAAATGTTGAAAGGAACTCGAAACATGTCAACCTTGGTTTTGAGAATCTCTCCCGGAGTTTGAGAGATTTGGACGTGAAAGGGTACCAGTCTTGTCGGGGATTGGGAACCCTTCGCGAGAATGTCCAAAGTTTCAGCGGGATTTCCAAAATGTTGAAAGGAACTCGAAACATGTCAACCTTGGTTTTGAGAATCTCTCCCGGAGTTTGAGAGATTTGGACGTGAAAGGGTACCAGTCTTGTCGGGGATTGGGAACCCTTCGCGAGAATGTCCAAAGTTTCAGCGGGATTTCCAAAATGTTGAAAGGAACTCGAAACATGTCAACCTTGGTTTTGAGAATCTCTCCCGGAGTTTGAGAGATTTGGACGTGAAAGGGTACCAGTCTTGTCGGGGATTGGGAACCCTTCGCGAGAATGTCCAAAGTTTCAGCGGGATTTCCAAAATGTTGAAAGGAACTCGAAACATGTCAACCTTGGTTTTGAGAATCTCTCCTGGAGTTTGAGAGATTTGGACGTGAAAGGGTACCAGTCTTGTCGGGGATTGGGAACCCTTCGCGAGAATGTCCAAAGTTTCAGCGGGATTTCCAAAATGTTGAAAGGAACTCGAAACATGTCAACCTTGGTTTTGAGAATCTCTCCCGGAGTTGGAGAGATTTGGACGTGAAAGGGTACCAGTCTTGTCGGGGATTGGGAACCCTTCGCAAGAATGTCCAAAGTTTCAGCGGGATTTCCAAAATGTTGAAAGGAACTCGAAACATGTCAACCTTGGTTTTGAGAATCTCTCCCGGACTTTGAGAGATTTGGACGTGAAAGGGTACCAGTCTTGTCGGGGATTGGGAACCCTTCGCCAGAATGTCCAAAGTTTCAGCGGGATTTCCAAAATGTTGAAAGGAACTCGAAACATGTCAACCTTGGTTTTGAGAATCTCTCCCGGAGTTGGAGAGATTTGGACGTGAAAGGGTACCAGTCTTGTCGGGGATTGGGAACCCTTCGCAAGAATGTCCAAAGTTTCAGCGGGATTTCCAAAATGTTGAAAGGAACTCGAAACATGTCAACCTTGGTTTTGAGAATCTCTCCCGGACTTTGAGAGATTTGGACGTGAAAGGGTACCAGTCTTGTCGGGGATTGGGAACCCTTCGCGAGAATGTCCAAAGTTTCAGCGGGATTTCCAAAATGTTGAAAGGAACTCGAAACATGTCAACCTTGGTTTTGAGAATCTCTCCTGGAGTTTGAGAGATTTGGACGTGAAAGGGTACCAGTCTTGTCGGGGATTGGGAACCCTTCGCGAGAATGTCCAAAGTTTCAGCGGGATTTCCAAAATGTTGAAAGGAACTCGAAACATGTCAACCTTGGTTTTGAGAATCTCTCCCGGAGTTGGAGAGATTTGGACGTGAAAGGGTACCAGTCTTGTCGGGGATTGGGAACCCTTCGCAAGAATGTCCAAAGTTTCAGCGGGATTTCCAAAATGTTGAAAGGAACTCGAAACATGTCAACCTTGGTTTTGAGAATCTCTCCCGGACTTTGAGAGATTTGGACGTGAAAGGGTACCAGTCTTGTCGGGGATTGGGAACCCTTCGCGAGAATGTCCAAAGTTTCAGCGGGATTTCCAAAATGTTGAAAGGAACTCGAAACATGTCAACCTTGGTTTTGAGAATCTCTCCCGGAGTTGGAGAGATTTGGACGTGAAAGGGTACCAGTCTTGTCGGGGATTGGGAACCCTTCGCGAGAATGTCCAAAGTTTCAGCGGGATTTCCAAAATGTTGAAAGGAACTCGAAACATGTCAACCTTGGTTTTGAGAATCTCTCCCGGAGTTTGAGAGATTTGGACGTGAAAGGGTACCAGTCTTGTCGGGGATTGGGAACCCTTCGCGAGAATGTCCAAAGTTTCAGCGGGATTTCCAAAATGTTGAAAGGAACTCGAAACATGTCAACCTTGGTTTTGAGAATCTCTCCCGGAGTTGGAGAGATTTGGACGTGAAAGGGTACCAGTCTTGTCGGGGATTGGGAACCCTTCGCGAGAATGTCCAAAGTTTCAGCGGGATTTCCAAAATGTTGAAAGGAACTCGAAACATGTCAACCTTGGTTTTGAGAATCTCTCCCGGAGTTTGAGAGATTTGGACGTGAAAGGGTACCAGTCTTGTCGGGGATTGGGAACCCTTCGCGAGAATGTCCAAAGTTTCAGCGGGATTTCCAAAATGTTGAAAGGAACTCGAAACATGTCAACCTAGGTTTTGAGAATCTCTCCCGGAGTTTGAGAGATTTGGACATGAAAGGGTACCAGTCTTGTCGGGGATCGGGAACCCTTCGCGAGAATGTCCAAAGTTTCAGCTGGATTCCAAAATGTTGAAAGGAACTCGAAACATGTCAACCTTGGTTTGAGACGGAGTTTGAGAGATTTGGACGTGAAAGGGTACCAGTCTTGTCGGGGATTGGGAACCCTTCGCGAGAATGTCCAAAGTTTCAGCGGGATTTCCAAAATGTTGAAAGGAACTCGAAACAGTCAACCTTGGTTTTGAGAATCTCGCCTGGAGTTTGAGAGATTTGGACGTGAAAGGGTACCAGTCTTGTCGGGGATTGGGAACCCTTCGCGAGAATGTCCAAAGTTTCAGCTGGATTTCCAAAATGTTGAAAGGAACT